>NC_072733.1:107618490-108296575 GCF_026930045.1 Uloborus diversus
ATTGTTAGTGGAAAATATATTTTCCTATCTTAAATGATAGCAGTTCAAGCAGCGCTAGAGTAACGATTTCTGAGAAACAAATCTAGAAAAGTGAAGTTGCGATGAGCGCCTTAAGGTGAATTGAACGTTAATGGGCTTCTCTTGCAATCACCCAATTTGACTAATCATTCTTATTCTGTAGAAAGAAAATATATTCTACTTTGAAGTGATTTATAGTATGCCTAATTAAAAAGTCTCCGACCTTATTATTTGCTTTAAGCTAAATAAATTTTTGAGCTATTCAGGGCTGAAAGATTTCTCTACTTTCAGTCAAGAAATAAGTAGATGACAAATAGCTTATTTTAAAGAAGCTATTAGGCTAACGAAAAGTAAGAAATTACACGAGCATTTTTCCTTTTCATTTTATCTAAATATAATAAAAACATGTAATTATCCGCCATGTTGAACCAAGAAAGAATGCCTTTACCTATTTTACAGCTGTAAATTCTTTTCCATGTAACAAGAAAAAAAAAGCTATTTTTACACATGGTTCGTCGTTTAGTGAAATGTGAAACAATTATGCTTTTCCTTCACAAATTTTCGTGAAGACTTTGACATCTCATTTTTAAAACATAGGATTAAGTAACTGATAGAGACTTGAAAGTCCGTATAAATACTTTAAACCTAAGTAAACACTTTACAAAAATGAAGTAGTCACCATCTCTTGCGGCAGTCAATGAAATGTTTTTTTTTTTTTTTTTTGTCCTTTGTATGAAAATTATGTTAATCTTCAAGTAATGTAAACACATTTTATGCTATTCCTAACCGCACAATGTGCTTCTAGATATTGTTCGGATGTTTTAAATGCAAACATGTTGATCTCTAATAAGTTATAAAGTCATGCATTTCATTATTGTTATTAATTCTTTTGTGATACTACAGATTAACCAAACGGCCCGAAATAATACACGTTTTTACTTTCATATCAGACATAATATACGGTAAAAAATATTTTAAACGAAAAAAATAGATGAAAGTTAATAAAAGTTAAGTTTTTCACTCCTCTACTTTTAACCAAGAAAATAAACACATAGTATTTACGCGCAGGGTAAGGCAGAAACGCTAAATTCGTTTATGAATTCTACATCTTAAGTCTTTAGAAAATAGAGGAAAGAGTTTTATTCTAGTAGTTTAATGTGTGTATTAAATTTTTTTAATAGTGGTTAGTTTTCTAATGAAAGAGTTCATTTGGTTTGTGAGAGAAGGTTTTTTTTTTCCTTTTCTTTAAACTTATCGAGCATAGTGCGATATATCACCGTGTTTTATAATCAAATACTCGTCAAATATAACATTTTATTCAAGGATGTGATTAAGAAGTAAATTTTCAAAAAGAGAAAGCAGTTTCTCAAAGCATCTTTGAAAATAATTAAATGAAAATGAGCAGAAACTGAAAAGATGTTTCTTTCACGACTGATCTTGTTAAATCCTTTTTAAGTGCGAATATACTGTCGCTTATGTTTTTAAAAAAAGATTTTTTAAGATTTTATGACTTTTGAATTGCGTCGCTTCTGCTTTGTCTTACTTTGCATGAACTTCCTATTTTTTCTTCTAACGCAAAATATCTAGTTCTCACTTTAAAAGCATATATCAACACTTTGAGGGACACTTCAAAATTTCAAATAAGTGAATTGTAATGTAAAACTTTTCTTTATATAAAACCTTATTTTTACTGATAAATTCATAACTTTTCATTTGTTTGCAGAAGTGAGCTCTTTCTGTTACTAGAAATGATAAACAGTAATTTTATTCTCGTGTCAATAAAAATCTTCAGTTCACTGTAAATTGCCCACGTTTAACTAAAGATATTTAATTTTTTCTTGTTTGGCCTCCAGTCGGATTTGGCATTCAGTTGCATATTTCCTTCCAAATAATGAATGCGGTTTTTAAACAAATAAAAAACACCAACTACCGACTGGTTCCTTTCTAAGAAACCATTTAGAAATGAACTAACTACTGAAGTTCGGGTTCAAATCTGCTTAAGGTGTGAAAATTGCCAGTTTTGATGAAAATGGCTTTTTTTTTTTTTAAATTTCAAATTCTAAATGCTTGAAGTCTGATTTCCAAAAAAAAAACTTAATTGTGTTTCAATTCACATTATTTTGGAAGTTGCAACAGTTTTTTCGTCAAGTGAAATCAACAAGAACGAACCGGAAGTTAGCTATCGATACCGGAAGTGTATGTGTTAAATGGAATTTCAATGAATATAGTTGAAAACTACTGATTAGGGCATGCCTTAATTGGAGCTGGTTTTAAAATTTAATTCATCTTTCCAGATTCAAAATCTGGCAACAGATTTTGACGTACTTAGAGCTTTCAAATCTTTAAATGCATTTTTCTCAGAAACCAATTTTAGCCGAATCTTACACCATGTTAACAGTGATGTCTCGAAAAGTTCTTCAAATAATTGCCTGAAATTTATTACCAGTGTTAAGTATTATAGAACAGATGTTTTGTCCTATGAACTAAAAAAACAGAGCGTTCATGTATTTTTATGATTTTTTTTTTGTTTTTTGTCTCTCTCATAAATATATATATATATATATATATATATATATATATATATATATATTGATACAATTTTGCATTTTTGGCCCCCTTAATTCAGAGATAAATGGCAGTTACTGAAATATAATAGAACAAAACACAGAAAGCACGAAGTTATTCATTCAACCCTTATACGCAAGGCTAGTACAGTAATTTAATATTTTCAGACATTAAGCATATCTTAATTTTATATTATTTTTGTTTTTAAAAATGTTTACCAAATCTGCCTATTAATTATCTGCTGAAAATTTTCAATAACAAAGCCATGGATTCCTCCACAGTATTTGGCTATGAATCTGCCCGCACGTAAAACTATTTATATTGTTTTCACATGTAAGAATGTTTTCCATTAACCTTAAATGTCCAACGTTAAAATTGTCCATTCTTTTTAACTTTTTTTAGTGTTTACACATTGAGAAAAAACCATGCAATGTCTCTTATAGGCGTTTGACTACAGTTACATTAAAAGAGATTAAAAAAAAATAGTTAAAAAAAAGACAATTTTCGGCTGAGTTTTTCTATATACAAACCATCTAAAGACAAAAAAAAGTCTGATTCTTCTTGAAAAAGCACATAAGTCAAGAGATCTCATGATTCATGTTTCATGACATTCAAGAGCCCATTACACCAGCACGCCTTCTTTACTAAGAATAATATCATTCTTATTATTCTTGTTTCTTTTCCTTCCTGCTTTGTGCTTGTTAACAAGATTTACCACTGCACGTACAAGAAATATGTGACTTTTGCTTGCTTATTGGAGCTGATGTAGCATTGAAACTGCTGGCCTCGATCTATTGAACGAGATTTAATGCTTGATGGTTTGTGAATTCTAATGTAGTTCGGGTATTCGGTTTTTCACTTGGATTGAAAAGTGACATTTTCTTTTGAAAGAAAACACAAATATAGTTCAAAAGCATTACAATCTCTTATAAATTCTTTTCTTTGGACTCTACACATTTCAAAGCGAAAGAATTAAGGAAAATTTTTAACAAACGTGTAAAAGTTAAGTACATATACGGATGGATTATTCTCGAGTACCAATTTTGTATGAACAGTAAAAACATTAATAGATACATGGTAAAGGATAGAAAGAAAAGCTTTGATCCATAAGCAGTTAAAATTAAGGCAGTCATTTTTGTGGTTGAAATTATGCTTGTATTCTCTGTAAAACTTTGTCGTGTGGATTTTAAGAGCACTTATTTTAATTTTTGGCATTATGATTTTCTTATTATTAAAATAAATGAAATTGTGGAGTAAGATATAGATATATACCATTTTTCTGTCCGTTTAAAATTAAGCATTATATATCACCGTAAATTTAAATTTTCAAAAGAAAACGAAATATATTGGTGCTTTCGACAGCATTTGTGATGATGTATCTTTTTATTTTAATACCTCTTAAAATAAGAATTGATGTTAGTATTAATGGAAAATGCTTAAAAAGTAAATAAAAAAAAACCAAAAAAATACCTCATTCCATCTTCAATATTGAAGAGAGATGCAAAAAATTTCAGAACTCTGGCCACGTTACGTATATTTTTTTAAATACGCAATTCCAAAACTTTTGAATCATACTGTAATAAAGAGTAAATATTTTGTTTTTAAGATAGTTTCCAGAATAACTTGGCTGGGTAAGGTGAAAATGTTCAACGGAATTTCGTAAATGTAAGTGTAATACTGACTCGATGAAACAATATTTTATTGCTAGAAAAAAAAGTTCAAAACCCCTTTTAAATGTATTATGTTTTATATTTTGTAATGCACTAATATTTACTTGAGGTTTTAAGTCATCCATCAGCTCATTCCTAGTATATTCAAAAGTTTTTCTAATACTTCTTGATTAATACTATCACACAGCAAAGATATTCGGACAGAAAAAATCATAAAAACTGCAATAGGAAAGTGGAAATGCAAACACGGTTAAATTCATGCTTCTATTGAACGGCCTCATTAAAAACACACGGTTAACATCTACAATATAATTGTAAAAAAAAAGGTACTCACTGCCAACAGAAGTGAAAACTAAAAACTACAGAATAAAATTTGGTGTGTTTATGTATGAGGGGCACACGCGTGTGTGTGTGTGTGTGATGAACCTTTAATTTTCATTTAATACTAATTGTAGGTCAAAAGCTAAAATTTTGCAATTTGTAAGTTCAAAATATCAACTACAGTCTAGTTTTTAAGATTATCAGCTATCCGAGCATCACTTATATAAATTTTTGGTATAGTCTATTTCAGTTCATTTATGAAGTCCTAAATATTGTTGCAAATATAGGAAATATTTTAAAATAAATTTTTTGTTTGTTTTGTTCAGTTTTAGATGCATAAAAATAATAAAGAATACACATACTGAACTTTCCACAAACTTAATTTACTGTATTATCACTCTATAGCCGACTTGCTGAAAAGATTGACCAGCATGCCGGAAAATTCGAATGAAAATTCGAATTTTGAGGCATGCCAGATAATTTGGGGCTCATTTCGGGAAAAAAGGGAGTGAGCTTAGGAATGTAAAGACATTTTGCAAAAGTCAAATGCCGATTTCTTTGCCCTGATTTTATGCATTTATATGTACAACTATGCAATCTATTTTAAGTTTCATTTGAACGCGCTTTAATAAGTCTTCCCATCAACATTTTTGATATTAAATTCTCTATGAAAAAATTAAATTAATGGTAGATTTTTATCATCTGCAAAGTTGATGTTGAAATCCCCAGTCATAGGCAAATCACCAAAGCTCTTCCCAATTTTATTTTGAAGTAATGCAGAAATGTCTTTAGAAAAAAATAAATAAATTGCCATTCAAAAATTCTGGTATTTTATTTAAAGACTTAGCTGGTAAAGCAGCAACCATTAAAATTTGCTGTCCTGCACAGTGACAACCACAAACACATGCATTAACGAGAAGTTTTCACCTCAAAAATATTTTATAAGCTTAAAAATGTTTTCTTCTGGAGAAAAAATGCACTAACCCGGGTAAGGATCGAACATACGCTCCTTGAGATTACTCGCTCAGTACTCGGATAATGAGACTCATGCGCTGCTGACGGCGCTACTGAGGTTCGCACTGCCCAACGAATGCAACGTAGTAAAGGAACTGAGAGAAGCCGCGCATGCGCTGCATTACAAATGTCGGTTAGGTGACGGTGTAGCGAAATGAATGGTTTGGAACCACCTGAAAATTGCTCAACGCGGCTAAAGAAGTTTCCACTTCAAAAAATGGTTAACCACTTCTCATTTTTGAGTTTACTGTCGAGTACATAACATACCATTAATATACCATATGGACTAAATAAAAATTTGAAAAGGAAAAAGGGTGAAAAAAAAGTCCTGCGAACCAAATTGATCCAAATTATGTTAATCCATAAATAAGTAGAAATTATTTGTAATTAAAGAAGAAAAAAAAAGAAAACCAAAATGAAGCCAAATAACAATGAGTTTTCAAACGAAAATGAATAATTTAGAAAAACACAAGTGAACTGAGCGGTAAAAGCTATTTGTCTGTCCTTGTATTTAAAAAAATATATATTAAATAAAAACAAAAAATCCGAGTACGTAAAAACCAAAAAAACTAAAAAGAAAAATGTGTAAGCCCAGTAATTTAGAATGTTATTAAGTACTGCCGAATAACTACACCGTTGAAATAATTTTATAACCGTACACAGATAAGACAAATCATAAACTTAAAAGCAGAATAGAAGGATCAACAGTCAGGGCCCACTTCTTCTGATTACAGGAATCCCGTAAAATTTGAATGGGTCCCGACTGTTGATCCTTCTCTTCTGCTTTTGAATTAATGATTTGCTTTTCTGTGTACGGTTATAAAATTATTTCAACAGTGTCAGTAGTACCTAATAACATTCTAAATTACTGGGCTTATACATTTTTTATTTTTTTTTTTATTTTTATGCAGTCGGGTTTTTCGTTTTTATTTAATATTTTTTTTATTTTACACTTTTTAGTTAATTTTCATTGACTTCGTTATTATGATTGCGAGACGGTATATTTCGCAATCTTGTCATTTCATCGAGAGAGTTTGTTTGTATCGTGAGGTTTATTAAGTAACTTGCGGTGGTCTAAACTACTGATAATTAGTCCCTCTAGGGACCTAACTCGGCTTAAAGCTACATGTGCGTCGCCTTCGGCAAAAATGCGCGAATTTAAGTCACCCACAGCACAGCTATATAAACAGCCTATATAACTCATGATGACGCGAAATCGGAAACGTCGTCAGTCAAATCTTTTCTTTCTTTTGGTGCTGAAATGCACTGGTGTATTTTGATGAGGACTACGATCTGTGTGCCTTGCCTCCCTTACGCATGATATATATTTTTATCACACATATAAACAACACATGAAGGAATTTACATCACAAATAAGGGAAAGTACAACCGGAGCGAGGGTGGGAGTCGAACCCACCGCCTCAAGTGTGCCAATGTCAAGCAGTCACTCAGACCACTCTGCCACTGAGGCCCCGTCAATCAAATCTTTCTCGCAAAACTAAAAAAGCCTGTCAAGAAAGTACACGTCGCGAAACTCAGTCCCTTGAATCAAGGCAAAAACAAATGCAAGATGTTAGAGATGAAAATCGAATTAGTAGACTTTCTTTCTTTTAATGCTTATTGCACGGGTTTATTTTGATGAGGACTACAATCCAAGTGTCTTGCCTTCGTTACGCATCATTTATTTTTTATTATAGTACAGAATTCATATAAAGAACACATAAAAGAATTTACATCAGAAAGAGGGGAAAGTACATCCGGAGCGAGGGTGTCTTGATCCACCGTCTCAAGTGGGAGAAGCAATCGCTTATACCACTCGGCCACTGAGACCCCAATTCGTAGACTTAGTAAACAAAAAAATCAGGCAGTGAAAACTACCTGCATTTGTCGCACGCAGGTAGCGTGCGACACAGTGTGCGGCACCCAGCGTGCGCCGATCCCAAACTGCCAAAATGGCAACTGGTTTTTTAAATGGTACTTTTGATTACTGTCATGAGTTTAGTGACACTCCCAAGGTTAAGACAAAACAATTGACGTAAGAATTACCAAAATTGGCCAAGGCGTTTAGCCTGTAGAACGCCACATAAAAACGGACATACATACGTAGACTGTTAAACACCCTCCTTTGCGTCGCGCACGCGCAGTCGAGTAATAATGGATTTAGCTGGCTATGATACTTCTACAGTATTTTGTAGAAGCATGTTAGTTCTGACTTTCTGTAAAATCAATTGTTCTTTGGCATATTGCATGTAACCTATCTCACTTAATAAACGATAGTAAATCAGTCCAAAGTATGATTCTATTTGAGCATTCAGCTTTCAATGCACCATAAAGTTGATACGTTCATATATTCATATTTATGGCTTAAGAATTAGTAGAAAACCGAATAGTTGAGGGAAAATCGACTTCTAATATTTTCAAAACATAGAAAGAAAATATCGGCAACATTTTATGAGAAAAAACCTGTTTTAAAAGACGCTAACTTAGTCGACCTTTTCTGTTAGTTTAATCCGAAGTTGCGATTGCAAATTAGCAAAGAGTACAGAAAAGAATAAATTTCATTATAGTAAATGATTTGCAGACTAATAAAAAAGTTTTCTTTAGATATTGAGCTACTCCGTTAACATTTCTCAGAAAAGCATAACTGTAACATGCAGTTTGCATGGTTTTTCGTATTTTCTCAATTCTTAATCTTAAAATTGATAAAGGAAAAATAAATATTAGAAAAGCTAAAATTGATCTCTAGATAATTATTTCTTTGGAACAATTTCTTTGAAACTTCAGCGAGAGTGCTTGCTGCAAAGAAAAACACATAAACCTCTTAATAGAGTTACATACACTTATTACTTATACATATGGTACTGGTAAAATATGCAGGAAAGATTTACAACACAAAGAGACAAAATACATCTAGGGTTGGAATAACAAGTTTTGTTGTAGAGCAATCACATTGTTATTGTTCTCACTTGACCGTTTTTGATGTCCTATGATGTTATCCCCCCCCCCACCTCCCTCTGCAGCACCACCGTCGAACGGCCTCACTATGCTGCTCCTCTAGCGAAAAGGTCTCCAGGTTGCGTCCATATCCCACACACATACACGCATACATACACATGCGCCTGCACACATACACACACACAAATATCCACACACTCACACCTGCACACAGACACAAACACACACGCATACATACACACACAAGCACACCCATACACTCAAGCCTGCACACAGACACAAACACACACGCATACATAAACACATACACACACATACCCACACTTATGTCTAGACACAAACACACACGCCTACATACACATACTCACTCGTGATTGCGAAAAACGTAATTTGAATTCGAGATGTCAAAATTCAAATTATTTTTTTTTAATTTTTGTTTAGTTGTTTTCTCCCAACGCAATCGGCTTATGTCACCATGACATGTACAGGCACTGTCCATCCAAAATTGCTTAGCTAAAAATGTTAGTTAAAATACTAGGGTTTGCCCCGTTGAAATACTTAATAAATGTATCTTTTTCATCTCTAAAGACAAAACCCTAAGAACCCAAGCTGTCTATTAAACACCCACGATCTTTGGGGCTTGGGGTGGGGGGGGGGGTAGAGACAGAGTCACTCTAAACGTAACAAGATTCCCTTAGTACTAAAAATAAATCACACTTGTTTTGAGAAACATTAATGGATCGCAAAGTATTTTTTTTTTATTCATATGAAAGGTTGAAAGTTTTTTCGATGTGTTTTGGACGAATTTTTCCTTATAGCTTTTATGCTTCAAACTAGTATTTTTAACAGTTGCATCCGTAAAAGTATTATGTGTGACATATTATCTCCTAAAAATATCCACTCTGCATTTCAATTTTCACAGTCAGTCCCACACGAACTGAATAAAATTTCTTGCGTTTGTTTGCAAATTTTTCCTTTCCACCCTATTTAGAATCTGAAGCAGGAACAACGAAAATACCAAAAAGAGCGTGAAAATAAAGCAAAGAATTTACACTGAAAAACAACGGAGAAGAAATCTTTTCAGAAAACATATTTTACCTTTTTTTCCTGGCTAGTATGACTTCTCAGACGAGAGCGTTTATTGTTTTGTTATGGTTTATAAAAACGGAAGCATCAGGAATAGAAAATACAAAGAGCGAACTGAAAAAAACACGTAAGCCTAACGTGTGAGTTATATGAAAACTCTCACAATTTTGCGTTTAAAGAGCTTTAGCTTTATAGGAAATATCCAGGAGTTACAAGTAAAATGACTACGAGTAAACCATTCGTTTTGAAATTAATATGTTTAACATTGAGATAAAAATATGAATTTACATCAATTTGAATATAACATAGATGATGCACTCATATGTATAGATGTTTTGGGGTGTAAAGATTTATGCGAAAAAGGAGAAATCAAAAGAATATCACTAAACTCATCTACAAATCATCTAAATTGTATTCCTTTCGTTAATGAAACAAAATAATGCCAACTTTAAACAGATTATTTTCCTGTATTACTGTATTATTGTTAAGTACTTGAGTACTACTGAAATAATTTAATTTAACAGCTCATCCAACAGACGCAGGCATTATTATGTGTCTGTAGGATAGTTCACTTACTTTGTTTTAAATAGCTTAATTTTCCAAAACATCTCCCGTGCAATGTAAATTGCGTTAATAACTACCAACAATTGTGGACAAATAGCAGTTTCCAGCAGGCTAGAGAAAAAATATTTATATTCAATTGGGGATATTATTTGATCGTGAGTTGCAAGTAGACTTCCTGACGAGTGAATCTTCGTACCTGGCGCTAATAACAATTAGACCCACAAGGGTCGTTACAAAATTTCTGGCAAAGATCCAGTTTCACGCAATTTTGCAGAAAATGTGCCCAATTAGAGGACGTTAACCGCTTAGCGGCGCTAATTGCAACTTTCAATCTTTTAACTGCTCTAGAGATAAGACGCAACATCGGAAATTATTTATTTCTTACATGTAACCAAGATGCACTTGAAAGAGTAATAATAAGGTCAAGCACACGTTTCTGTGTTGTTAAGCGCTTTTTATTATCATTCTCCTTAGGATATCGAGTTACTTAAGGGGATGACCAATTACTTCGGTATCTCCACAGAAAGCGTTAATGGCTGTGATCGAATCTGATATATAGTTGGATGGTTCAGCCACCAAAAGAAAGAGATACTAATAACCATACACATATACAGGAAAACAAATGAAATATTTCACCGCTAACTGGATTTATAGAAGCATAAATCTTGCTTTGGCCATTAAAAGGACAAAACTCCAGTTTTCATCATTTGCACTTGAAAGCTCGATCCATTCTTTCCGTGGCATTGTGTGATTTTTTTTTCAAGTCTAAATATTTATTGTGCCATAAATAAATGTGTATAAAAGTTTTGTTGTTTCGCTCAAAAATATATCTTTTAGTAATATTATCAACTCAGAGAAAATTCACTAGGATAATTCCAGGAATTACGCCGCATATTTTTTTTAAAGTTTTGTATAAGATTCTATGGAGTACATGAGCTAACATTAATTTTGCTGCGCTATTTAATGCTCAACGTACATGTGTATTGTGACAAAATAATATAAAATATAATTTCGTATCTCTGAAAGTTTTCTTTTAAAGCATTGTAACTTTGCATGTCACTCGTGCATGCAGAGACGACGCACTTGTGTTGGAGCTATGTGACCCCTGTCATAAGAAAAGTATGACATTAAAAATAAAAAAAATATGTCGTATAGGGATAAAACAATCAAAATATTAAAAAATATATTATTTAACTAAAAATTACATATGGAGTATGATTACTAACGTAATAGCAGAATAACCGAAACAAGTGCAGTTAAAAGTACCAGTAAGATTAATATTAGTTTGCCTACTTAATTCACTGCTAAAGTTTCCACCAATTATTTTTTTAAGATTGAATTTTAGTTAATGGTCAATTGTTTTTCTTGCAGTACTGCAATCTACGCAAAAAGTACCGAAAATAGAACAGACTTCATGTAACTACATTAGATACATGGTAAAATGTTCTGTTGTAATTTTCTGAATGGTTCTTAAATACAATTAGGTCACATATTGATCCAACAGTTTATTGGTATCGTATTGATTAGCAAATAGCCATCTTATTACTTTTTATTGTTTCCTTTTTTTTTTTTGAAGTGATTGAGTGGACTCGATACTGTTTCAGCATTCATTAGTGTCTGATGACCGTCATGAGAGGTTCTTTGAAATGTAATTTTTCTTGGTAATTCTTTCATTTTGTTGCATTTTTTTCCTTGCATTTTTTAAGCTTTTCCTCTAAAATTCATTTTAATGCATTTCTATTGTCAATAGAGATTGCTAGAAATAAACATAGATGTCAAATTTTCTTAATTCTGTGCTTTGCTGTGACCTTGCTGAGTTGCGGATTAGGAGAGATTTTATATACGAGTAAAAATTGGGTATTTTATGGTGTTTTAAACAGCTTTTAATAGCTTCTGTAGTCTATAAACTGATTTAAAATGTTGGTTAGAGCTTTACGAGATGACTTTCTCTTCTACTGTGTTGTGTTTTCAAGCTCCGGCAGTTCACTGTCCACTATCTTTTAAAACGAAACAAATGATTTGGGAGACCAATGTTGTTAAAATTAATGAAGCTAAAGAGCTCACAGACAAATGTCGCGTTGTAATAATCATTTGCTGATTTTCGTCTGACATCGCACATCGCAATACCAACCAACACCTAATTACAATCCCAACTTCTAAAATCTGAGGAAAAAATAACACAAAAAGTTTAAAACATTTAATGGTAATAAAAAAAATATTGTTCAGCAGCGCAAAGTTAAGTAACAGAATGAAATAAGTCACATTTAGATAAATTTTAGCTTTATCTATCGTGCATCCTGTAAAAAAAACATTTACTTCAAAATAACGAGTATACAGCTGGAAGTAAACATTAAACGGAACTTTTATGCTTTTCACTGATTCAAGAAATTTCTGTGAATCTGTATCTTGCGCATATGACTGCCGTTTATAGTTAATGAGAAGAAATAAAGGGTACCCACCAGTAATCATCACGGCTACTGGACTCATATGTGTAATGGGCCTCTCTTCCTTTTGTTCCAAATTCGTACTGCATGGAAAACGTCCCCCCCCCCTTTTTTTAAGCAGACATGATTTTAAGACGCAGCTATGTTTATAATTAATTTTTGTTTTGCACTATATGTGTACAGTAGTAAAATCATGTACTAGTAAAAACTCAGTTTCTTATTTCTAGCCTATAATATTTATCGCTTTTATTTATCGTGAGCAATATAATACGAATAAAAAATACAAAAAGCTGTTTCAATTTATGTAGATATGAAAACTCACAAACGAGTTGAAATATAATGAGTTCTGCTTTTTAATTTCATATTCATAACGAGCACTGTATGCTGTTAAAGGACGCTAACTGACTAGTGCGAAGCATTCGCGCTTAGCAACGGTAATTCCAAAATCCATTTTTTGTTTTCAATTACGTAATTTTACGAAAGTCATCACAGTGTGAATTGTTCGTTTATTTTTCACTGCTGGCGGTGAAAAACAAGAAAATGATGCCTTACATTTTAAGCGTCACGAAATATTAAGGAAGCACCAAAAAAATTTAATAAATAAATAATAGTTTAACATGCAAAAATCCATGTTTTTTTTCTGACTTAATGCAAAAGTACAACTGTGGTTCAGAATCCTTCCAAGAGTTTATATTATATATTTTTGAAAATGTGCGTCAAGATTAACTCGAGGAAAAAAAATGTCAGTCAAAAACGACAAATACCATTCTGAAATCGGACCAACGACCTTCGCGTGTTTAATACGACGTTCTAACGAACTGAGCTACACGGTCTTCCTCGAGGGGTACTATAAATTAAAGCAATGTTTTATAAGCAAAACATAATAAACAGATTTTTTTTTGAAAAAATCATCGATATCACTCTTTGCCGAAAGAGGTGGAAAAAATCCCCAAAATGATGCCTTGCATATGAAGTTTCATAAACTATTGACGAAGTTTAGGCGTAATCACAAAACACTTTTGAGAAGTTATATATACGATCTTTAAACTTGTGTAATTAGGACCAACATTACAATTTTTCTTGCCCCCCACGTAATTACTTGAAAAACAGAAAAATTCCTAAAAGGGTGCGAAATTATTTTTCAGCAATCAAATTACTTTCTATACAGATGTTATCTCAAAAATTCGTAGTTTGTATCAAACTTTTCAAATATGTAAGTATAATGTATACCCCCCCACAATAACGGACGCTGTCCGTCATGTATTTAACATAGCCACCACTTGTTAACCGACTTCAAAAAAGGAGGTTATGATTTCGTCATGCGGCTTTTTATTTGTGTTTTCGGATTATTCCAAAACTACTGGACCGATTTGAAAAATTCTTTTTTTTGTTTGGAAGGATATACTTCCCAGATGGTCCCATTGTAATTTAGTCTGGATCTGATAAGGGGTTCCGGAGAAATCCAAGAAACTTTGAATTTCACACGCTGTGGATACATCCAGCTTACGTCAGCGGGCGGATTACGTCACAGGTCACGTGGTGTTTCCGTGACCGGTGTATATTCTCAGCAATTTTTTTTACCTTCATCTTGAACGGGAATTCTCGCGGTATATGGATGATTAATTTTCGCCGCCTGTTACTTTTTACTTATAGGTGTTACCAATGTTTTACTATGTAGCAAAGCAATAAATTAAACATATTTTGCTACTTTAATAGCTGAATCTATTACCTTAATACTATTTTTAACTAAAATAACTTAATTTTTTCACTAAAATGTTTCTTTTTTTTTATAATTCAGTTTTCAAGCATATTTAGTGTTCAATCCAAGGGGAATTGAATACAGAACACCCCTCCCCCGATGACTTAACTTTAATTCTTTAATAATATTTTGTAACTGGTGTCTGATTTCTCAAGTTTGACCAGTATTCTAGATTTACTATTTCACAATGCTGCCAGTTTAATTTGAAAATAGGGTTATTCTAATTAGCAGGCTTCAAAAAAGGGAGGAGGTTCTGAACTCGTCAGATTAGTTTTTTCTTTGTACAGTGTTCTATAAATACTCGAAGACGTCTGTACCCAGGGGCGTGCGCAGGGGGGGGGGGGGTTACAAAGAACACCTGTTTACATGGGCCTGAGAATGAGGGGGCTCAATATTTTTAAAAATTGGGGTGAACTATAGGGGTAAAAATAATTGGAGAGGGGCCCGGAAAAGTCATTTCTGACTGGCCCCAAAATTTCTGCGCACGCCCCTGCCTGTACTGATTAGGATTTTTTTTTATTTAATGTTTGAAACGGTATAGTTCCTCGACGGTCTAATGGTAATCAAGTTGGGGTTTGATGAAGTTGAGGGAACTCTTCAAATATTATACTCAGATTTAAAGCGATTTGTACTTCATTAACTTTGTATATCGCCTCAGTGATCCGGTTTTTATGTTTTTTTTCTTTTTTTGTTAATGGATAGGGGATGATCTAACTTTACTCTAAGGTTACCAATCTTTGATTTACGCTATTTGTCGTTTAGAGAGAAATGTTATTGGTAAAAAACAATAAATTTCATGTAATTTCCCTCACGAACGATTAAATATAAAACCCATTGTTAAAAAAATGCCATAAAACAATGGTATGTGTTTTCTTTACCCATAGTTAAAGAAAGTATTAAAAAACATTATTATTAAGAGTAATCATAATGAACATTTTGAATCAAGGATTCTCTGCAGCAAACGTAAAATTCATTCCAATGGAATTTTTTACCTTCATCTATAATGGGGGCATTTGAAGAAGTATGCGACTTTTATCACGAGTTACATGACACGTAAACTTGAACATTCTTGTGAAACATAAATTACAATTTTACAATTTACCATGTTAAAATTTATAATTTACAATTTTACGACTTGCAATTTACAGTTTATTTGTAGCTTGGGACACCGTAAACATTTAAATGGTTCTAACTGAATACTGAATCCAGTCTATATCTTTCATTAGAAATGAGATCTATCAATTGTTGCATTTCTGCTAATGCTCGTTCATCGTGAGGTTAAGTTAAAAGTTTAAAGGGTTCTAAATCAGATGGAGCTACACTGCTTGACAATTGCTAAGGAACAATTTCGTTTTTTGGAATAGTTAAGAATAGATAATGATTAAAGAAACAGAACGAATTACATAGTTAGTAGGTAGGATGTACCTTTATTATAAGTACAAAATAATACAGATATTACTGCCTCAATGAAGCAAAAACTTTAAAATAAAAAAATAATCCTACTTAGATGGTTTTCAAACAACCACAAAAAATGATCTAAGTCAGAATGATGGAGACATGAGTACCTTAATATGATGTATGACTACCAGGGACACTAATGCACATTTTACATATGTTTTTCATACTCCTCACTAATTATTGAGGAGTGCTTGGGGGATGTTTTACCACTCCTCTCTCAAGGCGGATTTGAGTTCTTGTACTGTTGTAGGAGGGACAGATTCTCGCGCAAAACGTCTGCAAAGAACCTCCCAGGAAGTTGAATTGGATTTAAGTCGGGAAAGTAAGCAGGCCACTGCATACGGAGAATGTTTTCACTTTGCAGTGTGTGTCCGACACTTCAATACTTCTGTGTGGCCGTGTATCTTCGTTCGTAAAGAGAAAGTCTGGCCCTACATCCCCCTAAAAAGACGAACATGGTCCAGCATAACTTCTCTGCAATACATTTGCGACGTAACGCTTTCTTGTTCAAAAATGAGACGCGGTGTTCTGCAGTGTGCATGATGCCTGCCCACACCATCATGCCTGGGCCGTACTGATCACGTTCACAAACAAATTTTTGTGCATAACGTGTTCCACGCTCTCTCCAAAGTAGTTAGAGACCAGAATCATTTGTCACACTGAAACGAGATTTGTCAGAGAACATCACTCTAGACCAATTCTGACGATCCTGACCAACATGTTCCTTACACCAGCGTAATCTCTCTCGACGATGGCGTGGTTGAACTTGGATGCAACGTGCGGGCTTTCGTGCATACAAACCAATATTATTTACTCGCCATGAGATGGTTCTTGCAGAAACATGCGCACCGGTAGTGGTTGTAAGATTGGCAGCTACAGTGCTGTGCAAATTAATTGGGACAAGCAGGAAAATTTAAAAGTTATTCATAAAGCTGTTTATTTATTTATTATCTATACATTAATAATTGATATGTCCACCTTTTGCTTTAATCACGGCTCTTACTCTCTTTGACATCGAACTGACTAGTCTTTCACACATTTCTTTTACTTCTGGATCGCGAAACCACACTTTAATCACACTCTCTATTAACTTCACTTTGGTTGTACAATCCATTCTCCTCATTCTTGCTTTGCATATCGCCCATAAGTTTTCTATTGGGTTCAGATCTGGTGAGTTGCCCGGCCACTCAAGCAATGACAACTTTTCTGAAGCGAAAAAGCTTTTGGTCAGCTTGGAATTGTGACAGGGTGCCAGGTCCTGCTGAAACACACAGTCGCCTTCCGGGAACCTCCTCCGCAGTGTTGGGATGAGATTTTCTTGTAATACTTTGATGTATTTCTCACTATTCATCATCCCTTCGATGGGATGAAGGGTTTCTGGCCCTGAGGCAGTGAAACAGCCCCAAAACATCACTTTTGGGGGGTGCTTGGGGGCTTGCTGGATGTGTCCTGGTCGAAGAGGCTCTCCAGTTGTGCGACGAACGACACTTGCTCTGTATCCATGCACTTCGAAGTGAGTCTCGTCAGAAAAAATAACTTTTTTCCACTGTTCCACAGTCCAGTCTTTATGTTTTTGTGCCCACTTGAATCTTTTTTTCTTCATTTCACTTGTCAGGAGCTGTTTTTTGATTGGGCGTCGCGCACGACGACCACGCTCAAGAAGGCGGCGACGAACTGTAGACTCATCTACCTCCACGCCATGGTCAGCGATGGCTCTTGTAATATCGCCACTGGTCTTTTTAGGGTCCATGACACTCATTCTGTGGATCAGAGCATCATCTCTTGGTGTGGTCTTACGTTTCCGTCCGCAGCGCCCTTTCCTGGATGCCTCCACTGACCCCGTTGTTTCATTGAGTTTTATAATCCGTGAAACACTTGATTTTCCAACCCCAACAGCCTCTGCTATCTTCCTAACTGTGAAAGAGGTGTTTTCACTAAGTGTGATTATTTTTGCTCTTTTGCGTGGGGTAATATCCATTATAACTGAAAAATAAAAAAATACTGAAAATCGCTTTAAAGTCCTGCAATTCGCAGAGAAAGAAGAAACACATGTGAACACAACCAAGCTTTATTAATCAATGTCCAACTGACGAATTGGTCGTACTCAATACATAAGAGACAAGTTCAGACAAGTAGAAGACAGTTTTGGGCAGGTTGAGACTTGCAAGTTGCAGTAACAAGGATCCAAAGTCCTTGTCCCAACTAATTTGCACAGCACTGTATCTGTCCAGGAGTCAAATTCCTGTTCCTTTTTGCCATGATGGCTACATAGCGATCCTCTGAAGGTGTTGTGTTCCTACCACGAACCCCGGCATGCTTTTGCAAAACATTTCCACTTTCAGCGGCCTTCTTTAATCGGGAGATGGGACTTTTTGATACACCCACTGCAGCAGTCATAGTGGTGACACTTTGACCTGCTTCCAGTCGTCCAACCGCTCGTCCACGATCGTAGGTACTCAAATGATGTCTTGCTGACACTTTACTCTTAAATATTTCAAAAACCAAACATAATTTCAGAGAAAAACCTTTTTTAACATCCAGCACTATTTTTGTTAAAAACCAAACTACATGAATTTTCATACAAATCTTGAGTGTGTATGCACTGTCTTTTATACAAATAACGAGTCTTGATCTACCACGCCATATAAACATAATTCATTTACATTGGCCAGCTGGTTGAAGCACAAATTTGCATAAATCACTTGTTCCTTAGCAATTGTCAAGCAGTGTATTACTTCAAGTCTTGACTATGCTGAGAGCTACGTATACTCGTTAGGGTGGAACGAAAAAAACAAAATTTTTATTTTCGAATCGTAATAGTGCAGAAAAGTTGCGATTGGTGATGACTTACAAAAATAAACAAAAATTTTAAAAATCGGATAATATCTTCCGATCCCGCAACGAGCCTGAATATTTGAAAAAATGGAAAATTTCGTGTTTTCTTAGTGATTTTTCAAAAAATTTGCTTTAATGTTTCTTTTTAAGCCTCTAAGACGGACAAGTTACGATTGGTAAAGCCTTCAGAAATAAAAAAAAAATTGAAATCGAATAATACCTACTGATCCAGAAACAAGCCTAAAAAATCGAAAAAATTGAGAATTTCAGGTTTTTTCCGATTTTTTAACATTTTTGGTTCAATGTACTTTTTCAGGCTACAGAACGGAGAAGTTACGTTTAGTGAAGACTTCAAAACAAAAAATAAATATCTTTTTAAAATAAAACAATATCTTCCGATCGTGCAACGAACCTACATGTTTGAAAAAATGTAAACTTTAAGCCCTTTTTCAGCTTTTTTTTTTTTATTTTAGTTTAACGATCCTCATAAGTTCGGTATGAAATACTAATGGAAGAACGTTTGTTTATAAAACAAATGTGATATTTTAGTATTAGCCTGCCTGTGAAATTGTCCACATGCCCTTCATTCCTGCGAGACTTATATTTTTTTTATGCCACTCAGTACAGTGTATGCATCAAATACGCCCCATTAGCGCCTCACGATCTTGAATTTATGAGCTTTTTAGTTGGCTTGTGTCTATAGGTATCTTACTTAAATGAATAAAGTAGCCGTGCTGGCATCAGTATTTCTCCATGTTTCTAATGTGCGTGTGAAGTCGATTTGCTCTGCTAAACTGTTTCAAACATGAATCCATCTTTGCAGAAAAGAATTACGAGAAAGTCCTTTGAGTGCCCTATATTTGGCCACCCGAGAGATTTGCGAACAAATAAGCTCCCTACTTATGAAAATGTACTTCAAAGTTGCTTTCAAAAGAGATTTGAGTTAGCTAGAAAAGTCAATAACACGAAAGTGAGTTTTTCCATTGTTAAGGACATAGTGGCGCAAAAAATTAAATGTAATCTTTCAAATGAAGAACAACCAAGTTGTTCAGTCAAGAGAGAAACTGATAATGATTACAAGTTAACCGACCCAGAGAAGAAAACCCGGTGGCAGATGAGGATTAAGGTGAAAACTACGGCACTAAGTAGCGATCGTTACGGCGTATCAGATCGTGCAACTTCTGCCATAGCATTCAGTGTGCTTGAAGACGTTGGCTTAGTGACTGAAACAGATACTTCCAAAATTGTTGATAGACAAAAAATTAGGAGAGAAAAGAGCCAAAATAGAAAAGATCTGCAAAGTGGCATTAAACAATACTTCGTTCGGGGTATTTATTTTGACGGAAGAAAAGATGATACTTTATATATAGATAAGATTGAATCAAAGCAATTTCGGCGAACAGTGAAAGAAGAGCATTATTCTATTATCAAAGAACATGATTCCGTTTATATAGGCCACGTGTCTCCAAACTCTGGATCAGCCAAAGACATAGTGAATAGCATTGTTTCATATCTAAATGAACAAAGAATTTCACTGGATGATTTAGCCATCGTAGGTTGCGATGGTACTAAAATCAATTCTGGGTGGAAAAGTGGCGCGATTCGTCAATTTGAAATTTATATTGGACGACTATTGCAATGGGCTATTTGTTTATTACATTTCATTGAGTACCCTTTTCGCCAGCCCAAATTTGTTTTCTGGACTAATAGGAGAACAACTCGGAGGTTGCGAAAAACTGCCAGTAATAGATTTTCAAGCAATTGACTGCACAATTCCAGATGTAAACTGAAAGTGCTTGACCAAGGATCAAAGATATCTTTTGGATATATCTCAGGCAATAAAGGATGGCAGTTGCCCAATTGATTTGTCAAATCGTGACCCCGGCCCATTCTCACATTCCAGATGGCTCACTTATGCAAATAGAGTCCTTAGACTGTACGTAAGTGTATCAATCCCATCAGGTGAGTTAAAAGACATAGCGACTTTCATTTTGAGGTGTTACATGCCGGTGTGGTTTGAAATAAAGAACCGCAAAAATTTCACAGACGGTGCCATTCATGTTTACAGAACAATTCAAACCTGTCGATACTTGCCTGACAATCTAAAACAAGTTGTTTACCCTGTCATTGAAAGAAAAACTTTCTTTGCAAATCCCGAAAACTTATTAATGGCAATGGTGTTTGATGAAAGGAGGCACATAAGAGAACTAGCGTTTAAAAACGTCTTAAAAGCCAGGGAATCTGTTTCTAAAGGCAAAAGCATTAGAAACTTTGTCATTTCATCTCTAAATTTCGAAGCAGAAGATTACACAGAGATTATTAATTGGAACACGACAAAGCTATCTTCTCCACCTTTTCTTCGAAAAGTTCCTAACAAAGACATTGAAAATCTTATTGCAACAGGCACTATACCCGACTGGGATATAAAACTATTCCCCTGCGATACGCAAGCTGTCGAAAGATGTGTGAAGCTAGTGACGGAGGCTTCACTAAAAATGTGTGGATTTAAATCAAAAGATGGTCTACATAAGAACAACATTGAAATCTAGATCAATTATGCCCGAATTTTCCAAAAAATCTGATTATAAATTAGCTTTTAAAAAGTAACACTTAAAAAACTTGTATACTGGATTGTAAATTTGGTAAATATTTTATAACTTTCTATTATTTGAAAATGTTTCCTTGTTGTAAAGAATGGTAGTTTTGCATGTTTAGAAGATACCTTAAAAGTCAAGAAATAAATTAATGTTGTATATGTGTAATATAAGGTTTTTTAAAAAGGCTTTTCCCTGTAACACCGGGGAAAAAAACAAGAAGAACAATTTTATTTTTAATCACTAAGAAAAGATGAAATTCTCCCTTTTTTTACTTTTCATGCTTGTTCCTGGATCAGAAGGTATTATTTAATTTCAATATGTTTTTTAAAATTTCTAAAGGCTTCAGCAATCGTAATTTTTTCGTCTTAGAGCATTAAAAAGAAACGTTGGAGCCAAGTTTTTAAAAAATCGCTAAAAACACATGAAATTTTCTATTTTTTCAAGTTTTTAGGCTCGTTGCGGGATCGGAAGATATTATCCGATTTAAAAAATTTTTGTTTATTTTTGTAAGTCATCACCACTCGCAAACTTTTCTGCACTATTACAATTCGAAAATAAAATGTTTTTTTCGTTCCACCCTAATACTCGTCCTTTTGCAAAGTTCTGTTTTCCTAAATCTATGACAGCTTTTTCGAGGGTTGTGTGATACGTATTGTTGTGAAATATAATTTACAACTTTACAATTTTTAACTTAAAGCAATTTCTGTTGTTTTTTTAGTGACTCGTGCATTTGCTTTCGGAAAGCAAACTTTGATAAAGGTCGAACTAATTATGAAGACAACATTTTTTGTACATAGTTGCGCATTTGAAAAAGTATTTCTTCACAGTCGTCGGAAGTCTCTGAGACGCTGTGGTCTATTTCTTTCTCTATTGTGCTCATCTTAGTTGTTTTCAGACTCATATGTTCGCCGTTTTCGTACTCAACTTGCGCGTAAGAAAGGCCTCAGCGTCATGTACCACATACTCTATCCTACGAACTTATTTTATATTTACACCACTGAAAAGCAAAAAATAAATTACTTTTAAATTAAAAAAAAAAAACGCCTTCAAAAAAAACACAAAGGAACGAAAAAGCAAAAAATAACCGATTACACTTACATACTATTTCCTACCCACACCTAGAAATGAAATTTATTTTACAATTCCAGTACAAAAATCAATTAAACTAATCACCCAATTATAAAATAAATACTGATTTTAATTACTATACGATGAATTATTTTAAATACATAACTAATTATATACGATCTCTTAATTCTTAATAACCTTTTGAAGTCGGGGCCTCCTATAAACTACTACCTAACGTAACTGAGAACCCACTGATCCTGAATTAAACACTAATTTAACTGAAACACGAAATTAGTCTTTAAAACTAAACCTACTCAGATACGTTAGGTAGTAGTTTATAGGAGGCCCCGACTTCAAAAGGTTATTAAAAATTAAGAGATCGTATATAAATAGTTAGGTATTTAAAATAATTCATCGTATAGTAATTAAAATCAGTATTTATTTTATAATTGGGTGATTAGTTTAATTGATTTTTGTACTGGAATTGTGAAATAAATTTCATTTCTAGGTATGGGTAGGAAATAGTATGTAAGTGTGAACGGTTATTTTTTGCTTTTTAGTTCCTTTGTGTTTTTTTGAAGACGGTTTTTTTTTTTAATTTAAAAGTAATTTATGTAGATGGTATTTTTGAAATCTTTTGTGACATGAGAGTGATTTCAGGATAGAACACGAAGTTATGCGCGCCATATTACGATGCTAAGCACCGGATGCGCTTTCATTTCTCTTTCCAGTGACGTCATAAGGAGCAGGCAAAATTTCGTATTTAACCTTTGAACTACCCATTTAGAAAAAGGAGCAAAAGACATCTACTAATGTTTTTGCTGTTTTTCGTTAACAAACGTTTAAAACTCCCCTCCGGAAATAGAACCTAGTTCATCAACTCACTTTACAAGACATCTGCCACCACACTATGAAGTTCGTTTATTTACCCTAATATTACTAATTTTATACTCAACGAAATGCAATATTAACCTTTTCTCATAAAAAAGATAGATCCAATCTATGAAAAAAAAAATGTTATTTTCTCATTAATTAGAAACTCTAGTCAAAAGTTTACGTGAAGTCGTCTCTTGTTTCACCGAACTTTCGTTATATGTTGTGTTGGGTCGTTCACAACTCTTCTATACAACTTTGCTTGCTTCTCTGTGTCCCTACAGCCTTGTCTCTTCGTGTTCATCCATTTCATTCCCTATCACGTGATCTTGCGTCTCGGCTTCGGACATTCACTGATGTCTGCCGTACGCTCTCTGCTAAACACGCACCACTCCACAATGTTTTCCACTAGCATCTTTTCTAACGCTGCGTTGTGTTTGGCGACGGGTCGTTTTTACTGTGATTCCGCATGTCTTCGGTTGATTTTCGTGAGGTTTGGTATACTTAATGTGTTTATTTTCGTATTTTATTATCATTTCATGTTTTCCCGTATCATTGTCTATGTTTTGATATGAAATGCATTGCGTAACTAGTCCTGGAAGTTGTGTTTGGGTTATCGTTATTGATACCGTCACTGGTTTCGCACGCTTTCCGAAACGGGTTTTGGAAGTTTTTAGAATGTTACACTATGATTTATATGATAATTTGTAAACGCATGTAAAGGTATTGTGTTTATGAACACATTAGATACCGCATGACATTATATGATTTGAAAATGCAATAGTATTGACGAGTTTTTGTGATTTTACGTGTCATGTCGGGATGTATGTTTTAGGTGATTTAAATATGTTCCCATGTTTTGTTTTTCTTCATTCGCGTGCCAGTGATTTATTTTATTGATATTTTTACGGGGGTTATTATTTCAACTTCCAAGGACTACATGTTTATTGTGTTTTTTAAATTTCCTTTGTTTACGCATGTCGGTTTCATTCTTTTGTCGCGATAGCTTCCTCGGTGACTTGTTGGCCCATTCCTTCGAACGGGGATTTCATTGCGCTCTTTGCAACCCCGGTCCTTTTTTTTTGTACTGTGGAGGTTGTGTCTATTTGAGCTCGTGTTTTCTCGCCAATTCGATCACTAATTGCTGGAACTTAGGTAGACGTAGTGTTGACCTGCGCTACGTCGTCTCCAAGAAGATGTGTGGGAACGCGATGCATGTTCCCTGATGGATCTGCCCCCCCCCCCTTTTATTAAGGATTTTTCTCAATCACGGATGCTCTGCCTCATGAACTGAGTCACGCTTATTTGTTACGTCTCCTTCATAATTAGGTGAACGGGATGTTGCGGTGATCACAATGCAATGCTCATTGTAAAAATATGGACAATTAATTAGATTTTCCACTTCTTTGACTAGATGTGTTTTGGCACAAGACTTAAACTCTATTCTATCAATTCTCTGTGTGCTGTGAAAATAAAAAAGTTGATCTGAGTTATGTCTGATGTGTCTCATTTGTCCGGCCTTGGGAAGACTATGAGTCAAACCCACACATTACCAAAAAGAAAAACCCTACATGTTGAAATTAAGTTCACATTTTAACCAAAAGTTTATCCACACATTAAAAACTTATCAGTTCTTTATGAGCCACCCCATTCAATCTTTATCAATATTTTTGATATATAGTAAGTATAGAGAAAAATACATTTGTAAGGGTAGCAGACTAACAAGGACCAAATTGCAGCAGTTACATACATATATATATTTTTTTTAATTTAAAAGTTACCATTGGCTATTTGTAGTAGCTTCCGTTTCATAAAGTAGCGATGATCAAATTTCAACACATAATAGAATGCGGCTCATCAAGTTCTTCGATTGCATCAAAAATGGCTAGGAATTGCTCAAATGATTGAATGTTGAAAATATTATTTTATTTAGATAAAATCAAATGCTTGTTTAGTTCAAACATAAACGATTACTTTCAAATTTGAATAATATAACGATGAATTTACCACAATGCTTATAAACTGATAAATATTTTAGATGTCTGGTTTCCTTTATGTACAATTTTCAGAAATGCATATTTCCATATTTCTTCCGCACTACCATTACTTTCTTTTGATAAGGAAAAGGGAAAAGAAAATGCTTCCCAAGAATATTTCGGATTTGAATCCCACTTTCCCGGTTGACCCTGTTTCCTCAAAAAGAGTATATAATACTTCAGGAAAAATGTAAGGATAAAAGAAAAATATGCATGAAAGAAATGCGAAACGTTGAAGTTTTTTTTTTTTTTTTTTTTGTTCCTGGATTACAAGCCATATACTTTTTTTTGAAATACATTTACTCTCGCATTTTAAATTGGAAATTTAGTATCTAATCGGAACTTTTAAATACGCTGATGCTTCCTCAGAAATATTCTAAAATAAAAATTTGCAATCTGTGCAGAAAAAGTTGAAAGCTTTTTTTTTTTTTTTTTTTTAATATCATGGAAATACAAGTAATACTGAAATGAACTGCCTTTTTTTTTACTTAGTGTAATATGATACGAATGCTATTGGATTTTTACTGCCATAAAAAGATGCATGAAAGCATTTTCGCAATGTACAAAGAATGTTTAAAATCAATCAAAATGTAGCTTTGATCTTTGAAGTTGGTTATATAGGGTAGGTTGGGGCAAAGAGAAAATTTTGACAAATGGAAGCAAACTTTATTTTTTGAAATTAACTGCACTAGGCAACAAGGAGAAGAAGACATACTGAGATTTCCGCGTGTTTAAAACCGATTGTGTTGTCGTCGTCACTGTTTAATGATAACCTTAAACGAAAAAGTGTCTTTTTTTTTCTTTTAAGTTGAGTGATCTTACATTTTCCTTTCCAGCAGGTCTACAAATGCGAAATAGTTGATTATAACTTAGTTTATTCGTCTTATGGACACGCAATTTAGGTGCTTCCATTTACAACAAATCTCGTGTACTCTGGGTGTAAAAGGTGGAAGCAAGGTTTGTCTTACATATTGTCTAAAAGATATACTTTTTAGATTTTTGTGCGTATTTTACATAACAAAACCTATTTGTATGATTAATCTTTTGAAATTATTTTAGATTATATTTGGAGGATTTAGCAGGTAGCATGGGACCTGCAGGCCAAAGATTAAGTACTGTTATTGTAGAACCTCCAAAACTTCTAATCTGCTTGTGTATATCACGATTATCTACCAACATCAACATCATGTCAAATCAATGGTGTTTTTCCGTCTACCCCTTAATTTTATTTTTACTTTTATTTTTCTGCGTATTTGTGGAAATCGTCTTTCGTAGCCTTGCTTTACTGCTCTTGTCTTTCGGGCGAGAAGCATTTCCGAACGGCATGGATTTGTAATGTGGAAAAAAGAAACAATGTTTTTTTTTTTTTTTTTAATTTCGCATTTATGTGTGTATTATAAAAGAGAACTGATATTGTTTTCTCTCTTTTTTTTGCTTGTTTTTTTACAACATTTCTGCATTATTTTTCGAGATAAACAATTAAAAATTACATGTATATAAAAAATTATATGAAAATAAAAATATCGCATGTTTTTTTTTTTTTTTTTTGTTTTTTTTTAAATTTTTGAAACCTGCACGCTGAAGTAGCGTGCGCAAAGGTTATTATATATTTTTTGTAAGCGCAAAAGCTAATTTAATTCTTGTATTATTTTTAAAAGAACGGATAAAGATTTAAATTGTAGTAGGATGTATATTAGGAAAAGATAAAAAAAAAAAATCGACCCGTATTTCAGGATTGAAATGTATAAAAACTGAGCAGTACGGGGAGGGTTTAAATTGTAAATTGGTGCCTTACTACGGTTTTTTTTTTTTCATTTTTATTTATTTATTTTTTAACATTGTAAAAGCTAGTAGTATTTCTTTCAAACGTTTTTATGTATTTAATTGGTGAATTTACGAAAATAGTTTGTGAAACAAAACGATAAATCCATTTTATTTCCAAAATTGTATAAGAGCGTTTGGCCAAAAAACAGATGCGAAAATTAAACGCCACTATATTTGTTTCATATAAACGAGGTTTATTTAATAATTAAAGAGACAAACTAACCCGAAGAACAAATCAATTATTCTTACAAAATATTTTTTTTTTCTTACTATTCAATATAATGACCATCAGCATTTCTACGCATGTACCGATGGGTTTCTAGCTTTTTTATTCCTGCTGTCAAGAATTTTTCGATTGCTTTCGGAGCCAATTTTGCAAATTTTTTGACACCCTTGTAATGCTGGAACTTCTTTCCAAGTGATGCCTCCTTCGGTGGACCAAGCGAATAGAACTTAGAGGGTGCTAAATTGGAGCCATACAGGGGAGGAGACAGTATCTGCCATCCCATTTTGTCAATGGTTTCACGGTTTACTTGAGCAACGTGAGGACGTGCGTTTTCTTGCTGGATAATCCCACCTCTTTTCTATGTCGGAACTGTACCGGATAGCTAATTAAACTTTCTGCAATCATTTCTACTATGGCACTTCGGTCCACACGAATTAGGTCGTCAACTTGAGTTCAAAGTGAAAAAGATAAAACTTCAATAAGCAGACTCGAACGGGGTTCGTCAGACACTCATTGTCGAACTTCTTTTAAACTGTTCAACCCACTTGTAAAATGTCCACGGTTCATACAACTTTCACCATACAATTTAGTTGTTCAAAAGTATACATTAGCTGGTTAGTCCTCTTCAAAAATGAAAAAATAAATTCATAGAAGTTTGTTCACCCAATGTGGAATTTTCAAGTCTTTCTGACACCTCTTAACTCATTTTTGAGGTTAAAAACAGAGCAAGGTTGATCAATCAGCTGATTAGTACTCATCCCACTGAAACTATCGCAATATCCCCAAACGTATCAAACTTGTTCTACCAATAATCTTACTTACATCAATGTGTCTCTTTAATTATTGAATGATCCTCGTACTAAAAAGTGGCTATAGCAAATGCTGTACTAAAGCAAAAAAGTGAGATTCTATGAGGCCCAACATGAGGTTCAATGTTTTTGGACTATTTTACTTCCCATGAAAGTAAAAAAATAAGTAGATAAAAGGTAAAAAATTTGTCATTGCTGTTAGAATTCAAGTAGTATAATATATTTCAGTTCATGTACAATTTATAAGAGTTCTATCATTAAATTTTGCAAAACGACTTCTAGCAGGTTGTTGCCTAATAGAATTTTTTATTTTTTGAAGAAATAATTATTTACAAATAGAAATAAAATTTCTTTTTGTCTTTCAGAAATTTATTTATTGCGAAAAAGAATGAGCCATGGAACTGATATTGCTTTGATCATATAAATATTCCCTAAAGTATTTTTTTTTTAATATATGAGTCTGGATGGTTTTAAAATTTTTGTGTTGAAACAAAACATAGTTTTCTTTTGTCACAGAGAAAATAAAAGCATTGTAGTATCAATTTATACGAAAAAAAATCACAAAGTTTTTCACAGATGAAAAATAAGTATCTTGAAATAGAAAATGCGATTCTACTCTAAAATGAGAGAAAAATATTTGGCCATGGGGTAGACTGATGCTGGTTGTAACCAGGGCCTGATTTGAGTGCAAGCTTTAGAAGCGCTGGCTTTGGGGCGTAGAGATTTTGAGCGTATTTTCATGGTTCGGACGTATTATTCAAACAACAACAGCCCAATTGTGACTTAAAGACAGTTTGTGACTGAGTTTAAGCTTAAGACAACGAACAGACTCACTTCTAGGAGATACGTGTAAATATTGAGAAATCAGTACATTCCAGCAATTCCAAGTGAGCGGGAATTCGAGAACACGTGGTTCATGCAAGACGGCGCACCGCCTAATCGTACCAATGAAGTGTTTGATCTGCTTGAAGAACACTTCAATGAGCTGATTGTAGCTTTACCCCGCCCCCCCCCCCCCCAAAAAAAATAGGGAATTGATCGGGGACCCTATTCTTCGGATCTGAAACCCTGCGATTCTTTTTTTTGCGGGCTCATATCAAAGGCAAAGTTTACGATGGGACCCCCCTCCAAACACCTTATTGAAAGCATTGAAACTTCGACCCTTTAGCAAGTGATGCAAAATTTTGCTATTCGTTGACGCCATATTATTAGAGATGGAAGACACATCGAACACTTAAACTATTTCCCATGTATTGTGCTTGTTTTTAGAATTTAAATAGAAGCTTTTGAATCAGTAGTTTTCAAAAAATTAATTTTGACCATCAGCGCGATAATTACTGAGCACCCTGTATACGAGCAGTTTCAAACTCGCGAAGCTTTTCGTTGACCAAGGAGCTAATGGATGACTCCGAAAAATTGGTTAAAATAATATTCTGCTTAGAACTTAAAACATTTTCAGGGGACAAATCAATGTAATTTTTAATTTTAAACCTGGATATTAGAATATCACGATTATTGAAATAATTATCTGTGAGAAACAGGATATTTCATAAATGGGCTCTACTGTATTAACATTAACTTTTGGCATTTAACGGGGTCGGAACACAAAAAAAAGAAATGGTAAGCGATGATAAAGAAATTAATTTAGGATGGTATTAAGAATAATAGAAGCTACAACAGAATAATATATTTGATAAATATTGCAACAAATGTTATTGTCATTTTTTGTTTCTACAAAAGTTATAGCAAAAGGTACACAACTTTTAAAACAGATCACTGCATTTTTTTTTAAATTTTTACCGGCGTAAACAGGGGCGTGCATAGGAGGGGGGGGATTGACACCTGTTGGCCCGGGCTCCAGCCTGAGGTGGGCCCAATATTTTCAAACCTAGGGGTGAAATATAAGGCTAAACAACATGGAGGGATCCCGGAAAAGTCAAAGAAAATTTGTTCTTTACATTGCATGAATATGCCAAAAACTTCTGTAGTGATTCCTTTAAAACGTAAAATCGTAAAATGAAAGCAATTTATGGTTTAAACTTTTGTCTTTTCATATGCTAATTACCATTGGAATGGCATGATTTATGGAATTGGAACACTCTTGGAATACTTCTCTAGCGCGATTTCTAAAGCGCTGATGATTTTCAAATTAATGCTAACGATTTCGCCGACGGCTGTGGCAGTTAAGGCAGTGTTACATAGTCACAATGATTTTCGTCATTTGTTCGAGTTTCAAATTTTGACAAAATCACAGCTAAAAAGGAATTATCAGGCAACCTTTCAATTAATGTAACTATTAAATTTCTTAAAGTTCATTTAAAGATTGATTGCTATCGAATATCTAACTGAATTTGGATTTTTTGAATCAAATTACAACAACATTCAATGATGGAGGGGATTAATTAAAGAAAGATTAAAGAAAGAAAGAGTAATAAAAACTTAATTGAATAAATATGTGTGTTTATAAAAATGAAATGGAAAAGTTAAATCCAAAACGGACAAAGATTTCAGTGAAACACCACTTATTACAATGTTATTGATCAAAACTAATGCCACCATTTTTTTAAAATGAAAACCATACCACATAAGTAATGATTTAAAAGCTGAAAATGAAGAATAAAACTCAATATATGTTCTTAAATAAAACTAAGCTTGCTTCAATTGCAACGCCAAATATCGGAATGATTCTTTTAAGAATAAAATTACGAATAGAGAAAAATAAGGTGCGTACGGCCAAAAGGGCCGTGTAGACCAATAAAGCCAATTCCTCATTTTTCTATGAATTATAGCAAAATTTTGCTATATCATGATTTTATCTTTATCAGAAAGCTTAAATGTTGATAAGCATAATCAACAAACAGTTTGTTATCAACAGGCAAAAGTGTAGTAAGAGCTATTAAACAAGAGTCTTGGCAAAATTGATTAAGCTTACTTTTCAGTAAGGGAATGTGGGGCAAAGTGAAATGGTTAAGATGACTGAGATTTTTCAAAATGAACAAACAGGAAATTTGTTTTGAAAATTACAGTACATGAAGAAAGAACATTGTATTTTATAATAAAACTTGCATTGAAACAGTATTTTTATTTTTGACAGTAAATTTGAGTCTTTGAAAAAAAGTAGAAAATTTTAACTTTTTTTTTTCATGGGGCAAAGTAAAAAACAAAATATTTTTCTAATGAAATATTTTCTATTTGATTATAAAACATATTTTTGATCAAAATAATCAGTAAAGAAAAGGTTGAATGAGTACCGTCGTCCCTCGCTACTTCACGCTTCGACTTCCGCGGCTTCACTACATCGCGTTTTTTTTTTTTTTTTTCCAAATATAAAAATTAGCCTTTTTTATGCACTCGTATAAACTTTTTTCTACAAAAGAATAACAAAGTATGTCTTTCAAGTAAGGTAAGTTCTTCTGAGGGGCTGTAGTTGTACTGGTTGAGGAAGCGGAGGTATAAAATCGCCGAAGAAAGTGTAACGAATCACTATTTCATTATAAATCACTAGAGGATAAATAAATCTGCAAATGGTGTTCAACAGTGTACTAGCTTTTTAAGTTGTATGCGCAATACCTTTAATGAGGATAAAGAAAGAACGGGGGCACATACGGTCACTAACTGGCAATTAAATCTTTATCGAACAAGTTAAGGTATTTTCATATATTAATAGTAGTGTGTAAGAAATGCATGTGTGTATGTAGTTTTATTTCCTAATAATAACTATGTGATATCTATTACGTCTAATATATCTCATTTTCTCATATTTTGTGTAATATATTAAGTAATGCAAATGTAATGGTGGCTAAGGATGCTGTTTCATGTCTAGAGGGCTCAAACTAAGTTAAAAACCTCTTTAAATTGTTCTAAATAAGTTTATGTGCTCTAGTTAGGAAAATATTCGGTTTATAAATACAGAATCCTACTTCGCGGAAATTCAGTTATCGCGGTAAAGCCTGGAATGAGTTAACCGCGATAAACGAGGGTTGACTGTAAATGAAAAAATAATGAAAGAATAAACGAATAATGAAATGAAAAATCATTTAATGTATGAAGAAAAACAAATGAGCGAGTAAAAGACTGAACGAATAATAAAATAAATGAATAAATGAATAATAGGTGAATGTAACTGAATTAATTAATAAATGAAAACGTAAGTGATTTATATTAAATGATTGAGTGAGTAAATGAAACAAAATATTTCACTTTGCCCCATCCACTTTGTCCCGTATGTACTGGACTAATTGTACAATTTATTTAAAATACAAATAAGCTTAATATTAACTAAATTAATACTGCTGTGAATATTAGGAGGACTCAATAAATGTTTAAAATGTTAATAACAAAAACTTAATCATTTTATAGTAACAAAAATATTTTTTTTTTTTTTTGACTTACAACAAAATATTACAATATGAGTATCGTTTTTTAAAAATTGCCTGTATTACCAAATGGTTTAATCTCCGGCGGTATTTTTTTCCTAACTGGAATAGACTACATATGGTACTATGTAGTAAAAATAATACCAGATAGGTGGAGCTAAAAGCAGAGTAAATATTTAAATATTTCACTTTGCCCCGCTGTTTCACTTTGCCCCATGTTCCCCTACATTTATTTTTTCATAGTTCACTGTAGCTTGTAAATATTAAAAGTTGTTAATTGTTAAAGAAAGTCTAATTTTTGTAGTTCACAAATTCAAATTTATTAAAATGTCGCTTTGTATCTTCATTTTTACCTGGGTTTGGTAACCCTAGCAAAGTAGACTGTAGCGCAATAAGGTCATGGTTGGCATTATTAGGATTTCAGTGTCTTTATAAACATTTTGAAAGGTTGGTTGGAAGATATGATTTACCCTTTTATGTGCTGCATATATGTGCTCGAGCCTGGTGTATGAGTAACCAAAAAACAAAAAATAACGACTTATGACAGCCTCAAATGTGACGATTTTCCAATGAAGAAAATATAAAATATTTTTTACACTGTTTTTGAGTTGATCAAATGTTGTTTAATTTCTTTCTGCATTGAACATAAATAATTCAATTTTCTCCATATATTTATTTTAGTTTGACAGTACTTTTTGGCGTTTTTCCGAGGTTAGCTTTACTGGGTACCTGTTTTCCATAATAAGGGTAGTTCTCCATCTTTTGTTAAAGATCTGAAAAACCTAATTGAAGCTCAAGCTTCCAAGTGCAATGATTTTTTTCTTATTTTTTATGAGTCATTTAATGAATGTACAAAAATCGAAGCCGATTGCATTATGAATTACGAGACATTAGGCCTTAAACCTTAGGTTGCCTTAACTGACGCACTTATCTCATTAAATTTTGATTTGACACCGATTTAAGTCACATTTTAATCAACCTTTCCAGAAGGGGAATTTGCTTCTTTGTTGATCTGTCGGTAAAATATTCAATTTTGATAAAATGTTAAAATTTCTGTTTTTGGCCAGGAATTAAAAATACTTTTGAAAAAGAAATGGAAAAACTCCTTTTTTAAACTAGATTTTTTCTCAAATACAATAATATCACAAACCAATTCCTCAAACAACGTATGAAACGGGTATTATTAGCATAAGAATAAAATTGAAAAAGGTCAAAAACAAATTCTGTTAAATTCTGTTTAAAAAAGTTCAGGACAGAATATTTTAGAATTTGATTAAGAAAATTTTAGTACTTTATTATATTATTCACTAACATACTTAATTGAGCCTCATTATATCATATTTTTTTCTTCGTCTTTTTTTTTTTTATTGCTTTACTAATGAAATCTGTTAGACAAATAACTCAATAGGGAGGAAGTCATAACTCGCGTTACTAAATACTTTTTAATGTAACAGAACTCCAAATCTAGCATTAACTAGTTGACATTTACTTTATGAGATCAAAAAGGTTACTCATAGTTTCTGGTTATTTTATTTAAAAAATGGAAGGGAACTTTCATGCTTTTTAAAAGAAATCTGGACGGTGATAAATATGAATACTATTTAGGCCATTGCTATAGGTTGTGATTTGAAATTACCCCACTGATATTCCGTTGAAGTGCAGATTTTCAGTTAAAAGCAAACATATTTAACAATAACCTTTTATATAAAGGTAGTTTTAATTTGATATTTGCATTGAAAGAGAGACTATATGTTTTAGAAATTCTGGGATTTTTTTTTTTTTTTTTTGAAATAGTACCTATTTGAAAGATTATGAAAATATTGGTATAACATTTCTTTCAAAATGAAAAATAATGAAACAGGAATAAAAACATTAGCCACCAAAATCTGGAGTTCAGGCATTTTACATAACTTTTGACTATAACTCATTTTAAAAGTGAATTTTGATCACATTTTACAGCTTACCGAATTTATTTTTTCATCAATTATCTTCACTGTAATCAGCGTACCCAGATTATCTTTTAAGTTATAATTTTTCAGAAATACATTCAACTTAATATATTGTCTCGTTCTGAAGCTCACTTTATATTTTGCAGAAAAAGTATAGGGTTTCCAAGCGATTACATGAGTTAAAGTTTAACATTCGTTAACATTGCATTACTTCTCAATTACTACTTTAATCCGCTTAGCTGATCTGCATAGTAACGGAAATTGTAATTCTGTGATTTGCACACAACTTTGGAAAATTAAATGACTTGTGTCACGATCAAATCCTTTTGTGAAACTGGATATCTCCCCCAAAGGGCATCCATCACCAGAGATACCAAAAATTATAGTTTTCACTTTGGTAACGATTGGTTGAAATAGGATATTCACGTTTCATGCTAATTGGTTCTTATAAAGTTTTCAACAAAAATTTTACTTTTGACAGTGGTAACGAATGGTAGAAATAGAATAATCAATTTTAACCCCATTTTTGCTTTTATATAATTTTCTGCAGAAATGTAATATTTATAAAAATTTTGCGAGTAGTTAACAATTTTTTTTTTTTACATTAAAAAGTAACGAATATGCTAGTTCTATCGTTATATGTAAATAAATCACGACATATATTTGAAGCAAAAAGGAGGTTAATTCAGTACAGGAAAAGAACAATATGAAGTAGTTATTTATGCAGTCAACCATTATCGATAAACGTGAGGAAAAAGGTTATTTTGTGGCATGTAGTTGAAATTAGATAAAAGATTCCCACATAGTAAATCTCCTTTCAATATTAGAAAAGTAACTTTTCCTTACTAATACATCAACACAAACACATTGCTCTCCGAAATTGCATTCTACAAAAAATTTACAAAATGTAATTCCTATTTTTAATTAGAATCATGTTTGTATAAATATTAATTAGAAAAATTATTAATTGCATAAGTTTTGTAAGTTTTTGTTAGTTTAAATGCATAGAAGAAAATTTGAGAAAGATATGTTTAAAAAAAACTGTAACTAGCAACATTATTACAGATTCCACAACCTCATCCACTTGATTATAATAAACCAAATTGCAAACAAATAGTTTTTTTGAAAAGCCTTAAACTATCCAATCGGTAAATCGACGCATTATAAAAAATAACATTTCTAAATAAGCATCTCGGTTCAGACATGTCACATACAGAACATAACCATAAGAGCATAGTTAAGATAATTTTACAGTGTATCATTATCGGAATTCCTTAAAATTGTTTCAAGGAATAGAGAACATCCTTTTTTCAAAAAAACTGGTGCTAAATATTTTTCATGACTTCTTGCTCAGAGCTACGAAATTATTTTCTTGCAGCACCAGTAGTTGTTTAAAGTCTATTTATACATGTTCATAAAAGTTTTACAATTTTTCAAACTAAGTTAGATATTCCATTCCCAACACGAAATGAATTTTGCCTTTGATAGCCAGAACTTCTGTAATTATTGGCGTGTCTATTAGAAAGTTTTCCAACAATATATTTCAATAATTTATAAATGAAAAATTGCAGAAAAAAATACTTATTCATATTTTGCTTGAAGCAAAACTAAGAGTACTGAAAACCCTGATTAGTTTCCTAAAACCCTTTAAAACAGTTACCAATGCTGACTTTACTGCTAACTTTGCTGACCACTTAACTGATAAAAATAATGAAAAGTGTTATGGTGGGACGAGGAATGGTAAGTCCAATCTTTCTGCAGACCTATGCCAGAAAGATTGAACTCAACACACAAGTTCAATTCCAGCTTATTGTATTTATCAAAACGAAGAACATTTGTTTGTTTAAAAGGCGGGCTATATTTGGTCACGTATATTATGCTATAGGTAGACGTCTTCGAAACCAACTTGAGAAAAACTTCTAGCACTATCCAAAATTAGAGCTAGCATTAGGCTATCTTGCTGATAACCTATGAGAAAGTTTTGTTTGTCTTAAATTTCATATTTATTTTCGCACAGCAAATGTTGACAATCCTAGGATATTGTTCTGGAACATACATAGCACTTTATCTAAAATGCATTATAAAAGCGGTGACTGTTTTCATTTGGAAGTACTCTGAGAATGACGTCCAATAATTCACACCGTGTTAATGCTTCACTTTTTTCTTACATTATTTTTTAACTTTATTGTTTTACGATAGAACAAACTCTAAATAGTAATTTATTGGAATCAACTTCAAAGTACTATATTAATGATAGGAAAAATATATCAATATCAGATTTGTGATATAATACAAATATTTACATTTTAATTTCCAATAATTTTGTTAAAACACATATGATGATGTGTTTTTCTTATGGGAAGCAAAATTATGTGGACACTTTGCGTTTAAAGAGCCCCAAATAAAGAGTATACAAAAAGTTTGGAAATTTGTTACTTTGATAGCTTTGTTATTATGCGTATTATTATTATTTTGTCGTTCATTTTTCAGCACATTTCTTTTTTTTTAAACTACTTCCCATGAAACAAAATACAGTAAAACCTGTTAAGTTGACCACCTGTATATGTTGACCGCTTTTGTCAGGAACGGAATTAATCCTATCTTGTATAATGAAGGAAAACCTCTGTAACTTGACCACCTCTCTATCTTGACCATCTGTCTATCTTGACCACTAATGTACCCCGAATTTGTTTTGGAGTATTGTAAAAAACCCTTTGTAAGCTGACCACTTGGTTTATTTTTTAAATGTTAATGTAGCAAAATATTTTATTTTATATTATTATTTATTTTATAGCTTTCCAAGAATATTTTCGATGCCAGATCAGCATTTTGCCAACTAAATAAAACAGCAGCATAACTAAACCTCCTTGTGAGTTTAACCACATGGGAAAACTACTAAGAACCCTTTTATTCTCCAAACTTGTTTTTCTTTTCTTCTATTTGAGATTGCCTTTTGTACTCTCTGTTCAATAAAAACACGTGTCAGTAGAAAAGTACAAAGTATTTTTTTTTCCAGTTGTAATATTTTGTGGAAGCACTGGAATTGTGCTAGAGTAAAAGTTACTTGCATTGCAGTATTTCTGGTGCAATAAGAAATAGGACATTTTCATTTTCAACTACCTTTTAGAACTATGAGAGTCCAGCTTGTTGCTCCTTGTGTTATAGTTTTACATAAAATGGCTTCAAAAAGAAAGTTGAACTTGAAATTGATAAAAAGTATGAAATATTAGAATTAATTAAAAAGGGAGAAATCCAGAGAAAATTAGCTGACACATATGGAATTTCCAAAACTAGTGTCTAGTAAGTGCGCCAAACTTCAATAAGGAGTTATTTTGTTGAAAAGTAGATCATAATGGTTATAAATGTATTTAATGTCAATGAGAAAAAAAAATAAGCGAAAAATTTGTTATTTTTGATTAGCTATGAATTTTTAGGAACTATTAATATAAAATAACTTTTTATAAACAATGATTTTTTTTCCTTTGATCAATTTACTGAAATTTTAAATTTACATGACACATTATACTTCATTGCGTCATTCTGAGAAAATAACCCTAAAAATATGTGAATAACATTTTAAATTATTGTTTCAAAGTAATGTTAAACAATGAAAGTGAGTTGAACGGAAAGAGTAAGTGTTAATTAGTCAAAAAATGCATACATGGTGCAAGAAATGACAAAAAAAAAAAAATCATTACACCCTTTATAAGTTGACCACCTAAGTACTACACCGCAAGTGGTCAACTTACACAGGTTTCACCGTACAAATATAAGATGCAAAGGAAAAAAAAAGAGCATGCAACACAGTTTAAAATATTAAAATATCGAATAAAAATAAGTAAAAAACGTTATTAATTCAATGAATGTTGAACTTTTAAAAAACTGAAACTAAACTTTTAAAAGTGACGGAAATAAATGCATGCCACTAATTATCTGCAATACTATAACACTTGAGAGAAATACCCGATCTAAACATACACTTCTGTTCAAACGAATTTTGCCTGGAATGAATTTCTCTGGCAAAATTTATTCAATTTCAAAAGTTCTCAACCAGTTTTGAACATTTCAAAAAAAAAAATAATGTGCTTAATAGTTATTTACCGCACTGAAAATTTGAGCCATTTAGAGATCATACGGATTTGTTTCTTTTGTTAAATATGTATCACTTATTCGATAGAACGTTTGCCAGAAAGAGTAAAATATAGATAAGATTGGTTATCTTATGGCAATTTTGGAAACACTCAGAAATATTTAACGACTATGCGAAATAACCCACTATTATGCCCACTTTTTAACTTGTTTTAAAATGGATCCAGGAAGCACGTGTAAAGTTTAAATGTTTCATAAACGTTTGAGAAAGATCGTCACAAGCTTTAACACTAGAATCGCGGGACTTACGATATACAGTATAACTTCGATTTTACGATTTCCTCAATTTAATGACACATTTTACTGGTCCGGATTTAACCGCATTCAATGAATATGCTCCTCGATTTAACGCTATCCTTGGTTTAACGGTAACTTTTTCCAGTCCCTTGACAATCGCTAAATATAATTCTGTAGCTAGAACCGCAAGACTTTCTATTTACCTAAAACCGCAGTGCGGGTTATTTTGACCCTAGAATAGGTGACCAGTAAAATATGCATAAGCGCTTAATTTAGTTCACTAAAACACTTTATTTTTTTACATAATAATCAATATTTCTGATGATTTACATTAATTATAATCAATAGAAATTGGCTTATGTTTTACAAAATCGTAATATTTAAAGTGTGACATCTTTGAGTACATTAATAAGTGATGCGTGCCACTGAAAAGCAAGAGCTTTATTAGGGCATTCACACGGTACCACTAGTAGTAGTGTGAAGTTCGAAAGGATTTTTTTTTTTTTTTTTTTTTGCACTAAATGGATCCAGATCGTCTTTGGCGATTAATCTAAATCGAATTTTTGCAATGATGTTATTTTTGTATGCTTATGGAGAACCTGTTGTGAACACACAAATCACACAATCTGAATATGTATTCTGATTACGTTTATGCATTACGTATCTATATGTAAGTTCCGATTTGTTTATTTTGTTTTCAAAAGAGACAAAAGCATGGGTAAAATATCCTAGTAAAAATATGCCCTAAATTAACAATGTCAAAGTTTATTAAATTATTGTACATACGGAAGCATTTTTAGAGTTCTGGAAAATTTAATGTTTTATTTTTCACGTAAGAGAAAGTACCTCAATCTTTTAAACTTTTCATTCAGTTTTACAACTACACGATTACTAAACATTATCGTATTTACTCCTTACCACAGCTCTTTATGTACTGCAGTTCTTCATCAGCTTACCACCGCTCTGCAAACTGTGTGCTAATTTGCACCAAGGTGGCACAAATAGTATTATAAACGTTGTTAAATATTGTCAACGTTGTGACGACCATTTTCAAACGTTCTTGAAACGTTAATTGATACTTGTGCTTCCTGGATACCTTCCAAAACAGTTAAAAAATTCGGTATAAAAGGAGTTTCAATAACTAAATCAGGTTTTTTAACTAGGGTTTCCATTCCCGCAATCCCGATCCCGAATTCCGCGGGATCCCGCACGATATTTTGCGGGACTAATCCTGCGGGATTAAGAGCATAATCCGGCTTGATTTCCAATCCCGCAAAGATTTTCCATGTAAAAGTTTCCCATTTTTTGCCGTCCATAAAACAAATATTGTTACAAGTACCATCTGAAATTTTAATCACCTTCCTGCATATCTGCAAACAGACCTAGAAAAACTTAATGTCTTATATGGTAACCGGTAGATTTACCATTCAAGAAAACAATAAAAATAGAGCATATTTTTCTGAGAATTAATTGGTATTCTCATTCTAGGTTTTAGTGTTCATACATTCAGCAATTGCGAAAACGAGTAAAAACTGTAAGACTTTTCGAAAACCATCATTAAATATTGAAACCCTGAAAATTGGGCTTTAGAAGAAATTGAAAAAGTGTATTAGAGTACAAAATCTACTAGAGTAGTCTGCAATGTTGGAACGCTTCTATAACTCGCTCGAAACCTCTTACTTACTAAAAGTGCACAATATTTTTATTTTTTTTTTTTGAAGAAGAAGAAAGCAAGGAAAAAACCTGACATTATTTATGCTTTATAATCTGTAAAAAGTACCTGCCGATGTCTTTGTTACCGTGAAGCTAATAATATAAACGTGGGGTGGTACCTTAAAAATTTTGTTGTATGAATTACGTGAGCGATCTTTCAGATTCAGCACGACTCTAAAAGAGGTGACACAAACTTTGATAAAACACGAGATGACTTGCATGACAGTGCAGTGCGTTAAGTGAAATTATTCAAAACCTTTTACTGAAAATGTGACTTAATCGTCGTTCACCTCCTGCTGTAGCGAATCAAATGCACTAATGCAATGATCGACATTAATGATGCAACTAGGCAAGTTGCACAAATCAAACAGGCATCATTTTGTCGAAATTTGAAGTTCATGACCAAAAACCCCTTACGTGACATTCTCTATAAAAAAAAAACATCTTAAAAGATGGTGAAATTAATAGGGATCTCTTGCTAAATGTCCACAATTATTTAATCTCGGTAAAACCAACTGCAGTGAAGTCACATCAAGCGTTTTCATCAAGCCCATTATTTTTTGTCCAAACATTTTCCCATCCCGTACGAACGATGCTTTGTTAAGGCGCATTGCACTTTTTTAACACTTTTGTGTACCAAACGATTGTCACTATTTGAGATGTTACTTTGTAATACTCTACAATTGGTGTACGGAATTCGAGATAACGACTAATTTATGCAACAAAAGCAGTCCTTCCTAAAATGCACAACTTTTTCTATTCGACAACTTAACTTTTAGAAGAATAAAGTCAATCCCGAGGGATCCTGGGATCCCGCGGGATTGGCTCTTCACAATCCCGAAATCACGCGGGACTGAGATGGCGCGGGATTGGAAACCCTATTTTTAACCTTCGTCAAACACTTATGTTATGATGTTTAAGTTTAAATAACATTTTTCCTTTTTTTTATTTAAGTAATAAAGTAAAAGCTATATCTTTCTTCTTATGGTACATATTTCACACCTAAAACAGTTGTAGTTTACATTGCAGAAAACCTGGTTAAACAATTATTACATTTCCTATTTTTACACCTTTTGTGTGTCCTAAAGCCGACCTTTTACCAAATTATGTCGTATCTTGTTCTGTAGTTCTTGTTGCAGTGCAGCAACTTAGCAAATGTCTCCAGGATTAACTCCAAGCAAAAAAATGCCTCAAACTTTCAATGGTGGTGTATAACGCACATAGTAAGCTGTAATAATAGCCAACAGCATCAAAAACAATTACTCTGTATGTTAAAATTTTACTTTTTTTAATAACATTTAGTGAAATAGCTGATTAATGTCACAATGCTAAACATAAGAGTATAAACTAAATTACGGATTGACAAACGCAATTTTCATGAATGGCTGACACCTGCAATGCTTGAATCAAATCCTAACATGTTTTTTACTTATATTTTAAATCTTAATGCAAATATAGTAATAATATACAATGAATGAGAAAAATAAATGGTAAATACTTAAAAATCAAAGCGATTACTTATGATGCGTAGAACGAAAATGCTAAAATGTCATTTTAATAAATTAATCAACAAAACGAATTTCCAGAAATTTACGATTACGTATTTAGCTTCTGTGCTATTATCAATAGTGATAAATTAAGCACACATTTCGCGCGCTTTCTTGACATAGTCACTAATTAAAAATCGCCTTGCATTGCACCAAATTTTGTGTAAGCTAAGAATTTCAAATCAAAGAGGAATTTGTGCTAAGCGTTTCCCGAAATCCCTTTCCGTTTCATTTTGCAATAACTTCAATTCTCTTACAAATTTATCATAAATGACAGCGAAATAAATTAAATAATTTCAAAGGAAATTAGATAAAATGCTGATTCAAATGAGGTAGAATTCCAGCGCTTATCAGGATTTGATTTGAACGTAAAGGGCTTGGATTAATTTATGGATTTACATGTAATTTGAAAACATTTTCTCCATTCTAGCTTTCAGTAATTACTATAGCACAAATAATAAATTAAGAAGAAACCGAACGATTTTTTTTTATTATTATCTGCTATGATCTTGAAAAAAAAAACATCTACAGTTTCAACACTTTAACTAATCGAGAAATATTTATGTTCATAAAAAAATCATAGCATTCAGATACTATATATATATAGTAAATTTTCAAGTATAGTCTTAGTAATGAAATCGTTTCAACAGAAATATCTGTTCACATTGATAGCAGAATTGTTTACGGCATCAATTAAAATACGGCGTAAAACACTTTAACTATTTTTTTTAACCAATTGCTAAAAACTTGGATTAAAAAAAGAAAAAAAAAACACTTTGTAAATAGTCACTTATTACACAGTGCAGGATGATTCAAAACGATGCAGAGCAATTCAAATCGCTATATTTTAAGCACTATACGTTGTTCTTGAAAAGTTTAAGGTACATTCGAAAAAGGGTTTTAAATACTAAAACTAGAGTGCTCCAGAACCTTACTGTGCTGTAGCGTAAGTTGTTATTGAATTACTACCTATATCACTTTTAAACGAAATACCCACTAAAAATACTTTTTTTTTTTTTTTGTATTTTGCATTTTGCTCTAATCAGGTTCCCTGATCTACTCTCACGCTCTGATTCACTTAGAAAACTTTGTGACCACGACATATTTAACGTACTAAAGTCACCATTAACGGACACAGAGGATCTTCGACAGGCTGTCAGCGAACCCGACACCCTTCGGTTACGAGTCCGACGCCTTATCCATCACACCATCCACGGCCATGTCTGCAATTTTTTCTTGTGGGGTTTCGTAAAAAAATACTGTATTTGAAAGACCAACGAAACCGAATCACAGCGACACTGAACTTAGTAGCGTATGACATTCGTCATCGAATATGGGATGAATAGGACGACCGTCTAGATGTTATACAGGAAGTCAGAGGAGGGCATATAGGACATCTGTAAAGTTCTATGTATGTGTATTCACATGTTGTTGACATAATTCAAGTACAATGTACAGTGCTAGAAGTACAGCATATATTGTGTCTTTTTGAATCTTCCTTTACATTAAACGCCCCTGCAAAAAACTAATTTTGAAAGCTCTTAGATTGAGCTGGTTTTTACACTAAACGTCTAATATATCACTCAATATTATTCCAAACCAGTTTGAATATGCGGAAAATAACAAGAATGTTTAAGAAAATAGTTCATTATTTGTAATTAGAAACGAGCTGATGTGTGCATCACATGACTTCCTTTTACACCAATTTAAAGTTATTTCCCCATTATTGGCAATTTTAATGTGATTCAAAAGTTAAATATCACCAACAATGGCCAAATGGAAACCAGATTTAATAAAATCGCCAAATTTGTCGCCATGTTCGCGACAGAACTTAGCGACGAACAGCTTGGCGATATATTAAAGTGTTTGCATAAATTATAACACCACTTGAGTTTGCATTGAAATTAACATTGATTTCCCCCCAAGAAGGTGTAAAAGACCCCCTTTAGAAACACCCGAATGCAACCAAAAAGGGAGGTACACAACAAGACCCCACAAGGAGACTACGTACCAAATTTCAACTTTCTAGGACATACCGTTCTTGAGTTATGCGACATATATACGCACATACGCACATCCACACATACGCACACACATACGTAGGTACATACGGACGTATGTATGTGTGTCGTGGTGGAGAAAAGTCGTTGTAATTAACTCGGGGAAAGTCAAAATGGATATTTCGAATGCCTATACATTCTTAGGCACTTATCCGCGTGTGGTCGGGTTGAAAAAAAAAACTCAACATTAATTCGGGGGTGAGCAAAATGAATATTATAAGGCCGAATTTTGAGTGATTTTTTTTTTTTTTTTTCGTGAAAACAATACTTTCTTTTTTGCAAAAGAAAGTAAAAAACATTCTCGAAATACGAACGTTAGTCTCACAATCAGGAACATTTGAGCAGCGTTACGCGATTAAGTTTTATGTGGAATTTGGTAAGTCGGGTGCAGAGACTTCAGAGGTGTATAAGCAAATTTTCGGAGATAATTGTCTGTTGAAGGCGCATGTTTTGGTGGCACAAGTGTTTCAAAGATGGCCAGAAGAGCGTCGAGGATGAATCTCAAACAGGGTGCCCGTCAACCAGCAGAACGTACGCAAATGTGGAACGTGTGCGTGTTGTGCTAAATTCGGACCACCGGTTAAGTGTGTGAACGATTGCAGATGAAGTTAGACTTGTAAAAATGACAGTTCACAGCATCATCGCTGAAATTTGAGAAACGCTGAAAACACCTGATCCATTCTCCAAGACTTCCTGGTCAATAATGGTATCTCTACGCTACCCCAGCCCGTCTACAGCCACTATTTGACTCCAGCTGACTTCTTTCTATTAACGAAGATGAAAACATCACTAAAAGGGCATCACCATGGAGCTCTGGAGGCCGTGAATGCGCTGGTACAAGACTTTTAAATGACATTCTGGAATCAGACTACAAAGCATTCTTCGAAGCTTAGAAGACTCGCTGGGATAAGTTTGTGCTAGGCCAAGGGTCCTTTTTTTGAAGAATTTTAGGTATGAGTATTAATACTATATGCCATAAATTCTTAGAACACAGCACAGTCTCATTACTTTTTATAAAAACCCTATATATATATATATATATATATATATATAGCAGATTTGAAAGCAGTCTTAAAATTATCTTCTATTGCTGAAGTAAAGAAAAGAAGTAATAAAAAAAATGAGACACATAAATTTAAAAATAAACTTACTTTAAAGAGGTAAGAACTTTAAAAATGTTATGTAAACACATCTCATCGACTTACTCGCTAAGCGGATTTGCTCCAAATTTGAGAAAACTAAAATGATCACGTAATTATTGTCCCTTTTTTTTTCTTCTTTTCTTTTTATATTTTTTTTCGCATTTTTCAATTAACTGATTCGTTTACTATAATACAGTCAAACCCCGCTATAACGGTTTTTGTTTTTGTAAGTGAAGTAGGGATTAGTTTTGCATGTAATAAAGAAATTATAAAATCTGAACTTTAAAACATAAATCCTAATAACCATGTCATATATTTACTAGATTGGCAAAAAAAAAAAAAATCTTGAACTTTTTAAATCAGGTATAAAATTTTTTGTCATTTAGAGAGCTATGAATCACCGAGTTCACATTTTATTATAGCTATTTTCCTATTGTTTTTGGGAAAAAAAAAGAAATTATGTCCGAAAAATGTCTACTTCCTTTTTTACCCATTAATTTTTGCTTCTTCTTTTTACGTGTTTCTCAGCTAATTAGTAAATCTTTTCTTACATTTTTTTTTTGCTGAAATTTTCTCATTGGTACGTAATAAACATTTCTAAGCAAAGCTTCTGTTTAATACTTTAATACTTTACACACTTGGTTGCGTAAACTACTAAATTAACGTAATTTTTGAACAGCTGATTGATAACGAAAACAAATGGTTTAGTTTGATTTTTAATAAACCAATGATTTTTCCTTCCCTTTTTTACGCACTACTAGTAATATAACATAACTTAATCTCATTTTAAACAAGTCTTACATTCAAACAAGTCATTACACACATAAATCTTGGGGACAGAAGAATAAGACGCTTAACCAAAGACATTTTTTTCCTCAATTGCTCTAGTGCAGCAAGAATTACCTATATGAATACCTTTACTCTTATGTATACCTTTCATGAATATATATATATATATATATATATATATATATATATATATATATATATATATATATATATATATATATATATAAAAATCTCGTGTCACGATGTTTGTTCGGGGTAAACTCCGAAACTACTCAACCGATTTTTCTCAAATTTCATATCTACGTGTCATTTGGTCCAACTTAAAAGATAGGATAGTTTTTATAATTTTTTATTGCAAATTTCACATTAATTATGCAATAATAGTGTGAATTAATTGTTCAGTTCTAAAAATTCTTAATAGATGGCGGTGTAAGTTAATTAATCGATATAACTCTAACATCGTATGACTTACTGCTAAAAACACCATGAAAAAAAAAACTCAGAAATGTTATTTAGAATTTCCATATAACGTTTAGGGATATTAAGGTTATTATTCACTTCCTGAGAAAATCAACTATATTTTTCAAAACGTATCCTTGAATTGCTACAAATTGCAGATTTTACACCGTTGTGAAAAATATTTTTCTCCACCAGTATCACGATTAACTAAACGTATTTAATAGGTGTATCGGTTTCGGAGCGATTACGGTTCGTCCAGATTGACGCAACACCCAATTAGTGCGAAAACAGATCTGGATTACGAAGCTTTGCAAGAGTTGCAGAGGAGTTACATTCGAGCTACTTTCTTGAGAGACTGTCTTCGCGGTAGCAATGCGTGCATTAATGCTTTGAGAGTTTTCTTAGAAAAGCAGGAAGGTTCCAGGCTATTATATTGAACCTGCGTTAGGTTTCTCTGAAGGTGCTAGAATCGTAATTGCCTTTAACCAAGAAGACTACTGAATTCTTCAAAACTATTCCAGATTAATTTAAGGAAGGTTAATGAATTTAAGCGGAAAACAATTATTTTCTTTATTTTGTTCCCCAAGAAATTTTTGATATCATTAATTCTTGCAAAGATACGTTCGAACAGAATATTGCAGTGACAGTTGCATCGCCAGGCATTGCTGCTACTTTTTTTAGATGGTAGACGAACAGCACATTCAGCATTAAAGTTGCCTATTAGATATTCATAACAAACAAAACGCAATGTGTAACATTAAAGAAAAAAAAAACGTGGAATGGCTGTAGTGTTGCAGGAGAGTGAAATTAAAATTTGGGATAAGTGTACTATGGCTCATGAGTAAAAGCAATCATTCGAAGCACATCATAGGATTGTGCAAGATTTGAACGGCAACGATAAACTTTTACACGAAATCGTCTGAATACTGTCTGGGGACTTCCGACAGACATTACCAGTTATTCCGATGAAATCAACACATGTTTAAAACAATCGTTTTTTATAGCGTAATGTCGAGGTAATGCGATTGGCCATGAACATGCGAGTATAAACGCAAAATAATCTAATCGCACAAGTATTTTCTAAGCAATTGCTGGTTATTGGAAACGGTGAAATTGAACTGCATCAAAATATACAGTACAACAAATAGCCAGACAATTTCTACACTGCCGTTGAGACGAAAAGTGAGCTAATTGAGAGTCTCAGATAAATTTAATTTTTTTTAAAATCATATTTGCCTCTGTAATCGCGCTGGTTTTGTAGCAGTTTTGTTTTCGGTAAACATTCCCGAACAGACAGGAATATTTGTGGATCGACAATTGTCAACTGTCAAATACATATCCTGATGCATGTCGCAAATTGTATTTATTGGTCGCACAAAGTCATTGGGAGTTGACACTTTCTAATGCAGGTTTGACATAAGGAGAAACAGTACTCGTCAACTGTTTAAAACAATTTTGACGACATACTATCCAACACAATCATCATTTTTTAAGGAGAAACTATATAACTTTCACATTTGAAGACGTATTTCATAAAGTTTAACAAACACACAAATGTCCAAATCCAGATTTTACACCAGAGATGAATATGAAGCTTCAGTTTTAACTGAAGGTTTTTGCGTTTCAATTTCAAATTTGCCACTTAATTATTATGATAGGCCGTCACTTGATAGTTGGGCCACCGACTTGGTTAACACTGATTTGCAACGTATAACAACAGAGCAATGACGCTGTCTTAGCTACAATTATTGCGAATAATGAGCCATTACTGACGGCTGGAAAAAAAACTCCCCATTGATGCTGAACAAGCCTATACAGTTGTCGATGAAAACAAAGCAGTAAACATTCCAACTGAATTTTTAAATTCCCCGGATACACCAGGAATGCGACTACACGATTTCCGGTTGAAAATTGGCTCAACAATTCATTCTTTTTCGCGATTTAAAACCACCTAAATTACGCAACGGTACACGTTTCTTCATCAAAAGTCAACAGTTTCGACGGGAAATTTTAAAAGAGAAATGTTTGTGTTGCCACGTAATCCATTAATAGCGTCATAATTTGCAAACACATTTGAAAGGCTTAAATTTTTGATTCGTTTAGCTTTTGCAAAGACCATAAATAGATCTCAAGAACAAATAATGTCGTCTTTCGGTTTGAACTTGAAACATAAATATTTCTCTCATGGGCAACCATATATCGCCTACTCACAACTGGAAAGTTATCATACTGTTCGTATTAGCAAAAGACTCGTAAAGCAAGAACATTGTGCACAAGTAAGTGCTTAGACAGTTTTCAGTTTTCAAATAATAGAAACAATAGTTCGAAGTCAATGTTATCTACTTCATGGAAAAAATTTAATTTTTATATGTTTTCAATTTAGTTAGTGTATTTTGTAAAGAAGTTATTGATTACAAACTATACAGAAAGCTGAGGTGAATAAAATGAAGTGTAGAATCTAAAAGTGTATGGTGGTTCACGCTTAGTTTCTACATTCGGTTATTTTACAATCAGTTTCGATATTTACTATCACTTTCAAGTTATTTTTTTTTTTTTGGCCAAAGTCATACTTACAAAATTTACTAAGCGTAAGTATAGTGCTTTTTCCATAGAAAATTTAGTTAGTACTTACTGAATTCAATAAGTATCTTTAGCCTGCACTGTAAAAAAAAAAATCCGAAACGTTACTGAGTAAACATTTTTGATACTTGCTTGCAGTTCTGGCTAAGCTTTGGCTATGTTTGCATTACTGCTTATAGAAGTTCCTTAATAAATCAGAAAGGTGCTAAGCTTTTTTTTTATCCCTTCCTAAGTTTACACTAAAGTTCCAGAAACACGACTAGCTTGCTTCAAACGGGAAGATCTTCAAGTTTTTCAAGAGGCTTCCGAGATAATTTCAGAAAGGTTATTTATTAACTTTCATCGGAAAACTTTCCGGGTTTTGGCATGACATATTACTGGCAGAAATTGGTCACATCAGCTGCCCATAATTTTCCAGGAACATTTATGAATCGTATTTACATTGAATCACGCCCATTATCAATCTCATATGTTTTAAAATGGGCTATATTATTTTAATTTCTATTAAAAATATTTATTTGATTCTATCAAAATAGTGAGTAAAAGTTTATTTTAATCCAACTTCTTTGCCACAGCAACGCGTGGCTAGGTCAGCTAGTATATATACATATACATATATATATATATATATATATATATATATATATATATATATATATATATATATATATATATATATATATATTCATGAAAATACAAGCAATAAAAAGGAAATTGCAAAAAACAAGAACACGGAAACAACACCAAAATGAAAATCGTGAACCAGGGATTGACACTTTATTAAGGGGAAGACCAATCCCTTAGTTCACAAGGCCCTTTTTGTTTAGCAAGTGCGTTTTTCATTTTGGTGATGCTTCCGTGTTCTTGTTTTTCGCATTTGCTTGTATTTTCATGAATATGTTTGCACTGTTTTTGTTTCTAGCAGCTTTACGCTGACATTACAGTACAATTTTGTGTTTTTTCTTTCAATTTAATTTGAAACAGTATTTAAATTATATATATATATATATATATATTGAAAATTATGAGAAAGGGCAACGGATTTGATAGGGGGCAGATTGTGATGGCCTGAAGATCCGAAACGAGTATCTCAGAAACGACAAGACTAGCAGATTGTTGACGATCTGCAGTTGTTAGTATTTATGCGAAGTGGGAAAAAGACGGTGAAACCAACAGTACACGTAACGGTGTTCGACGGCAACGCGTCATCAAAGATGAGAGACGTCGCAGACTGAGCCGCATTTTAAAACAAAATCGGAGGCAGACGGTTGAACAACTGACAACTCAATACAATACAGGTGCGAGTGGGAGCGTTTCCAAACACAAACTTCAGCAAACACAGTTGAATACGGGACTGCGCAGCAGACGTCCCACTCCTATGCCTCTATTGACTACTCATCATCGCCCAATACACCTACAGTGGGCTCCAGAACATTAAGACTGGTCCTTGGATGACTGGAAGAGAGTTGTTGGGATTTCTTGTTGATCACATGGATGGTCGCTTCAGGGTTCGCCGTCTTTCAGGCAAACAGTTGCTCCCGTCTTGTACCGTTGATCGTAAACAGGTTGGTATTATGGTTTGGGGGAATTTTTCCTGGCAGGCTATTTGGCCCTTAGTTTTTTTAGAACATTCCATGAAGTCTGTGGACTATCTGAGCATCATGGCGGATCAGGTGCACCCATACACGGCGTAGGTCTTCCCTGCTGAAAATGGCATCTTCCGGCAGGACAACGCTCCATGTCACAAGGCTTGAATGTGCTGGAGTGGTTCCAACAGCATGATGAAGAATTCCAATTTCTGCCCTGGCCACCAAATTCACTTGATTTAAGTCCTATAGAGCACATTTGGGATTTCGTGGAAAGGCAGCTCAGAGCTGAAGCACCACCATATCTCAACTTTGCGTGCCCGCTGCATTAACATTTGGTACAATCTATCTTCAGACGTCTACCAAGATCTTCTGGCATTCATGCTAAGCTGTGCTAAGCTGTTTTGCAGGTCAAAGGTGGAACAACGCGTTATTGACTGGATGGTCGTAATGTTTTGACTCATCAATGTATATATAATCGGACGCCACTGCAATTTGTTCCATCCCAAAAATAAGTTATTCTCGCAAAATTTAAAATCAATCCATGAATATTAAGACATACCCCAAATATCTCCATCATTTAGTTTGAAAGAAAAAAAATCGGAATACCTTATTTTTATTTTTTTTTATTTATACTTAAAGTAATTTTAAACTGTAATGCTACCCTCATGTTACTGTTATTACTTTCTGATCGACCATTCTCTAATTTTTGTTCAACTAAATTTTACTTGTTATAGATTACATGTACAAAAATGACCTTGGGGTCAGTCAAATCACTGTTCAGCTCCCTTTGCCGGACAAGGTGGCATGGGAGCATTCCCCCCTTCCCCCCAAGATTGAAACGATTGAACCCAGATTTAGAGCATTATCTGTGGTTTTAACGGTGGTGACAAAATATGTCAAAAGGTTTAAAGACTTGAAAATGGGTGGGCATCAGGCTTTAGAGAACGTTTCTTTTTTGACAACCCTGTGATCTTTTTGAGAGTTAATTACTAATCTAAAACAACGAGTAGACGCTTATTCATCCTTTTTTGCTCATTTGTTTCTTGAGGTGAATTTTACGCAATCATGACACGGAAATCAATTTTTCTCGTCGGTTCGATTAAGAATCAAATTACTGGTGCTAAGTTGCCATCTGTGTGGCAATATTTTACGTGTACTTTTCTACAATATAAGAAAAAATTCATTTATTCTTGATGACTCTACTATATTTTAGAAAAAAAAGTTCACAAACTAACTGAACATTACTCAAAATGCATTAAAAAGTCTAAAACGCTAATTTAGACAAGCAAAAATCACAGTAAAATGATTTAAATAGACATAAAGAGGAACGTTTTGAAAAAAAGATCAGTGACCTTTTTTCTAAAAAAATGCGAATGAAAATGCATATGAAATTACAAAAATCCCAGAAGCGAATAAAATTTTTAGAAATGCAAAAGTAAAAAGAGACGTCTCAGTTGTATATTGTGAATCGATAAAAAAACTGATGCCTACCAAAATAAAGAAAGCTGCACGACAAGTAGAGAAAGAATATTGAAAGCGTAAGGAGAGCACAGTATCTAACGGTAAGTTCCTTTACTATACGATGTGTTTTTAACTACCTTATATAAACATGCTATTCATTAACCGATAATACATTATTGTATAAAACAATAGAAAACATCGTAGAATACACTTCATTTGCTTACATGTGCAATTTTTATGAATCTTCCTCAAGGATACAATTATAAATTTTGGGTTAAGTATTAATGCTATAAATATAAATGATGTCAATAAAATTTATATTTTGGACGTTTGGTTGTAAATAAATTTAAATATTTATACAGTTTTAAATTTCTAAAATGGAATTTTCTCATAATTTACTACCTCATGGGCAAACATTCATGAAGTATTCATTGTTCTAGCAGAAACTTGAAACGTTTCAGCGTTATTTTTTAAACTTATAGTAAACAACTCTTGCAGCAACTCCTCCTTTAAATATTTAAACGGTAATGTATTTTATTAATGTTTATTTTCCTTAATTGTTGTTCTTTCTGTTTACTGTGTGTTTCTAAGTTTGAAAGATATTTACAGACTACGTTTAAATTCTAAATTATAACGCATTTGTGAAATATATAATTAAAATAATATTTTTTATTAGGTTTGAAAGTTTCGGTAGAAATCGCTACAGCGTAATCAAACAATACATCATTGCTGTAAAAAATGGCTACATGTTCAATTTTTTTTTTCATTTTCTTTTGTTTCTTTTTTCTAATCTTCTTTTTACTTCCTTTTTACATAGTAAATGAAGTATTGTATTCGCGAACAAATTTTCACTTACATATTGCCTTATTTTCCATTTTCCTCACCCCGAATCAATGTTGAATATGTTAGCACGACCACTCGTGCATATACATGTATGCCGTAGAAAGTTGAATCTTGGTATGTAGACTCCTAATGGGGTTTAGCTGTGAACAAGTTAATACCAGTTTTTTAATTTTTTTTAACTGTTGCGCCTACTCAAACGAAGTTAGAAAAGAAATGGGTAGCATTTACAAAAAAAAAAAAAAAAAATGAAGGATATTCAAGAGAATAAAAGGTTCTGCTTTCAACTTAGTATAATGCGGAAATTAAAACTAAAGTTACAAAATGATTTTTGTATTTTCATTCACGTACTAAGCTACATAGTAAACAAAAAAAAAACCTATATACTTAATGGAATCCTCCTAGACACTTAATCTTTTATGGATATGCTCCGTATCAGGCAGCAAAAAAAATGTTAACAGATCCTGGATTAATCGAAGTACGCATCGAACTAACCTATCCACGAAATTCTCGCTGAGCCACGCACGTGCCACTTTAATCAGGCGCCAATCCCCCATGATGGAATCCCATTCTTGCTGCCGAAATCTCTAGTTGTCTTTTCTTGAAAGCTCTTGATAGAGATTTCCAACAAACGCAATGCATTTTCTTTATTCAAGGCGTCCAGAATTGCAAATAGATAGCGAATACATTCCGGCTTGCATCCTATGGGCATTCTCTTGAAGTCTTGAATCCTCCGCGATCTCTCATTTCTGGAAGGACTAAGTGATTTTGCTCAATAGAAGCACGAAGAGAGGATTCTAGCAGGATTATGTCCTTTGCTGGCGATCAATACTAAAATATACTCACCAGTGAGGTAAATATGTTTACTTTCACTCTAATGTTTTAAAGAGAGTTGATCATGGAGCGTCAATCGAGGGAGCTTTTATTTGGATTATCATTACTTTGGATCGAATGGTTGCGTTGAAATAGGTATTATATCTTTAAATAAAGATGGAGTTTAATGTCGTATCTTCTTCCTCCACGAATGTTTACGTAAAAAGCAGATATACAGCTCTCATTCTTGGTTGCAGATGACGAAACGCAATGCTGTGCTTAAGTAAAAAGAAATTGCATTTGTTTTTCTCTTGTAGCATGTTCAAAACCATCTCTGTGGGGACGGGATGCTCGTAAAAGTCACGAAATAGTAGAATAAAGTTCAGTGCTCTTAAGTTGATTCTTTAAATTTAAAATAGGAGTACTGCCGATTTAAATTACTTTTGAAAAAAATTATTATGTATCAATTCAAACAAAAGTTAAACGGAATTGCGTGATTTCTAAATTAGAAGAGCGAAAAAAACATTGAGTTTAAAACGTAATGACTGCTGAGAGTAATAATCCAGGAATTTCCTACCAATATTTTTGTTTCCTGTTAGAAATAACGCTTTATTTTGTTTAAGCATTATTCAAAGCTGTGTACATGAAATGTTTTCAAAAATCCGTATCTCAGACACTTAAGAGAGTGAAGCATTCAAAATTTAATTTATACATAGATTAAAAATTAAGTAGACCCTTGCAATGATGAAATAAAATAACTAATGGATAAATGCATGGTTCGGGCAATATATATCGTTCTTTTGCATTGACCACCTTAATAACCGCATGAATGACACCTTTTGCATCCATTACTCAAAGTCTTTGCTAAATCTGAAGCACGAGTTACTCCGCGTTGTAGTTTTAAGCCTAGTTAAATAAAGTCATTTTTTTTTCAAAACTCTGCGGAAAAAGTTTTTAAATACTTAAGCTATTTATAATGATTTTTAGTTATAAATTTTAACTGCTACCACTTTACCACAAATACTGCTTAATTTTTCTTGACTTTATGGGGTAAGGCGGTCAAAATTACAGGGGAAAACGAAAGGGTCTAATAGGGTTACTGATACCCGTTTCTCCTGCCTATAATGTGTTTCATAAATATAATGCTAAATAATAACAAGAACATTTGACATTTTCAAAGAAGTTCTAATATTTTATAACCACCTGAGTAAAAAAAAAAAAAAACATGGATTTTGTGAGCACTTTACCCCACCTGACCGTATAACATTTTAAGTACAGTCTGCTTTAAATATGTAGCATACATTGAAGCACAAGTACCAGTTTTTTGATTTTCTAATTAGGAAGGAGATGAAGTATGAACAAAAATAGATTGACAAGTTTCCAGCACTTGGCATTATGTAACCAAATAGTCCCCAAATTTTACTAAAAAGGAAAAAAAAAAAACAATGTCAATTTAGTGATACCGGAGATAATTGGCCCCTTTATCACAGAACTTCGAACTAAACCATCGTCTGGATTTTTATTGCAACTTATTGGTAAAATAATTCCTCTTAATCGATTAAGAGCACCGCACCAATTTAATAAGTAATTATTGGGTTAACCATACGTCAATTATGAATAGCTATCCTTTAGTATTAATTTACAACAATATTGTATTTCTAATTTACAAGAACATTGTATTTAACTTTATATTTTTATGATTAGTTTCGCAATTCTTTGTGAAACGAACTTCTACTAGTAACAGATGATGTAGATTGTTCTGCTTCCTTTAAAATCAACAACATTTTACTGTATTCTTTATCGATCAAAAGTATTGCAAATATATTTTTAAAAAGTAGTAAAAATTCGCTATAAATAGGAATTTTGAAAGTTTAATTTCTTACGTGAACACATAAGTGGCCACTCGTACTTCTTTCAGGAATATGAATCTCTTCTGATTAAAAAAAAGGCTCTAAACATTCCCCCCCGCCCCTAAAAAAGTAATTTAAGCAAAAAATATTGTTGAAAACAAATCATCAAAATAGTTTGATTCCTCATTCCTTATACCATGAAAAAAGCAAAAACCGAAATGCAAACATATCGTCAAGCTCCTTCCAAAGAAAAACATCAAATCAATCGAGTTCCTTATTTTCGTTGGTTTTGTCTTTCTTCTGCCCTTTAGAGATAATTAAATTCATCTCACTGAAATAGAGAATTCTTTGGACCCTGATTAAAAGTAAAAAAGACGTAAAACAACTTAATATCCGTAAAAAGGGTATGACAACTGCTCTTCTCCTTTCTCTCCCCCCCCCCCACCTTTTTTTAATAAATATATACCCTCAATTAATTGCTTTGCCCTCGTTTTCGTTTTTATCAGTACATTACGCGCCACCTCAGCTTGTTTCGGGGGGTAGAAAAAGGCGGATTTTCCGATGATTCTATAGGCAACTGAATTACATTGCTTTAAATAGTTCCTGGGAAATAACTCAAGTTTATTGCCTTTGGGAATATTTATCGGTTGCGTATCGATTCATCTTGAAGGCAATAAGCAAATCTTATTAACATATCGCCGCAGACATTTTCATTTCAATACTTGAAGGCGTTGAGCTGATTTAAAAGGGAAAATTCTATGTGGATCAATTTAGAGGTTAAAAAAATCAAATAATTTATTCACTAGTTAGCAGTTAAACAGGGCTTAGGAAATTAACTAGTTGTTTACTGCCGGGTAATATAGTAGAATACATTTAGGAATTTTCTTAATTGGATTACAAAGATTAAATTATTGGGAAGAAAACATCAATAAAATGTTCATAACTTATTATTATTTTTTTTAAAGTTTACGTTCAAAGTAGAAAAAATGCATAGCTTCCTAGTGTGCGTAAATTTGTAAGTATTTGCTGAAATTTTTGCATTGAAACACTCATAATGTTATGTTATCGTAATGCAAAAATAATACTTTTTTCAAGGTAAATACTTAAAGACTTAATGGCAATCTAGGAAAACTAAATGTAATCTATTTAAACAAATTACATGCTACAACTCCTAAGTAGTATGGGCAAGGAATACTAGGTATGGAGGTATATGTTTAATGTAAATTGTAAACGAAACATTTGCATTTGAAATCAAATAAATCTAAGATAAACAAAAAATGTTCCTTCTCGGAATTTCATAACGCGGTTTGCACACACAGTTCAGAAATTCCTTGTTCCGAAGTAAAAAGGCAGCTTTTATACCCTTGCCAGTTTTCCATCTTAACGGTTCATTGAATGGGCATCACTCCCGCGTGTTACCACAGTAGCTTGCTTATAAAGTCAAATTCCATTCAACAAATGCCCCTATAAATACAGAAAAACAATATTAAAGTCTAGCATCTTTGTTGAATATAAAGTATGATTATCCTCTCTTGCTCTGTCTGCGTAGGATTTTAGTTCTTATCCAGCTACATACGGTCGAGTAGAGTAGTTTGAGTGACAGACAGTCATTCGGGGTGCAAAGATTAGACGCTTTGCTGAAACTTATGGCAGAAGAATTTCGAAATCTCGCTAGTCGATTACCTGGCCGGATCCAAAATACTCACCCACTTCTGGCAGGGGAACAATCTCAGCACAAAAAAAAATTTTCTTGATGACCCTACATTTTCATGCCCACTCACTTTTCGGTTTCCTCATTAGGCCGAGTTTTCAAGACTCTACTGTATTTCCTACTTCAATCCCCCCCCCCCCGAATCATCTCGCACCTAATATATATTTCAGCAATCTTGTATATGTCGTTAAAACTAAACTGGGTTTTTGACAAAAATTATTTGTACATGCGTTATGTTGTGACAACGGAATTAAATGAAATAGCAATATGTTTTACTCAAAATAGATTGTGATGAATGTACTGTAGCGCTTTAGTCATAAATTCTCTACACACTAAATTAAAGCAAAATTTTTTCAAAAGTGAAGGGTTTTATGTCTAAGAAACCTATTCACGCAATAAATTTTTATATTTGTAAATTGTTTGTAGTATTTGAAGCGCGTGCGAAATTCATGCTGGCGATTTATGACGAAACCCATTTTAAAGTAAGCGAGACTTTTCTAAAACGCTTTTTAGACTTTATTTCAAATATATTTTTTTAAGTGTGATAAAAGTGCGTCCCGAGATGCATTATCAGTGAAATTATGTTTGCTTTCTTATTCTCTTGTATTCTCATGAGAAACTAGTAAGAAGCTCTTAAATTTTATCACGCAAAAAGTTACGTTTCTTGAAATGTCTCTTGCGTTTTACATTTACTTTCCTGTAAAATAAATAATTTTAAAACAGAACACACACCTTTTTGAGGTTCAGAATGAAAAAGTAAATGCCATGGGTATATCCAAGTTTAAATTACATTTCTGCATCACGCCACCAAAAACCTTAAATATTCATCTTCTGGGGAACATTATCAAGTAAAGATTGCGTTTTGTTAAACATCACGTTTACATCCAAATCTTTGTATGTGCATTTAAACTGTGTCGTTCCTTCAAAGAATTTACTTATAAGACGCATCCCAAAACTATTTTAACAATAAATTACGGCTTACATGAAATCTGGCGAAATTTAAAAGCTCTAAATTGATGACATTACTTAAAGTTAAGCTATAGCGTAAACTCGAAACTCACTCGCAAGGCTTCTTTATTTAAGTTTACTTATTTTAGTAAGAAAACCTATTTTTTTCTACGTTTACTGGATTATGATTCTTTATGATCAAGCTTTTGCAAGTTGCGTTGCATAAGACAATACTGCAAACGCAATTTTACATAAAATTATGGGGCACAAATTTACAAAAATAATTCTTTCATATGTGTGCGAGTGAAATGCTTATTTAAAAGCCACTTTGGTTGAACTGTCACAAATGTCTAAAAAATCTGCTAATTGCAATGATTCTAAACTTCGAAAAGTCCACATTTATGATTACATCGACATCCATATGAAATTTTCAAAAGACGACACTACCTCTTTCCTTGAGCAAATTAATCTGCTTTTTGAAGACCAACCAATGTTGTTAAATCTATTGGGGTGTGTTGAAAATCGTAAAGCATTCGCAAAGAATACCATTATAAACCCATAAATAAGACCACTCACACTCAAGTAGCGGAGTTTAATTTTATTAATCTACAATGTAGATAAAAATAGTCTGCAAGAAATGTATACTTTACAAAAATAGTCTGCAAAGGAAACTTTCTTAAATTATTTATGAAGCTTATCATAAATCATCACTAGATAAATTTTCAAAATGTAATGCTGAGCTTTAAAAATAACAATTAAACTGCACGATAAAGTGCTAAAAATATTTTTTTTTAAAAATCACTAGGTTTCAGTGATTTTTTAAAAGAAGATTACACATCGTGAGATAATTTATCTAATCTTTTTTCGTTTTGCCTTTTGTTTTTGTTTAAAATTATATTTTTACGCTAAATTTCATATATTCATGTTCCGCATTTAAAAGTATAACAGATGAATAATTTGTAAACTTCATATTTTAATATTATAAAATTTGGTCTTTCAAAAGGTTTCTTTTTTAATTACTAACTTAATATTTGAAGCTATACCGTATTTTTTCCCATAAGCATCCAGGTTATAATATCAATTTTTTTTCTCAATACCACATAATTCAAAGGTAATTGAGAAGAAACTACAAATCTCTTGTAAGCATAAATACGTTTTATTTTATTTATTTTTTATTTTATCGCACGTGCTACAAGCCACGTTCGAGGGGTACCTTCAAGGATATGAACAACTAAAACAACCATTTTGCTCATTTTCAAGATCATTAACACGAATTTTCTCGTAATGTCCGTATGTACCGTCTATGTGAGCATCTGGCATAATTAAAAACGGTATTCCATCGGAAATGGAATTTTTGTATGTATAATCTGTGTAGACTCTATTTGTGCACCACCTTTTGTAGTGGCAATCCAATGTTACGCAAAAGGTCTTTACACGTTTTCTGCGTCAAATAATGTTAATTTTAAAGCCAACTTGAGTAGTGTCATAAATTGAAGACCACTTTATGATATACCACCAAGCTTTTTGTCTACAAATGTTTGGAAACCAAAAGTTAAATTATTTAATTTATTATTCAGCTGAATTATACTTTATTCTGTACGCGTCAAAACTTCTACTTACTTCACGTACATACTTGATTAAAAAACATTTAAAATATTTACCATAGTACTTCTTCAGATAGCTTATGCCTACTATTTCGTGTTTATTCTTTTAAAATGTGTATGAAATACTTATTCTTCATTTTAAAAGATATTTTCAATCGTCTGAATATAAGTTCAATCAGTATACTACCAGGTGCAGGTAAAGGGCAGTAACTGCAATTTTTTCATGTTTTTCATTTTTTGCATTTTTGCCATCTGTTGTACGCTATCGTTATTGTACAAGCTCGCTTATTCATTTCTGCACATACTGCTGTTTACCTGCACACGGCAATATAGCCACAGATTAGTTTGTCTTTTGTGTACAAATATTGTAAAGCTAAACATTAAGTTATTCGGGTGTGAGCAGGATTAATTTTGCATATGAACTGACGGGAGTCAACTCCTCCCCCCCCCCTTTTTTTGTAGAGAACTATCCACCAAAAATTGATTTTAAAAAACTATCGACAAGCAGCTGATGTCATTAATATTGCACTCCTGAGCCCACCAGAACATCAATGCTGAAACTGACAAATTACTTTTTTATTCTTCCCACACATTGCTTTTTCCGTTCCTTCCTTACAAAATATACATGTGCCGTAACATGTGACGTCAATTGGCGCAAAACTAACAACTTCTATCAATCACGGAAGTTTTAAAAACAATAGTTTATTTTTCTTTCTCTCATTCATGGAGAACACAGTGACAAGTTCTCGTGCAGTGCCGGTAAGGGCCTTCTTGTAATTTGAACCGTTGTTGAAATTTTCCTTTCACATGCTATGTTGTTCATTATTTGTTCTCATCTTTTTTAGTTTTAACATCAAGCTTTTCTTAATTTTTGAAATTTGCCATATACCACTTGGCCAATAAATATTATTAAATTAGTGAATTTGTATTATATAGCTATCCACTTGTTATACATTATGCTATAATATAGAACCAAATGTCTAGGTACTGAGGAACTTTTGATTGAACTACTCGACACAGAGCTTAAATCGTATATGAACTCATGGGATCTCAGCGCCTGTACTTTTTTCCGTTCTTTTTTTCAGAATTCAGGCTACGTACTTGCCTTATAACTGACCATATATGCTGATGAGTATAGGAATATTACACCGTTTTTTCTGTGTGAAATTCAGTTATATCTGTGAGAAATGCAAAACACACCTAAGTAAAACACGGGAAGATATCATGTCCAAGAATGGCGAATGTATGTGCTAAAGAATATAGGATTCTCACAAAGTTTTTTATATGTAAATGTAATTTATGTCTGCGGGAAATGCAAAGAACACCTAGGCGAAAACACAGCAAGATATCGTGGCCAAGCATTCCTTTCTTCCTTCACTATATTCAACATTTACTGTATAATGGTATCATCTTACACACAACAAAAAGTGCATAGTTGATAAAAGAAGAGGAAGAATCACCATTTGCGTTTTTTGATCGCAATTTCATGCTATGCTTTACCTGCGGCTGGAAAATGTTTTTCATCTGTCACATGCAATATGTGTTTTGCTCTGCACATATTTTTACGATTAAGAAATAGTAATATTTTCCTGAAAAACTACTTTTTACGAGATCTGCCAGAATTTTCATCTAGAATGTTGTGGGTTAATTTAAACAGCCTTTTTGTGTTGATATATTAACGAACTAGATTAGGTAATATTTCGTACGAAGAGCTTTGATAGACGCGTCCCTGAAAATTTCAATCCAAATGCAATAAAAGTTGTCTAAAAACTAAAGGACATTATCTTAGATATAACAAAAGATGTGAATGCAAAACTGAGATGAAGCAATCTAAGAAATTTGGGGGACACATAATAAATTTATAAATATGGCACTCATCAAGTTTTTTCTTTTTTTCTCTTTTGTCAATTTTTATTAGAAATGAGAGTTAAACTGTTCATTTCTCCTCTAATTTAGACAAATATGTTTAGACACAATATCGCATAACACGAGCAAAATTTGTATAAAATAAAATTTAAAATTAAATATAATTTTATATCGCGTGTTTTTTTTTCCTTAAAACTTTGAAACTAGTATTTTTCAAAAAAAAACTTGGGTGATAGGAAAAGCTGAAGTGTCTACGCAAAATAAACGTACGTAATTTTGTAACCGCAAAATAAACGTACGTCTACGAAAAATCATTTTTCCAAACTTAAGAAACATGACAAAAATCGAGTGGTTAGTGTAAATTCAAAATGTCTTATGCTTTTCAAGAGCCATTATTTATTTTGTTCCTTCAGTAAATTTTATGCATGTAAAGAATGTTTTTAATTTTTTTAAACTCATTTGAGTATGATTTTATAAACATCACATTTTCATATGACATTAAAATTGGCTTTCGTGAGTTTTACACATCTAAAAGTCTATAGCACATTTACAGCCCGAGTACAATCTTAAGTTAGGCTTTCATTTCTAATGCATTAGAAAGTTAACCTTTGAATACATTGTTTACAAACTATTTCACATATTCTAAAACGTTAGCAACAAACGCTTCTGAATGGCAAAAAATTTTTACTGTCGTTGGAATCGGGAAAAAGTCAAAGATATACATAAAAATAAAAATTAAAAAACCAAATGCGTGCTACTGAATTCTCAATTCATTTGAAACTAAAGTTTTATTTCTTCAACGTATTAGTCCATGCTGTCATTGTCCGAAATCAAAATTACTTTTAAAGTAAGGAACAAAATAGTACAATTTCACTTTAGAAAAATGTTTTTCATGCATGATATTTACTATTTTTAAGAAGCAGAACATATGAAAGTAAGAGAATAGCTCCATGAATGACAGAAGTTAGTCTATTGATAAATTCTAGAAGGTTGAGCAGTTATTCATCACATTTATAAAAACATGTATTGAAATTTATGCCATAGTATTAATTTTTGAAAAATATGAGATGTGTTTAATGCATTTTTACGTCCTTCTAATGGTTTATAGCGCGAAAAACTATTTTTATGATAATGTGAAAACCTTCAAAAATATTTCTGTTGTCGGGAATTATAGCACTCATATTTCGCGATATCTTTTTTTTCTTAGTATGCTAACGCTTGAGATTTTATGAATTGGTCGAGGTATTTTAATCGGCTTCTTTGACTATTAGTTTATTCCTTGAGTTGAAGATGGTAATCGAGCTTCTTTATCTGAAAGATTCAAACTTTTGAAGTACATACATTATATTTAGATTAAATGACTGCAGTTTCAAAATATTTTTCTCTGGAGGACAGTTTGCGTTTTTGATTAAAAAATACTTTGACGTTTTCAGTAGTTTTACTTTTATTCAACAACTGCCCTTTCGATAATTTAATGAACACATTACAACAAAAAAGAGGAAAATTGTCCTTTGAAACTCGTACTTAATAGCTTCAGTATTTTCGGAGGATTTTTAGTTTTAAAGATTAATTTGAAAGGCATCCGCATGCATCTAAACAGGGTGATTGCTTTGAGTTAATGGAACTTAATTATCTGATAAGTATTCCGTCAAAATAAAACTATTTTACCCTAAGTGATAACAAAAATGCTTATGAAATATGTTTGACAATATTAAGATTTTATAGAGTAATGACTTGAATAAGGATGTAAAGCGCAATTTTGATATTATGGGAGACAATTACTATTTGTTTTAGCACGTTAATTGAACTTAAGAACTTCTTTTTAGCAAGACAGTTTACTTGACCGTATCAGATTTTTTTAAAATAATAAATCCTTTCTGTTATCTATAAAGCAAACAAACACCCGAGCACCATTAGTATCTTGCACTGTTAAATATTCAGGAAAATGTTATGGTAAATATTAATGTAAAATGTAGTACATACATAACGGAGAAATGCTTTCTAACATCTTTCAATTCAATGTAGCTGTGAACGCACTGTTCTAAAGCTTTGAGAGGACCAGTTCGAATCTCACGGCTTGTATTTCGTTCCGTTCAATCAACTTACTGGACTCTTCTCTTTTCTAAAATAGGATTTTGCAGTAAAAAGAACTGACGACATATATATATATATATGGATGCCAGTATTTTGTTCCTTTAATTTTCAGAATTTTTTTTCAGGACAGTTTAAATATATGTATTATTTTTAAGTTTACCTTCGCTTTTGCTTCAATTTTTTTTCTTTTTTGTAATATATTAAATTTACACCTAACCTTTAAGTTAGTTTTCAATACTATATTTGCATTGTAAGTAATTTTAATGTTTTATTTTAAACGAGATATTTGGTCAGAAAGTCTAATTTTTACAATTATATTTTCTAATGGGCTAAAAAATAATCCAATGAAATTTCTCAGTTTTCACTTTTGTTGCAACACCGAAATGTTTTCCAACAGTATTTCACTTGATTAGATTTATTTTATGTAATGGCTGAGTGTTGGTAGATAAAATTGCATGAGGAAGTTATAAAATTGATACACAGGAAAAGCCAAAATATTCTTGGAATAATTTTTTAACAGAAATAAATTTTGCTACAGTCATATGGAACTGTTTTTAAAGAAGTTTAGGCTAACGCAATGTTCAAAAACAGCTCAGTAATATTTAAGGTAAGGTTTCTATGCAGTATCGAAATTTTATTACGTTTTTACCTTGATTTTTAGGGGGTTTTAATGATATACTAATCCAGTTCGTTTATTTTGCTCGTCAACTGATAACAAATCATATGTTTTTTTCTCATTAAAAACTTTGGAATCCTTTAAAAAATCAAACAGAAATATCTAAGCACAACCAGTCCTGTATTGTCAGATCTTATTTTGGCATTGAATTATTAGAACAAAAGTTACTAATGTTTTTTTACGTTTGTCCGTTATTGATAATTTTTGTGCCTTCTTTTTATAAAAATTAAAAACAGCCTCAAGCCTAACTTTTTTTTCTTTCCGCAGACGAAATTCCCAATGCTGGAACAAGGTTTGCTTCAATTTCCACCTATCCTTTCAGTTTCGTGAGAGGACAAGGCGTTACAAATGGATGCAATACATTTGGTGCAGAAAAGGCGCTTTCTGGACAATCTTAAATGCAACGACGACGTCGTTAGAAGTTTCTAGATTTCAATTCTGAGAGGGTATTTCTGTGTCGCTCAGGAAATGGTTTTGTGATTGACAGATGAAGAGCGAATCTAGGTCACCATCTGGCTCACATTTCAAGATTAATTTGCAGACATTCATTCTTAGGAATAAAACATATTTCAAATTCTGTGGATATGTGTCGATCAGGTATTTACTTTTCAAATGATAAATGATTGTAATACATTTTTTTTATAATCTTAAAAAGATTTGTTTAAAAAGGATTTATGGCTTCTTCGCTCATTATACTGGTACTTTGTAATGTGGTACAAAGTCACTGTCTTTCTTATATAAGGCAGTGAAAAGCAAAGGGATGTAAGTGCCAAAATTAAAAATTTAAAAATAACCAATGCAAATAATAGGAGAACCTCTCATCGGTTTTAGGGCTGCTAATGGCCTGGTAAGTAGTGCTATACAACATTATTTAACGAAAAAATTTCAATGATAGCTTAACTAGGATCTGAAATTAAAAGGCATTTTTCGCAAAAACTTAAAAATTATTACCTACATCCCTTTGTTTTTCACTACCTCAAATTTGCATCCGAAATCTAGGAAGAAGGACGGAAGTAGCTGACGAAGAGTAGATGTTTGTGTTGTGATCAGAAACAGTTGTCGGAACAGCAGTTGGGGAGGTTATAAGTGGTTGTTTTTTCCACTGTTTCATTTTTTTTTACTAGGCTACATTAAACACGTTAAGAGATGTTTCCATCAATTAAAAATTTAAAATAAAAGTTTTCTATGTGAACATTAAGTGTGTGTCTCATTATATATTTTATTTCAAGCGTAATTGATGCATGTGATTAAAAACAAAAATCAGGTTAAACAATCACGGAAAAAGAAACAGGGTGTAATATTAGTACATGTTATATTTTTACGACACATATTTATTAGTAAAACTTTTCCAAAAAATGAAAATTCCGCAAGACTAGAGCCATATGTCTCCAGATCTTACATCTTGCGACTGTTGTTTGTGGGGAAAATTAGTCACGTGTGTATATAGACCGACCCATTTCTCTGACCCAGTTAGAAGATTCTCTCCGTCCTCCCCGTGTCAGGGTTGACCTCTGAAATGCACTTTAAAGCAAAGCAATTTCCGCCACCTGCCGACTGTAATTCTCAATGATGGAAATCACGGTTAGATGAAATGCAATGATGGAAATCAAACCATAATATAAAATTTTTTATTGATCAAAATGAACAGTATTATAATATTTTTCCTCTAAATGAGACCACTTTAATGCCTCCTATTAATCAGAAATGTAACTAAAATAAAATATTTTTTTTTCGTTATGAAAAACCTAGCGAGACATAAAATGCGGATAATTTTTAGGTAAATATAATATAAGCCCCAATAGTAATGAAATACATCACCCCCCCTTTTTTGTACTTCAATGGCTGACTTATTATTAGAAAAATCATGTAGTATTTTAAAAAATATACCATAAAATAATTGTACGCTATTTGAATGTATTTCAAATTTTCAATTTCTTAATGAATATTGATACATGCTCTTTAATCTCCATACTTTTTGGTGATCCATCTTCATTTAAAATAATTTACGTTTCTTCCAGGATGTCCAAATAATCTATCACGTTATCTCCGTCAATTCAAATAATTTATCTTTAATGGGGAAAATATCGATTGATTGAGAGCTTTCTTCTCATTATTTAGATCAGCAATTATTTTGTCTTGTGTGTTGTACTTTGATCAATAAACCAATAATTTATTTTTCCTTTAATACCAAATATGTTGATTAAATTTCTATTGAAAATGAATGAAGTATATTGATTTTTAGCTATTCATTAATAAAGTTTTATAATGATATAAATTAAGTTCAATCGCAAAAAAAAAAAAAATGCGGTCCTGCACTTTTAATATCCACTATTTTGCTTTATTTACTTTAAATAATTGAGTAAGTATGTAAGAAAACAGTTAGTTGACAATTTTTAGTCTTAATGAATATGATAGTTTTATACTTTATGTTAAGCATACATAACAAAAACATAACGAGTAAACACAAAGTAAAGACCATTTATCCACTCTGTTACCTGTCCACTGGTATACCTTGCTTTAGCAAAGGACTAGGCAAATTTAATAGATATACATTATGATTTCATCATTGGACAATTGGTAACAATTATCAGCTGCTATGCATGCTTACTTATTTAAATTAATTCCGTGCCACAGAGGAAAAAAAAGATTGTGGCATTAAAGTGGCAATTTAGTGCATTCCGGCATTAATATGCTCGGATATTCTAAAATTGTCATTGTACATTTTTAACTTTTTCACCTTCAATTCCATTCGGCATCATTTATGTTTTTGTCACGGAGGGGGTGGGGAGCTGTAAAGTTGCTAAAGGAACGATAAAGTTGTTAAACATTAAAACAAGAATAATTTCGGTAGTATAATTTGAATAATTTAATATTTTATATTTTAAATTCATAGGAAAAATCTAAAGATGAATAATGGCTTCCTAAGCACGATCAAGTTTCATACCTAAGTGGAGTAAAAATGTTATAGTAAACACTAATATGCCGTCTAAATGACCAGCACTGAATCAGTTATTATTTCAATCAAAGTTACTTATAGTTAATTATACATTATACATGCCTTATATCTGTTTGTTAATAATACATCTATTTAACTGTTGTTCGCTAGCCCCTAGAAATCCGAGATGTAAAGTGTTTTAAAAAGGCTATCTGATTCTGTAAGGTATGTGACTACCTTCGAAACACTTTTCGTCCAAAATATGAATTTCAAACTAAAGAATCATGTTTTTAGTTAAAATGGGACACAAAACTAATGATTTAAGTGTTGTTTTGGCAAACTTTTCATTAAGTTTGAAAATATTGGCATTTTTTAGTAAAATTATAGTAAAAAATTGCAGTTACGGCAAACCTTCTACTTAAATTTCTATTCAATACATTTCAAAAATATTTATACAGCACATTAATAACATCTTTATCTATGTAATAAGCTAAAAAATTTGCAATATCTCAAAAACTTTTTGAAAAACACTAAATTTTGTGCCAAAACTTAACTTAAAAAGCAAAACTTATATTTTTCACATAAAACAAATGCAAAAAAAATAGTAAATACATTTATAGAGATTAGATTTTAGTTCATTATATAGAAAGGGTTGAGTAAAACATTTTCTTAAAATTTCAATAACAAATCTCAAATAGGTTTTTGGTAGTGATGTTTATTGCAATGCACAATAGCGCAAAACACAGATTCTCAGAAAACACGTCTAAAGATTTTAATACAACATTGGAAAAATTCTACAAATTCTACTTCATTAAAATTCACCATATTTATAGGTCAAACCCTCTTTAGCTTCATTTTTCACTAATTTTGCTGTTTTTTTAGCTTTCAATTTTTTTCTTGAGAGTTTTGTGGATGTTAATGACTGTCGTTTGGATTTTTTAATCCGCTCATTGTCAATTCCCATATAGTCAGTTAGTGTCAGTGCATCAATTGTTATGCCTAAATGTTCAAATATAGGTTTAAGTCCTAAAAATCCAGAGTTAAATAATATTGCAGCAATTTTAGCACCTAAAATTAAAGTTTTTTGCAGAACAAAAGTTTCTTTCGGTAAAATAGTCCATAAAATGTTGTTGAAGCTCTCGTTGTTGTTCTGCGTCTTTCCATGCAAGCATTTTTCTAGCAACTTTTTATCGCAAAGTTCCATGTAAGTTGATTTGACCGCTTTGATTACAGAATCAGGAAGTCCTGGTGATTTTTCCACATATTTAGCACCTGTGCTCAGTGCTCGCTGATATTGACACCAGCTATTTTCCCCTACTGGACACTGTCGATGCATGGGATTTTGGTTGCTAGAGCAACAGTGGAAAAAAGCAGTTATGACAGCAGATTGCATGCTATCAAGATTTCCAACATTGCTACGAATAGCAATGCCATAGTAGTTTTGTAACTTGTCGATAAATTTGTCTGTCAATTTACCTCTTCCACCCAGTCCCTTCGTTTTCTTTTTTAGTTTTCTTAGCCTTGAGCCGACTCGCTTTTGCACATGCCCAATGCACTCCAATTTCGTGACCGAGTTCTCCCCATAAATATCCTTCACTTGGGAATAAGCCTTCGAATCCCCATCACCATAGTTATCACTGTATTCCAACTCTCGCTTTTCAACAGACCTTTCAAAAATTCGAAATGCCCCAACAGCTTCCATGTTTCCAGCTGATCCTTTGTAGTTGGAACATTCATGGGCCCCTTTAATGTTCCTTTCACACATTTTACAGTACTGTGTCATCACTTCCAAATCCAGAATTTTTCCTGTGTCAATAGAAATAGCGGCGACACTGCCATTCAGTGACATGTGGCCTCTCCGCTGCCATGTGCCGTCAGCGGAAACACCACAAGTTGTGGTGTTTTTCAAATTTTGCACTTCTTTTGCTACGGCTTTCATAGTTTAATCAGCAGCATGTTGAACTTCTTCAAGCAATTTGAGTTCATGATTTCGAAAAGTTCTTTTGGAGATGTATGGCAAATTTAAAGTGCCTAACAACTTCTTTCCTGCTGAAAACCCTCTGCCAATCAACCTCAATCCAAATACTAACATAGTATTTAGACTGTTAGACTTTTTACTCTGTTTTGGAATTGAGATAAATCCAGACATAAATTCACAAAAATTACACATAATTGTAAAGTTTGAGCAAAGTCCTTCTTTCGAGTCTTCGGTTAGCTTCAATCCACTTGCAAAACACTGTGGGCAACAGAGAATAGAAAACACTGCAAATAAAGTTTGAATATCTATTGTTCGGTTTCCTTTGAAGTTCTGAAAACCAGATTCTTCAGCATCAAGAATTTCAAAAAAGTCTAATTTTTCAGCACTTGCAGAAGGCATATTATTTTCTGCACTTGTAGAAGGCACATCACTAATAGAACTTGTAGAAGGAACATCACGCTTTGCACTTGTAGAAGGCACATCACTATTCGTGCTTGCAGAAGTCACATCGACGTTCAGAACAGAATTAGTGTATCTGTTTCCATAAAAACGTCGCTTTTTAAACTTCCTTACACTAGCTTTTGGCATTTTGAGGAAAATTAACTCAAATTAAACCTCAAATATGGTAAAATAAAAGATTAGTTAATGCAAATATCAAAGAATTGCCAGAGTATAAGAATAACGCTTTAGGGAACAAGAATGTAAACAAACTGCAAATGATAAAGTGTTGCCGCTCAGTAACACAAACTTCAATGAAAAAGCAGCTGCCAAATGCAAATAAAAATACAGCAAATAAATAATAGAAGGCTAATCTATATTTTGGAAGAAGAAATTCTGCATAAACGTCCCTAAACGGTAGTTTAAACTAGTTGTTTACGATTTGACGTCCCTTTAAACGCTCACTTCTGGTAACAAAATCTTGATTTCCGGTCTAGTAATCATGCTATATCTTTGCTTCTAATTTTCGTAGAAACAAAAATGAAACATTTTTGGACTCTTAAATGTTTGGACTATAAAATGAATGCATAAAAAAAATTGAAAATTTCCGCGATATTTGGCATTTTTGGGTAGTCACATACCTTTTTACATTATTAATGAGTCAGTGATGTTTCGTATTTGGTTCTAAATTATATGAATTATTTTAATCATTCCGGTTATTCAGTGTTTTTAATATCTTGGTGGAATTAGTAGCACACAAGTAAACATCTTTAAATTTTATTTTGTTAACTCTACTAATTTTGTATTCAAATTACGTATGTATTAATGTGAGATGAATTAACTTTTATACACGATTTGCATGAACCAAAAGATGTTTAAAAATATCTTATTACCGTAATATATTTTAACCTTAAGTGACAAAAATGTATGTTTCATCATTGTTTACTATCTTTTGAAGACATTTGTTTTTATGGCATTACAATTTATCTTAATGATGTTCATATACTATTCAAAGATAAAATTAATATCGTAAAATATCTTCTGCTTATATTAAAACAACTTATTAATAGTTAAAAATAATGTTAGAATCTGAAGAAGAAGAAAAACTATAATAATTGCCCCACTAAAACTCTAAACGAGTACTTGAATTAGCTAGAGATATACTTTTAGTCGAAAGGGAATTAGAGATAAAATAAGACAAAGGGAAAAATCTGCTGCTTCTGTTGAAGACGCAGTAAAAATAAATTAGAACTGCTGAAGAAAATGAACTTTTTTTTTTTTTTTTGTTGTTGCAGTAGTCTTTAGCAGCTGTGTTTGTTTTTGTATTGACCTACAATGTTTAGATTTTGACAAAAAAAAAAAAAAAAAAAAAAAAAAAAGGCAAATCGTTTGAAAACGTTTGAAGGCAAATCCTAACAATGGTTTGTGATCTTCAATCGAAAATTGTTTTCAAAATATTTCATATTTTCATATATTTTCTCCTCTTAAAACTGTGTAAGATTATCCCGATGTCGCATTTACTATAGTATGACGTTGTACAATGGTTTGGTTAGACATTCTATAATATCAAAGATAATATACTCTGAATATTGTGAATGTTTTTATTTTTTTATTATCCTTTTGAAACAATGAATATTATTTAAACAACCAAATATACACAGAAGTGAGATATTTTAAAGAAAACGATAGCTAAAAAGCAAAAAATAACAAACAAAAATATTTCTAAGTCTGTGTTTCTAAAGCAATAAAGTTTGTCATAAATCAACAAGAGTTTTCATCGGTGTTTGTTTGTCTTCGAATTAATTTGCCTTACTCCAAGGTGCTTTTTTTCTGATTGCATATGGCTCATTTAAAATCTTATGCCCCTGATAAGTACTTCGCTTAAAGTGGCAGATAGCACCGTTTATTTTGTTTCTTTATAACAAGAGTACACTTCGGTTCTGAGGAATTACACTTTTGAAAAATAGGTTCAATTACAAAAGCACTCCCCAACAGAAAGAAACATTTATTCTTTCGCGCTTTCCTGCTCTTAAAATGATTTAATTATGCTCTTCAGTAACAATACAGATTGCAGCGGCTTTTCTAGGAATTAACTTAAACCCCATGCTCATTATATACGATGATGTTCTTCAGATGCGTTGGAAATTGCTAGCAAATGGATAGTTTTTTGAATGATGATTGAATAAAAGAGACTTCACTTATTGCTTAGTTGCAATTAAACTTTTTAATTCGAACTTGAGTCCCCAATACTTCCTTTTGTTGAAAATATGTGAAGAAAATAAAACTTCATTTTTTATGTGCTTGAAAGTTTTTTTTTTTAAATTCAATATTAGGATTTTGAAATTTGTTTTTGATTTAATATGAGCATATTTTTTGTAACCCTCCGCCCTTCCCAATTCATCTTAAAACGCTTGTTTTTTTTTTTTTTTTTTTTAATTGAAAAGGTTGTTTAATTAAAAATAACGGTTTCAGTAACGATATAATCAGGTTTCGACGTAATGTTCATTCGGCAATTTATTTTCGAAATTACTGACAGTAAAAAAACATTCACCATCATATATATAATAGCCAAAATCACTGATCGAGTGTGATCGAGTGACGCTCTGACGTCACCAACAATGAAAATCGTGCTATAGCATGAGTGGTGGCATTTTTTCATTGTTTAAGCACCAAAAATTCAGTAAGTCGTTTATAATTTGATAAAAAAATTTTTTATTGGCAATGTTTGATATGCAGGGAAAGGCTTTATTTTGACACGGCTGAACTGGTTTTGGTAATTTACTGGTAAGCATGTAATTTTAGGAGAGTGAAGAAAAGAAAAAGCGGTTAACAATAAACGCTATCTACTGGAGTTTAGGGTTAATCCCCTGGAGTTAGGGTTAAAACTTCAACTATCAAAGTATCATCAAACAGGCAATTGCTTCGTTCAAATGTAGACGCTGTTTTCACCCGTCATACCTTGACGGGATATTTTCTAGTGACTAAATACTTTGACTATCACAGTTGCAAAACTTAATTAAAACACTGACATTAAAAATATATAAGTTAAGTGATAAAAACAAGCGATGATAAGCACTGACATTGTAAATAAGTTAAGCGATGAAATAAAGTGATATTAAACACTGATATTGCAAATAAGTTAAGCAAAAAAAACAAGTAATAGTAAACACCGACATTGTAAATAAATTGTGATAACAAACAAGGAAAGTGAAAAACGTTTACAAGATTTAAAACAACTGGTAAAGTCATCCTGATAAATAGTTTATTTTCAAAACTATTTACAGACTGAAAATATTCATAAGCACAGTTTTAGCAGTTTTTTATACTAGTAATCTTTTTGTTTTCTTCTATAAGAGCTTGCTTTTGTCACTCTTCTCCTTTTCAATTTTAACGCTTAACTTGTATAGTCCTTACTTTTAATTATGCACCTCAAAAATAATCTTTATGTTTTAGAACATTTATATGTGTTTGAAGCAGAGTTCCAGTTAAATATTTTATTCCAAGATTTTTCCAATACATTAAATTTAAAGCCCGCTTTGAACGCTTTGTCGACTTTATATACAAACAAAATAACCTTTTGGTAGTTGAAAGACCGTACATTAAATACCAATTAACGTTTAATAGGAAATAATACAAAATGGGAAAACTTGTACAAAACTATATATGACACAGGAGCAATGAAAGATGCAATTCTATAATAATCTAGTTAGAGAAGTGCTTCTTTCATTCCACCTGTGCGGTATGCACTGGGTAAAATCGTATAAATATTTTGTTGTTAGTGAGTAACTGATGCCTATATGAAATCAATCGACCTAAAACGGCTGCTTTACGTGTTCATGTTTAAAATATTTAGTATTTGTACTTTTTTTTTTTCAAATTTGAAGTAATTTACAGTTAGGGTTGTGGAGCTGAAGAAATTTTTCCACTAAGTGACAAAACTAAAATTTTTAGGAATGTATTTCCTTAATAGGTACATAAATAATCAATTCCGCAAATAAATACGATTTACAGTAGTTGGGTAAAATGCATTCATACTAAAGCAATGATTACATGTGCTTAGTTTTTTGTCTTGGGGTAGAAGCTTATATTGCCGTCTTATGGATTTTTCTTTCTTTTTTTTTGCTTGAAATAATTTGTGCAACTAACTTTGCTTCCATCTGGATTTCGAGGGTTTATTAAATTGGCCATACCGATTTAAAAAATATATACCTAATACACTGGTGGACAATTGCTAAGGACGGATGGCAATAGCGGCGTTAGAACCCACAAAATGGGAAACAAGGAAATATGGAAATTGGGACCTCAGTGGTCGAACGGTCTACGTGACTGCTTGACATTGGCACACTTAAGGCGGTGGGTTCGACTCCCACCCTCGCTCCGGTTGTACCTTCCCTTCTTTGTGATGTAAATTTTTTCATGTGTTGTTTATATGTCAAATAAAAAAATATATCATGCGTAAGGGAGGCAAGGCACTCAGACTGCAGTCCTCATCAAAATAAACCTGTGGAATTAAGCACCAAAAAGAAAGAAGAAGAAGAAGAAAGAAATATGGAAATCAGCATAAGTTCGGGACACAGTAAGACGTGTTGTGAGTATGCAAATTTTAGACTCACGACGTTGCTGGTCACGTGATAGCGCTGACAAGCGAGATAAAGGATTCGGCATGTGATGACCACTGTTGTTCAAAAGCAAAATTTGACGGGAAAGAATCATTTGACGAACTTGCATTTTTCAGTATGTCTTCCCGACATCCCTTAGATGAGTTTATGGGTGGCCGTGTGATTGACAACATCGAAGAAGGGCAGAAAAATTTAGATGTTGCCAGGGAGTTCGACGCCAGCCACAGGGTTGTTTCTACAGTTTGGAAATCATTTCAAACAAATAGAATGTGTAGCAAATGTCACGAGGGAGGTCGTGTACACAACACGATGTCTGCAGAAGATTGGTACTAAGTGCTACGAACGAAAAAGAACCAGCACAACACAGCTACTGAGGTAGCAAAGAAGTTTCCTGCTGCTACAAGCAAGCAAATATATGCAAAAAATGTAGTCAGACGTTTGAATGCAGTAAGACTATACGCCCGTCAGCTCCTTTTGTACATCCTATTGTCTAAAAATCAGTGTTTTGCTCGTTTGTAATGATGGTTTTAACATCGCATTTGGCGAGAAGTCGACTGGGCTTGTGCACTATTCTCAGATGAAAGCAGGTTCAGACTGTCGTCTAATTGTGGACGACAACTAACCTGGCATGAGAGTGGTACAGCATACAAGCCGGCAAACATAAAAGAAAGGGACTAATATCCTACCAGTTGTGTCATGTTAAGTGTAGGATTACGATCAATGGCCGTACGTCACTCGTGTGCTTCCAAACAAGACTCTGACGACTGGTGATACATCAATGTTGTTCTACTGCCTCATGTAAACTTGTTCTGTGGTGATGTGGGCGATAATTTTGTTTTCATGTATGGCAAAGTAACATTTCATTAACAATCGCCGTCCAGGAGTGTCTAGCTCACTCAAAATATTCAACCCAACGGATGGCCAGCACTTTCTATTGATCTAAATCGTATTGAAAATGTCTGGGATGCTTTTACGAGCAGTCTTGCTTATCGACAACGGCATCCAATAAACAAGGGCACCTTTATCCGTGACTGACAGAAGAATAGGATAAATTACCCCAACAGCTGATCGATAATGTTTTGTAAAGCATCACATGACGTGTGGAAGCTTGCATCGCTCTCCATGGTAGCCAAATCTCATATTGACATCTTACGCCGGAACGCCTGGGGGCGGTAATTACATTTATTCCCTTTCCCTTATTCAGCCCAAAATGCCCGTTTCGTCCTTTAAACACTTTTCAACGCCTTCTGGATTTCAGAGCACAATAAATTATCGTCATTGTAGTGTTCTAAAGTTCTAGCATTAGTTTATTTCACTTGGCATTGATTTACACTTACTTTTTTACGCGCTACATAGCCCATTGGAATCCGTCCTTAGCAATGTCCACCAGCGTAATTAATGGGAACTAGTTTTTCTAATAACAAATTCTAACCTTTTGCTTTTTGTGACATCCGATAGGATTTTAAAGTTTATTTAGCTTGCATTTTAAAGTTGCCCTGTAGTTATGCTCTTTGATAACTTACGTTATCAACTATTTTTATTTCCTTCCACTACGTTTGTTCATGCCACGGGGAAATTCAGGAAAAAAAGTAGTTTTGTTTTTGCTCCAAGTGAAATTTTTATTAAAATTTTTAATTACATGTGTATGTTTTTTTGAGAAAACAAGTGATACATGTTGTAAATAAAAACCCTTTTTTTCTTAATTTCAAAAACCCATGATAAAAAAGTCAACGTTACAGTTTGTAATAGGTTTTTCCTTTTTGTTTTGACACGAGTGTTTACAATCAATCTCAGTTCAGTTTGAAAAGTTGCATCTGAAAGGAAAACATATCTATGGTTAAAAATGTGTGCGAATACTATAGGGTAGACCAGGGCACGTTTACGCAGTGCCCTTTTTTCCAAACGAATCATAACTGAAGAGCCAACAGTCACAACAGATTGATGCTACTCCCTAGCAAATATTCTCACAAGTTTTTCAGCATTATTCGAGCTTCGGTCCAGCATGAAGATATAATAATCTGTTTTCTACCAAGTTGAGAAAAGTTTGTGTTGAACGTTTTGAAGCCTATTGTGACAAAACAATACTTTGTTAAAAAAAAACAAATATATAAAAACTATCAGAATTTATCCATTTTTGAGAATTGTATTTGTATAAACTGAAATGCTATTTATTTATTTTATTTATTTATTTTTTTGCACGTTAAAAATAAATCCATACTTGGCGAAGGGGCAAATTTACGCGTTGAACGTCAGAGCCCCTTTACGATTATTCTTACTGTGTCTTACTTAAACGGGCCTCTGACACTTTTTTCACTCCAAACTGTCTTAAACATTTTTCGTATTTTCCGGCTATTTAGTTTTGAAAATTACCATTTAATTTTTAATTAAGTTACGCATTCGTATCTTATAGCTTACAATAAAATAGTGCTGTCTTCATGTCCCTTCAGCTTCAGCTTTATACACTATTCAGTCTCTAATAAATTTGTTTAATGTTAGCGATGGTAAGACATTATGTTCAAAACACTAACAGAAACACGTTTGGGATCAAAATAAATATACGTAAACGTGTCCCGAGTACGTGGAAAGTTTACGCAACCGACTTGAATTTAAAAATAATTTTTTAACAGTTAAAAGCAGCAACAACTGAATATACCAATTTTGACTCCATTAACTGATTTATAAAACCGCAGTTTCAAAAATTTCCTAAGTTCAAGCATAAAAATTAGAAAAGTCATTGAAAACAAATCCGCGTAAACGTGCCCCGGTCTACCTCATAACTAAATTTATCTTTGAGTCTTTTATACAGGATATATAAATCTAGAATTCTTTTAAAAAGGTATTCCCTCTATTGGAACGTTAACCTGAGGTGATACTACGTTGTCAAGGAGAAGACCAATCCGTTAATTCACAAGACTCTTCTTTCTATTTAGCAAGATGGAAGGTAGCATGTATTTGGGACCGTCCCTGTTGCTAAACAGAAAGGGCTTTTTGGACTCAGGGATTGGTTGACTACGTATCAATCCCTTGTTCACGCTTTTCATTTTTTTCGACTTACAAATTCCATGCTATATTGCTTGTTTTTCATGAAGGTATATATATATATATGACACTTTCATTGTTAAAGTAAGGGAATAATCAATTAAATAGCATCAGAATATTTTTAAATATTTTTCCACAAATTTAAATGAATTTCTTTTAAGCAACAAAATTTCAGCAAATGACAAAAACGTGCAAGGTTTAATTAGGCCTTCCAGATAAACTTTGGATGTGTTTCGGATAACGTGAGGATGGAAATAAATTATTTAATAAACATAAAACAACTCCAAAAGTATTTTAGAAATCTAATCAACATTAGCGTTTAGTAAAGCGTGTTTTGAATTTAAAATACTTCGCTTTCTGTTGAATTGATCCTCAGAGAGAATTTTAATAAAATTCAACATTAATATAACTTCGTGTTTCAAAATGAACCGCAAGGTAAAAATAGGCTAAAGTAATTAGGCTTCACATTATTTAGCAAAACCCCTTTTATCTTCTATTCTTGGGCTTAGAAAGGTCCAAAAATGATTAAATTTTTCTGAGAGTTTCCTGGGGCATTTTCTACTTAGATAATCGATTTTTTACGTGCGGTGGTAATGATTAGTGATATATGTTGAGAAAGCAATTAAATCAGCCGCCATTTTTGGACGGGCTTTTTCTCAATCTTTTTTATTTTTCTAAAACTGCGATGCCTCAAACTCTTTTATAAATTAACCTCATAAATTATTTGTCGATTTTTCGATTTTTTTTTCTTACTCTGTTGAACTTTTGAAAACAATTAAAAGTGATAGGCTTTATGCAAGAACAAAGATTTATTTATTTTTATTTATTCCCGAAAACATTTTTAATGCATTTACAAACTGCATCTAGAAACATTCAAAGAATTGCTATAAATTGAATGCTTTCATATAATTCAAAATCTCTGACTTTATAACTAATTCTAATAACGGTATATTTCATCGTTGTTCTACAAATTAACTTCATCTATTGCATCATGCCTCAAAAGTTTTACATTAACTGAAAGTTAGTGCAATTTAAATGTTGACAATGCAAAGCAATGCTTATGCAAAAAGGTGCTAATATTTTCATGACTGTCACATTAAGCCCAACGTAGCACATTTAATATTACTTGTTCAAAATGCAGAACAAAATGACCAGAAAATCATGAGTTTACTATTTATGTTTATCCGTTGAAAAGTATTTCAAATGAATTAGTAATTACGGTTAAAGTTTAAAGTTATCACAACGTTTTAAACAACGTAGAGAGTATAAAATTACGTTTAGAAAAATGATTTTAAAAAACACGCTTAGTTTGTGTCTTAGAGGCCGTTGAATTTCTTATCAATTTGGCAATATCTTTGAATGTCAACTTAAATTGACATTCAAAGGGGAGGAGTGTCTAGGAGTGCCTAGGAGTGTCGTGTGCTGTCCACTTTTTTATTGAAGCAACAAAATTTATTTATTGTTTTTGTAAAAATAGATAAAAAACTAAAAGTTTTAACAATTAAACGACCCATATTAATTTCTTATAACTCAATCTATTAGCGTTGAACGAATTAAAAGAAATGGAATTTGCTAGTGTGAAATAAAGAGACATAAATGTAATATAAATCTAGAGGTCAGGAAATCGAAGATCTCTCCCTTTCTCCAAAATCATCTCTACAACGTAAGCTCAAAAATATTTTGAGGGTTAATACTGAGTTTTCGAAGTTAATATTTAATACTGAGTTTTAGAAGTTTTAAAAGTTAATAATCAGTGTTTTTTTTTTTTTTTTTTTTGAGTCTGATAAACAATAAGTATATTCTAGTACATAAAGCACACCTTTCGATTGTTACACTCCTGCTTCATGTACAACACAACTGTGTGTAAATTATGGCAGATATGATTTTAAGGAAAGATGCGTGTTTCAACTTCAACTATAAAAGATTTCTCAATGATGAAATATTCAAAAGGTATTAGCATGTCCTTTTTTTTTTCTTTTTTTTTTAGCTAAGCGCTTTTCCATTTTAAGATGCAAGTATATGCAACTAGTATTTCAGTCTTTTTAACAAAAGCTGAGGGAAAACTCTGATCTGAACCCCATCCGCAAATTGACAAACAGCGAGCTTTAAAACTAAATTTCACCAGTTCATTGCACTTTTTTGACAACTGTAGTAATTGGATTGGTCGGTCTTTGTTGTTAGTCAGTCTGCAAGTCTGAAGATTATGGGCTTTGTTGTTAGATGAGCCTAATCCACGGAATAAAAAAGCTGCAATAGTTTTAGTGCATCTTCTTCCACTGAAAAGGGGTGTCCTGGTAACTTCAAAATGCATTAGTGCAAGTTTTAACGAAAATATCTGACTCACAAGAACTTTCATTTTTAATTCAAGAAAAGCAGAGGATCTAAACTATGTTCGATTACATAAAAGGCTAAGGTTTAAAAGAAAAATCGCTGTAATGTATTGTTTGCGTAAAATATTATGATAAATATATTTTCGGCATTTGGGTTAAACTACGATTTCATAAAGAAAATCAAATAGCAGATGAATTTCCAATATCACTAAACAGAATTGGAAACAGCGTCTTTGTCTTTACTATTCAACACCAATCAAAATATATAAGGGAAAATCTTTTTGAAGTGAAATAAACTGTCGAAACGCAGAATAAATTCACTTTCTCATTTAGTTTTCGAACAAGGTTTAATTTAAGGCCGAAATATTTATGCGTGCAATTAGTTCCAATGATCTTAGTTGATTTGAAACTCATTTATTAAGGTTAAGATTAATCAGACTTCTCCAAACAAACGCATGGAAGAAATAGAGAGCTGTGAAAGTGAATTTTCGATTAATGGCTGTGAAAACCTGAAATCTTAAGGCTGTGTTATTGGAAATTCCAAACTTTACGCTCCGTATTTGTTTCCATTTACCGGTTTTAAAAGGTATTGAAAAAGAAAATCAATTATCCTGAGGTTGAATTGTAGATACGTTTATTCATTTAATTCCTTTTCAGGAAATGAGTATTAAATAAACAATCGCATAAGGGAACTATAAGAAAATCCGAATAAATAAATCAGTGTTTGGTTCTTGGAATTAGTAGCTTTGGGAGCATAAATTTGATTAATAAAATAATTTAATTGAATCTAATGCAAATAATGTCACCAGAGTTCTCTGCAGAGAATCTGCAGAGTAGCACTTGCTATAAATTAAATAAAACTAATTAAATAACGCATGTTTTTTCCCGAATTATAGTTTTGTTAATAATGTTGTTTCTGACAAATATTCACGGTCTTGTGTTGTAATCGAATCACTCATGTGTGCGTTTTAACTTGAAAAATAGCTATTTGTGCCTTTTTTTGCCAGGTGGCTTGAAAAATATGGCATAAACTATTTTTAAAATGATTTACATTTTGCCATTTTTACAAGAAATGCGGATTCTAGAAATTCCGTTTGTGCTATAAAGATCCACTGGTCCATCATCAAGTGTTAAATGCACACTAGTGAAAAATTGGAGAAAAGTTTTTGCATTCAACTGGTTGAACTCATTCCAAACAAAGAGCATTCTTGAACAGCATTGATTTCGCTGCATTTGTTTGAAAAAACTTTCGCCTAGCTTTACCGATTACTTCGATAAGATTTAGATGAGCATACTCCATCACAAGATTCATGTGAACGACATTTTCGGCGTCTCAAATGTGGCAAATTAAGCAGAAGGATGATGCTCTGTGTTTTTAGCAATCAGAGGGACGTGATGTGTTATGAGCTGTTAAAACCTGAAGAAACGGTTAATAGGAGTTGTTACTTACAGCAATAAACTGGTCTGAACCGTTCACTGCTTGAAAAATGGCCAGAATACCGAAAGATGTTGCAAATGGACAAGTTGGAAGCACTCAAGTGGGACGTTTGACCTCATGAAGCTTACTCCCAAGAATTGGCTCTTTCCGATTACCACATGTTTGCATCGAAGAGTCCCTCGCTTACTGAGCATCACTTCGGTTCGTACGAAGATGTAAAAGAAGGATCGGTGAACTGTATGCAATTACAGAAGATATTTACGTGGATGATGATTACAAACTGCCCGAAAGATAGCGCAATTGTATAACAAGCCATGGTGCAAAAATTTATTACATCACTTTATATCATTGTTTCGAATTTCGAATTCATCGTGTTTTTTTTAAGGAAAAAGATCCAATTTTTTTTACTATTCGTACCTTTACCCTGAGCATAAAAAGATAGTAACTGCAAATTTTTCAATTTTACTTTATTTTTTAATTTTATTTAATTTTATTTTTGTTTTGCAATTTTGTCAGTGATTGTACGTTAGCTTTATTGTACAAGTGTGCTTATTTCGTTTCCGCGTGGACAAAACATGTTTATTTCCCACATTTTCCTATTGTTAGTTGTCCCATTGTTGTTCTTTACCTTCTCATGGCATACCCGGTATATTAATCAGCGTTTGCAATACAGATCGTAAAATTAAGATTTTCTAAATAAATGTCGATAAACATCGATCACATGCGGGAAAAACACTTGGTATTAAATACACCAGTTTTCTAATCACTAGCAACAGAAAAATTTCCGACGCAAGATAACATTACGTTTTGTATACCTACAGTTTTCTTCTCATGAAACAACAAAAAAAAATTTTTTTTTTCATTTGCTTTACTTGCGGAAGAACTTTTAATGGAAATGTGAAGAAATATATATTACATGTTTACTCAAAAAGTAGTTTATAAATTTATTTAAATATGTGCGCATAGTGTTTTGATAACTAAATTCCCTTATAAACCACATCTCACCGCTACATTTAAAGCGCGGCATGCCATGTCATTCAAACTACGCAATAATCGGTATTTAAAAGATTTTATTCTGTGCAATTTAATAAAGCACTTTTAACAATCACTTTCCAACTTTATTTAGACAGAAAAATGAAAGTAAATTCAATTAGCTAGTTTTTAGTCCAAATAACATAAATGCATTACAAGATAAGTTGGAGATAAATGCTGATTTTTAAAAGATAAGTACAGTAAAGGTACAAAATATCAATCAATAAATAATTAATTAAATATCCTTCTAAATATCACCTATGTAGGACAGCGAGGGAAATTTTTACAGAAAAATAATCACAGCCTGTTCGGGGTTCTGTATAACTGGCTATGTTTTCTGATTTTAAATTGAAAAGTTTGCTAAAGAAGGAAGATTGAAAGAAATACTATTTTTAGGTATGACTATATAAAGCACAATTTTTTACTTTTTAAATTAAAAAATCAGAAAGACAAACATCAATAGAAAATTACAGAAAAATTGTCTCAGGTAAAAATATGGTGCGTTATTTTATTGGAATAACATCAATGTAAACATGTTTACATTGGGCAGCTTTTGCAATACTACCCGATAACCTTGTAAAAAGCAGATTATTCCAGAATTGACTAGGGATCAGATGGAGTTTTAATCTGTAACACGAGCTCATTTAATGTTTCTCATAAATGTGATATTAGTTAAAGGTTTTCATGATATAAGAAAATCACGTTAAAGGTTTTACTTTTTGCGTAGCATAATCAACTTTTCTTTTTTTTTTTTTTTTTTTTTTTTTTGACTTATCTCGGGCATGTTTAGCAATGCTAAACAACCCCCATGAATCCAAATATCTGCAAAAAATCCAAGAACAGTAATGGGTCACTAAGGACCTCGTCCTTCGTAAAACCCAAACAAGATAGAATGTGCTCAGGTGAAACCTCTCCAGCAGAGCACCAGTGACACTCCGGAAAAGTCTTGATATTCCCAGAGAATCTAAGAGCATTTGTGTGGCCACTCAGGAATCTCGAATATGTTGTCTGGAGGAGTCTACCCTTGAGTCTAAAGGACTCACCAGGACATTTTGCAAAATACCAGGCGTGTCTGGGAGGTGTTTTAAATTGGCGATTGAGCTCCATTTTTGAAATTGTGGAGATCTCACTGAAAGTAAGATCTCCACAAGGGCTCTCACCCTCCGCAGCAGCAGATCTAGCCAAAAAGTCAGCCCTTTCATTACCCTCAACTCCAACGTGGGAGGGGATCCATTGAAAGTGAATTGTATGTCCTGATGAAAGAGTATGTAGTAGACTCAGAATGTCCAGGCTGGTCTTGTCGCCCACTTTACTCCAATTAGCGAGGTGCTGAATTGAGGCACGACTGTCAGTCAAAATCCAGATTTCCTGAAAACACTCCTCCCGCTGAACAGCACACTGCAGACCCTTCCTGATAGCAATCAGTTCTGATCTAAATACTGAACAGAAATTCGGGTTTCTGATTTTAAATTCCAAGGCCCCAGAGGGAGTAGGAATGAATACTCCACTGCCCGAAACGCCATCTTCTCCCCTGCTTCCATCTGTATAGATTTTCAAGGAGAAATGTGGTATATTATGTATAGTTTCCAGGGCCATTTGTTTAACTAGGTCCGGTGGATCTGAACTCTTGATCACACTAGTCAGGAGCTCATCATGGAAATAAATTCCCTCAAGCTCCAAACCAGCTCCTGCGTAACCCAGGAAATGTGTTTCCACATCGGAGGGAGGTAAGTTCAATGACCTTGCATAGGAGAAGGGGCTATGTTTCTTCAAACGAGTATTATCATTCCATGCAAGAAGGTAGGCTGAAGTCCGGTGTTGTTCTCTATAACTATATAATTTGCTAAAATACCTTGTAAGGCCACACTGTCTTCTTTTTGCAAGGGCAGGCAAGTTGCTCTCAAAGAGCACTATATCATTTCGACAACTATGTCTAAGTCCGGCAATAATTCTAGCTGCGCTAAGCTGTACTCTTTCAAGTTTATTGAGATTGGTCTCTGAAGCACAGGAGTAAACTGGGAAGCCGAACTCCAGTACTGGTCTAATGATAGAAATATAGGTAGTACGGAGGGTACTGGCCTCCGCACCCCAGTTTCGTCCAGAAATAAATTTGAGAATATTGAGCCTCTTCCTTGCCTTAATTGCTTGGCCTTCAATATGTTTATTACTTGTAATCTCTTGATCTAATGTGTATCCAAGATACTTAGCATTTTTAACATAACTCAACTGGGTTCCGTTTATGGAGATCTTAGGTTGGTACCCATATAGATGTCTATTAGTAGTGAAAAAAGTTGTCAAAGATTTTGTAGCATTAAAAATTAATTTGTGCCTTTCAGCAAAGGCATGGGCTTTTTCCATGGCACGGTTGAGTCTGAGCTCACTCTCTCCGACATCCGAGCCGGAGCTCCAGACGATGATATCATCAGCAAAAATTCCGATTTCACAGTGTTTGGCTAATTCTTTTTCAATGCCAGTAATGTACAGAGAAAACAGGACGGGACTCAACACTGATCCCTGAGGTACACCCCTGCCCGAGGCCCAAAGGTTCGGACAGGTGATTGTTGTATTTAACTCTAATGGATCTGTTCCAGAGGAAATCAGAGATCCAGGGAAGGGCTTTTCCTCTTATATTAAAAAGATTGTGGAGTTTGGTGATCAAGAGCTGGCGCCAAACCCTGTCAAATGCACTAGACATATCCAACAGTGCGGCAACAGTGTGGTTAGTAGGTTTCTTGTTCTGCGCGTCCCGTATTCTCTGGGTGACATACAAAATCTGATCTATTACTCCATGGCCTTTTCTGTACCCATACTGCTCTCTCGGAATCAGGTTATTGTTGTATAAGTGAATGTTTAGTCTGGCAAGAATGAGCCTCTCCATAAGCTTACAGACAAAGGAAGTTAGCGCGATAGGTCTGTAGCTCCCAGAGATACCAGTGCCTTTTCCTGGATCAACTTTTCTTTTATTACCTATAGCGTTATTTTATTTGTTTATTCATAGGAATACTGAATTATTGTGTCTTTAAGTAACTTAAATGCCATGAAACAATTATAGCTTTGTTTTAGTTGTGAGAAAAGTGTAATCAGCGATGTGCAACGATTAATATATGTCTATACGATAAGGTTTAAATTTTTCCTAAGTTTTAGACGCAGTAAATTATTTGATTAGTGTGCTCTGCCAAAAACAAACTTATATATGTTTTGCTGTACATGATTAACTTAAAAAAAACTAATAATAATAAGCCTGTAACGTACACTTTCTCGTTAAAAGAGGCAAACCAGTTTAGGAGGCTGAAAATTTGGTGTTTTATTTAACAGAAAAGAAGTAATTAGAATGTGTTTAAACTTGGAGGATATTTCATCCATCTTTTTAAGTACACTTTTTCATTTTTTCCAGTCATTTCCACCAGAGATAGTAAAGTAAGAAGCTGCTGTTCTTGGGCAGTCACCATCAGAGCTTGTTGCTGGTGGGCCTTACCGAATCCACAATTTTTATCTGTAATCATTACAGTTTGCTTTCTTGTAAACATCATGTTTCCTTAGAATATGAAGTGAATTGTGGTCAAAAAGTTGAAAATTGCTCGTTTTTGACATATTTGATTACAATGTCATGTTTTTCTATATTTGTTTTAATATTTTTTGCATTAAAAAATGATTTCATTAATAATATCATTCGAGAGTTAGGTTCATATAGAGTATAATTCAAAAATAAATATTCATGCACATTTTCAGAACGGTTGGTCTAAAGCTCTTCGAGCTAGAATGCCCATCAGTTAAAAAATAAAGTAGTTTCGAGTAAAACGCGTTTGAAAAAAACTGCTGTAAACATTTTCTAATCTACGCAGTCACTTCTGTGCTTATAAAATCGGAACTAATAGGAATTTTTTATGCAATTTTGGAAACATATTCTTGAATACTTTTATTAACATTTTATGGCAAAAAAAAGTGAATTTTTAGACCCGTCTAAACTGCCCCCCCCCCTTAATTTTTCCCCCTTAATGCAAAAGAAAATCGAAGCTAGTTAATTAAACATTACTTGAAATACTATTAAAAGTCATAGTTTTAAGACCTAAAGTAATATAAGAATGTTTAGCAGAATGAGTTGCATTTTTTGTGATTAAACTAATGTGCCTTCAAATGATTTCAGAAAGTAATCGTTTCTACAAGAGTAAAAAAATCAAAAACATGAGTCTGTTGTTATATATCTGTTTTTATTCAAGACTTTAAGTGAAGCATTTAATGTCTAAACGAAATGAAATCATTTCTGTGCGTCGGAGGACAAAAATGAACTACATCTATTAATCTTAATTTCGAAAGTCGAAAATAAAGAAGATAAAAACCTTAAATCAAGGTTCTCCGCAATGCCATTTCCCATTACTGCTTTTGAAAACAAAATCAATCTTAGACATCAAGATTGATTTTCAAGAATTTCGATCCCAACTGGACATTTTTTTGCATTCACAAAAAAGAGCCAACTTTTCTCATTAAAATGTTTAGAGCTTTTCAAAAAATATAATTTAAAATCTTTTTATTGCATTGATTTATAATGTAGCTTGACTTTTAAGTCCTTTCTATCTATCTATTCATTATTTTAATTATAGAAGGTTTTCTCTTGAAAATTATCTTTTTTTTTTAACATTAAAACATGCAATGTAAAAACTGATTAAAAAATATTCTGATTATTTGACGAAAAGAATTTAACTCTTAAACTGTTTTAGAAGTAATTGGTCAGGACAAAACATAAAAGTAAAATAGAGTTAAAGTGTATTAAGATTTGCATGTACTGTTCTTAAATAAACAATTACAGTGAAAATAAGTAAGGAATTTTGTTTTTACCAGTAAATATTTGCTCAAATATTTTTTCTGCAATTATACTGTAACTGTTAAGCAACTAGCAGATATATCTTCAATAATTTTACCATGTGATATGCAACAACACAAATATAGAAATGACATGTTGAAACTACCACCCAAAATTAAAATTCTTATTTTTAGAACATAAAATACATTTACGTGTTTCTTACAATGCTTCTTACAATTATGTTTTTTTTTCTAACTTTAAACTATGTTAAATATTTATCGAAACATAAAAGTAGCAAATTAAACGGTTTAAGTACACTTCAAATTTGGCAAAAATTTGTAATCATAAAAAGGGGAATTTACAATTAAATTTTAGCAGATATTCTGAAAACAAATGTGTTCTTACATCTACACAAAAGTAAAAATTTTCTTCTGGCAGTTCCCGTTTACTATAGCGCCATCAAACAAGCCGTTACGATAAAACTTATGTTGCTTAAAGTTGCTTAAAGCACAAAAAACTTTCATTATTTTACCAAATTCTAACTTTTATTTATTCAAATACGGAAATAATGTTTTTTTCCTAACACTTGCATGCGCAACCAAAGACTGAGAATTTCTCTTGTACAATTGTTGTTTTGAAAATCATTTTTAATTCAAAAGTGAACCTTTCTTTCTCTTCGTTTCTTTTCAATAAACGTTTTTCTCATCTTTGATTCCATATACCAATCTTAACTTTTCTATCCCTAAAATGAAGCGTAAGACATTTTTTTTTACATTTTGCCCTTAAGATAAATCATAAAGTTCAGCTACATAACTTTACGTGTTTTCCAATTCTATTTTTTGGAAAATCTTACGCTGTATTGAATATTGACTGAAATTTAGAGTAACTATATAATCAGTCTGAGTACTCTTCAAACCTGCCGACGTAGTCATGAAAAACAAAAGATAAATTTACAGCTACATTTTTCGATATCTATTGGGGAAAAATTGAAACTGTTAAATTTATGTAAAAGTAAATATTTTCAACTTGCAGTTTCTACTTTGGATCGTCGAATACGGCCGCCCTGATACAGCTTACGTTGTTAAATTGAGATCATAAAAAGCTTGCATTATGAGACCAAATTCTTACTTTTATTTGTTCAAACACGGAGATAATGTTTTTGCCTAATACTTGCATGCTGAACTAAAGATTGAGAATTTCTCTTTCAGTTTTGTTGTTTAGAAGTCATTATTTTTATCCTAGTATGAACTTTCCTTTCTTTTCGTTTCTCTTTAAAGAACTTTTTTTTCTCCTATTGCTTATCAGTTCCAGATATCAATCTTAACTTTTCTATCCTTAAAATGAAGCAAGGGATTTTTCTTTTGCCCTTAAGATAAATCACAAAGAACTTCATTTTTATTTCTCCTCGCAAGAGTGAGAGAATTTAAATTGATTTGAAAAGTTCTGGCTATGTTTTGGAAGACTTGCGACGTTTCTTTTAAACTTTTTCACTTGCAAGAAAATTATGTTAATACAGAGAAAAGCATTTAGGGTTATGAAGTACCTTAAACAACAGTGTCTTATATTTTTGTAAAAATCAATGTCATGATAACTCTCGGATGCGTATTTCATTGAGTAGTGTAAGAATATAAAAATATTTTGAATGTTGCCATTTCATATTAAAGTTCGAAAGTTTTTTTTTGTCCTGTTTAGATTTTATTGTTTTCTGCTTTATTTTTTTGCAAGGGGTAGGGGTTGAGGAAGGATAATATTGCAAAGTAAGGTGCAATGCAGTAAATACAAATACTAATAAAAATACAAAAGTGACGACCAGCAACAAGCTCTGAGCCCATCTCGGCTGTTCCTTGTCAATTTACAATCCCCAGTGAAGATCAATGGCCCTCTTAAAACTATCTACTCCCTTGCTCATTACCACCTCTTCCGGTAAGCTGTTCCAAGGTTCCACTACCTTTCTAAAATAATAATTTTTCCTAATATCCATGTTTGCCTGAGATTTAAATATTTTTAAATGACCCCTTGTCCTGTTTTCAGTGCTAAACTTCAGCCCCGTTTCATCTTTCATTTTAATAAATTAAAACAACTGAAAATCAATGCATCTATTCTATCTAATGCAAATATGTTTCACTTCCCCCACGTTTACTTCTTTAATAGAGATCATTTGTAAACTACTAGGAAATGAAAATCACAGGATCGTTGAACATAATGTCAATCATGTCTTTAGACAATTAAGAACATGAAGTTTACGAACATGAAACCGTGCACTGGTAATAATAAAAGGTAATAATGAATTTGGGTTTGTTATTAACTAAAGTATTAAAACATTTTCCTACAAACACGCTATTAGATGCCAATATAATTTTGCGAAACGTATGTTTATGGATGCACCTGTATACCGTGTTTTCTCAATCAACTTTTACTTTCCTGTCAAATTTCTTTAGTGAATTCAATTATGGGATGCTATTGCCTCGACAGGTTGGAATTCTTTATTTTATTTACATACAAGACAACAAAAGAAAGATTTACAATACAAAAAGAAGGAAGTAACAACCAGTGCACCGGTGGGAGTCAACCCATGACCTCCGGCTCACGAAGCGAAGCTTTTGCCACGCAGCCACAAAAGCCTATTAAAGAATGAAAGAAGGCTTTGTGTATCATAAGAAACTCGCTAAAAGTAAACAAAAAGAAAACAAAATAAAAGAAATATATTAAGATGGAGAAACATTTTTCTCAATTTATCTCTCTGTCCCTTACCTCACGTATTAACTTTTGAAGGGATTATCTGAATCAAGTAAACTATTTTTTTTAATTGAAAGATCAAACCTAGAAGATCTCACTAAGAATTATTTTTTTTATTCTATTATTTTCTATGAATTATTTTTAAAACCACTCGCTATTCATGGCGGTGGAGAAATTCAAAACTTATTGGCGGATTTGCTCCGAACAACCAATATAAGAAATTCCTTCTGAGTAAAATATACAGGAAAAAGGGTTTTAACATGACAGACGTTTTCTTTTTAAATAAATGAGATAAATTTTTTTTCGTAAAATAACAACGGAATTTGACAAAATATGGGGTACATGTGTATTTGCATATATGCATACAACATCAAACAGGGATTGTCACAACTAAATGTCTAAAAATGCATAATACATGCTGTAAACCGGAAAATGGTCTGAGTTGCAGTTGTGAAAAATATAGGATGTTATACTGTTATATGTTGAAAAATATAGTATTATACGTAAAGTATTTCTATTGTATTAACTTAAGTACTTTCATATTTAGTATACTTTCAATTTCAAGCATTAGTAATGTATGTGATTAGGAATGAAAACGAGGTTGGTGAGGCAAATGATAAAGCACTTTCATTTTTCTAACGAAAATTAGGAATAGAAAAGTGAATGTTTAAAGAGAATTTATGCTAAATATATTCACTGCATAGGGACATTTTCAAATTTTCAAAGAGCCAAAAGGGTGAAAAGTTTGTTGGGTGTCAAAATGCCACAATTAGCAACCTCTTATAAACTGCATTAGTGAATCAATCAATCAATCAATCAATATATATATATATATATATATATATATATATATATATATATATATATATATATATATATATATATATATATATATATATATATATATATATATATATACTAGCATTTGTTTTAAGTGTAAATAATTACTTATGACGTGCAATATTATAAGTAGAAAAAAAATAAACAATCATCAAACATTTGTTAAATCAGCCAAAAAGCTCTGTAATTTCAAGACATTTCACGGTCACATCTGCCTATACGAGCAGCAGCATTTTTGAGTCTTAAAACCAGATAAAGAATGCATCCTGCAATGTTTGTTATATTTTGTAAGGTTTAGAGATTTTTCGCCTATTTTTTGACAGATACTTGTCTGTGTTTTAGAGGATTTTGCTGCATATGGAGTCAGTTTTTCGAACTGCTGTTTTTGCGTGGTCCGTATCAGTGGCAGTGTATAAGAGTGGCCCAGGTGATAAAATCTTCTTTGTGAAAAAAGTTGCAGGAGATTCTAAATGTTTCGAAATTATTGTGCTTTTTGAAGTTGTTGTTATCTCTCGGTTTATTTTTTAACACCTTAACACCTTTTTCCATGCATTAATTCTGATGATTGTAGAACGTTTTAAAAATAAATTGGTCGTTCTCATTATCTAATCATTTAAGTTTCAAAATTCGTGGGCTAAAATTTATTACAATATCAAACCTAAAAATTTGGAAATATGAATTTGATATCATTTTTATCATCTAATCGCTTTTTTTGGAAAAAAAAGGAAGAAAGAAAAATTCATCGAAAAATGTTCTAGTAATGAAATGTGTATTTGAAAAAATTGAAATTTACGTCAGCATAGGGAGAAATTTTGCCTCATTAGGTTCTGGGCGAACTTCTTTTCATTTTGAAAAGCAATTCTTCTGTTAAGCGTACTGACGAATCTCAAAAATCGGCCTCCCCACCGTTTCGATGCATAATTCTAATGGCTATGCATTATATAGGGTGAACCTACCTTATTTCGTGACATACTTTACTCTGTGATACGAAACATTTATTTTACCACGGAGTTAGGTAGGTTGTGTACACTTAATTTGACATGTTCCTCATAGATGGCAGGGTGTTGTCCAAACCCAGGCAAAGCTTTGGAGGTCTCCGGCAACTGGTTTATTGTGTAGCCATTTTGTCAGTTTAGAAGAGAACAGTGTGCACGTGGTGTGACTCCTTGCAATAATTAATGTAAGTTTTTATATGTAATCTCTTAAGAAAATTAATATTTCTTACACTAATATTTAAATTAATACTATAATGAATGTGGTATTTATATTAGTTTCTTGTTTTTGTGTGTAATAATCGTAACGGTGGCTTACAAAAACACAGTTATTGCTTATGAAATTTTGCTACTTTCAGACAGATGGCGCCTATTTACAGCAAGCTAGCCGTGGGAAAAAAGAGAAAGGTGGAACAAACGGAAGAAATACTCAAAGGAAACACTTCAACTCGCAGTGAGGAAGGTAGTGGATGAAATTGGTCAGTGTACAAGTCTGCAAAAAAAATTTTCATCCCATGGAGCACCTTGAAAGACTACATAACACGCTGTGAAGGTGACAGTGACAGTGTGGATGTGAGAAAAGTGGGGAGACCGTTTGCTCTAGGCCCAGCAACTGAAACTTCGTTAGTGAAATTTGTCATTAATATGCAGGAGCTTGGGTTTGGTTTGACGGTCAGTCGAATCAGGCACATAGCCGCCAGTACCAGTTCCAGTACTAGTGACACTACCAAATCCTGTGTCAGTGCCAGTACCTGCAGTTTGGTTAAAGCCAAAAAGAACACCAATAAGAGCAAAGGTGAAGCTGAAGATGAATGGTTCTGCCCCAACTGTAATGAAGTTACTACAAAGGACATAACAAGAGCCCATGGATCCAATGTTGTTTTTGTTTAAATTGGTATCATGAAAGTTGCCAGGCAGTTGACTCAAAAAATCCACCAACAGTGTTCATGTGTAGTGTATGTGCACGTAATGAAGAAAATGACAGTGACAGTGATTAAGTCATTACCACGAAGTTAGGTACACTGACTCACGGAATAAGGTAGACTATCACGAATTTAGGTACATGTGATACTTTTTTGGAAAATAATTAAATTACATTATATTATCATGCATTAATTCTGTTTGATGGTTTAATAATTAAGAATAAAGTTTACTATGTCTATGGAAAAAATATCAAGTCAATAAATTCAGAAAAAATTATCGATTATACTGTTTGAATCCTTAGTATCACGAAATTGGGTAGGTTTACCCTATATTATGCCGTATTATACGTATACATTTTGATAGCAGATTTCACAAATGTACATAGATGGTTGTTTTTAACGTATCATCTCACTCATATATATATATATATATATATATATATATATATATATATATATATATATATATATATATATATATATATATATATATATATATATATATATATATATATATATATATATATATATATATATATATATATATATATATATATATATATATATGTATATATATATATATATATATATATATATATACATATGTATATATATACATATATATATATATATATATATATATATATATATATATATATATATATATATATATATATATATATATATTATATATATATATATATATATATATATATATATATATATATATACAGGGTGTTCCGTTTTAACCTTCAAGACCTTTATTTTCGCAACCATTAGTCCTAGATACACATTTCAATTAAAAAATGTTCAAAATCAGATGCAGAGTTAAGCTATTTAAATTTTGAAGTACAAATAAAAATAGGCCAAAAAATACAAATTTTAGCTTTTTATACGGACCCTAGGTACTCTAACTTATATTCAGGGAAATAATACCCCTTAAAAAAAGAATTCCAACATAAAAAGTTTGAAAATAGTACGACAATTATTAACCGAGATATGAAACGCAGCGTTTTGTGACTTACACCACTTTTCTCTCGCCGTCACTAACACCTTTTTGGGGAAAATATACCGGTTAACAAATGTTTAAAATTATATGTGTGCATAGAGTGTGGTTTTTCAAACTATACGAGGTTTTTTTGTGAGTTTTTGAGTATCACTGCATAATATTTGCATTTATTTTTGAACAACAGTGAAAAATATAAATACTTTGTTTTTCTTTCTTTGACGACCTGTCATTCTTCTGAAAGGGCGAAAAGTTCCAATCCCATCTTCTGTATGGTTCCTTAAAACATTAAACTGGAATATCTCCTTGAGTTTTGGTCGCACAAATGTCAAGTTTTTTGTGTCAGTAACTGTTTTCAATGGAGATTATTTCTCAAAATATTAGTTAAGGGACCTAGGGCCCGTATAAAAAGTTTAATTTTGTATTTTTTGACTCATTTTTATTTTTCTTCAAACTTTTAATATCTAACTTTGCGTCTGATTTTGAACATTTTTGCAATTGGAAGTATACATCTAAAACTAACGGTTGCGAAAAAAGAGGTCTTGCAGGTTAAAACGAAACATCCTGTATATATGCTTCTTTGATTTACACCTCATTTTAAAGCTTTTCGTGCAGGTTAATGACGAAAAATAAACCCAAGGTATAAAAATTGTTTTTTTTTCTGTCAAAAAAAACCTGCTTTTTAAAGCACCGGACAGATATTTTCAGTTAAATTTATAAATTTAACTTGCGCTATGACCGCCAGAGCTGAGCCGCCAGTAGCATAGCGTCGAATTGGTAACCAGAAGAACGAGTGTTCAGGCCCGGCTCGACGATCTGCATCAAACAATTAGACAAATATCGCGCATTACATGAACACTTGAAAATAATAGATAACACAAGGGAGGTAATAAAATAACAGTGATTTAAACGCTACTTGCTGGAACGACAACTTGATGCAACCTGCAGCTAAATTAATTCTTAATTGTATGCTTTTTTTTTTTTATTTTATTTTGTTTGTTTGTTTTTAAAGCTTTGGGACCCGTTCAGAAAACTAGCGCATAATGCAAGCGAAAATATAAATATCAGGTTTAAGATTTCAGACTACAATGGAATAGTTTTTTGTTCAGAAAAAGTATGATAAATCGTATACTGAAATGAAGATTCTTCTAATGAGTCTTTTACCTTTGTACAAATTAAAAAAAAATCTACTACAAATTGAAATTACGCTTTTCATTTAGTAAAACTGAATATTTATTAGAATACGAAGTAAAACATTGAAATTACTAACAACTTGATGTGTATTTTTTTTTCTTCTTTCGGCAAAAATCAAACAGCCAGTCATATTTTTACTACATTCGAAAAGCTACGCTTAAAAAACGAACTTAGTTCAAATGATTTTGTATTTTAACCATTCGGTTAAATGATGAACACGTGCTGCCATCTAAGCCATAACAGTTCAAGCAGCCGCTTTTTTTTAACCGGGGCCAAAGCTTTAAAAACAAACAGCCAAAAGAAAAAAAAACATACAACTAACAATTAATTTAGCTACAGGTTGCATCAAGTTTTTGTTCCAGCTAGGAGCGTTCCATCACATTTTGTTTTTACCTCACTTGTGTTATCTATTTTTTCAAGTGGTCTTGCAATGCAAATCGTCCGGGAAAGTCTCGAACTCTCGTTCTTCTGGTTACCATTCGAACGCTCTGTCGATCGAACTATTCAGCTCTGTGGAACACAACGCAAGTTAAACTTATAAATTTAGTTGAAAACCTCAGTCCGATGCCTTAAAAACAGGTTTTTTGACGGAAAAAAAAGTTTTTAGACCGTGGGTCTGTTTTTCGTCATTAGCCTGCACGATATGTTTTAAAATGAGTTATAAATCAAAGAAATCGATCAAGAATTGAGGACGATCTCTCGTAGGAACAAAAAACAGGCTACAGAAATAGTATATAAGGATTTTAAATCATTAAGAGTTTCCGAAACGCCATCTAGTGAGGCCATGTTCCGATATTTTGCCGGAGCGTCGCGAAAAAAAATTCTAAAAAGGAACTTTCTAATTAACTAGCGATATGAAATATACTTTATGTCCTATTATCATACCAAACAAATACACATAAAAAAATTCATAAAAACCGGTCAAGCCGTTTCGGAGGAGTTCAGTAACTAACACCGTGACAGGAGATTTTTATATATTAGAAGAAGGATGTGTGTTTGTGTCATACATTTATTTTTTATGGTTTCAAAAATGCTTTAATAAGGTTCCCAGATAGTGGGTAAAAGGCACATTTCTTTATATATATATATATATATATATATATATATATATATATATATATATATATATATATATATATATATATCATTATTATTTTTTTTTTGCATGACCTTTTCACCAAAAACATGCATACTGTGAAATATACTTTAAGGATTCTTCAAAATACTAACTTGAATATTCTACGAAAGAAAGAAAAAAACGTATTGTTCAGTTACAATTGGCGTAGCTTTAGTTAACAATTGAGATCTTGCAAGATCTTTCACTTCATGAATCTTTTCAAATTGATTTTCAAAAGTCCTAGCTAATACTTTTATCTTAAAGTTTAATCGTCCTTCGTATCTGAAGACAAGTCTTATTGTTCTTGTCTTGCGGACATAGATTTTTTTTTCTCCTTTTGAACAAGTTTTTTGTCACATTTTTTTTTTCAAAGCATTGATTTTGCCCTTATATATTTTTTTTAACTTTGCGCACGCTAGATTGTCATTAGTGAAAGTAAGAACCACTTTATACTGGCTCTTTGCAAATTGAAAAAAAAAAAAAAACAGACATATAATTAACAGAATTCTTAAATTTTAACGTTTTTAAAATGCATATCAAAATGCGAATGGTTTCTTTAAAAATGTATCTGAAGTTCCTATTTAATAAAGGTAAATTAAGTGCAAATGGTTTAGATGAATATTGTTTCGTAATTTGCATGCAAGGAAAAAATTTTAAAAAAAGACGGATATAGCCGCCTATGCTGTCCTATAAACACATGGAACTTTGTTATACGTCTAAGACTTTTATTTGAAAAAAAAAAAAAAAAAACAATAAACCCCTTCTTCTTTTTCTATGAAATATGCGAATCCTAAAAAATTAAATTAGCTAAATTTTAAATATACGTACTCCCCTACAAGTATATTTTCAAAATATTTCGAATGAACTTCATTCCGTCCTTAATTAGAACAAATTTTAGCTTCACGCTGGAATTTCTGACACCTCGAAACCTTTTTCAACTCCTTTGCAATGGATAAAATTGATAAGTTGCGAGTCGAATATGTTATGTTAGGAATTTCCTATAACAGAACTTCCACCTGTAAAAGGTTCTCTTTTCTACAGTCATTAATTCAGAATTAACTGCTGCAGTCTACCATTTCTCTCAAACAGAGCTTTGGAGGAGGAATTTAAATTAATCTCATTCCTGATTCATGTTCTGTTGTAAATCAACGACGAATTAGAAGCCTTTCACGAACAAGTAAATTCATTGGACTTTTTTGGTAATTATAATTAGAAATGAAAATTAAACAACTCTTATCAGTTGCAATCATTTGAAAAAATCCTTCTTGCTATGATCTGCATCACATTTCTAATGTAGCAACCATTATGTATAAATGGTTAACAATATCATATTTGGCCGCAGTGGCTTAAATTGCTTTATGTAAATAAACAAACTTGGGAAGATGACTGTACGTGTTATGGAGCTAAAAAAACCGTAGTTGATATGCAAAAAAAAAAGAACAGAAAAGAAAGAAAGAAAAGGCAAAAAGAGAAGAAACGCTAATTACGTCTCATGACTGTGTTTTTTTTTTTTTAATTTTATTTAATATTATTACTATTGTTTGCATACAAAACTGGTTCTCGTAAACCCGAAAGACATGCAGTAAACTTGATTTGAAAATGTGTCCCTCATTTATGCCAGTTAATTGTCATTTTTACTGATTTCCTAAAGTTTGGAAGCCAATCCAGAAATACTTGTTTTTCTTAAGTTTAATTATTTGCCACAAGTATTTACTTTTTATTTGAGCGCTGTAATAGCTTTCCAGAAAGAAAAATGTTTTCCCACTGTTTTCTCTTACATTTTGTAAAGGGTTTCATTGGATATGTGGCATTTTTAGAACAATATGCGCTAAAGGTGTCCTCCCCCCCCACAGCTACAATTAAAAAGTATATAATATAGTAAAAAAATTAACTTCAAAAAGTCACCTTCTATGTGTTAGATATGAATGAAGAAAATACAAATGAAGAAATTCTTTTGCTCAAACTTAATCACGAATAAGTCATAAAACTTAACGACAGCCCTCAATACCAATTTAAGGAAGAAGAGTCTCCTAATAGTTGCATTATCAACTAAAACTCGGTAACAAAAATAAAAACTATTTTGGCTTTGAAATTTTAAATAAATGATGGTTAAATTAGTTCTTAAGTAATGTCTACATTAACTATCTGTATTTTAGCTCCAAAATTATTTTTGAATATAGTCCGTAAATATTTCCTGTATTGTAAGAGAAGGAATCTACTATTTCATAGCCGTTGAGACGGTATTTTTATTTGTTCATTATCTCAAAACTGAAAGGTCTTGTAAGGTTCTATGGTGTACAGTTACTTTGGATTAGGAGAGCACTTAGAAAGATGACTTCAGGAAAAGCTATGCCCTGTTGTGGAATTTCATCAATAATAGTGAACTTTAATTAGCGAACTAATGAATTACTAAAGTGGTTGTTTCCCACAATGAAAACTCCCTCATTTCATGCCTTATTTTCTAAAATCACTTTTAATAATGAAATCTTTAGTACCTACACTTTTCTAAGACGTTTTAAAAGTTTTGTATTGAAATTTAACTAATAATTATTCTTGCTTTTTTGTTCGTATGGTCTCAAATATGGTATATTATGTGTGTGGTATTCTCTCTCTCAATTAAGTTCTCTCAAATAACTATTTATCATTTAAACTTTAAAAAGTTGTCTCCAGTAAAAAAAGTTTAATTTTTTTTCTGTTTTAAAGGAAAAATCAATTTTTAATAAAACAAGCAATATATGCGTATTAGATCGATCGGTAACACTAAAAGGGCTCTAGTACTTTTGAAACTTTTTTTTTTATTTTACGCTTGAAAAAATAGTTGCTACGAATAAATTTAAATTACCGGCCAAAAAAAACATTAAATTTATATTTGGCTGACTTTGTGTACTCATTTATTCAAAAAAATCGGAAAATTTGTATGCTCACATCGTTTGCAATCTGCTGAAATTCAGCATTATCTTTTACGAGAAAAGAAAGAAAGAGTGAAAAAATGCGAAGGAATATTGACTCTAGTAAAACCAGATACTTTTTCTCAAAATTTGTTATAACTATCACAATAAACTCTTTTAGAACATAAGATAAAAGTGCAATAGTGCCTAAAATAACAATCAGCACGAAACTAGTACTCCTCGATCTAGCATCTTTATTGTCATTGACTTTACAAAGTTAATATTGAATTCACAAATGCATCCGAGTTTTCTTCTGAAAGTTTAGTTCACTATAATATTGTGCGATCCTAAAACTTTCTTGATTAAAAACCTATTCACACCGTGCACCGTTTAACTGTAAAGCCTCTATTTTTTTTACACATAATCCTAGATGCATATTTCCGACTGAAAATATGGTCAAAATGAGATGCAGAGTTAAGGTATTAAAAGTTTAGAGCATAAAAAAAAGAGTTTTCGAAAAATACGAAATGTAACCTTTTATTTGAAGCCTATGCCCCCCTCCCATTCATATTGAAGGAAATCACAAACATCAAGAAACAATTCGTACACAAAATGTTTTGGCACCAGTACGACCAATATTCAACGAGATATCAAACGCAACGTTTTGTGACTTGTACCACTCGTAGTTTTCAGGGACTATATAGCAGTTTAATACATTTCATTTTTTTTCCTTTAAATTGTAGGAGCTTCTATAGTTTTTTTTTTTTCTTTTTGCTTCATGTTAACAGATTTCATATTTTCAAAAGCTATGAAAAGTATAAACACACTCATTCTTTTTGCTTCAATAACACAGGTACATTTTTTTCTTCGTGAAAAAGTGTTTAGCGTTTAATAGGTACCCTATAGTAAATGGGGTGTGCTGATCACGAATCTGAGCTTGACTTTTTTGCAGCACGTAAGGTTTTCAAAAAAAGTGTGTTTGAAAATTTTCATACAAACTGCCAAAAATACCGATATAATATTTGTTAAATCTATATTTAATAGAAAATTCTTTCAAAATTGAGTTGTTCATTAAAAAAAATGCAGTTTTAACTACGTGAGACAATAGTTGGGGATTTTTTAAATAAAATCGTTGTTTTTTTGCTTTTTCTTCATCGAACGTTTGAACTTTCATCTGATCATTGCTGTTGGGTGGTTGGAAAAGTGGAGGAATGGGAATTCCTGGTCCATGAAAAGATGCAGGTCGTGTAGCAGACGGTAAAATCAGGATACTGAATTGTATGTTTATTTTTCGAATCGAAATACTTGTCGTAGGAGCAAAAGTAACTGTCGTCTCCATGATTTTTTGGTTCCCTTTATGCCATAGAAATGCCAAAGAGTAAAGAGCTACCTGTACCATTTGTTTATTTTTTCAGAAGCTAAGCACACTTTGTGTGGAGCTCAACGTTTGTCCTGATCACCAAGCTGTACACCGAAGTAGGCGTGATAAGATTTCTTGATAAATACTGATATGTTTCGTTTATGCTTTGTAATCGCAGTATTATGCTGCGGAATCAACTGAATTGCGCCATAAAAGCAGCAGTAGTATACGGTTTTATAAATGATTTGTACAGTAAAATTAACAGCAGTAAACCATAAAATAAAGTTATCAATTTTTATGCAAAAGGGTTTTTCACCCTATCGTTGTCTCTTTTCATAGTCGAAATCACTGCTTTTACAGCTGAAGAACAATATAGAAAAGTAAAGCATTTGATTCTGTATGTACGTTGTAGAAATCAGCCGACATACGAAATCTGTTCCTTTTCTAAAGTTTTTCAACAACAAAAATAATGTTTTAGGCTATGAAAAGCGACAAATAAAGAAATATAAAACACTTTTACATAAAAATAGTTAACTGCTGCTAAATATATGTTTTATTGATATTAATTTCCTTGTACACAAAATAAATCAATGCCCCATCTCAATATTTTATAAACACCTGTTAAAGAAGAAAAAGTGGTGCATTTTCATTTCTACAAAAAACTTTTAGCTCTATTGCAGACTTAAAAATTTACAAATAGAAGGAAATTGCAAAATATGGTCTGAAACTTTATTTTAAGAACAGTTATAGCTTTTTCATAATACAAAACTTTTTGATCCGTGAAGGTAGTAAAAATGAGAAAGTTTTTTATATATAACTGAAAATACTACATCGTATCTTCACTAAAAGTACTTTTTTCATTATTGTAATGCTAAAATGTGCATCATAACGTGGGAAATGTTTTGCAATATGCAATCCATTAAACCTTTAAGTTTATTTTAACTTTATGCATGCAATTATGTGCATTTATTTTTCTTTTATGGTAAAACAGAATATTTTCATGATTTTCTTCTTTTTTTAATGATATAAGTTGCATTTGGATCTACTTTATTTGAGAAATATTAGTAACAAACTAATTTTATTTCACACTATACGTGCAGTATACAGCATTTAGACTGCACAGAATGGTTTTTATTCTAAACTGATTATTATAGATTAGATAATACTTTATCCTATTAACCTTTTAAAGTTTACATAGATGAAAACTATAAATATGTGACGGTTTAAAATTCCAGAGCTACTAAACAGAAACAATTTTTTACTCGGTATAATAAAATCTGCAGGTTTATGAGTACTAGTATTAAAGTTAAAAATTGGTTTTACTACTCCAAAAATTATATAACTTTATATTATGTTATACTGTTTTCATGAGAAAAAATGAAACATTCATAATTGTAAAAATTGCCAAATTATTTTATTTCGTATACATCACCTATAAATATCGATTAGTAGTTTTTACAGTGAAATTGCAGAAATTCATTTAAAACCGAATGCTAATTTTTTCAAGGTCAACATTTTTATATTACAAACTTGATTCTTCTTTGTGACATCTTTGCCGACTTAGGTGCCATCATTAGGCCTTATATCATGAAAGCATCTGTCAAAATAAAAAATGTTAGAATCTCATAAAACTTGTGGACACCAAAAAACATTCATGGAAAAATCAAATTACGTAGGTATAAAAATACGCCCTAAATGATTAAAATTATGAATCTGAATGATCTGAAATTAAGATTGCCCTGGGAAGTTGCTTTTATTTTTAAACCGCTTAACATATACCTAAATTGTAATTGAATCGTTTATTTCAGGAACCAGTTAAGCGCTAAATATGTTGTTTTAAGGAAAAAAAAACTGCTGTGCAGCAATTTGGAAACTACGCAATTGAAACGGTGGTTTATTAGTGTCTAATTAAAATAAATCTAATCTGAATACTTTACATAAGAACTCAAAAAAGAAAAAAGAAAGAACATAAGCTTACATTTTATCTTCCATGTCAAGAAATGCATTTATACTGGTTTCTGAAATACAATTCAAAAAAATCCTTCTAACTTTCGGTAGTTTTGAAGGATTTTGTAATACATAGGAGACCGTTGATTTAGAGTAATATTTATTTTTTTCGATCGGATAACTGAAGTGATCGGTGATTGGGAGAATATATATCTTAAGGATAATAAAACTTGAAACTAGTTTCTTCTTATAATAGGCTACAGATTATTGGATTGCAATATGTTTACTTCAAAGCAATAATTAGGATGCGGTAGAGAATTATTTTTTTAGAAAATGGAGCAAGGTCGACGTTTAAGACAACCAATTGGGAAATATTGAGGTATTCATTTAAAACAATGAATAATGCATCTAGCCTCTTTTAGCCTCCCCCCCTCCCCGTGTTGCTATAGTAGCACTTAAAACCGTAGATGGTTTTTCTTTCTTTTTCTTTTTTTTAAACTTATATTCCATTCCAACACTTGTTAACAGCTCGAGCTATGTTCAACTGATACCAGCTTCATATTCTTTTTCTTTGACAGCTGCCCATTATTAGAAATCTGAATATGAAACAATGTGTGATGTAAAATATTTAGATTTCTGTACTTAATATGAAATATTTTACTTATAATTTTTCAAAGTATTTTTTTTCATATATTTTATTCCACAATTGTGTTATTATATTGTTTAAATTTAATTTTTTGGAGCTTTTTTTCTAAGTACTAAGGAATTTCATAAAAAAATCATTTGAGTTGAAATAAAATAATACCGTAAGAGCATTCTATCTTATATCTGTCTTAATATTTAAGCATAATTTAAGATGTTTCATTTATATTCTATGTCTTTCAAAATGTGGACGCCCCCCCCCCCCCCCGTTTTGAACAGCTATCGATGTCCCCATTTAATCCACCAGCGACTTTTTTTTTAAGTGCTACTTCTTTTGATAGGATTCAGACAATTTATCTTTAAGTTTTTCAGAATTTACCTGAAACCCAGAAGAAACAATTCTATATTCCCAAAATCAAGATGGCTTAGTTAAAGTCAATTCAGTAAAAAGTGAAAATCGATCAGAAAAGTTTAAAGTTTTTAACAAAAGAATAAATCGACAAACATGTCAAGAAATAGATTAAATCTGATACTGCCAGTTCTAATCATTAAGAAATTGTAAGTCCACATTTGGCCCGCCGTCCTTGTTGTAAACAATGCTACCCTTCTTGGAAATGCTTGACAGAGGACCGCACCTCTTTTAACTGTACATTTAAATATGCTCACATTTGCAAAATAACTGCTTTTTATTTGCATTATAATAAAAAATAATCTATAATTTTGTTTGATAAGTGTCACAAGTCTGAATATACGAAGAAAGTTTCATACGCTGTAATACATCGTACTTTAAACTCTAATCTTTATTGTTGCTCTCATTGTGAAGTTGACTTTAAATTTTGTTCCTTTAAATTTTTACAAACATACGTACAATAAATAATAAAGTACTTAACATTCTGATTTGGTTCCCTCAATTTTAATAACATGTAAAGACAAAGAATCAGTGCTCTAAAATTTACTGGAAAATAAAAATAAAAAAAATAAATAATGAAATAAATTACGTTTAATTTAGCACTAGCAACAGAAATTTCTATATTCCGGTGATTCTTGAAATGATAATATTCAACTACACATAAAAGCCAATATTGAATTACAAGTTTAAAAAACCCAGACGTAAATGAATTGTGTGATCCCTCACATTTAAATAAAAAAAAATTTAGTTTATCTCGTTCCAATACATATTTCTTGATTGTAACATAAAACCTGACAACGGGCACACAAAAATCAGCTTCAGGGGCCCAATATGGCACACAGACCGTAGGATAGGCTTTAGTGGCTAAGAATGCTCTAAAACTCAAAAGCATTTGCGATTACAAATTACATCCTAAAACATAAAAATATAAATGAAAAAGGTACTTATAAGCTTCCAATACCGGCATTCATGTCACTAAGTGAATCATCGCAACATCGTTCAGACTAGAGGCTTCTTTGAAATTCCACGAGGAACACAACCACGAACTGCCATCTTGATAAAATGAGACCACCATTCAATTCTGGTCACAAGTTACGTAGTTCTTTACATTTGCATACCACTAAACTCATAGAAATAATATTGCATTAGTGAATAAATTTAGATGAAGGAAATTCTAGCGGCTAGAATGAAATACTTTAAGACATGAATAAAAAAAATAGAAATATATTACAGGGCATTCCGTTTGTGTGCACAAATTGCAAGTTAAACATAATGGAATAATTGAAAAATTTCAGAAAAAGAAAAAAAAAAAAAACTCTAGAAAAATATGTCATTGCAATTCAAGCTTTATGTAAATTTTCCCTAGAGAAAGGTTTTGTAAAACAATCAGCTACATTATTTTTAGTTTCAACAAATTGTATTCCAAATTCATTTTTATCAATCAAATTCCTTAGGAAATAGTACCCCACATCAATCTGCTTAGTTCTGCAATTTCCTATTGCAGAACTAGAAAAATCGATTGCAACTAGATTGATTAATAGTACTCTGTACTGTGACAATCTAAAATTCTGAACTCTTTTCGTAGCCAATTGATTTAAAATTCCTTTAACCCACATCCTTAGATTATTCACTAATTGAAATATACTCCGCTTCCTCCCCCCCCCCCTTGAAATACGCCTCCCCCCCCCCGGTCGCGTGATTCGAGGCGCAATCTGTATCAGAATGACAATGATTTATTCAATTTACAGACAAAATTTAGATTTCAGGGATGGACAAACCTTTCAGGTTGTCTCACAAATCTCCTCTTTTACATCCGCATATAGATACGCATTGCAAACATCTACATGGAAATGGACTCAATGTAGCTTATACACAAAAATTAAAAAGAAAGCTTCAATCAAAGGAAAGGAAATTACTAGAGAGAACACTTGCGAAAAGTACCCCCCCCCCCCCACCTGGTGGGTATTTAAAATTACCAGTCTGGTCTTGAAGCGCATTATTTCATTCTGCTGATTTGTTTTTAAATAAAAAAACCATCTGTACCCTTTTTTTCTTTCTAAAACTTTCATTCAGTGGAACCAATACGTAAACGTTTTTTCTCATATCACCTGAATTTCTTGAGCCAGTCCGTTTTGATAATTTTAAATCTCGGAAATGTTAGCTTCTAGCATACTTGAATTATCCCCCCTATCTTCATAAAAATCCTATACTTTTCTTGAATTATCATCACAAGTGAAATTAAAATATTTTGTATCATATTCAATGTTATTTTCAGAACAATAAACCTCGGCATCACGATTCGGACTTTAGAACCGTCGTGTTAATAGAATAATACTTATCCCTGCATTCTTTATTTTGCCTTGGACTTTCTTTAATCCATTTAATTCTCAACATGCTATTTTATGATTTTCAGGATATTCTTCTTCTACTTCAGATTTACTCAGTAGTGAAATAAAACTGTGTCCCTCTGTTTCTCGTTCCTGGGGGGGGGGGGGTGCCCAGAATTTATTTTCATCGAATTTAACATTCAGCGTTTCTGTCCCTTCGCGATTTTTGAGATCCCAAATTCTGTAACCTTTCGTATGAAACGCATATCCTACCATTACTCCTTGTTGAGTTCTCATATCCAATTTGTTTATTTTCTGTTTTGGAAGTCCAATATACGAAATGCAGCCAAAAAAACCCCGGGAGTGTTTAATAGATGGCTTTCTTTCCCCCAAATAGCTCAAAATAGGTTTTGTTTAATAGATGGCTTTCTTTCCCCCAAATAGCTCAAAATAGGTTTTGTTTAATAGATGGCTTTCTTCCCCCAAAAAGCTCAAAAAAGGGTTTGGTTTTTCCTTTTAAAACCGCTCTATAGTCCGTAAGCAGTGGACGTACATAGCTGCTTCGGCTCAAAACTGCTCAGGCACATTCGATTCATTTAAAAGTTTCCATTCATTAATGTTAACTTATAGTGTTCTATGACGCTACTTTGTTCGCTAGAGGATTTGTTGGTTTTTTCGATTCTTATGCTTTGGTCGCTAATGTAAATTTCAAACCGGGAGTTCAGAAATTCCTTTCCGTTATCGGAGCTTTGCCACAAATCTCTCTTATCTTTTGAAACCTGACAAAGTGTTCTTAAACCTCACTTTTCTTCTTAAAGAAATAAACTGGAGAGTTTCTTGAAAAATCGTCTATTATTGTGAAAATAATTCCCCCCCCCCCCCCTTTAAAGAACTCAACTGCTAAGGAACCCATCGTATTCAAATGCAAAAGATCTTACCGGGCGTTGGCTTGAATCTCCGTTACAGGTTTAAACGAAATTCTCCGATTATTTCATTTTACACGGATAACAATCTGACATATTTTTACTTTTGATAAGCAGTGAAAGACAGTGAAGTACAGAATCACACTTTTCATTATTTATAATATACTTTTTGTCTTCATCCTGAACATGTTGATGCCAAAATTTAAGACTCGAAGTGTTCTAAAAGTTAAAATGTAAGGAAACTGATGAGTTTCAAGGTTATAAGAGTTTCAAATTCTACTGTAGTTCTCGAGCATCTACTTTTCTAAATGAGCATGTCCTTCAAAGCGAATACAATATGACAAACAATGCTGTAAATATTCTACTTTAAATTTAAAAGCTGTAATTTTGACGAGAACGAAACACTGCCAGATCAGAAATGAAAAGCCGAAAATTTTAAAATATAGCCAGGCACGGCCTGAACTTAAATATGTTGGGAAGACGTATAATCTCAATTTGCCAAATGGAACTTAAATATTTGCGGATTAATAAAATACTGGTGAATGAACACATTAAGTACGCACAATTAAGTACAATATCTAATGAAATTTGGTCATTCGAAAATTTAAAAATTGCAACATTACAATTATGTCCCCAAATTTGCCGAATAGCCAGACAAAATTTTCCCAATATGGCATTTTTGGGGAGGTCATAGAGACTTCCCGTGACCTCCAATCGAGTGCCTTTAAATATAGTTTCTAAAATTATTTTTACGTTCACAAGTTTCAATGGTACTAGTGCAATTTTCCTGAAGTAAAACTTTAATTTCCTGCTGACGCAAATATAAAACTTTTAAAACACAAGGGTTTCGTGTTTGTATTTTAAGATGCTTATTTTTTAAGTTTTATGTTTATTTATTTACTTATTTATTTACTTATTTATTTATTATTTATTTTTTTTTTTGAGTTCTTTATTGATGATTTTTTTAATTAATATTATTTTACTTTCGACCGATAAGTATGAAAGCTGGCTCCAGATTTCAGAGAATTTTTAGTCGTTCAGACATCAGAGTATTGTATTTCCACAGTGTCTAATTCTTCAACAAAAAATATCAGTAAATTGTATAATGTTTGCATGTCTCTCTGTCACGTTGTTATTTTATTTATTTACATTTTATTCATCGAATTATGTACAGAATATAAAAGCTACTGACGCTATGACGTAAAGTTTTTCAATAAAATGGTTAAATGCAAAATGTTAAAGAATTTAAAACTGAACATTAGAAAGAAAAAAAAAACAGAAGAAAGAAGTCAATCGCGATATGCTAAAAATTCACTAGAGAATATAAAAATTTAAATTTTAAGTACGGACATAGTATATAACACAAAATGTAATCGTACACAAAGTTTAATGTTCTAATAACTTTAAATATGACCAAGAAAGGAATTGATTTATTTTTAAATAAAATTTGAGTTTCAGAAAATGTTTAAAAACTATCACACGTGCAGTAAAATATTCAGAATCACAACAACTACTCAGATTTTTGCTAGAAAGCAATCGCTGCAACTTAGCAACTATAAGAATTTGCAAAGTCAGCATCAACGAATATTGGGATACGAATTGCGATTTCAAAATAAACTGTTATTTTACATACATTCTCGATGATAAAGAAAACTATATTTTGAGGAAAAGGGAATGAATAATATAATCAGCACTTACCTTTAACTTGGATTACAGTTGAGCAGTCCTGCCTCAGCACACCCGAATCATCAAAAAACATGGCTGCCAATATCTTGAATTCATTAGTTTCTGTTCCCGTATGAAAGAAACACCTTTTGCGCATCGTTTTGCGCAATCTAAAATATGTTTACAGTTTTTCTCTGTTATTTGGCAGAGCAATATTAAACTGTAGGAAAAAGCAGTATATTACTATAAAAACAACAATTATTTTTTGCAGTGCATTGAGTGTACCAAAAATCAACTCCGGGGATCTTCATGAGGCTGAGATACAGATGAGTAAAAGACCCAACTTGTTCTGTCATGTAAACTGTCCTTGATCGCGTGTTTATTTTCTTTCGTCTTCTAATTTTGTGAAAAAATTTTACGTGATGGGTTTAAACTAAATTCCTATTCAAGTAGTCGTATTAGCTAAGGACACTTGTCAAATTCAATGCACCAGAAAACATGTAGCCCTGTATAATTAGGGGAAAAAAGAGTACAGTGAGATAGGGAGACCAGTGAGACAACTGCAATTTATTTTCTTTTTCGATATTTCTATCCTGGTGAAAGTAAAGAACATATACACACCTTTTAGAAAGTAAAATAAACATATTGTGAGTAATATTGTATGAAAATGCTTGATTTCAAGTATCATGCAAGAAAAATAACTGTCATCATCCTTTAAACCCATCAAAATAAAATATCTCCATTTTTGTTTCCTTGTTTCTTAACTATTAGATTACCTTTACAGACTGTTGTTACTAATCTTACATTATCCTATCCACTAACGTTCATTTTAGCAGTAGAATGACGTTAATTTTCTTCGTCTGAAAATGGCAGATACTGAGTTTATATTTTGCAATAAGGGAACAGTGAGAGTACATATCGGCTAGCGATAGTTTTTTTTTTTTTTTTTTTTTCAAATATAACGGAGAAATGCTTTAGTTTAGGAAACAATTCTTAAAGCAGCTTCCTGGCTTTATGTGACAGGTCTGAAATTTTTCATACCATAATTTCTATTTCAGATTTAAAAAAATCCTACGATACAGTATATAGGCCAAAATACTTGAGAAACGGGAAGAAATAATCAGTGACAGTGACGTAAATGCAGCCATTCCATTGGAAACTTTCCAAAAAATGTGTATACTTCGCACTCCGATTAAGGCATTTATTTGATTGAACAGGCGGTGGACATTTAGAAACCATTGTAATGTAATTTGATTTCCTAAAAATTACAAAACTTGTGATGTGCAAGTCAAACTGCACTTAAGATTTCTGAAATTAAAATATATTCAAAAAAAAAGATAAAGATAAATCCGTTTTAAGATGAAACTAAAGCTGTTTTTGCTGTCAAAATATTTTGTAGGCAAAATATATTAAGTAAACAACACCTTCCCAAGAGCCACAAAAAAGGAATAATTTTCTGAGTGACTAAATCGGTCTTAGGTGTACGTTGTATACGCAAAAAATAATGTCTGTGTGTTGGATTATGTGTCGCAAAAACTGTTATATGTGTAATTTAAAGTCTAAAAATTCCATGAAATATTCAAGATTTCTTCAAATAACGTTTACTATAAACTAGTGCAACATGTGGAGTTAAAAGCATTTGTGTTGCTTAGATATTGCAAATTGACGATTATGTTTCACTAGAGTCTCTGAAAATGGCTCCAAAATCCCCAAATGCCTTTAGTAAAACCTCATTTTAAAGTCAGAAGGGCGCAAGGAACTCATAGAAAAAAGATTTATAGGTGCTTTTCTCCCGAAACTTTTTTCCACAGAACTATCTAAAACCTTCTATATTTTTTTATTTAAACAAAGATTCCTTTTCTTTATCTTCCCCTATATTCTACCAGCCTAACGGCACTTTTATTCAGAAAGCATTGGAAGGGCTTTCAGTGGATAGTAAACTCTGAAATATTCCTGCCATGTGACGTACTTTACATTTGCTTTTCTTTAGCATAGACACTCAATAGATCTTTTCTTCGGTTTTCCAAAAAACTAATACAATGTTGAAGGAATATTAGCATGTCTTAAAAGTAGTCATTTATCAAAATGAAAAGGATCGAAAAAATAATTCCTGTTGCTAATGATTTTTTAATAAGGTCAATTATTATATTTTCCAACTATTTGTGAACTAATTTATTAGAAAACTAATACTACTGTGTCCTATTAGAGATTAAAATATTGTATGCAAGTGTGTAGGAAACCGACTATGTTTCACATTTCAACTTAAAGCAATACTAAACATATATTAATAGCGACGTCAAAAACATATTAAGCATGATAATTAATACTGGAGTTTATCGATATTTTTCTTTATAATTATTTTGTCTTATTGCTCATTATATTTCATTATTTTCAATTAAAAATAATAATAATTACCTAAAAATACGTAACAGTTGAGATGAAATAATTTCAGAGACGTGTAGGAAATGCAAAACTTCTGACACCATAATTTAATACATATATGACACCTATAAACATAATATAAACTAAATAATTGGTGTAAGCATTTGATTATTATTCAACGAGTAGTGGGGAATGTCATAGATGGTTAAATTTTTACTGATCTGTTATTGTAAATTATTTTCACTAATCGCTCCATGTGTTTAACCTAGCTTGTATTAAATCGAGAGTTTTGAAATGAAAAAAAAAGGGTATGGACTGAAGTTAAAATTTAAAAATAATCAAAGACTAAACAGTTTGATGAGATATTTAATTGTTATTTTTCAAATTGTAGAAAATTATTTAATGTAGGTACGTATATTTTGGTGTATGTTTGTCTTATCTCAAAAGTACTTGCCATATATTCGAGGAATGTGCTGTACTTCAGTTTATTTTTTAATTCTAGGGTTCTCAACGTTTACAAACTTTAAAAAAAAAAACGTTTTTAGGTAGATATTTAAGCACTTATGTTCCAGGGACATCCACTGTGACCATTCGGAGACGCATCTGTTTTATTCCAGGGATACAACTGCTAAAACTTTTTGTATTTCGGAGATACTACACCTATTATTCTCTCGGACAAACTCCCCCTCCCCCCACCACCAACAACTCTGTTTAGATAAAAAGCGAACTTGATTTTTTGCGGTATACCTATTTTTAGAATGAAAAAAAGAGGTATATTCATCAGAAAACGAAAAAATACTTGCTACAGAATATAACAGCAGCATTTTGTAATGAGATTAATGTCCCAACTGTCTACATAAGTTTGAATTTTTGATACGGATGGGAACTAAAAAAAATACAAATACAAATACAATTTTTATCCTCCGTTTTTTCTGTGTGTCTGAAACTTGTTGCATCCATTTTTATTTCATATCTCTATGATGTGCATCTGAATTTAACGATCGAATTTCATGCAAAAATATAATCGCTCAATAGTTTCGTTTAAACGTCAGAAATACATAAATATATCAAAAGTGTTAATTATGCATAAAGTTTACACTACTAGAATTTATTTTAGTTTTGATCTTCAAAACTAATCTAGAAATAATCTTCTCAACTTAAATCAGTTTACGGTATCAAAGTGTATGATGCAAAAACTTGTATTTACAGTTCTTACGAATCCATCTGAAGAGAAAGGGGTTTTTGCTGCGGACAAAACGATAAAGCTAAGAATATTTCATATTTCCAAAATGGAATTGAGTAATCTTTTTTGATGAAATTAAATAAAGAAAAAATACACCGAATGAATACTGATTAAGATTTTGGACTCGGTAAGTAAAAATCGCTTGAAAATGACAGCTTCCATTTTTTCTTCTGCTAAACTTCATAGGTAGCCAAAATCTAAGCCTCGGAATTATTTAAAGGTAAAAATGATATTGTCTCAGAATATCTTATTTTATCAGAACTTCAAAACATTATTGATTTGGGTAATAGTTTTATCTTGTGTAGCATGTGTGTATTTTGATACTAAGCAAGAACCAGTTATTATGTATCTTTCTCAGTTCCTTCTAGCCTCGTAGCAAGTTTTTTTTTTTTTTTTATTTTTTTTTTTTATTTAACGACCACTTCGACCACCCTTTCTCAATACTTGAGTCAGCTGTTTCATGCTATACTTCCCTTTTTCATTATGGAAACGAAAGAAAATACACTGTTACGTTTTTAATAGTTTCAACTGTAATCTTTATTTCAGGATAAGATAGCTTAACTTACCTTTTATGTTAATATAAATATGCAATAATATGTTTGAAAAAGATATTTTATTAAAAATTTCATAAACATAAGGATTTGTACTCAGGTGAGTCAAACATTTCACAATGCTTGACACATATAACTTTTTGCTACGTAATGCTTATATGAGGCAGTGAGAAGCAAAGGGACGTAAGTGGCAAATTTAAAAATTTGCAGATAACCAGTACAAATGAACCCCTCGTCTTTCTTGGTGCAAGATATATTGCTAGGAGCCCTGGTAGGTGCTGCCTCTCAGCATAATTTAGAAAAAAAAATCAATAAAAACCTACCTAGGACGTTGTCTTTAAAGTCGTTTTATTCAAAACTTGAAAATGTCCACCTACATCCCTTTGCTTCTCACTGCCTCATATGTACACATGTGCTTGAAGTTCGAAAGATAAATAACATAGTACCGGTATGGAAGCTTGCTTATCATTCAATATCATCGAGTTTCGATACAATGTATCTAAAGTGCAAGTTTTCACCATAAGCAGCAAAACTAAATTAGTTAGATTTTTGCTTTATGACTTTAGTTACACCTAAATGCCGTCGCGAAGATATGCTGTGCTGAAGGCAAAGGCTCTGTGGACCACAAAGCAGCAACAATATGGTTGTTAAACTGATATTTTTTCTATGGTCATGGCTAAAAGAATAATAATCATAGAAATGCTGTAATCGCGGTGTGGTATCGAAGGACTACCTGAAAAATGGCCATAAAAGGTAGAACAGATGGTTTTTGCTTTGAATACTATGTTTTTAAAGTTGAAAATGTATTCCTGAAGGAATAAAATAAGTAATTTAATGCAAATTTTTTGACAGCACCTCTCATTAAAAAAAAGGAAAATGATGAATTCATACAATCATTTAAGCCATCAGACGATATTTTTATAGTTATCTCCAAGTAAAAATAGCATATAAATAAATATATTTGTGGGTGAGTGATACTTCACAAGTGAATTTCAGAACGTGGCAATATCCTCCCTTTTATTGTTTTATTTTAAGCTGGGAATTTCCCTTTCAAAAGCTTTGCTGGAATGCGTTTAAAAGACAAATGCCGTAAGAAAACGAAATGTATTTCTTTTATCATGCATTGAAGGGATATTACTGTTCAGTAGCTATCATTTTCTTTCTGACATTTCATTTTCTTCTGTTCTATTTCTTTCATGACAAGACATTTGGAATGTTGTTTCTGCAATTCAGACTTTCTTTTTTTAAATAAAAGTAAACAAATCATGTGTGTGTGAAGTGAAGTATTTCTCACATATGTGTCGTTAAGTAACCTTCTGTGGCCTTTCCGAGGTATGTAGCAGATATAGATAATAATGGTTTGTTTATAAAGCTTTTCTAAATTTCTTACAGCAGTAAAACATAAATTTACGCATGATTCAAAATGGATTTATTCTGAAATTAAATCATGTATTCTTTTCAATAACCTTTAATAACATACCTTAAGTTGGAGGTTTTCAAGCGCTATAAGCAAAGTTTAAGTTCTTGGAAGCAACTTTTTTTCATAATCATTATTTATATGTAAGTGCATGGTGTGCACTATGTATTAAAATATTTAAAAAAAAATCCTTGTGATTGAAAAGAGACAGTCTAGTGAATACATTAGCCCAGGTGGATTCATTCTACGTTCTCCTGTATTAAAAACATTTATCACATTAAATGAAACACAAAACGTAGCCTTTATCGTTCTATATTAACAAGTATAAGAATTGTAGACATAATGGAAAAGAACAAAGAAAACAATGTATAGGGGAAAGGGAGGCTCATGTGAAGTTTTTTTTTTTAGTTTCTCAATTACTCAGAGCAAAAGTTTTACCATGGTTGAATAGTCTTTTTTTTTTTCTTTTTTTTTCTGTGCCCCATTTTTTTTTTTTTTTTTAATTTTTTAAAAAAAATATTTGATTACTTAATGGATTTTTTAAAAAAAAATTTCCTTGTCTAATACTAAAAAAGTACACTAAGTTATTTACCACAATTGATTGACTTAAGCTTCAAATACAACGAATTAATTTAAGGGTAGCAAAATAAAACTGATTAAATTAAGCAGTTTTTCGTTCAGAATCAAAATTGCAATTCACAAGATCTGCTCTCAAGACACCTTAATATACGGACTAATGTATCGGAACTATATTTTTATACTATCTAACTTATTGTGTTTACATAACTGGAAAAACGGTAAAGAATTTTTTTCCATATTTTTTCTTTTTTCGCTAGAATAACTTTTCTCATTTCTATAAGATAATTCATGTTTTAACTTAAATGATAATGTGCATTTCTAAGGAGTATCAGATTCAGTTTCTGGTATTTTACATTTAAATAGCTCTAAGGTATTTCTCCTGTCTTAGGTACTTAAACTACTCATGTAACCTAAATCCGTGATGTATGTAAATCTAACACATGTACCAGTACGGACGTATATTACTGTTTGATACTAGAATTTGCCTCTCAGGCATCAAATTGTTAATGGCTTATGACATAGTCTGCAATTTTGCGTAATAATTTCAAATAGCTATAATTACCGACTTATGTAAGACATATTATGTAGTAGTAGCAATTCTATGTCAATATAAATCGCATATTATAGGTAAAATATAAGTACAGAAGCATCAAAACAGCATTTATTCAATTTACTCACAAGCAAATTTAAGAATTAAAGAGTAGTTTATTTTATTTATTTATTTATTTTTTTCAGTCTGTCCCTACGCCGTTTCAAGAATTTATCATGTAGCCTACTTTCAAAATAATTGGAAGAACTTTATCATTTAATAATAATAAAAAAAAATTTTTGACTTCCTTAATACAAAATATTAAAATATGAGTGTCAATTTATAAAATTTGCCTATACTATGGAATAGACTACGGATATATGAATAGACTACGTGATAACTACATAGTTAAAATATTAATAGGTAGGTGGCGCAAAAAGCAGAGTAAATATTAAACGATTTCGTTTTGCCCCGCTATTTTACTTTTCCACACATTACACTGTATAGAATTAGAGGATCTATTCCTTGCTCACTCAAATAGCAAAATGGTCGACTTCTGCATGACGTTTAACTGCCTATTTGCAAATCATTGGCACCAGAAGGCTTCATATCATGCTTATTGAGCTCGCTAAGAGTCCTACTTCGTCTTAGCAGCAAAGTGCAGTGGTATTTATCAAACGGCATAACGATATCAAAATTAGCACCAAACTAGTAGCGGGCATGGTGAGCCAAGCGGACATGGTTTTTATTGGAACATATTTTAATTCGTGTATCCCGAGGTCAAAGATTTTCATGGTTAAAGCCGAGCAAAACGGAAACTCCTGGCTTTGCTAAATTCCACTGAATCTGCTCTAAAGGTTTTGCACGTTGAATTTTTAAAATTCGAATTATGTAAATGATCTTATTCGAATTGAATTAATTAATCTTATTTATGTTATTAATTGCAGAACTATAAAAATATGTAATGTGTAACTAAGACTATTTGTAAGAAGTTATGTTGAACTTAAAAGCTGTAGAAGTAAACATTGAAGGATGTTTTTTAACGAAGTATTGTCAGGAATAGTCCGTTAAATACTTTTGCCTTACTAAACTAACTCTGCTTAGATATTCTAAATTATCTTTCTTTTAATTAAAAAAAAAAGTGTTTATAAGGAGCTGAATCTGAGCAAAACTTTTAAATTTACAAGAGTCTTGACGTTTAAATCAAATGATATTCACTGTCACTTTTTCCTAGCCATTTGCGAGCTCAAATACGATGTCAAAAACTGCAATAAAAAGGACTTGATTTTTGCTCTAAAATATCTAAAAGCGTTTTGAAAGGGGGAAAAAAGCAAATTGAATTTTTAAACATTGAAAGACATGCATCAAGCTAGAAAGAGTTGCGAGATGTAAATTGCATGCAGATGTTTTCGAATAGACCTCTTTTCTGGCAAATGATAAAGGGTTGTGTTCTTGTTATATGGCAGGCAGCCAATTGTTGTATCTCAGATTTCTTCTCTTCCAGTCTAAGAATTCCCCTATCAACGAATAATGAGGTTTCTCTCCGCCACCATTAAATATAAGTTTACATCCTTTTGTGCTCTGAGATATATATTTCTTCAAGACATATTAAGACATTCTTCAAAAATTCCGAATGTAACATCCCGTTTGTGGTTAAAAACAGATGTTTTAATGGATAAATTGAAGAGATTTTTCATTTTTGTGTTGTGAAATAAATATTAATCTATTTGTGAAACTGTGCAGTTAATGGTCGCCATAGTTTGAAAAAAAGCCATGCAAAATTAACTACCAACATTACAGTACTTATATCATATATATTATTTCTTAATGGTGTTTTTTGTGAGAACGCCATTACTTCCTCAATGTTTTATCGAAATTCATTTTACGGCTTGATTTTAAAAAATTTTTCACTGCTTTGGGCGAAAAATAAAGAAACAATTTGTAATTTGGTAGTTTTGCAAAAAAGTTCAGTTTACTATTTTTTACGCATTGCTTTAATGTATAGCATCTCCCTATGTAGACGCATTTGCGCAATTGGTTAGAGCTTCGGGTTAATAATGCAAAGGTTGTGTTTTCGATCTAAATTGTCATGAATAAATAATCTAAAATCGTTGCAGTTCTGTTGTTGTAAAAATGAGGAAACAAGTTTAACATAATAAATCGCTATATAAGTTTTAAAATATTTTAACAAAACTACTCAAGAATTGCAGAAAACTTTGAGACAATGATATGTTTAAAAATTTATTTGAAATTTTAATTGCTGAATATTTCCAAAAAAAGTACTTCGAAGTGCATTATTTGAGATTTAAAACTACTACCTACCGAATTTCAAGCCTGTAAGTGTTAAAGATCCGTCTGAACATCACACACACACACCGACACACAGATACACAGAAAGAAAGTGATTTTAATATGCGTAGATATAAAAGAACTGAAATAAAATTCACTTTTAAACTTAAAGTTATCGAATTTGTACGAAAAATTATTCGTAAGATTGCGAATAAGATAGCATTGCCAAGTAATGTTTAAAAAACCTAAGAGTAAACGCTGTTTCTGCTAGGTTATTTTTGGATTTATTGCAAGTGCAAACATATTTCAACAAAGGACATTTTTCTGAACTGAAAGTCAGCTAAAACGGAAATTTAGTTTTAGAAAAAATAATTATATCTTTCTTATTTTCAACTTGATGATTATTTTGGTGGACTACTGTTCAGAGATCATCAGTTTAAAAGAAACGTTAGGTTTTTTTTTTTTTTTAATTTTTTTTCACAATAATATTTTTGCAACTATCCTAATGATCAATAGCGCGAGTTTTCTAGATAAGAGGGAGTAAGAACTTTTTATGTGCTAAAATCTGAAATTATATTTTGATGCAATTTAAATTAAAAAAAAAAATTCACCGCACTTAATACACTTATTTTTATTGAACGAGAAAATGGTTGCAAATACTACAGAAACTAATCAAACAAGTAGAAAGATACCTAATTTTAGAGAAAGAAAGTTAACATTAAGTCTTAAAAATGCTCACCGCACTTAATACACTTATTTTTATTGAACGAGAAAATGGTTACAAATACTACAGAAACTATTCAAACAAGTAGAAAGATGCCTAATTTTAAAGAAAGAAAGTTAACATTAAGTCTTAAAAATGCTCCGTGTCATTCTAAACTACTCCCCTTTCTCCTTATGAATTTTAAAAGGGAAAACCCCGAGCTTTTACATTTTGAAACAAATCCATGTTCTTTCGGATTATTTGAAGGAGTTCCTTTAGTTCTAAGCACTAACTCCAAGTCAAGACGTCTAAGAAGTCTGATAACATAAATTCAAGGTGCCATGCAATCCCTCTTATTTAATTTATGTCTAAGCAGTTCTGCGAAGAAGTATAATTCAAGTTCTAAGAAACTTGTAAAACATGTTTCAGATCCCATGTACACTCCAATTGCATTCACATCATTCACTGATTTTTATTAACGTGCTTCTATTCGAAAAGAAGAGATTACCAAATTGTAATTAAAAGTTTCCTTTTTTGAGGAAACCCATCAAAACCTTAATTTTAATGATCTGCTTTTTAGTAGGAATTTAGTATCTATATTTCTTACTGTCCGAGTACTCATAATTGAAAATTCAGTATCTAGAGGTTGTTGATTTTAACTACATATGAATGGAAACTCGCATGAGTAGAGATTTAAAAAGCTTGCAATTCATGGTCAAAATACCTCTATGTTCATGCGTAAGTTATAGTAGGTTTTAAATTTAAAACTTAGTATCAATCACGTTTTTAATACGGTTTTAAAATTAATAATGTGTGAGAATTGTTTACTCCCCTTATTTAGCAGAAGAATTTCAACTATCTAATTGGTTATTATTTTCGTTTTTTGAAGCTGAACAAAGATTAGTCCAATTGATCTGACAAGTCTGGAGTTTCACAAGTTTCATATCTGTCTTCATTTCACTCTTAAACAAAGTATTTAAACATATTTATTTGATGAGATTACTTCAAAATACAGGTTTGTCACTCGGTATTCAACAGTCAAAGAAAGCTTCAACCGAACAAAGCTTTAAAAATAAAGTAGATAAATAAACGCATATAAAATCCTAAAACCTATTGAAATATCAATCACATTTCCCTAAATGTTTGAAGTAATACACTGCAAATAATCAAACACTTTTTGAACACTACTTTCACACGTACACTTAGAACACTATTTTTTTAATAGTTATTAGAACCGTTTTTTGAACACATGTCATAATAAAGGGGACAAGTGTACGTGTTTTTAAACACGTACACTTGTCCCCTTTTTTAGAACACTTTTTCCGGTCAGTTTTCAAAACACTTCTAGAAACACTGTTCGGAACATGTATATCCTTTTTAGCGCACTTTTTGGACATTTCATGGATAGTATAAAAGAATGGTTTTTGAACACTTGCGCTAAACATTTTGTGGCACGCGTTTTAGTACAGTTTTTATTATACGTTTCGGAACAATTACCGATCACTAATATCCTCCCGGAATGTGTGCTACCCAAGAACCCAAGTATATAAGAAGCTTATAAAAATAAAAAATACTCCCTAAATTCATTTTTGTTGAGACTGCAGGCTTGAAGATGGGTTTAGGCTTTGAGTGAATATAATTATTAATCTGCGTTATTAGTATGAAAATTTAAAATCTAATGGCATCTCAAAACCAATTGAATAGTTTGAAAAAAAAGATTCAATTGAAAAAAAGTAGCAGGAAATTGTAGTACAAAATCATATTTACTACAGAAGTGACTACTAAATTTGAAATATAAATTTCTATAAGTAAGTTTTCAAAGTCAATCAATAATGTAAAAAGTAAACAAAAATGTGTCAAAAACAAATGGTTACATAAATTAAATTTTAAAAAAATTCATGAAGAACAAAAACGTTTTTATTACTGTCTATAAATCTAATTTGTTTACGTTCCTACTACTTAGCTACTGCTCGGTTTGTGATCAATGACCATTAAAGAAAGTTGTGTTCTTTTATACCATTAAGATGCAATGAAGTTCTTTAACAACTAATCATTTCTGTGAAACTTCACTGGAAAGATGGAATTACCAATTAGTTAGTATTTAGTTTTTCTTCCTTGTGCAAAGTACAGGTGTAAATGCATTAAATTAAAAAAAAACAATTTCATTTGAATTAGGCCAAAAAAATCTATTTGACTCATTCCCAGATGTATGTTTAGTGTTTTCGACCCGTCTGCAAGTGCATATGAATGCACGGGCAATCAAAGTGCCCATTTTTGGTAATTACTGAATTCATTAATTTATTCACGAATTTTCTCGTGACGTCAGTAAGTACGTATGTATCAGAGATGAATTCGTAAATGTTCCAGTACCAGAAACGCTAATGATAAATAATTGAATAACGATTTTTGGCCAGTTTTGTGTGGAAGCGGAATTATTAATATTATTATTATTATTATTTATTTTTTTTTTTTTGAAAAGTAACGGCATTCCAGTAAGACCAAACACGAATTCATCCCTGGTTTCAATGTATCTCGCATAACTGAAAAACTGTATGACGTAATAAGTTAAAATTTTGTATGTAGACTGAGTGGAGTCTAGTTGTGCATCTCTTTTTTTGGTGTGCACAGAGGTTCCAAAAGAAGCGTTTACACTTTTTCTTTTTTTTTTTTGAGCCGGTGTAGTTTTCACTGACGACTAAGAAGCATATTTTTCTCTATTTTGTTCGATTCGATCGAATTATATCTGCCAGTCATGTGGTGAGACATTTTAAAGGAAATTTCTGGCTTCACTTTTGGTTGATAGAATTCGTTCGAATCGAACCATTGATTATGTTAGGCTGAATGTGCCCCTGAAATAATGTTATGAATAGACGCCCACTTGCAGAAAAATTGAGCGACAAATATTTCACTAGGTACTGTTTCTAAATTGTTATTTCAGTATGATTTTTTGGAAAAATTACTTCTGGAATAAAATTTTGTGAAAATCCGATTATTTGGTTGATAAAAAGTTATTCAACGTAACTTGCTTTCTTTTAATGGCATATTCAACTCGATTGTGTTCAATTCGATGGAATAATATCTACCATTAGCGTAGTGCGAAATTTCAACTGCATGAGGCAATGCAAATTTTTGGCTGTGCTATTGGCAGATACAGTCTTATTCGATTGGATCGAATTATGTTTGAGTTTAATGGGCCACACTTCAACTTAGAAAGTTTCAGTTGTACTTGAATTTTTTCAGTAGTGGAATTTTCTTTAAATAAAAGCACGAGTTCACATAAATTCGTGGTCAAATTCGCTTAATTATATTTTGAAATACAGAGTGCTGTTTAAAAAGTTAAATTGTCTCAAGGAAGAAAAAAGTTACCTAATTGCAGCTCAAAATTGAAACACGTATTTAATTTAAACTTTAAACTGCCACACTTAGAACCTCTGAACTCCTATTTTGCAGTTTATTAAACACATCTCTTCGTAAAATAAAATATTTTTTTAATTACGTTTTAAAATTTACATCACATTGCTGAAAGTAGTATTGCGGTATCCTCATCGTCTTTGGGCAAAAGTTTAATTAATTGAGTTTTGGTCAACTTTGACTTATTTTGCTTCAGTCGAACGTTTAATCAAATTTAGTGTGGAAGATTCATGTTTTTAAAGCTTTTCAAAATGAAAAAAAAAATGTGTTTCAGTTTCAAATGTCTGGAAATTTAAATACAAACGACATCAGGAAATATTCTTACATAACTCGAGCTTGAACAGAAGTATGTTCATTTCTTTTCAATAAAAAGAAATCTTGAAACGCATCTGCAGAAATTGTTTACAGTTTTACTACTTAACAGTCATTTAACTCAATATTTTTTTAATTAGTTTATTTGACACATGTGCAGAGTTTAAAGTTTACATCACATTGCTGGACAGTTGTATTGCAGAAACCTGGTTTTTACTTGCAAGTCGATTCTATTGTAAAATTCCATAAAAAAATAATTTATAAAAGCTATTTTTTACATTTATAAACTTTATCAGTTGAACACAATTAGGATTTGTCCCCTTTAATACTAAATTCTCTTGGATAATATTTTTCTAGAATTAGATCCCCCCTCCTCCCTTAACTTTTATCATCAAATATAACTGAAATGTTTTTAAGATATCAGTTTTTTTTTTTTTTTTTTAAATTTACGGCGAGATTCTCCGAGTCTCCTTCCTTTAACGTCTTCAAGTTCAGCTTAAAACTGTAATTTAAAATTAAATTGAGGTTGGATATCCCCTTAAGTCACCTAAAGCTGTTCTTAATTCTTCACCTCTAAGTCATACCCTCATAAGATAAATGAATACCTTTGTGCTGAACAGTAAAGTAAGACAAAACAACGTTAGAAGAAGCACAAATTTGCAAATTACAGCAGACATGTGCTTCGGCGTTGAGCCGAAATGCAAAAATAATGCATGGATGCAAAATGCATGGAAATGCAAAAATAATCCATAAGCTCATTATTTTTTGTATTGAAAAAGGCGTTACCTGTAACGCCGAAACACGTGCTGTAATTTGCAAATTTGTGCTTCTTCTAACGTTGTTTTGTCTTATCATACCCTTATAGTTTACTAAAGACCCATTTAAAATTGCAATTTTAAAACTACAGTTTAATTCATTCTTCTAGACCCCCCCCCCTTTCGTTTTCTCACCTTTACATCACCCAAAGACAGCTTAAACATTATTTTCAAAACATAAGCTTCAACAAATATCTCGGGAAGGTATCCCTACACCTTTGCTAGAACATTAAAAATATGGCCTAAAATTGCGTTATTTAAGCTAAAATTAGAGTGTTTTTAAATTAAAAGCACCGAAAAATCCGAGTATTCCAGTCTGTGCCCCCCTGAGCCTCTCTTTTATAGTGTTAAATAGATTGCATGAAATATATGTATAATATTGAAATATTTCTTTAATATCTGCAACAGAATGCACTTTTTACTTATCCAATAATTACACGTTTTTCGTCAAAATTTTCATCATATGTTATTTAATTTTAGTACATCAAGTTGTACATTTTTTTTTAAATACGACATGGTCATTTTTATTAACCTGTCGAACAGCAAATTGAAAAATTGACTTAAATAAGGCAAAAAAAAAAAAAAAAAAACCGTAAATTTCTCATAATTATTCTAAACCGGTGGTGTTAAATTTAAATTGTGAGACTCAAATTTTATAAATTCATAAAGTGTAACAAATAACAACAAATGTTAGAGATCCTTGTTCCAAGCATAATCGATGATCAAACATCTGGATTACAATTGTACAATTTTTAAATTTTGTTATTTAGATTCTTCTACAACTTAAACAGTATCATGATTAAAATTTTATTTAAAGCAAAATGTGAATGCTCAGAGATACAAGTGCTTAATGTACAAATGCTAACGCATAATGTACACAAAATATGCAGCTCGACGATCTGCGAGTGCTAAGTCAATTTTCAAATGTTTAAGCATAATGTAATGAATAGTAATCGAAATAAGTAACTTGCATTAAATTATTCCAAACCGGACAAAAACAACTATAGATGAAAATTCTGAAATCGACATCAATGTTTACTAATACTTTCTGCGTAGCCTCGCAGAATTTGTCACACGTGAGAAAATACGTCACAATTTCGTAGCACAAATTTCTTTCAATTAAGTTTATGAGTGAGGGTATTGAAAAAATACAACAAAATTTGCAGTAAAAATAACTTCATTTAATTTAATAGTGTATACATGCAGTATATAGTACAACCAACCAATTTTCATCTAGCCATTCTCATTGCAGCAAAGAAAGCAAATGATTTTAAAAGTGTGCCCAAATGTGACCAAACATGTTTTCAAATGTGTTGACGAACCAGCTGCTGCCTGGACTCGTTTGTTGGCACACGAGGTTCAGTATCCAGAACACATACGAAACACTTTCCTTCTGACGGAGCTTATTCAAAACACTTTATAGTGCACATTCACATATTAGGATCACTTTCTCTGAAACAAAGTGTTCCAAATTGTGCAGGTTTATTTGCAGTGTACAATTAATGTTTAGCAGTTTTTGCCGGTATCTGCGGATATTTTTTCAAACTTCCACATGCATTCAGAGATCGTATCGTAATTTATCCATAGAATATAACGTTTCTATCTTTGAAACCAAAAAAAAAAAACTTTTTTCAAATATATTTGATTTTTTTTAATCAGATTTCACTATTCAACTAACCGACAATTCTAACTCTTCCTCTCTTTGTAAGTGAAGAACCATTATTTCATTTGCTTTTCCATAGAAAAGACAAAGCACTAAACCTTATTTTATATCATTAACTGACATACTTTGATTCCGTGCGAGGATGTAGTTTTCAAACAATACTTTTAATTTAAGTAAAACAGAGTTTAGAGAGTTGTTGCTTCTGAGCCGATTTTCATTTAAACTATTTGTTCGCTTATTCCTTTTCTAGTAATGTGTTGTGTGCTTCGAAGTGAACTTCCTGAGTACAAATTTGCGTGACAGCTTAACTCCATTAATGAGATAAACATTTGAAAATAGGAGTCTCACGGAAATAAGACTTTTGCATTAATCAACACTGCAGAGAAATGCGTGGCTGCAATTAACGTGCTATCGTAATTAAGAGCCCATTTATATTTCATTCCTGAATAAAAATAATGTTTAAAGTGTTATGGTAGCCTAATAAGCTTACTAAAATCTTTACTGCTGTTGTACCTCTTAGCTTTTGATCTATTGCAATCTGCTAGACGCCAGTACTCTGAACTCAGCTATATTGTTCCCCTTAGCTGTAAATGTTAAAAAAACGAGCTGATGTGTGCATCACATGACTTCCTTTTACTCCAATTTAATGTCATTTCCCCATTACTGGCAGTTTTAATGTGATTAATAGTTTACTCTCTAAATATCACCAAGAGTGGCCAAATTGAAACAGATATTTTTTTTAAAAATCGCCAAATTTGTCGCCAAGTTGGCGACAAAACTTGGCGACCAAAAAACTGCCGATATATCGCTAAGTGTCCGACAAACTATAACATCACTTTAGTTTACATCGAAATTAACAATGATTTCCCCCCCCCCAAAAGGGGCAAAAGACCATTTTAGAAACACCCATATGCTACTAAAAAATAAGAGGTGTACAACTAGACCCCACTAAGAGTCTACGTACCAAATTTCAACCTTCTAGGACTTACCGTTCTTGAGTTAAGCGACATACATACGCACATCTGCATATCCGCACATCCATACATACGTACATACAGACGTCACGAGAAACTTCGTTGTAATTTACTCGGGAATCGTCATTATGGATATTTCGCGTGTCTATACGTTCTTAGGCACATATCCACGTGTGGTCCAGTCGAAAAAAAAACGCAATATACATTCGGAGGTGAGTAAAATGGAAATTAAGGTCAATTTTTAAGTGAAAGTTTTTTCGCGAATACAATACTTCCTTTTTTTGTAAAAGGAAGTAAAAACAATTTTTAAAAATTTCATTAAATGTATAAATGCCTAATTGTTGATAATACTTTAAATTATATTGTTGATTTTTAATTTTTGTTTAAAACATGGGAGAAATGCTTAAAAAATAAATTTAATATAAGTATATTTTACTGTTAAAATACCATTTGGACGAATTGGGCTTTCACTGGAAAATAACAAATAAATAAGTTAAATATCTTAAAACATTGATAACTATTGCAAAAATACCTTACTGTGTAAGTACATGCATATCTGTTACCTGTATATGCATGTTATTTATGGTATTCATCATAGAATAATATAAAAGTAGGAATTCTCTAGCGCACAAAATTAAATAAAACGTACATGATGCAAATGCTGAAGACATTAACTCATTTTTACTTCCTTTTACAAAAAAGGAAGTATTGTATTGGCGAAATTATTTTCACTCAAAAATCGATCTTAATTTCCATTTTACTCACCCCTTAATGAATATTGAGTTTTTTTTTTCGATTCAACTTATGATGATAAGTGCCTAAGAACGTATAGACACGCGAATTATCCATAATAACGATTCTCGAGTTAATTACAACGAATTTTCTCGTGACGTCTGTATGTACGTACGTATGTATGCGCGTATGTGCGTATGTATGTCACATAACTCAAGAACGGTAAGATCTAGAAAGCTGAAATTTGGTACGTAGACTCCTAGTAGGGTCTAGTTGTGCACCTCCCCTTTTGGTTGCATTCGGATATTTCTAAAGGGATCTTTTGCCCCTTTTTGGGGGGAAATCATTGTTAATTTCGATGTAAACATTAAGTGGTGTTATGATTTGGCGGACACTTGGCGATATATCGCCAGTCTTTTGGTCGCCAAGTGTTGTCTCCTACTTGGCGACAAATTGGGTGGAAGTCATGTGATGCACACATCAACTCGTTTTTTTTTTTTTTTTTTTTTTTTTCCCATCAGAGCTAACACTCTTATTTTTAACTTTAAAGTTGATTACAAAGTATCTCCAGTGTAATTTTCATCAGTTACAGGCAGCCGTAGATCATCAATTTGTTCCAATCGTATTTTAGATGACTAAAAATTGGGTAACCTTGGTAAATGGCAACACGCAGAGTTTAAAGATTAAGTTGAAAATAATATCTAATCGCGGAGATAAAGTTATGCTATTAATATGAAATTAAAGGTTTACATCATCACTCTGTAATGTAATAACACTGTTTGGCACATGAAATTACACAAAAAATTTATAATTTTCAAATCTAAACGTCACACAATATTATTAAGTGTTGTGAACCAGATAAATATTTCAAATATAACGAAAAAGTCTAAAACAGAAATACTACAAAATTATTAATATTTGATAAGTTTAATTTAGTGCAGAGAACTTCACAATTTTATTCTCATACAGACGTTTGATGATCACTTTTTATTTTTTCTCTGATTTACAATTCATTTTTTTCTCTATGTTTACTTCTTAAGTAGTGAAATACTGTACTTGAACAAGACAATGATTTTGCTAGACGAAATTGGGTGTTGAGATTTTCTAAGTTTAAATGCCTTGCAATCAGAGAATTAACTTTATATAGTTTCTACAATAACTTATAATGCTCATTTGGCTTAAAAGAAGCATGTGTGCCTTCAAGTAATTCTTTGAACGAACGGACTGATGTAAACATTTATTAAAATAGTTTATAGTTGGTGTCTTGAAATAATGTCCCAAAATTGTGTTTGGTGTATGGGAAAAGAGGTTCATTTGATTTCAGACATGGGTCTTAATTATTTAAATTTTTCTTTATAACTGAAGCTAAAGTTTAAGACTAAAATATTTGCAGGAAAAAAAGTGTTCCATTTTAGTTATTAAGCTATACGTAAACTGATTATGTTACACTCAAAAGAAGGAAGAAGTAGATGAAATATTTTGAAAATTTTGTTTAAAATTAGTTTATTTCCTTAATCTTGCTTAGTTATGTAATGAAATATGTATTATATTTTTCACTTAAGTTTTAGTTTTGCTAAATAGTTTATACATTATGTCCTGTAATTTTTTTTATTACTTCATAATAGTAATCTATTGGGAAATATTTCTGCTTTAAAATTTTAAGTAAAAGATTTTTTTGAAGAGTCTTCTTACGTAATGAATAATGCTTTTTTTTTAAATTGAACTCTTGATTGTTCTTTATCCAAGCAATATATGGTGACTCTTACCTAATCAAAATTCAGCAGCAAAAGATTTCTTTTCAATCACGTGATGTAACGGAGACAGTTTCTTTTGCAATATATTCCTTCTTATAAAAAATAAATATTTTTTACTTATTCATGCCATCTCAATACTGAAACTTTCTTTTCCTTTAAGTTATGCCAACATTTTTTAACAGTATTCTTATCCTATGCTCAAATTTACAGTTAAGGTATACATTTTTTTCAGAAAAAGTAATTTTTTTTTTTTTTTTTTTGCATAAAAATGCACTGGAAAGAATGCACTGGAGGCTGAGTATATTATTAGAGCAAATGATTCATTATTTCTACTAGACATTTCTTTATATGATCTTTCTCTTTAACCAACGTTAACTGACATAACCAAAGCTTTGATTCAAAGACCAAAAATTTAAGCATGTTTACAAAAATGAAATATGCTATGCTTAGAGCCATCAAAAAACGTGAATTCATCAAAATTGATAATATCGCGAAGCAGTCTATTTTTTTTCTTAAAAATTCACTGGAGGATGAATATTCTTAGAGCAAGTGATTCATTATTTCTATTAGAAATTTCTTTTTATGATCACTTTAATCGACATAATCAAATCACTGATTCAAAGACCAAAGATTTAACTATGTTTACAAAATGAAATATGTTAGAGCCATCAAAAAGCGTACATTCATCAGAATTGGCAAGAGATGCTTTTATATATTTGCGCATAATTCTTATTAAACCCACCTACAATGCAGTGCGGGAGCTTTTGAAAATATATCTCTTCTTGTTAAAAGCATAGCGTTTCCCTGCTGCGTGAGGGATAATGAAGATATTTGTCTGCTGTTTTCCAGGGCTGAATTGAATCTCAGCGTAGCCAGAATAAAATGAATAGAAGATAATGATATTTTATACGTTGGTGAGCATTTGTATTAGCTCTGCAATCATGAACACAAAGGATTCCTAACAATATTTTGCTTTTTGAAAGAGAGCTCCATCCAAAACACAGATAAGCTATTTCGTCCCAGTCTGTTATAAGAACGGGATAAAATATTTAGACGGTTGTTTCTGACACGCAGCCTATGAATATAAAAGGCAGTGAATTGCATATTTATAATCATCAACGCTACATTTCCTGGAATGATACGGTGGAATGTATTTGAATGTATGTGAAAAGAGAATTTAGTTTCTTATCAGTCGCCATGGGTTTCTTGAATAATCATCTTGTAATGGGTCAAATCCAAATCAAAGTATCACAGGGTTTCTAATACGATCTTTTAACTAAAGGTTTTAAAGTAGTCTATATAACTTATTCATTGGTAGAAGTTTTCATGCCCTCTAATTTTTCACATAAAGACAAGGCTTTTCTTCGGGCACTTCAAAATGGTGTGTTCTGAAATTTGAGAATCGTATTTTTTACTGAATATACATTTAATTTAAAAAGAATAATTTACGAGTGTAAATAAGTAGTTGTCTTAACACTTATATTACTAGATAGGTATTTGTAGGTTTAAGATAATGTTAAGTACATGTCCAATAGGATGGGCCGAAAAAAATTGAAATGATGCAGTGCACTTAGCCTTAATCCGGAAAATTTGACTCTCTACCACTAATTACTGCGCAAAATTTCGTGACTCTGAGTTAATTTTTACAAAACAAATCAAGTAAAGATGTAAAGATAATGTATTCAAAATGTTTTAAATTCCGATTGTTGTAGAGGGTGGAGATTGAAAAATCTTAGGTCTTTGTTTGCCCGGATACTCTTTTATTTATTTACGTATTAACAACATCACTCTTTTCTTTTACCTATATACTCTTACTTAATAAATTATGTTATGAGATGCAAGAAAAAAAATTTAGTTACAAAACATGTTTTATTATAAAAGTCAATAGAAGTCTTTGTACAAACACGAAAAATTTTCATATATCTCTAACTATAGTCCGGTAGCAGAGAAAAATGTAAAACAAGTACAATTGTAAATATGTAAATATTCTTGCACAATCTGCTCTTTTTTAGCTAAGAAAAAAAAGATGAAAGGCACTATGCTATCGGTGTCAGTTTGCTAAAGACTAGCACGCTTAAGTACTGCATGATGTTATATTGGTGCTCTTTTGCCAAAAATAAGCGTGAATTTCAGTTTAATCGATTCGATCATAAAGGGTTCTAAAGTAATCGATTCAGTTATGGACGCTTTGGATCATTTTAACATTTCAATCAGCTGCTGATTTTCAACCAGTTAAACAAACATGCTTCACTTTGTAGCAGAGGAAAAAAATATAGTAAGTGTAAATCACTGATGAAATTCAGAACTTACATTTGCTGTTATATATATAGATATATATATATACACACAGAGAGAGAGAACGATTACAGTACAAATGCAGCATTTTTTGCACAGGCAAAATATACTTTTTGACGCAGACTATTTTATTTTACGTGGAATACATCAAGATATTTAGTTAATTAAGATACACGACGTTTAAGATATTTTACCTGGCAGAAGCAACTGCTTCAAAGTAAATGAAATTCCAAAACTGTAAGCATTAGCGCTTTTAAAGTACAACAGACTTAAAAATTAATCATTATAGAAAAGGTTGAAAAGTTACTGCACTTTAGAAAACTCTTTGCTCAGCGCACACCAAATTTTTAGCCGCAATGATAAGTAATTATTTTCAATGAAGAATATTTAAATTTAAAACTTCGCATTCTTTTCCTTTCACAATTTACATAGCATTAAACAAAAAAATCTCATCTTGCAAAAATTTGAATTAAATAAAATCTTAGAAGAACTGCGCATCACCCAATCTCAGTCTTGAAATTCCATATAATTCGATTTCTCCTTTTACGAAAAGGGGAAGAAAGTTCAGTGAAACACGATTTGCTATTCATCATTGTCAAATCGCTTAAGCATTCAGGATTGTTCAGACTTATCAAAATGGTAATTCGCGAAAACTATTTCAGTGTGTAATCAAATATAATTTAATGCAAATGCTTCTCCACCTGCATTTGAACATCCCCAATGTCAAAATCAATGTTTGAATTCAAATAATGGAGGGAAAAAAACACCGCTCCGGTGAATTCGAAATTGATAAAATTTAAGATACTTTTTATAACAAAGTTATGAAGGAAGATAAAGTTTTAGACATTAGGATATTGTTTTAACTGCTTTTGAATTGGGTTTGACATCTACTTTCATTGAAATGTTCAAGCCAACAAGAAAAATAATAAATAATATATGCTTAAAATAGTATGCGCGTACTTGTAAAACAAATCAAAAGTAAATACCCTGCTGGATTAAAATAATTGTAATAACTTAGTACTTCAGTCCATACCTATTTGTCTATCTTCTATAAAACCTTTCCTTGCATATCTAAGTGTCTATTTTCTATGACAGCTTAATTTGCATAACTAAGTGTCAATCTTCTGTGATACCTTTCTTTGCATACTTAAGTGTCAATCTTATATGACATTTTTCTTTGCATACCTAAAGTCTATCTTCTGTGACACCTTTCTTTGCATATCTAAGTGTCTATCTTATATGACAACTTTATTTTATACCTAAGTGTCTTTCTGCTATGACATCTTTCTTTGCATACCTAAGTACCTAAGTGTCGATCTTCTGTGACATCTTTATTTATGACACAAGGGTGGTTACACGCTACTTCACAAACAATTTTTAGTATAGTAGGGTCCAACATGTTGTCCATTGAACACATGGTGCCCGAAAAGCTGAACCTTGTGTCAAATTTTTTTGTTAAAGGCAACAAATCGAAAGCTGTCATTACACTTGGTCACAAATTTTAAGCCAAATATTTAAAACTGTGTTTCTGGATAAGAAGTTCAAATTTCGAATTGGCGAAAAAAATATCAAGAAATTATAGCAATATTTCCTTTTTGGCAGTTTTATTTCCTTTTCCAAGTTTTCTTACATTATTTAGAAAAAAAAATTATATGTTTTCAAAATTTTTATATTTTCTCAAAATTATATATTTCAAAAAATTATACATTTGTAGTAACGTCAAAATGTTGGACTAAACTATTTTAGTGAAGCTGTGCTAATGCATAATAGAAAAGATGGAAATACACTCGTTTTTATATCATTCACGTTTAGAAGGTAATGAAGTTAAATTGAAATTAGCTCAAGTTTTTTAAAATTCAAAACTTCATCAGTATTAATTTAATGAATGAAAACCAGCGTCTAATCTTTTAAAAAGATTCAACAGCTATATTTATGAAACGGCTGTAAACTTTAAAGCATAGCTCATACAATATATAAATGCGGAACCCATTAAACGTGTCGTTTCAAAGAAGTAATAGTGAACAATGCCCTTATTTTAGCAGAACAGTGCACAAGTAGCGAAGTAAATTAACACCCGTATTACAAATAAATGAACCATTTCATGTATTCATTTACAACGTTCTTGTTATGATAATTGCATTCCTTTTAAGTCTTGAGACATGAAAACATATTAGATAACCTTTCATTTTCACTAATTAACTCGAGTTTGACTAATCTAAAGTTTAATTGAATAATTAAGGGAGCAACCGCTGCTCTCTTACTTTGTTGCAAAAGTTCGAGTTAGAGACACAGCATGGTATAACTTATATTAATAATTTGAATTTAAATCATTTCATAAGAGAACTCCCGCAGTTATAAATGTAACTCATTTATGTCGGAAATAATTTAAACTTTCCATATTACAGACTATAGAATTTATGGGACTTTATCCACACCAAAGACATACTATGAAATTTGTACCAAAACGAGTGCTTTGATTTTCACTAGATGTGCTAAGAAGCGTAAAATGAATGCATGTAAAAATACATGCAGATGAGGTTCATGATATTGATTAATATTAAGTACTAATAATACATTTTGATGTTCTCATAAAGGTACTGAACTTACAGTATTGTGGCAATTAATTGGGAATTTTTTTTTTTTTTTCGTTTTATCACACATAAGCGAACGAATAAGCACTCAAATTCATTTCGGTGTTCAAATGGCAGTTATTGTCAAACTAGTAGCTGTTTGCATGCATTAAGTAACTTGCACAGAAATTCTTCCACCAAGTGGCTAGAAGTTGGCAGTTAGTTTCTCGCTTGTTGTGGGAATAATTAGAGTCATGGGTATCTGCCTTGAAACACGTGTTAAAGTGATTGTACTTAGAGAACACACTTCTAAAAGTTAGAAGAAATAAACAAAATATGTGGAGTGAGTAGATCAAGTGTCGGGAGAATATGGCAGCGGTTTAAGAAAACGGGAAATGCTGGAACCAACCGTATTGGAAAATGTGGCCGAAAAAGATCAAATTCCGCTCGTAAAGACAAAAGTTTACATCGAATGATTATTATGAATCCTCAATTAACTAGTTTCGATCTGTCCAAGTCCATGGTGGCAGCTGGTGTTGACATTACACCATCAACAGCTTTTCGAACGTGGGCCGAAAGCACGTCGACCGTACAAGAAGCAGCTCTCACGCCTCGTAGGAAGAAAAGAAGATTAGAATGAGCACGGAAATATAAAACATGAACTGAAAGAAGGACTGGGAAAAGTTCCAGACGTTTCGGCTTGCTTTGCTGCAGCTATCATCAGTGGTTTGAGTTTGGTGAGACTGAGTCTCACCAAAGTCTCACCAAACTCAAACCACTGATGATGGCTGCAGCAAAGCAAGCCGAAACGTCTGGAATTTCTACTCCTATTAGACCACGGCCAATAAGCCCGGAAATGTTATCTCCCCATATTGACGCCGGCCGTGAAAGCCTCAAACAGTATTTGATGGGAAAAGGTTTTATTTTCTGACGAAACACATTTTGTGGTTCAGGGATTTAAATCCAGGTTCGTGAGAAGGAGCAAGAGAGAACCTCTTCGTTCGCACAACATTAATCAAGCACGCAAGTATCTGCTCAAAAGGATGTTTTGGGGTTGTTTCTGCGTTTCAGGGACAGAATCCTTTGTTCCAGTAGAAGTAATGATGAACAGTGCCAGCTACGACTCGATATTTGTCCAAAATATGCTTCCAACCGTGCGTAAACTTTAGCTGAACGGAGATGGCGTTTTTCAACAAGACTGCTCGCGATGTCATCAAAGCAAACTTTTAATTTCTGCTTTGAAAACGAACTTACTCTACTGGATTGTCCCTGGAAATCACCGGACTTGAAACCAATTGAAAATTTGTGGACTATCGTTAAAAAACGTCTTCATAAGCTTGACAGTACTACGATGAAAAAGCTAATTTTGTCTGTTATTGACATATGGTATAAAGACGATGAAATTAAAACTATATAGGCCAGTCTAGTACATTCCATGCTAAACATGTCTGTTATGTTATTAAGCCTCGGGGAAGTTATATTAATTATTAGTTTCAAATGTATTCATGAAAAACTTGAATAAAACCGATTTTTTTGAAAAACAAATAAATTTCTCAAATAATTGTCACAATAATGTAATAAACTTTTTCGCTAAAAATTATAAGAATTAAAAAATGTGATACTTTTTAGAATAATAGGATCAATTTATAGCCTAAGGAAGAAACAGAAAATTACTATCTATGTGCCTATTTATTCGTATTGAAATTTGGCCTTTAAAACCTCAGTTGGTACAAGACATAGTAGGGGAGAGTGTTGTACTTTGGGACATTTTTCATATTTTAATTTTTAATGTCAATTAATTGAATCAAATTTAAAATCTAAAAGTGACATTAAACTTCTCCAACATACTTCTATGCAATATATATATATTTTTTTTTTATTCAGACAGTTTGAAAACAAAATGTTGCCAGTCATTTAAAGTAAAATTTCTAAGCTGTCCCAAGGTACAACATCCTATTGTACCTTGGGACACATTCTGTTGTACTATGGGAAAGATTTCATGATTTAAGAAAAAGCCATATACTTGAACCAATTTCGCACCAGAAAACGAAAAAAAAAAAAAAACATTTTTTTCATGGTAGTGAATTAGATCATGAATAATTAATAATGAATTATGAGTAATGAATAATGAATTATTATCTAACATCAAATGTGTGTGTGTGTGTGTGTGTTTAAAAGACTACATAAGATTAAAACATTGTTCCATGTTCCTAAACACATCTTAATTATTAAGAGTCATGAATATGTTGTACCTTGGAACGTGTCCTAAAGTACAAAATGTTTGGCTGTCCCAAGGTACAATCACCACGTGGTTTGAGAAAAACCAAAATTATGGTCAGTCTAGATGCACTATCATTATTTTCTCATTAGCAAATTATTTAAATTAAGTTTAAATGATTAAATTACAAATACAAAGACAGAAATTTTTAAAAAATGGAGAAAAGATTTACTTTTTTGAGGCATAAAATTTTCTTTCTCTCACAAAATCTTCAATTTTACTCATTTGATGCTGATTTTTACTATAGCACCATTTAATGGTGAAGGTTACTATTAGAGATTACAAAAACAGGCTGCTAAAAATAGATTCTTAGAAATTAGCAGTGTCCCAAGGCACAACAATCTCCCCTACTGAATAAAATAATTTAGAAAAGTTTTACTGAAAATATTTTGTATTCTTCAGTAAAATTCATTTATTAATTATTAGCTTTGGCAAAAAATTACAATCATTTTACGGACGCACGAAGTCAGTAGCATTTTGAATTCTTAATATCATTGTTTTGAAAATTATGATATAGTGGATGCACCAAATAAGGCCATGTAAACAAATAGGGCCAACACTCCACCCCCTCCCATTTTTCTATGTATGTTAGCAAAAACTCGCTACATCGTGATTTTATCATCTTCGGAAAACCTTCGGAAAGCGTTATCAACAAGCAGTTTGTTTGTTAGTTGCAAAATAATCTATTTAAAAATGCATGATATTACTTCACAGTAAATGTTGCTTTATCATGGTTCACTGCAGTTTAGTTGTATAAAAAAGCTTTGAATTGTTCTGGAAAGCCTTATTTATGTATTTGACGAATTCAAAAATAAAAATGTTGCCGCATACCAATATTTTTTATGTGATTTAAAAATCCTAGAAAAGTATACTATAGGCAAATAAGGTTATGATAGGCATCATTACATCTCCGGTGTTCTTATTAAAATAAATAAGGGTCGAATGGAAGACATGATCTAGTGCTGCCTACGCTGCAGCTATATGTTCACTCACTGTGCCCAAGAGCGACCAACAATCTGAAAAAATCGAGCTGATGTGTGCATCACATGATTTCTTTTTACTCCACTTTAATGTCATTTCCCCATTACAGGCAATTGTAATGCGATTCAATAGTTTACTCTCTAAATATCACCAACAATGGCCAAATTAAAACATATTTCTAAAAAAAAAATTGCCAAATTTGTCGCCAAGTTGGTGACAAAACTTGGCGACCAAAAGACTGGCAAAATATCGCCAAGTATCCGCCAAATTATAACACCACTTGAGTTTACATCGAATCAAATTTTAACTTTCTAGGACTTACCGTTCTTGAGTTATGCGACATACATAAGCGCATACATACATATGTACATACAGACGTCACGAGAAAATTCGTTATAATTAACTCGGGAATCGTCATTATGGATATTTCGCTTGTCTATACGTTCTTAGGCACTTATCCACGTGTGAAAGAGTCGAAAAAACACTCAATATTAATTCAGGGGTGAATAAAATGGAAATTAAGGTCGATTTTTGAGTGAATATTTTTTTTTCGCGAATAAAATACTTCCTTTTTTGTAAAAAGAAGTAAAAACGATTTATCAGTGCTGCGAATGTAAAAATAAATTTTCTCTTTTGCTATTAAAGTAAATCTGTAATGTTTGGTATTGTTTTTGAGAGTAGCAAAGGTGCTTTTATCTGTTTTTACATTGAAATTAAATAATGTTTCTTCTTATTTCGCTTGATAGCCCTTTTCGGCGTTTTTTCAGAGATGGCTTGAATAGAAATGTCTGATCCTAGTAATAATAAGATCGATTCGTCATTGTTTGTTAAATTTCTGACAAAAATTATTTAAACGTAAATTTTTATATGAAATGGTTTTTTACTCCTATGTTTTAAGATACATTTGATAAATACACAATAATTGTATCCAATAGAATTATAAAGGAGCGAAATATTAGGCTTTGAACCTTAAGATGGTCTTATTTGGCGCACTTATCAAATAAATTGTTTTTCATTCAGGATTTCCTTTTTCATTTACTAAGCAGCTCAGACTCTCATTATGCATTTACTTTGATTTTTCCGATCACAATATCAGCAAACTTATTTGCGACCACGTATTCCAAATATTTGCTCTTTTAATTAACTTTTAGCAGTCTCCTGTGATTCATATTTGCATTTTAATTGCACCTTTAAAGTTTCTCGGACTTCAGCTAATGCGTCAAAAATTGATTTTCGAATATGTCTGATTTCGGAATTTATGTTTGCTCAATATTTTAAACAGAAATCAGTTCAAGAAATGAAAATAAAACTGTGTGCTTCATTTCCAGTTTATTTTTAAATCCGCGGATACTGATGGTGAAAGAAAAATATTATTCTTAACGAAGAAAATTTTTATGACAATAAAATCTTTCCTCCCGTGAAATATTCTGCATTGAATGACTTAAACATTGACATACAGTTTAAAAGGATATCATTGAATGCGTCACTGGAATGTCATACAAAGAGAATTTCGGGATGAAAGCCCTTTTGAGCTACAGATGCTTTGCATACCAACGGAATAACGGATGAAATGGGAGCATTAACGGAATGCCGCTATATTCAAAACTAGAAATCGTACCACTTTGAATATAAAACCAAAGACTAAAAATGCATCCTGTCATAGAAAACCATTCTGCTTTATACCTTTACACCTTGATATACAATTATAAGTATTGTATATTAGCATATTCAGTAAAATTTGAATTTAAAAATATAAATATCGCCGGTCTTGTAATGAGAAACCTGAGATACAATGTTTTTGTAAGAAAATACAGAGTATCTTAAAATATCATGTTTTTTAAAAAAATTATTTACAATAAAACCTGTAACGGTGACCACCTGTCTAAGTTGACCGCCTTTTTCAAGTACATAAATCGTCCTATTTCATATAAATCAACCTCTATAAGTTGACCACCTGTTTAAGTTGACCATCAAAGTAGTGCTGCACCGCAAGTGGTCAACTTACACAGGTTTCACTGTAATAGCTTAATTATTCTTAGTTTTTAGTTAACTTATTCGTGCTAGTTTATGTGCTTTAATTATTTTTATGGACCCAGAGCACACATGTTTTCCCACTTTTTCATGTCTGTACCTAAAAGCCAGAACAATGTAAGTCACATAATCGCAGCTTTCGAAGAAATACTTTTGTCTGGCGCATGCAAAAGATTGGACGCACGCTCTTTTAACAGTGGTAAATAATTATATTTTGTCTTTTAGAATCAACTTCACATAGCTCGAAGCAGAATAGGATTCAACATACAAGGCAGCAATGAACTGAAAATCGCAATTTTCGGACTTACGTCAGTCTGGCTCTGAGGTACACATATGTGTTTGCTATTCTCTTAATTTGTCCCCCAAGAACGATCTTGATTTACTTTGCAGATTTAATGTGCATGTCACTTAAACTCCCACACGTACACAATTCTCACTCGAAATATATATTTTTTGCGTTGCGTTTTTCCTGCATTAAAATGTAAGGTTATTGCGAATTCATGAAGTTGTGTGAAAACATTTATACAGTGCTGATATTCCTGCTTTACATAAGAAGTTGTACTTTTTATTAAGAAATTTTCTTATTTTAAGAAAGAATGCTTAAAATATAGTAACTAATGCATTTGCAGCTACTTGTGGTTCAATGTGGAGTACAAGAGATAGTTTTAAAAATCAACCCACACTGTGTAGATACACACCCATAGCATGTATTGTATGGACACCAGTTAGTCATTTTGTTTCAGTAATTTTGCATTTCATTGTCAACAATAAATCTGTATTATAATTTTTTGTTGATTTTTTGTTACGTTTAATCACGAAAATTCACAGAAGTTTTCCTCTTCAATCGAAAAATATTTGTTAGGTAAAGACATACCGTAATTTCTGCATTATAACAATCACTATCAATTAATGAATTTTTAAATTTTTAATTGATTGGACCAACAATATTTCTCTGCATTCTTAACCCTGAACTTTAAATGCTAACATGAAATATTAGTTTTCTAAAAACCTTGTTTTTAATCAAAAAAAAAAAAAATAATAATAATAATAATAATTGACGTACGAAATTTTTTTCCTATTTTACGTGCATAACTTTCTTTTTAAAAACCATCCGCTCTTCTCATTTTGGGAAAAAGTTGTCTAAACCTCTGACTCTCTTTCTCTCTTATCAATATATCCACAGACATTGGAAAGGACTCTGCAGATAATGAATACCTTATCTTTCTTCCGCCTGCTAGTTTCAGCGATGCGCTCCGCCAGCCAGTAAATACAAGAATCAATACCATCATCGGTTGCTTGGTCGACATGACCTTCCTACTTAAGGGTAAAGCATTCGCACTACAACTGTCAACAACACTGCACAAATGGTCGCAGGTTGAAATATTGATACTATTGATTTTTCTTTTAGGAATCATTGATAGTGCGTTTATTTGCTAAATGTGCACGGAAGATAAGTGAGTGAAAAAATGTCAATTCTGCGTGTTATCAATCATAACGCATTTCCCGGCTATTCTTAGCTCTGTAAATTAATTATGCGTGTCAGGGAAGGATTTTATGTTTCGGTAATGACAGTAACATTTAGATGAATATTGTTCTCTGAAGTGCTGGGAACTTTCTTTTTTCAGCTGTCGAGTACATTATGTAAAACATATGGTTCGTGTGATTTAGAAATTTTCTATCCGGAGCAGATGATTTATTTTTCGAAAAAGTCCGAAGCTGTATTTCGAAGGAACTTGATGAGGTTCGTTGATTGGTGATATATATATATATATATATATATATATATATATATATACAGGGTGTAACATTACAGCGTTTACAGACTTTCAGGGCAGATAGAGCACGCCTAGACGATGGGAAATCACATTATCACATTGCAATGCATGGTCGGAAACACTTTCCGGACGCGATAGTGACGACACAAAGTACAAGAAAGACAGGGCACAAATAAGAGGAAAAGACATGTTTGCTATTTCTAATACAGCAAAAATACTGGTAAGTTTTTGTCTGCTATACATAATAGACGTCATTACGTAAATCGAAGCGTCAGATGACGGTGCATGCGCACACGCGGTTTTTCTTGCCGCACTCGCTTTTTCCTTCGATCTTCAATGCGCCGGAGATAGGAGGCATGCATCACGGCCCGGGGTCGTAATTTCGAACACCAACTTTGATGACGATCGTTGACTCCTTCATGTTCTTTTTTCTTAGTTTTTTGCTGTACTACATATAATAAACATGTTTTCTTCTCTTGTCTTGTCTTTTTGATAATTTATTTCGTCACTACCACGTCCGGAAAGCGTTTCCAACCATGCATTTTTATGTGATTTCCCATAATCTTGGTGTACTCTAATGCCCCGAAAGCCTGTACACCCTGTGTGTCTATATATATATATATATATATATATATATATATATATATATATATATATATATATATATATATATATATATATATTTTATATATATATATATATATATATATATATATATATATATATATATATATTTTATATATATATATATATATATATATACATATATATATATATATAATATATATATATATATATATATATATATATATATATAATATATATATATATATATATATATATATATATATATATATATATATATATATATAATTATTATTAATAATTTTATTTTTTTTAAGTGATAATATATTATTTAACCAATCTGAACGAAACAGTGACATTTTTTTAAATGAAAAAACAGCTAATTATAGAAAAAATTAAACAAAGCATTTGCGCAGTGGAAGAGGAACAATGGAAACGTAGGACAACAAAGAATGAATATAATTGCCTTTAAATAATTTTAAAGTCGCAAACAAAAGTACTTCCAGGTTTAAACATAAGAGATATACATGCATATAAGTTTCCTTTGAATAATTTTATAGTCATAAACGGCGGCACTTACCAGATGTGAGCATAAAAGATATACAGATAGTTTACCTTCACTTCGGTTATCACAACCAGCGGCTGCAGTTTCGTGTTTGCTACAGACTCATGAGTCTTAGCCCTGCCTTAGAGGGGGTAGCTAACTGCTTAATAAGAGGTATGCTTCTCAGTAAGGATAAGTACGTATGCTGTCACCAGACACTAATACACATTTTAAATAAGTTATTTATGCTGTACACTCAACTATTGGGAAATAATTAAGAGAGATGTTCTTACACGTTTCAAGGATTTTTTTCAGTGCTTGCATGGCTCGAGAAAGGTGAGTCCCCTTCCCCCTTTTAATATTTATCCTGGAAGCAAGTAGGATATTCAGTACGTTAGAAATCCAATCATTTTACTTTCTGAAGTATCTAATACGATAGAGCTCCATTGTCGGATCGCATCGTGACTCTGAATCTTAAACCTTACTGCACTGAAAAACAACGAACATCGTCTGAGGTAATCTATCCAAACTACCGCTGTCATATAATAGTCTCAAACATGTAAAGCGTCGATCATCCGCTGTTGATGTTGTTACTATGCCTCTCGGGAACCAGAGCCCGAGTAGCAATGCAACTCGATATTAAGGGTACGGCTTTCGTTTAATCGAGCGCCTATTTCTTAGTGGAAGTCCGATTTGGCTCAGACAACACGATAGATGGCAGCACCATCTTTAAAAAGTTCGATAATTTAGAACCGGATCAAAAGGCGATTAACTTCTAGCACCCCCAGAGGTATCGTTTCACTTGGAAGACTTTGTGACCACGAGCATATTTAACGTCCCCCAGTCACCCTTAGTGAAGACGGTGGATCTTCGAACGACTAGGATCGAACCAGAGACCCTCCGGTCACAAGTCCGAGCCTTACCGATCAGGCCACCACGGCCCCTCAACCACTGTGCACAATGCTACCCATAGAAAAACCCGTCCTGTATAACAAAAGTATTCTTCTATTCTTGAACATGCTATGCAATTAACTGTATTCTTGTTAGCGTATTCTTGTTGCTTTTGTTGACTTGTGCCATCTTGGTTGGCAAGTATACGTGCGCTGGTTAACTTTTCCAACTGTACCATAATTTGGTGTGAAGTCCAACTTCCACAGTACACGCATGCCATAGGGACCCATTTATAGGGTAGGCAACCATTCACTGCGCAACACATTCACACAAAGATTGGACAAGGACAGGAAAGAGAAAGTACATCCATGCCCGAGTCCCTTTCCTGTGCCCTTTCCCTTCGCAGTCAGATTTACATGGCGGCCAGCGACCTGGTTCTTCTCCACGAAAAGTAGCAATCGGAATCACTCGTCACACTCAAGCAACATTGGAGGACAACACTCTGGATCATTGTTGTTGAGATTAACCTAGCAAAGCCTAATTTAGTTTAACACTAAAATTGTGAACAGGGTGTAAGAGCTAGGAGTACTAGACATACAAATCAATCTTTTTGGTAGGTAATAATCTTTTTATTTACCTACTAGAGTGCTTTTGCATAACATACCAACATCGAACAATTTTTACAATCACAAGGTAACATTTTATTTTTCTCTTACTATGCATCGAAAAGGAAATTCGACCTTCATTGGGCTGTCGATAGCCTCGTCTACGTTTGTGTACTTAAATACCGTCAAATGGAAAGATTTTAAAACAGCATTGGGGGAAATTGGAGCACATCATATACAACAATACAATTAGAATAAAAAGTTTGGGCAGAAAAAGTAAAAGACAGAGCAGAGTGCAGCCCACTTCAAACTCTCTATCTGTAACTAAAAAAAAAACAGCGTCTTTCCTTTTATAGTAATGCTACATACTATGTGGCACAATGTAACCCCTGCTGTCACAAAATAATCTAATTAAATGGTAATGTCTTGCAGACACTAAGTCATATTTTTTGCCGTACCGCTAATCAATTCATAAACGAGCTGATATGTGCATTACATGACTTCCTTTTACCAGAGTAGCGGAGTCGGAAGGAAAATGACCGACTCCAGGATTTCGAAACCTCCGACTCCGACTCCGACTCCGGCTTTTTTTTTCAATTCACCATCCCTCCTCATGAGAAGGGGGAAACTTCTGTACAGAAATTGAAATATTAATTTTTTTTTCTGAAATTTAAGCGTTGTATTCGATTGTAGCATACAACGTCAGAAATTAAATTTGAAAATCAAATTTTTCCACTAATTATGACTTTAAAATTGGGATCACATAATCATCTCATTGTTTAAAAAAATAAAAGGTTTAATTTGCTCCTCATTAATGTTTAAGAAATAGATGTTGATCAAATCGTGTTTTTCATTTTTGAAAGTTGTAACTCTAGAGGAAAAAAAACGCTTTTCTTGCAAAGTTAAAAAAAAAAAAATCTTGAGTAGAACTCCGTCCTGGATGAGACCCATCTGGTGGATGACACTCCAAGTTAATTTTAGAGTTAATAAAAAATATTCATACTTCAGTTCTGAAAACAGTCCCCAATAAATCTGAAATTACATTTCATCTATAAAATTTCAACGAAAATAGGGCACTAGTCTTGTATTGCGGGGAGATATGGGGTACATAAACGCCTGGAGCCAATTTTACAGAAAATGCGACGGTATGCAGCTTTGTACAAATAGCTTTCATTTTTCCTATAATTCTTCTTTGGTCGATTTTTTATTTTAATTTTATTGGCTGCTTTAGAATTAACTTTAATGTGAAGATTTTAAGATTGACTGCAATTATTGAGTGTTGTAACCAAGAAATCATATACTTATTTTATTTCCTACTTTTTAGTGAGAATCACGCTTGTAGATAATGTCTTTTGATTGAAAAAAACATATATTTTATCATATCTTTTAGATTTGCACTTTCGCTTGCCAACACTTATTTGAATTTACTGAGCACCTTAAGTTCCCTCCCGAGCTTCGGCCCCGACTTACTCAAGGGATCTGTCCCTTATACAATTTTATAACTGAGATCGAAGTAAAAAAAAAGGTTATTATTTTTGTTTAAAAGTGATTACCATAAAATGTTACGTAACAAAACCGTTTGCTGACAGTTGCTGTTAGTTCAAGAATGTTAAAAAACAGGCAAACTTGGGAACAACGTAGCTGGCTATTACAAATAATTTGTTAAACAATCGAGACTGTTGGTTGCTAATGACAGTTATTTTCTTATTAATAGGCTTTTTAAAAATGTAATCAAACCAATTAGTAGTCAGTTTTATAAAAAGCAAGGAGAGTCAGTGAAAATTAAAGAAAAAAAAAGCCCAGAGTCGGAGTCGACATGTTTTCTAACAACTCCGACTCCGACTCCTTTACCCCAAATTCTGTCCGACTCCAGCTCGAACTCCGACTCCACAGCCCTGCCTTTTAAGCCAATTTAATGATAATAGCGCCTTGGAGTAAGCAAGGAAACACTAAATATTTTCATCCCTAGTTTCTTGCGAACCGAAAAAAAAAGAAGTTTTACACAGATTTATTTTCCTATTATTGACAATTTTAAAGTGATTCAGTGGTTAACTCTTTAAATATCACCAACATTGGCCGAATTAAAACCAGACTTAAAAATTAAAAAAAAAAATTAAAAAAATCGCCAAATTTTTCGCTAAGTTGGCGACTAAACTTGGCGGCCAAAGTTTGCCGATATATCGCCAAGTGTTTGACAAATTATAACACCACTTACATTAGCATTGAAATTAACAATTATTTCCCCCCTAAAAAGGTGTAAAAGACCCCGTTAGGAAAATCCGAATGCAACCGAAAGGGAAGGTGCACAGCTGGACCCCACTAGGAGTGTACGTACCAAATTTCTCCTTTCTATGATATACCGTTTTTGAGTTATGTGAGATACATACGTACATACACACATACACACATACGCAAGCACGCACATACATACGTACATACGGACGTCACGGGAAAACTCATAGTAATTATCTCGGGATCGTCAAAATGGATATTTCTGTATCTGTACGTTCCTAGGCATACATCGACGTGTGGTTGTGTCGAAAAAAAAACTCAACATTCATTAGGGGGTGAGCAAAATGAAAATTAAGGCCGATTTTGAGTGAAAATTTTTTCGCGAATACAATGCTTCCTTTTTTGTAAAAGTAAGTGAAAAAGCGCAGAATTTAACTTTGCTGATTTCATGCACAATTAACTGCATGAATTCATACCGATAAATTTCTCTTGGACTTCTGTTTTCTCTACATTTATAGCCAAGTTGTTTATATATTTATTAATAATGAAATACTTATATTTTTCTCTAACACTTAAAGTTGTGTAACAATATTTTTATTAACGTTATCGAACTTTTTTTTTCAATTAAACGGATGGTACTTTATGTACATGCATCGCATAATTTTAAATAATGCTTAAAAGTTAATAGAAGCATTGTTTAACTGTTTAACATACCGGCTATTAAGCCGCTATTATCACGAGGAAGTTTTGATGGCGCTTTAAAAAAAGTCTAGTGCTTAATTCAAAGGAAAACTCAAAGTTTTTATTGAAAGAACGAGGAAAGAAAGAACGCTTTCTTGAGAAGTTTGATGAAATGATGCTTGAAGTTAAATTATAACCTACGAAACTATTTCTTTACTTATTGCGTTCCTTGTCTTCGAAACGCAACTTCTTTTCAAAAGCACACTTTCGTAAACCGTAAGGTAAAAAATACACCCCTCACTCTGCATACGTATGAGGCGAATGTTGATCATCAAGACTGAACTGAATCGAACTAAAAAGCCCAATAATTAAAAAAGAAGGAGAAACATTTCCTGCGTAAGTGCACTCAAGGAAAAAAAAGTGGTACATTTGAGAAACGAATCTCAAGACATAAAAACTAGAAGAAAAAGATACGTTTCTATTTTTTCCGTAAATTTACGGAGGTAATAAATGTAGAAATCGATAAATGGGAACGAAGTTGAAGAAAGGGATTTGTTTTCCAACTTGGATAGGGATATAAAAGTGGGATTAACTGCCGTTCTATATGCGTTTAAAATCTGCAATAGTATGCGGATATTTTTTTCAATTAATGATTTAGTTTCATGATTTGATGTTGAGTATATATCTCACAGAAGTAATATTTTTCCATTGCTCAGATAATGCTTTGCTTCAACTTTAAAATTCTTCTCTCGTGATATACAAATGAAAAACTGGAGCTAAAAGCTTCTTCTCCTCAAAATGATTTGAATTTTTTGCTCCATTTTTTTTTTCTTTTCATCTTTTTTTTATTTTCTAGACCAAATAATAATGTCAATTATCGAAAAAAGAAAAAAAGGGAAAATGTTAGATACTAGATTTGTGGTACTATGTTCACCTTTTAAAAAAGCAATATTCAAATACAATTTATGTTAAAAAAATTTGGGAAACTTTCTGATAATAAGTCAAGAATTTTTACTTTCAGCCACTAACTAGTCTGACAAGACATATTAACGCACTAGAATAAGCAATGTATGTTGCATGAATACAAGGTTTGCCTGATGAAAATTTTCAAGCGAGAGCAAGATAGAATGTTAGCAATTATACATCAGAAATTGTAAATTTTAAGAAAGGACCATTAGTATTTTTACTGCAATCATGTTGCTGTTGAAATGTTATTGAACTAGCTCAAAATTAGATTTTCCAACCATGCATGTATTTAAAATATTTTTCCATCCTTCATTGATAGACAACATGCAGTGTTTGCGCTGGGAGGAATCAGTTCTACTGATGGTTGATTTTTCGTTATAATATTCGAATGCTACTTCAACAGAGCTGGTTATAGTTTTTTAGAAAAACAGCTGTTAAGATATTTCTTTTAATCATGTGTTTCTTAGCTTAAACTTAACTCAAAATATGCAGTCCAAATGTTTTATTATTTTACATTTATTCTATTAGAGCTTTAAAAGAGTGTCATTATTCCAGTGTTCCCTACATATTCTACACCCATTCGAAGTTTGTAATTTTTTACGTACGGATATTTTGAAAAAGAAATATTAATTTGAATAACAATTTAATTAAAGAGTTGAAAGAAATGAATCACATAATTTTGGTTGTGTACAAAAACGATGAAAACAAAAGCTACATGACATTTATTTTCTTCGCACCAACTCAACACCTGAAACACATCACCACAGTTAGTCCAATCCGACGTCATATTTGAAATTAAAATTGTATACACATATTTCGACCTTCTGATTCTGCGAAAAGAAATTCAGCAAAAATAACATTTTGCCATTTTCGCCACATAGCCCCTTTCAAGTGATACTTGAGAATGATGCATTAAATAAAATAGTTACTTACACTGATAAAGAAAAGTGCACCTTACGAGCATCATTTAAAAGGATTTTTTTTTTACGGTAATGAATTCTTTCCTCCATCACTGTGCTTTTTAATTAAAGAAGCGCGAACAAGTCAATGAGAATCACTATTGTGTATGCAGACCATTGTAGCAAAATGTGCAGTACAAATTTTCGAGCTGTTAATATTTACATTGTTTGGGAGAGTAAAATAAATAAAAAAAAAGGGTTGAGGAAGTAAATAAATATTAATTAGTTAAAAAGTACATATGTGACATGAAATAAATACAGTCATAATCAAACGCATAACATTCCAATGTATGTGATATACTTAAACCTATCCAGTAAATGATACAAAAACATTGAATTGACAGTTTAAAAATATTAAAATCTCGTAATTATATTGTATGTTTGAGTAACTTCTGTTTGACAGTTTGCTGAGATAAAAATATCTAAGACGAAAGTGAGTAGCTTTTACTTTATTATTTTAAAAAATAAGCTATGACTCACATTAAGCACAAAATTGGAATTACAATACCTCGAAAAACAGAAATAACTACCAGCTTTTTAGTAAAAATGAAAAAAAAAATCAAGTCCCAACAACTTTTTTTCTATTTCTTCCATTCTTTCCCTTGCCTCGAGGCGTTCTTAATAATGCATATCTTTCTTACGACGTCATTTGAAAACCACATTTTGCAAGAGGGAGGGAGGAGGGGGATCATTCGCCATCCAGCATCATCACACTTTGCGTCAGATGGAAAGGTATTTCTAACATGCACAATTTTCTTAACTTTGATTTGGCTCATTTGTATATTATGCGAGTAAAATAAAAGATTACGCGCAGTAAAATGTCACCATAAAAGCTAATGCAACGATAAAACTCATGTAAAGCTCTCGTTTTTCGCTCGTAATGGCGACTTTGATTCTTTTTTAATGCTCAAGTATGAGGTCATTATTCTACAACGATAATAATTTCGAAATATCTTCAGTTTGCCTGGAAATCAAATAACAGCCAAAAACCTCAGGTATTTTATGGTGAAAGGGATCATAAGCGATGTAGATCATTCAGTAATTTTGAAGCGTTATTTATGATTCATTAATGAAGCAAAAGTAAGAAAACTACTGTTTATTCATGGCATTTATAACCATTCTGTTATTGAATCGGGAAAAAATACTGACATTTCTTAATGGTTAAGAAAAGTATCCATTAATGTAGAGAGTATCTTGATAGCACTCGTATAACATCCTACTATATCGTGAGGTGAATGCTACTTTTTTTATTTATTTATTTTACTTTTTTTTTTTTGCATACTTCGAGGGAAGCCCAGCAAGTTAATGTTTTTTAAGATATTTGGAAAATATAAAGACTTTAGTCAAATATTATTAAGTCATCATTTCTAAATTTTGCTTATTTAGAAGTGTTGTCTTTTTTCGAACAAAAAGTTGCAAAATTTGTAGTTACGTAGTTCCCCACGATATATGAGGCACTGAGAATCATAGAGATGTAAGTGCAAAAATTAAAAATTTGGAGATAATCATTACAGATGGGAGGTAAACCTCTCCTGTTCTGGGTCAGGAGATAGTACTGTAGTAGCTCAGGTTAGTATTGCTGTACAGTATGATCTTGAATTTTTTTCAATAAAAACCTACCTAGGAACGGAACTTAGAACGCGTTTTATTAAAAACTCGAAAATGTCCATTTAAATCCCTTTACTTCTCATTGCCTCATATGTACGAATAATAATGTACGTATAATAATGTACCTATCTAAGCAATGTTTATTATAGAACAAAAACAAAATGCTAAGTTAAAAAATAAATAAACATACCGAATTACAATGCGACTGTCTATTTGTAAAATCTTGTTTAGTTCTAATTGTTAAAAGAAACACTTAAATGTTTGCTTCAAAAACTTTATCCATAGAGTGTTGTAGAAGTTTATGAAACCAATGTTTTGAATAAATAGTTTACAATTATTTTAAGGATCCGTTTATATATCTAGGAATATATACAATTTTATTTAAGCATGATACATTATTTTCTAATTATTCTTATGATTAAAGGTTTCAATCAAAAATCGCTCCGAGGAAGAAAGTGCCAAAAAAGTCATGTAAAAGCATGTTTCGAAAAGTAACACATAACAAAAAAATAATCCCCTTAAACACTAAAAAAGGAATAAATATAAATCAGCTTAAATTATCCACTTAACAAAGTTACTGTCAAGCTGCGATCAGAGATACGCTCTTTTATCTTTATAATTGAAGAGAAAAAACCTTAAGTACACAATTCCCCCTTTGTTCAAACTAATTTTTCAATTGCTATCAACTTGTTTGCTATAGCAATTTTCCGAAATATTTTTCTCGCCTATTGTTTTTTTTTTCCCCTTGTGATGAAACTTTTCCTTTTTCAAAATATATCATGTACTAAACTAATTTTAATGACGATAATATGAAACTTATTCGGCATTTTCTCAAGAAAAACTCTTTGATTAAGAAGTTATTTCCGAGAAATTTCGAGAAATTAAAAATATTGATTAAATGATTATCACTCGGAACAACAAAGACATTTTACTTGATAAGCAGTCGTATCAGTTAATATGCTAATCTACGGAAAATACTAAGTGATTAATGCTAAAAAACGTCGAACAACAATGAATAGGCTACAAAGATTAAAACTGTAAAACATATTTATCTTAAATAAAAGATTTTTTTATTTATTTTTAACATACAGAAGGACCAATTAAAACTTCTTTCATGAAATGCGAAACCGTTGTATGAAAATAATTTATTTTAAAATGACCTTAAAAGTACGTGCGCAGTACGAGAGGCAGAAACTAGTTTCTGCGTTCATGCGTGGTTTGGACATCATGCGTAGAAAGTAGACTTTACAACGTAATCACTTGGCGAGAGAAAAAAAGCCAAAATATGTTTCTTGACTTTTGATGCCGTATGAGTGTGATTCGTTTTACATCGTATGTATTATTTCGCATCTAAGTTATCATCAGCATTTTAACTAAGATTTCTTAAAACTTAAATCTCACAATTACGGCAGTGAGAAGCAAAGCGATGCAAGTGAACATTTTCAAGTTTTGAGTAAACCGACTTTAAAATGGGGTTCTCGGTAGGTTTTCGTTGATTTTTTCTTTTTTCTAAATCATGCTGAAAGGCAGCATCTACCAGGGCTACTAGTACTATCTCATGCCCCAAGACAGAGGGGGGGATTTACCTACCACCTTTGTACCGGTTATCGCCAAATTTTTAATCTTGCCGCTTACATCACTTTGCTTCTCACTGCCTCAATATTGTACTCACTGATGTTTTAGGAAGAAAGATGTTTCCTTATAAGCCCGAAACGCAAGAAAGAGTATGCAATACTTCTCTAAATAAGTGCAATCACAATACTAGCCTTGATTTTTACACTATTTTAATCATCAATTTTGCTGTATCTAAGCTAAACATTAAAGTGCAAAGAGACTTTAAAATAAAATTTCAAAGCACTTTCAGAGGTGTACATTACATTACATCCCAGGGTGCCGAGTACCTGATACAACTGTGGTTTAACGGTTGAATAGGGCCATGGAAACAGTTCAGCCTCAGTTTAACTTTTAAAGCATTCGAAGTTAAGTGAAAAAGTTTAATTATATATATATATATATATATATATATATATATATATATATATATATATATATATATATATATAAATTTTTAGAACACAAAAATACAAGTTGTTAGAAAAATAATGTTTGAAACCAACAAGAGTACACTTATGAAATACAATAAAACTCTAGATAGCTATAACATTTTTATGAATGAAAGATAATGTAATTAGGAATAGTGAATAATTTAATCTAACTACAAATTAATATTGGAGCACACTTAATAACAAGCGGGGAATTACAAGCTACTAATTACCTAGTATTTTCATTTAAACGTCATTAAAATCGATTATTATTATTATTATTATCATTTTACTCTTTAAGCAGGAATTTATGAGTATTTCTACGAAAGAGTAAAGACCAGCTACAACATTACATGTACTTCACATTTGTTAGTTTTGTGAAAATTGTTTCGGCTAATACAAGTGTTAAATAGTTCTAGAGAAGTTATCCAGTAATAGGTGAATTGCATTTTAAGTATGACTCTAGAGTGAAATAAAAAACTGTTAGTTAAAAGTAATTATTGAAATATTAATTTTAATTGCCATTGGCTATCAGAATTGAAAGTATTTGTGTTTGATTAAATATGTGTCTGAATAGAAATTGCCATAATCGTGTTTTAAAAGGTTTATAAAGCAGTATGTCTGAGTGTTTGTGTTGTATAAAAGGAAATCGAATCTAAACTACTGAACATCTAAAGCAGTTAGCCTTCACCACATTTTTTAAAGAATCCTGAAACATAATTTGTGATTTATTATTTTGATTCAAAATTCAAGAAATTCCAGAAGGATACCGCCACAAAAAATGCTGTTTGAGAATTACCCATCACCAAACTTTCAAAACCGACAGTTTCTGTATTTTTTCGTGATCGCCAGATGTTTCTAGAAAAGAAAAACAAAGTTTACAGTGGGTATCGCAAACAAAATCTTTTTACGATGTCAGGATACAGTGATATCTGAAGTTTCTATTTCGAGGAAAAGCATTTATCAAACAATCCATTCTTTTGTGGTTTCTGTCTCCATTGTGATAATCGGTATATAGTTCTTACAAGCTTAACGAAATTCGTTTGCCAAAATTGATATCGAAAAAGAATTTTCTACAAAAAGTACGCTGCTGCATATCAATTTATATCTAACGCTACAAGGCAACGTTTCATAAAAATTAAAGTATCAGAAGTAATGAATGGATTTGTTTAAATTGTGTAATGGTAAAATGATTATCGGAGGAATCAAATTTGTTTAAAATCTTTTTTAATTTTAAAATAATGTATTTTTTATGTTTTTTTAATATACTATATTTTTTAATATTTTAAAATTATTTCAAGTGATTGTTAGTTTGTGAATTGTTCGGACTTATAGTTAGAATGAAACTTAAGAAAAGATACTTAGATAATGTTTAAAAATTGGTTTATTAACTTAAAAAAAGAATGTTTCAATGGCATTTTTAAAAAAATATCTCTGTTCAACGGAAAGAAAGCTACAGGAAATAGAAAATACTCAAATAGAAATATGTTTAAGTAAGTGAAAAATGAATATATGGATTATTTGGACATAAAACGGAAGTTAATAACGGTTGTTGTAATTTTACCTTAGGAACGATTGAATATTCTGGATACACATTTTACCTTGTGAAATACTACATATATTTTACGCAAATCTCAAATCACGAATTTTATTGTCTATTTTTTACCTCCTGAATTATTAGTGAAAAATGTTCTCGACCATACCTTTCGTTTTTTTTTTTTTTTTTTTTTTTCAAGCTTTGTAAAGGTTTTTTCCTACATTTTTATTAGAAAAACACATGCATGTGATTTTCTAATAGAATTTTAGACGGCTGCATGCTAACTTCAGGCAGCTGTAATTGTGCGTGTTGGTAAAGTTGAAAGTAAAAGTTGGCTAGGCGGGTTTTTTTTTTATATTTTTTAATTCTCGATTTATTGTGCCTTTTATTTAAGCGGTCTAAGGACCTTTAAACTTCAAAATTTTCGATTTTCTGGAAAAAATATATGTTATGCACAGTTTAATTCTGAACAATTTGATACCTTATTTATTACTATACGCCAAAAACTTTTCGAGTTATAGTAAAAATGCCTAAATTTTCCCCATAGAGATTTATGTTAACAGTAGCTGTTTAAGCCTCTTTTTCTCAGGTGCCGGTTTCTTCGGTTTTCTCGTTTTGCGCGCATGATATCTCAGAAAGTTTCTTATATATATCGGCAAAACTTTTAATGTATGTTTATCTAGTTTATATTTATGACCTGAACCTAAATTTATTTATTTTTTTAAATTATTTATTTATTTTTTTGAAATTTGGTAAGTTAATATCGAAAATTTCCAAAATTTTGGGTAAAAAATATTTATTTTTAAAAATTAACTTTAACTTTTTAGTTGAAATTTAGGTTCAGATCGTTAAGATGTATCAGTCAAACATGCATGAAAAGTTTTACGGAAATATATAAGACATTTTCTGAGATATCATGCGCGCAAAACGAGAAAACCGAAGAAATCGACACCTGAGAAAAAGAGGCTTAAACAGCTGCTGTTAACATAAATCTCTACGATGAAAGTTTACGCATTTTTACAATAACTCGAAAAGTTTTTGACGTATGGTAATAAATAAGGTATCAAACTGTTCAGAATAAAATTATGCATAACATATATTTTTTCCAGAAAATCGAAAATTCTGAAGATTAAAGGTCCTTAGACCCCTTAATTTACTAGCAGTAACCACACGGTGATGCCCGTGCTAAGCCGTTGAAGAACCCCTCCCCCCCTTCTGATATGAAATGATCATTTTTCTTCAGCTAAAATGCGTACACACGTTTTCAAAAAACCTAATAAAGTCTCTTTGAAATTCAAAAATTGTTTGCTAAAACAAAACAAAAAAAAACTAACAAAAGCTTTAAAATTGAAAGTAATCCTTCAACTGTATAATTGTATAATTCATCGCTTAACGCCCCAAGAAAGAACGCTACCGTAACTCTGCCCTTTAGCGTGTGAAGCGGATTTTTTTCTGCAATTTTAAATGTTTCGCCAAATAAGCAATACTATAATAAAAACTTTATAAAGAACAATCACAATTGAACAATACGACAACTCAAATTATTTATTTAGATAAATAACTATCTTCAACTACAAAAACAAACGTCGAAGAAATAAGGAAAACAAAATCCAATAGACAAAAATCCTACAAAATCAAATTATGTACCCCAATTTCGAAAAAAAAAACGCATTCAAAAATTAGTTCGCTGACCACAACAGTCCCGCATTAACGCAGCCGTTTACGCGTCTGAGCCGCTCAGCATGGTTCCTCGCAGTTATCGACACTGTCTGACAGCACCCTCTCGATGAGTTAACTTACCCCTCCATTTATAAGGATTTCATAGCTTACTATTTATCCCGCCATCGAGAAAGAATTCATAGAACTAAAAAATTAATTAAGGATTTAATTTTAAATTACAAATATTTCGGTCAATCTGATTTTGAAAAAAAGAAAGAAAAATAGCTTATAGCCTTCTTCAATAAATGGACTATTTAACACAAAAAAAAGTTTTCAATTCGAACCAGTAGTTCCTGAGACTTGCGCGTTCAAGCAAACAAACTCTTTAGCTTAATATTATTAGTATAGCTTTATTTATTTTTTAGACTTGTGAAGTCAAATACTGTGGAATGACCCAGAAGACTTTTTTTTTTTGTGTGTGTTTTAACAATAACTTAGTCCTAATGTCAAGATTACTTGAAGTAAGGCGGACGAAAACAATAAGATTCATCATAGTCGTGAGAAAGCTTCAGAAATTTATTATTATTTTTTTCAAATTTTAGTTTTATTACCTTACAATAAAGCCGGAATTATTATTTTCGTAGGTTTGAAACATGGTTTTTTTTTTTTTAATTTTTGGGTTAGACTTTTTACACACTCACAGTAAGTAAATGTCTTTTACTCCTCCCTCACTAAAATTAAGTTCAGTTTTGCATTGCATTATTTTTTTCTTTAATACGTAAATGGTTAAGTAAAGTAAACTAATTCTTCTAAGTCTCAAAATCAAACTCTGACAAAGCATCATATTACACCGCATTAATCACTCTCATTGACTAATTAATCACGAGTCATATTTTTCTTTGGCAATTTAAGAAGGCGTCTTCTGGCATTTCATATCATGCTCTTTTCATCTAAACGGACAGAAAAATTTAATACGTTGTCTAAACATATATAGTGGTTTGTCAAACGACAAACTAAGTGACATTTAGAAACATGAGTTCCGTTTTAGCGATGCATAAAAATGGATAAAAAAAGTTAATTTATTTTAAAATAATAATGACTAAAACTATCGTTCAAATTAAGAGTCTTCCTTCGGATTAATTACCCTATCATCTTCGTCGATTGTTTCCGCATATTAATATTCAAGTAGAAAAATGTATTGCAGATAAAATTTATATCTATATAAGGATGCTCCATCAAGCACTTTAGATTTAAATGTTTCAGCTTTTTTTTTTTTTTTTTGTGTGTGTGTGTGTGTACTTAAATCTCTAAGCCCGAAAGTTTACTTTCTTCCTCAAATCAATTGTATTATTAAAATTGGATTGCTTTTCTATAGAATCTCAACGCTTAAATACTTATTTAGTACGTTTTATTCTAACTGAAGGCCTGCGCATCCTACTGTATTATTTCTGAATCACAGAAAATTTTCAGTTAGAGGGACATCAAATATCATATAATAGAGGATATTAGAAATAACTTAAGGACGATGCTTCCTTGACTTTGAAACTGTACATAGCTTTAAACACAAACAATAAATGAACAGTCTAATTACCAACCACGTTAGGTTTATTTCAGTACTATTGGTTACATTTTCTACATGACAAATGCATTAAATGTATTGCCTATAATACATTATTATAATAGATAGTCCATGTTTAAAGGCAATTTTTGCGATATTTAAGCTCAGAATCTCTAGAAACATTTACCCTTGAAAAATACATCGCCAAAACTTTTCTTTTTTAATGCATAGTTTCTCCAATATTTGCTTTCTTGTTTACTTAACATGACTTTTAGTAAGTATGGTCCCGTTTTGATAATCGCGTTTAAAATGAAGTCCATAGCAGAAAATATATGATAAATCAGCTGCATATATTCCAGTATTATTTAAAAAAGCTAAATAATGAGCTCAAATGTCAACATTAAAACAAAAATAAAAATGTATAAATATTCTCTTCTTCAACAATAAAACATGAAAAATTCATGGCAGAATAGTTCATTTGCCAGCTACTAAATAACGACAAAAACACACCTTCACGATAAATAGATGTTGAACGTTGTAAAAATGACTTCAACCATATAAGTTAAAGTAATGTTAGTGACCGAACTAGACAAAGCTAACGAAAACTCTCGTTAGAATAAAGGAGGAAAAAATCCCGAAAATTCGATGAAGTGTAGAAAGTAAAAATGTTGGATCAGAAGATTGTGGACGTAAGATATGACATTACGCATAATTAATGATCTGCGAAGTGACTACTTCGTTCAGTATTTTTATTTTTAGTCGTGAATATATATATATATATATATATATATATATATATATATATATATATATATATATATATATATATATATATATATATATGCATTAAAGAATAGCTATGCAAAAAGGCTTTCATGTTACTGACCTTAGACAGTAAGAGGAAAAGGGACTTTAAGTGAAGCAAAGTTCCTTCAGTTTATAGTAGAATAATATATTCACTAAAACTTAATGAAGACGATTTTATTTTAGAAGTGATAGATTTTATTTATTTGATCCATTCATTTTAATTTTTCATTTAATGAATTTTAACTTTATTTAAGAAAACAAGTTTTATCGTTTGAGGTCTATTTTTCATGTAAAAGTCAATTTGCCAAAAGCAATTTCTATCAAATAGAAACAATATGTCTTTAAAATAAACCAAGCAGAAGCCCTAGAATAACTGATTAAGCTTAATATGGCTATAAAAATATAATAAAAACAAAAATTATTACTATTACAAATAGCGGTCAGAGAATTTTAAGAAAGTACGAAACTGTTATATTCATTTCAATATAAGTATGTGTCGATCTAAATGTCTGTCTCATCTAGTAATTCTTGAAAAAAAGTTTGATGTTATTTTTTTTTTAACATAAACTTTTTTTTTCTAATATAAATAAATATAGAATCCAAGAAAGAGGGAGGAATTCTGTCGTTCTTAACACTTTATTTAAAAACTAAGTATTGGGTTCAATTTCTCGCACTCTCTCATCTACATATCTACTTACCAGAATTTTTTTACTAATATCTGTCGTAAAAGCGAAAATAAGCTATTTGTATATTTTCTGACCAATTTCATACCAATTGTTCAAGCGAGAACACTTTAATTTATGATACTCTTATTTAATAGTATTTTTTTTATTTCTAATTGAATGGATTTTTTTCTTCCAGCAAAGAAATGCCAATTTTTGTAATTAGAGTAAAATACAGGAGAGTAGGGTTGCAATGTTTTCCAACGTATTCGAATTTTAAATGTCAAAAGTTAGTGGAGGTCAGACTCTTCTGCTGTAACAAGAACTAAGGAAACTATTTAATAAATGAAACCACCGAAATAAACAGCTCGCATTTTTTTTCAATGTATTTAAATGTTTTTTCTTATATGAATTTTCAGTAGTAACTCCATTGCATACATTTCGTAAAAGAAAACGAAAAGAAAGCTCTTCGTTTATTTAATGGTTGTTTATGTTCGCTTACTGGGCAAATGTCTTTTTCTCATTTAAATCCCCCCCCCCTTCTAAAAACTGACGTAGATACATAAACGAGCTACCAACATTTAAAAAGAATATTGTATTAATTAACATGTTTTTACTGTCCTAGGCATAATGTTACGGTTTTTATTGATATAATATTTTTTTTTGATAATAAAATTGAAATGTCTAACTATAGTTCAGTCTATCCTAATATCAAATTAAAACCGTCGACTTAAATAAAATACTGTTAAGAACTGATGTAGAACCTTTCTTATCTGAGGTCAGCACCCTCTTATTAAGATGAATATGAATATCACGGGATAAATACACACAAAATTTGTAAACATATTTCTTTTTTTTCTAAGATAACGTAGGAAAACACATAATATTCAAACCACGAATTGTTTCATTTGTTTTTGGGAGCAAATTCCCGATTATTCAGCTATAAATTTGCAACATTCATTCTTAATACCGAATGAATTAGTTCGGTTGTTTTAGAAGGGTCTACATTCAATCACTGAACATAACAAATTGGTCACATTAATTAGTTTCGCGAGCCCCGTATAACCCGCGGGCCGTAGGTTGGGCACTATTAGCTAAGAACACTCTCAATCAAGTCACTTACAAAAGAAAATAAATAAATAAATGAAAATCAAAATTGGTTCCGACGTTTAGGAGCTACAATAACACAGACAGACACAAATACGCATGTTTGTTACAACTCCTATCTTTTTGCGTTGGCGGGTTGAGAACCATCCTGCATAAAATCAAATTCATATAACTTTCCTCTTACATGGAGAAATTCAAAACCCAGTTATTTTCTGAAGCTGGAACGTTGGTTGTCAGTCTTACAAGAAAAATGCAAGTTTTCACATTTTTAGTATGCATCCTGATGAGAATCATCCTGCATAAAATCAAATTCATATAACTTTCCTCTTACATGGAGAAATTCAAAACCCAGGTATTTTCTGAAGCTGGAACGTTAGTTGTCAGTCTTACAAGGAAAATGCAAGTTTTCACATTTTTAGTATGCATCCTGCTGCATTAAAATGCACTATGCATGAGCGACAAAACGGATAACCCTCCTAAGTTTAATAAGCAAAGATTTTCTGCCGGATTAACTAGGTAAGAGAAATGAATTTAACAACGCTTTACCCCTAAATAAAGAAAATCACTGCATAGCTTGTAGCTTAAGAGATCGAGAGTCTGCTCATCTGAGGCCTTTAACTTTTTCTTTTCTACAGCACCGAACACTAAAAATAAACTTCTTTCTCCATCAATGGATTGAAAAATCTGCATGCAGGTCTCATTCGCATAGACTGTTAGATAAAATATCGATTTATTTTCCATTAGCAAAAAGGCTTGAACTTTTGCCAAACGGTAAAATGTGTCTTCCTTAGGCTTAATAAGGAGTAAAATAAATTTGAAGGGCAATTCATAACCACGGAATATTTTCTTAATACCAGTGAAAAAAAGCGGAAATTTTCAACATAAATTAATAGAAAACTAAAAAAAAATTCTAAAACCATAACTGTTCTTAAACATTCATGTCTTGTTGTGAAATAATGATTGCTGCTAAACGTCTTTTGAGTTTGACTACGAACAAAACTACCATTATAATAAAACGAATAGTGAAATAAGATGCAATAATAAATCTAAACAATCAAAAATAAAATTGTATACGAAAGTCCTTTAGCTGAAATTTTAACTACATAAATATGCACTGAATCAAAATTAAACTAGCATACATGAGTCTTTTAGTCTAAATTTTAACTGCATATATATGCGCTGAGTTTATTTAAATTAAGTTAATCTAAAGCTTTTTCTATTTTTAATAATGACTAGCGCTAAACTTCTTTTCAGCTTGACTTTGAACTAAACTACCATACCTATAAAAGGCATAGGAAGTTAAGAGGAAATAATACATCTAAAAAATCAAAAATAAAATTGTATACATGAGACCTTTAGTTGAAAATGTAACTGCACGAATAAGCACTGAATAAAATCTAAAACAGTATGCATGAGTCCTTTAGTTAAAATTTTCTATGCACTGAATTATTTAAATGGAGTTAATCTAAGCTTTATCAAGGTTTTTATCCAAGAACGCACGACGCAGTCATATAAATGCTTTATAATTTATTTAAAAAATTATGTAAATATACTGATCATTTGAAATGACTTTGAATATCCCCTAAACTACACTCCTGTTTGTGAAAATTGCAACACCACGAAGAAGTTACGCGAGTGAGTAGAAAATTGCAGGAAATGTAAAGTAGGGCATGATATGCAAATGATTAGAATTGCAGACCGGTGGCGCTGATGGACCGCACAGCTTCTTCTAGACAATTGGCAGCACAGTGGTCAACAGCTACAGGTGTTTCATTGTGTGCTTCATCAAATCGGAGACGTCTGCTGCAGCGTGGGCTGCGCGCAAGGATTCCTTTATACAGGATTCCTCTCACCCAAAACCATCGCCGCCTGCGGCTACAATGGGCCGATGTGCATAGGAGCTGGCGTGCTGATAAGCAGCAGGTCGTCTTTTCTGACGAATCCTGCTTCAATTTGTGGCTACAGAATCGCCGAATTTGTGTCAGGCGCTATTTCGGTGAACGGCACATTCCGGAGGGCATTATCGAACGCCACAGTGGACGAAAAACCAGAGTTATGGTCTGGGGTGCCATAGCATGTCATGGCCAATCACAATTGCTACGAATTGTGGGCAATTTGAACAGTACCGGATACATAAACAAAGTTTTACAGGCCCAAGCTATTCCTTTCCTGAAAGGCTTGCCAGGGGCTGTACTCCAGCAGGATAATGCCGGTCCACATGTCGCAAGGGCTGTCAAATCCTACCTTGATTCGCAGCAGGTACAGCATCTTCCTTGGCCTGCATATTGCCCTGATATGTCACCGATTGAACATGTGTGGGATTTCGTTGGGCGGCGTCTCGCTCGTGATCCTCGTCCTGTTGCTTCGACAGACGAACTTCGGTTGCGCATACGAACAATATGGAATAAATACTCTTTCAGGGCAGGCAGATATTCAAACTTTGGTTCACTCCATGCCGAGTCGTGTACCAGCTCTTATTGCCGCGCGTGGTGGCCACACAAAATATTAATTTCTATCTCTTTTTATTGTTTGTTTGGTTTGAAAATGTAATCATTTATTTGTACTATTACCACTCAACTGTGTATTAAATTTCATTCAACTATGATGCTTCCTTCATGGTGTTGCAATTTTCACAAACAGGAGTGTAAAAACAGACATGAAACATAATAATGTTGTAGTAATCACTAAGGAGAACTAAACGCTCATAATACAAATCCATGCCTTTTCTTTTCAAGAAGATTGGCATACGGCATACGTATAAAGTTACATTCTATCTTTTATCTGACAAAGATTCTCTATCCACCTGTCAACGAAACTACCTATTCTTGTCCAGCTATTGTTAGCTATTCATAACAATCAGATTGCATACTTTCTCGAGGTATTAAATAGCAGTGGAAGTTTTATGCGTCAATTTATTACTGGAGTAGCACCTTTAGAGTTAATGCGGAAAATCTTCAACTTAAAACTGAAATATATATATATATATAAGCAAAATAGCTACAATACTTACCTTAGTATTAAATAAGATCCTGCACATTTTTCTTTAAGAAAATACTTTACGGAGGAACTGTCAATAGCTCAGTCAAATAAAATTTGGAATGAAATACTAATTATTTGATCTTCAAAAACAATCGTAAGTCACAGGCTTCAATTGCCCATGTGTTTTTCAATATTGGCCTGGCAGTTTATTAAGGCATGCGACTAAGGTACGAAATTCAGGACATTTTACATTTTATACGATATTTAATTAATGAATTCTACAGGACCGGTAAGTATGTGTCAGGTTCATGTTTTTGGCTCTGACTCGCGCTTGTCACACAATGTGTAGTTTTAGTCCTTTGCTGCGTAAAACAATGTTCATTTAAACGGTAAAGTTTTTTTTTTTTTTTTTTTTTTTGAATCGAGCAAATTTATTTTTTTCTTAATAATTATCATGTCTAAATATATTGTCAGCATTCAAAACCTCCAAAATTAATAAAAATATGGACATTCACATATAAATAATTTTATGGTAGAAACTTTGGCATCAATACTAGTTTGGCACCTACCAGGCATAGAGTGTAAGGTGTGAGCTTACGAACATAAAAGACAATTGCCAAAAGTGAATCCAGTGTCTTTACAGCCTTATATCACATCTTTTCGAATAGAAAAATAGATTTATAGGCAGCATCAAAGCAGGTGTGTCTGTCAGTGTATTGCTAATTTTGAATATCCCTTTTTAGTGCTGTTGTTAATAATTTTCAATTATTAGTTGGGGATAATTCTCTGTGAATAATGTCATATTTGAGTGATTAAAAATATTCCATGATAACCTTAATATAGCAATTTTTTCACGTATGCTTTAAACTAACAATAAGGCAAAATAAATATTTTTTCTATGTATCCCCCCTGCACTTTATGGTAGAAAAAACGTGTTAAAGCATGAGCATAAATTCGTTATAATTAAATAAAAATCCGTTCTCCGTGAATAATTAGTTTTTCTAGCTATGAAAACGGACTTAAAGTTACACATAAGTCAAAAAAATGGTATCGTAATGCAAAATTAAGGTCATCTAAGTACATTGAAGTAGAGTTAGTAACAATATAGATAATACTTTTCCCACTTTGATGAAATATATTTCTCAAAAAACTGAATCTGTATTAACCGACACTTAAGTATGCTCAGTGATAAATGTCTAAAATCAAATCAAAAACAGATAAGTCAATAAATGAGTTTGAGAATAGCGTCCCCATGTATGCAAAAAAAAAAATCGGTTCAGTTCTCCCTGAAAAATTAATTTGTTCTAGCTATGATGGAAACAAGCCTTCAAAAGAAGCGACAACGAACATATATGAAGAATGTACAAAATGGTAAAAATGGAAATTGCACAGAAAAAATAACCAGAAATTAAAACGCGTTTTTCAGATAAATGCAATCGAACTCGCACTGATTTAATAAGAAATAGGGGGAGGAAAATAAAAATACTTGTTTAATATACAGTTAAGTCTACACTCTAAAGACAACAATTTCAAAAACGACGAAAAAGTATACTCATATCGCAGAGTCAAAATGGCTCCGACTATGCGGTGTTCAAATTTGAAACATTGAAATACTCATTAGTTACTCAAATCAACATGTGCTCATTTTTGAGGTATTTGTTCTCCTTTTTGAATACGTAATAATTTCAAAATTGAGTATTAACCGAAGTTATGTACTCATTTTTGAGTATGAAATAATACGGCACACTATTTGAAAATATGGGTACTCATATTTGAAACAAAAGGTTTCAAGAAAATTTCAAAGCATGAATGTACTCATTTTTCAAAACTTCATTTTTCTCAGTGTATGGGAGCATAACTAACTTTTAATGAGCTATCGTTGCTTAAAGCGAGCATTACTTTGTAATTCTTAAAATTTCAGTATACTTCCAGCTCAAATTATCCTTCCTTAGAAAGGAGTCCTTTAACATTCTAAAGTCTACCAAACGTTGGTTGTGTCAGTCATTAATCCCGAGAAGAAAATATGACGGCCCTCCCTTTTTTTTAATTTGGAGGGAAGATAAGCATTTTAAAATTGAATATTAGTTGACACAAAGCTATCACTTCCTAGATACTACTTAGTTTCGAGGGTTGTAGATACATTGAAGCAACATCAGATGACAAAAATAATAAAAGTGACGACAAATGTGAAGAATTTTAAGCTGAATCATCTTTAACATAGTCAATGACTTTTGACTTGCAGAAAATTTCAAACTTTTTTTCGAAGTCGGTGAAAGGGTTTCGAAGGAGTGCAAATGACGCAACTTACCCGGAGTATTTCTCGAAAAACAATACAACAAAACCGAAACAGTATGTCAGCTCAATACAAAGGAACCAGTTTCATTGGAACCGTACAGAAAAAGATATTAACAATGCAAACATTTGTGTAATTTTTATAACTTTTTCTTGAGCCCGCTTATTACGACACCCGGTTATAACAAGCAAATATAGCAGTTCTTTTGCGCTCGTTGTAAGCAAGTTCGAAAGCATAACAAAACATTTCTTCATGCATCCTTATTCATCTCTTAGATGTATTTTCAGAAAAACTAATATCTTGCCTTAATGAAAAGGAAATGCAAAACTAAAGTAATCGTAAAAATATGCTCAAAACATCTAAATAAATTAACGTAAAATTATGTAGATTACTTCTATAATTGACATGTGTAACGGTAAACTTTCCTTTATAATAATTTCCAGCAAAAACCATTTTTTATCGGTAACACGTGATGTAATCAATACTAGATGCGAGTAAGCAAATTAGAAATGTCTGCTTGAAAATTCTAGTGCTGGTCTGGTAGCACGAGTCTTATTTGAAAATACTAAAATCAAAGTCGTTATTCAGTATCTAGCTTAGCAAGTTTCATCAGCTGCCTATAATAGCTCAAGATATCACGTGCGATTGATACATGAATCACGTCGGGACATTGCCAATAAAAACCAGACGTGATAAGATGAAGCATATAGAAGAGTTCTTTTGCGTTTCAAGACATATCGAAAATAGGATTTCAAACAAGCAGTGCTTCTGCCCTCGTTTTCGAAACATTTGAAATAATTTTGTTTTGGAATTCTTTTCCGTTATTAATGTTTTCCTTTACCGTTTGAAACGGTTTAATAAGTTTTAGCAATGGGAAATATATATGAAAGGGATGTAACTCAATTAAAAGCGGATGATTTTCGAGCAGGTTCAATTTTCAGGGTAATGAACAATTTAAAAGTTTTAATTCAGGTTTCGAAAATAATCAATGCATTTTGTGATTCAGTTTAAAATTATGCAGACGCAATACATGCAAAGTAAATTGGTGAAATAAACTGTTGAAGCCTTCAAATTTCTAAAAGTTGCAATTTTATCTTCAGTTACAACAAAGCATAAATAGCTCAATGACTTTGATAGCCTCATTTATTCAGTATTTAGTTTCACTTCTAAATGCAAAGAAATTTGTATAGAACATCAAATCAATAAATCGAAAAACATTTTCCTGACAACATGACTTAATATTGACGAGAACATTTTTCAGGAAAGTTATTTAAATTTTAATAAAGTGAGCGTATTTTGATACTTGTTTAGTACTTGTAAATAAAAAAAAATAAAAATAATAAAAAAAAACTACCATAATAATCCGAATTTGTTCAACGAATATGAAGGTATGCGAAACAAAATACTTTTTTACACGGAATTTAACAAAATAGCATCACAGAGATGGTAATAAGCCACAAAAGTTACGACTATGAAGAAAAAACAAAGTCGTTTATAGGAGCTCTAAAGTAGCTTATGAATTGTAGAGCAATGGCTAAAATAATTTAAATTTAAATTTGAACAGAATATAATTCCTTCGTTAATATTTTCAAATCAAAATATTTCTCTTTTTGTGTGATTTATTTATTTTTAAACAGTTTTTGAAGAAAGTAATTGTTTCAAGAAAAATGAATCATAAAGCTTTAACTACAAAATAATGCAACTCGAGCTCTTAGTTATCATCAAAAATATGCTTAACTTAAAAGTAATTTTAAAATATATAGTCATTAGCCATATTTCCATTAATTTATGGAGCATTTTTTTTTTGTGAAATTATGTTTTGACATAATTCGTTCTAAAAGTAAATTCATGCAGCTGGAGTTGCGGTTGATCTCGTTTGAAGCGGCACCGTTTTCACGACTCCGGTTATAGCGCAAATAAGTCGCTTGTTGAGTATATCCCTATTAGAAATAAAGTGAAACCATAACGCTTCTAACGTTAAGTTTTACAGAGTGAAGGATAACATGACGAACTAAAAGTGGCATTTTTCACATGCTTTTAAAAACTTAAAAAAGTCGTAAATGCTGGACCACATGCAAATGTTACTGGAATGATTCCGAGTGCGTAGTGCCAATTTTATTCATTACCTTCATCATCATCATCCATGGCACGATAGCTCAAGGTGGGCCAAAGTTTTCTGTACCAAACATCTTCTGCCTGTCTTATTCGCAGCTAAGCACCTTCAGTTCTCAGCCCTGAGGAAAATACAATCATATTCCACAACATCCACTCAGAGCAGCTCTGGCCTTGCGCATCCTCTAGTACAGCATGGTCGGACCGAGAAAACTTTCATTCGAATGCTGCTATTATCAAGGCGGATAACGTGACCAATCCAATTTAGAGAGCTAATCTCAATACAGCGCAACATCAGTGTGCTTTAATAATTTAGCGAAAAGTATTTTGCTACCTAAACTCCAACAGAACTAACAAAAAAATGAAATCATTCAGCAAGATATGATGTGTGTAATCCTGTAATTGCTCATTTGGCAAGTTAGTAGAGATATAACGAGCTCCGGGATCGAATTCGAAAAACAAATTGCTGGGAAATCATTGTCAAAGACTTAAACGTAATGTTCTTACTATAGAAATAGCCTGCAGTACTTTAAAATAAGAAGCGCCTTTTTATAAAGTCAGAAAACGCGATTATTAACTAGTAAATTAAGAGTTCTAACACTAAAACGGTTTAGAGAAAATAGATAAGTATAGCTATTTTCAATCTAGGTATAAGTTGTAAAAAAAAAGAAATATTTACTTACTACTAATAATAAAGTCATGTCACATTAACTTCATGTGACGCAATTTTTATGTTTTGATATTTCCCCAATCTGGTAGTCTTTTTATTGCATTGGTGTGTAACTAAATACATTAAAAAAGGTACGCGTTAATGTCACTTCTCAGTAACGTCAATAGCGATATAATACTTTAAAGTTGCAAACAGTATTTCTCAGTTTCAGTGCCTCAGGCAATAAAAATTTTCTTCTGTTCCATTTATGACGTAAAATGCGTTACGCATCGAAAAAACAAACTAGTCATACTGTTTTGTTAAAAACCCGTTTTATTAGCCTTTTAAAAAACTAATCAAGTATTCACAGACTTTAAATTATATTAACTAAGCTGCCGTGCTAAACGCAGAAGTCGCATCTGTAGCTGAGCTCAAAATGAGAAAATGCTTCTTAAAGTTATACGCCTTCAGATATTTGATTCATATTTTCATTTTCAGTTTTTTACCATTCATAAATAAACATAAATTATTGCTTTTTAGTAAAATATGTTATAAAGAACCACCTAGTAACAATTACTCGATTTTGATAAAAGGTGCAGATACGACGTTTGTGCTTCGAGTATGTATTAATCTACCCTACCTTCAAGAACTAAAATTTGTTACTTTGCATTTTCATCGACTAATTACTGTCTTTTTTTTTGCTAGGGTTTCGCTACATTTACAGGCATTTATTTATAGAAAATAATTTGGCCGTTTATTTAACTATTTTCTGAATTTTAACCTACCATAATTAAAGTTCTTGATAATTCTAGCATATTAAAACAGACGTACAGTGCTGGTAAAACAAATTGCATCCTCCTCGCATTTTCACAACAATGGGATATGTAAGAAGTTTTGGTCGACCGATTAACGATGAATGTATGTGAAATTCTGCAAAACTTATGAAATAAACATTTAACAGCAGGAATCCGATAATTGTTTACTTTATTAATGGAAATACGTGGCCAAAACTGTAGCAAGTACAATATGAAGTGCATCCACGTTGCCAAGTGGACGACGAAAAAGTAAGTAGAGGTTTTAATTATAACACTCTTTCTGTTCAAAGATAAACAAAAGTAACATGAAAATGTTTAAACATCATAAAATATAACCTAATACTTTGTTGGTCCACCTCTAGCTTTAATGACAGTTTGACATCTACGGAGCATTGAACGGATGAGTGACTTAATGTATTCTTTACTGAGTTCATGGTGCCAGACACGAATTATTGATTCCCGGAGTTTTGCAAGTGATGTTGGCTTATGTTTCATCACTTCTATACCCATTCTGTTACAACAACAGCAACATTTACTGAGTTCATGGTGCCAGACACGAATTATTGATTCCCGGAGTTTTGCAAGTGATGTTGGCTTATGTTTCATCACTTCTATACCCATTCTATTACAACAATTTTCGATCGGATTTAGATCGGGGCTGTTTCCGGGCCAAGGCAAACTGCTGACCCGATGCTCATTTTTCCATTTCTGAACCTGCGTGTGAGTTAAGAGAAAAAAAACATACTTAACCGCTTGTCAATTTAAGTCTAATGGCAGGACAAAGGTTTTTAAATAGTTACTTGCCAGTTTTGCCCCATGGTACGGAGCAGAATTATCCTGGAAAATGAGGTTTGGAACTGAAGTAAAGTGATCCCGGATAGTAGGAAGAAATTTCTCCTCCTAATATACACCTGATACCAATACAGGTGTATACACCAATATACACCTGAGCGTTTACTGTTCCTTGCACAAAATGAAGCCCACCAACTCCTTGATCAGAAATACATCCTCAAATCATTTGGGATACGGGACACTTGACTGTGTGTTGAATGCAGTCGGGATGATATTCCTCTCCTTTGCGGCGTCTGTGTGCTGTCCGTCGGACCCATGCAGATTGAATTTGGACTCGTCCGAAAACACAACTGATGTCCATTGATCGACAGTCCACCCTTGGTGAGCTTTTGCCCAGTCTAGATGCTGTTTCCTCGTTTTTTTTGGTCAACAATGGCTTCTTTCGTGGTCGACGTCATATCAAACTCACACCACACAGTCGTTTTCGTACAGTAGACGTGGATGCGTGAACACCCGATTCGTTTTCTCATGCTGTTCTAAGGTTTGTAGAAGATGACTGTCTGTTCCGAAGACTGAGTCGTATCAAATACCTGTCCTGCGCTGCATCGGATATTCGTGGACGACCACTCCCACTCTTTCTTACTGTTCTTCCGGTGCTCTTAAGCTTCTTTAGTAGTTGAAAAACAGTCGATTGCGAACAGTTTATTCTTTTTGCCATGGAACGTGCCGACAATCCTTCTCTGTCCAATGCAACGGTAACACTCTTCCTTTGTGGTGTCAGCTGAAAGTATTTCGACATACTGTAACTTTTAAGTCCAGATCGTAAATGAATGCGTCAAACGTTCAACTGTTTTTTTTTATACAGTTAGAAGGATGACGCAATCTTATGCAATAGCTTGCGTCATGTACCGATGTCAATTCGTGTTATATGATGCAAGAACTGTTAAATATTTCATAATTACTTATAAATGCTAAAAATATTTGGATTTCACGGGTGATGCAATTTTTTTACCACCACTTTACTAGTGACTGTTTGAAACGGAACACACGTGTTGTTGATAGCAAATTGAAAAATTTGGAACGTATGTTGTAAAGGCTCCATATTTTGATATCATAATGCTTACACGTAGAGGAACCCAAATTTGAAGGACTACAGCCACCAAAGACCTATAGTTTACGTTAAACAATATGAAATGCTATCTATTATCTCTTCCTTTAGCGTGGAGACAGTTTAACCAATGTAATTCAAAAATTATTTTTTATAAGCTACACAAAGCTCTTCAGGGGCGTTAGAAACGTAGCTTTTTAAGACCAACACCGAAACATTAAATTCTCTGGGCGTTTGGTTAAAATACCTTCAGAGCCTTTGGGGATGCTGAGGAAGGAGTAATTGATTTTACGATGGCAAGCTTGAAGGTGTACGAATGGTACCGTCGTTTTAAAGACGAACAAAGGCTCCTCCTCTGAAGATCTGGCTCACTTGCGACTTTACGAGCTAAGGAAAATAACCTTCGGATTTGAAAGGCAACAATCTTCTCAAATATTACTGATGAATCGTTGGGCCACTATTAGGCCGTTCACTCGCTAGGTCGTAGCCGGGACTGCGGTGGGACTTAAAAAAACTCGCAAGGAGTATGTAACATTATGGGGCCGTTTGCCTAACTTTACAAAATATGGTTGTACAAGTTGAGTGGGTTTAAAAAAATGTAAGTTGGATTTTTTTTCCTGCATTTGAATAAGCTGTATATTTTTAACTCAAATTCAGCAGCAAAAAAAAAAAAAACTGGAATGCTTGGGCGTTCTCGCTGATCCTATTATTAAAAAATGAGGTGGTTCGTTTCCACTTTCAGTTTATCCGCCATGTCTTCATGGTCGAGTTTTACAGAGGCTTCATCAGATGTTTGTGGTAAAAATAGACTTGAGAGTTTCAACTTTAACAAACTAGAGTCAAGATCTAAAATGATTAGGTTCGATACTAAATCAGATTCCATGCCTAAAATATTAATGTTCATTTTGGATGCTTGTAAGTTGATTTTGAAATACGTCATGCACTTAAACTCATGAACAATGAAGTAACTATTTTGTTAAAAGTGATAATATAAAGCAATATTATCATTTTCTTTCCCAAAATAATATTTTTTCCCTTTTGATATTACAGAAATAGTACATAATAAAAGTTCTTAAATATAACGTGATAAATTATCTAAATAAAAAAATGTATAATAGATAAATGAGTTTAGATTCTGTGTTAAAAACATTTATATTTTGAGCACTCAACCTCTTTTTGTTGGGTAAGAGCGTGTGAAAATGGAAGAAAAAAAGTTGATTTTTTGTTTATTTTGCAATTTTGGAAAAATTTATAAAATAACTCTACTGAACTAAAACTTCTAAGGGGTAATAATGTTAACTAGAGTTAGCATTTACACCCCCAAGCGTTTTAAAAATTTTACATTTTAAATTTCGTAAAAAAAGTTCAAAAAGCTTGATTTTGCGCCTTTTTGGGTGCGATTTAGAAGTTTAAAGATATTTTCCTTGGAGGCTAAAATTTTAAGGGTCATCTATTGATGCTAAAGGAAAAATTCGGAAACTCCAAGCTTGCCGAAATTCGAAAATTCTTATTTTTCACTCCATACTTATACAATACATGTATGTGTAGAGTGAAAAAAAGAAAGAGAGAAAGAGAGGATTCAGTTTCCGGTTTCGAAGATGTCTTTACTAAAGAGAATTAGCAATTTGAACTGCAATCAAAAATATAATAAAGTAATAATGTACTGTAAAATTTAATATTTAGTGTGACTTGTGATGCGATGCATATACTTTGCCTTTCCCGTTGTTGCATCGTGTCCTATTCAGTATACTGCCGTATGCAGATAAAGGGCAGTAACTGCAAATTTTTTATTTTTCTTTTTCTTTTCTTTTTTTTTTTGCATTTTTTGTCATTTATTGTACGTTATCTTTATTGTACAAACTTGCTTATTTGGTTTCCACTGAAAAAAAGGTGCAGAAAAAACGTATAATTCCAACATTTTCCTATTGTTAGTATTGTACCCATCACACATTTCTTCAAATATCTCGAAAACTCATTTCTGCAGATACTGCCGTTTACCTGCACACGGCAGTATAGGGTGCAATGCCAAGTCCTTTTATGAACGATGAAAAATCTAGCTCAAATCTCACCGTTTGCACCTCGTTCGTTTTATCCCGCAAAACCAGTCAGAGTTCTGTCAGAAAACAGAATCTTTTTTTTTTTAATTCTGTCAAATGAGAGTCTCCTTTTTGTTTTCCATTTTTCTGTCAAATTACAAACTTGTTTTTTTTAGTCACAATACATAGTTTTCTGTTTCTTACTTCTGTCAAACAACAGAGGCTTGTTGATTTTTCTTTCTGTCTGTTTTAGCTCTCTGTATTATTTGTTTAAATTCATCGTTATCTTCTCTTTTTTTTTCTTTTTTTTTTTTTTTTTTGGTGTTTGTAGATTTTAATTTTTTAATTAAGTTTTAAGTTTCTTCAATTTTACGTTAGACGCCTGATAAATGATTTCCAGTAGATTTTCACATTATTTTTATGAGAAAATTTTAACGGTGAAAAAGTGGTAAATTTATTTTAACACTAACTCAATGAATGCATTTTCATTTCATCTGTGAATAATTGGATAATATCACTAAGTTTAAAAATAAAAAAAGTATGGAAGCATACCGATCGTAATTCAAACGGAAAAGAAAATATTTTAGAAAAATAAATTCTTTAGAGCAAGGAAAGTTGCATTTCCGATAAAATTTTCAAAGAATTGGATTAAACTAGTTTTGATACTAAACGACTCATACAACACCTATTTGAAAAGTTAAACATATTCAATTTCAAACGATTTTCTTATAAAATACCCCATTCAACCTTATCTGTTTTCAATAAGTCATGACTTGTGGCGATCTATAATCATTATCACTCATTGATGCGATTTTAAGTACAATGCGGAAACCATATTTATTCCCCCCATTATCTGACAATATCTAATTGAAGAAGTGATGAAAGTCTGGAAGGAAAATTTAATGGATTACTTAAAGCCAAATATTAAATATAGCGCTATCATAAATCAACAGTAAGTGGTCGGATATTATGAAACTAATGATAGCCTGCCGATTTCAGATGTCGATAGTGAAAATCCGGGTCGGTCAAAGATGTCAACATCGAAATTTCATTAAGCTGATGAACAGGTATAAGTGGAATGGATTCGCATGGTATAAGGAGGGGTGCAAATAATACTAAACTTAATTATTTGAACATTATTTTGGGTACACTGATAAAGTAAAATGTAATATTTCTTACCATTAAAAGAGCCTGTGCTTTTATTATATTTTCGAAGTAGAATAAAATACACAGAAAATACGATCATAATGCGGCATTTATGTTAAGTATTCCCGCATTTTGATGACCATATAAACAGTTATATTTAGAGCTTAGTATATAGAGGGTTTTACAGTATTGAATTTCATTATTAATATGCAGCGTGTTGAGAAAAGTATGTAATAATTAGAAGAAGTATTATGTAAAGGAAATGGCATCACTTTGCGTGAATTATGTTTTATTTTTCCTAATACATGTAAAGCTAAATTGTAATAACAACATTGAAACACAACACAAAAGTTGCGGATGATCACCAAAACACTGCTAGGTGTTGCAATAAGTTCCTTTTCATACGCAAAAAAACGAGTTTATAGATGCAGAAATACATGTTGAAACTTTTGTCAAACATTCTTTCATACATTAGCTACCTTTTTAATAGTGAACGAAGTGTTTCTCTCAGGTCCAAAAACGCGTGTCTGCAAGCAATTTAAAAAGTTTGTGCTTTACTAAAGTTGTAGTCATCTTAAATAGCTTCCGAGTAAGGTCCTGTTTGTATTTCTTACTACACCCGTGCGTTGAAAGTCATTGCGCTCAGTTTTACCAAGGAATGTCGTTTCAGATATATATGAGTGTATTTACAGTATAGCAGTGGTTCTCAACCTTTTAGTACTCGCCATCCAATTTTCAATCATAAGTTTCAACGCAATCATTATATGAAGATATTCTTGATATATAAATTGCATAAATTACGTATTTATTTTTTGTGATGAATATGAATCAAGCTACTTGCAAGAGCTGATTTTAAACTGTTGTGTTTTTTTTTCGTGTATCTGTAGCGATAGTCACTGGCAAATAGATTTTAATTGAGTTATTGTACAAGGCTCTAATCATATTTTTTAATATCAAGAAAATCTACTGGAGCACAGCTACTGCATCAAATTTTGACAGAAGTAGGGATACAGTCAAGTGGAAACCATTCGAAAGATGCAGGTGACTTTCAAGTGATGATTTCTTACACCCTACCCGCATTTGATTTCGACGCTTTCAGCAAAAAAAAAAGAGACTTCTAAAGTTCGCTATGCTTCTTACTCTACTGATATGTCCCTTTGCGACTTCTGGCTGTTCCCCAAACTCAAGAGGCGGTTAAAAGGTTATGCTGCCCTAGTCGTCTCTTCATAATAATTGAAATTAAATATTCCAAAGAAGGCGTCGCTATTGACAGACGGGAAAAGATTCCCACGGGAACAGAAAAATTCGAAATCAGTTAATGCAAGCGCCCTTGATTCATAGCCATCGGATTTCCGCACAAAAAAATAGGAAGTATACTTTTCTAACAGTCTAAGCATACATTAAAAATAAAAATAATAAAAATTAGAAGAAAAAAAACAAGATTATTTTTTCTCTTAGATTTTATGTGAAAAATAGGAAATTAACATTGTTTGTTTTTAGTAAACTTGCTCCTTTTATTCAGTAACTAATCTTATTTTAATTATTAAAAATAGTATTTAAACGCATTTATACTTTAAGCACAAATAATGATGTTTCTGATTTGCTAGTTAAAAAATACAGTAAAAATGCTTTAGTTACAACGTCAAAAAAAAAAGAAAGTTAAATCAATAAAATCGTAAACCAAACAACTTTACAAAGTGAGTGAGAAGTTTATACTTATTAAACAATTTTAAAGCATATTATAAATCATCTAAATTAATAAAACTAATAAAAAGAAAGTTTTTTTACTCGCAGAAAATTTAATGTTACTTCGAGCATAAAACATTGAATTACAGGCGTAATAAGAGAGGATACGAAGGCAATATCCTCCACTAGAGCCAATATTTGCAGCCTATCATTTTACGGAATTCGTACTCCAGAAGCAAATTTTCACCTCGTTTAAGGCAATTCGTTTCTGCTAAGCTTTGAACTATTATAGGGGCAGCCATCCATTCTGCGGCTCATTTTAACTACGTATATTCAGCTAAATGAGTCTTAACAAGAAAAAAGTTAACGTTAGTTTTTATACTTTTCATCTTTTTCTATGCTTTAAGCTATAAGTGAACTCAGAGAAAGTCGTACCCTCGTGTAATAAAGTAAATAACTCTAAAACCTTTCGTGCAACTTTTTCTTTGCGGAAATGAAGAGAAGATTAGATTAAATTCGTTATATTCCTGTTTTTTTCTGTTAGTGTTTCAGCGCTCATTAATAATATGAGAAAAAATAACATCTGAGCAGTAGGTTTTACCGTTTTTATAGCTTCTGTTTTATATTCCTTAAAATGGAATTTCACGAAGTTAAAATTTAAAAACGATAAAAGTGCATTTTATGTTTACCGAATGTATTGGTACTTGAAGTAATCATTATTTTCACAAATTACGCTTAAAATCAATGAAAAAGTAAGGTTTAAATTATTTATATTATTTCCTTAATGTATTGATATACATCACTGGTTTAACATGTATGAATAAGTTTAAAACATAATACACTTTTTGAAAAGGTAATACTTACTTCGGAGGGAGAATTTATTCGAATAAAAAAACATTAAAATTTCGTTAAAACATAGGCATGTAAAGAATAATCTATTATTATTGACCAATGAAAAAAATTAAGAAATATTTGATCACTGAGTGATTTTATCATGCAATAAGACGCCTAATAAGCGGTTAAGCTGATTAACTGCAAAATATTGATTTAAAAAAATACGACTATTAGCAGATAAGTACAGTAGACAAAGTAACAATTCAGAAAAAAAGGAAGTTTTTCGCTGGATTACCGTTTATATTTAAACCTCTGAATTTTATGCAAACTCGATGAAAATTAAAATGTGTATTAAGTATGAAATTTTCATAATTTAAAAATCTAATTTCACAAAAAGGAATTATATTTGAACATTGAGTAACTAATAAGACGCCTAATAAGCGGTTAAGCTGATGAACTACAAAATATTGATTCAGAAAAAGACGATAATTAGAAGTTAAGACTAGTAGTCAAAGTTACAACTCAGAAAAAAAGGAACTTTTCAGCTGGATTGCCTAATAAATCTCTGAATTTTCTGCATAGTCGATGAAAATTAAAATTTGTATCAAGTATGCAATTTTCGTAGTTTAAGAATGTAAATTCCCAAAAAGCAATTAATTTGTAAAAGAAAAATGGGCATTTCATTTAATATTACTGGATAAAAACGTAGAAAGGAATACAAGAACTGCTGATTGCAAAAAAAGAATCACTTCAAAATGGCTTTCGGTTAAAATGGCAATAGCTCTACAGGAAATCAATCTTCTGCAAATCGTTTCACAGATGCAACTGTTTTAGGAATTTTCGTACTAAGTATTCTCTGAGGAAGAGAAGAATTTTCGAAACAAGTTGATCGATTTACATGCACGCTAAAAATATTTGGTTGCATAGAAAATATTTTCACCATTTTATTCTTAATATATGCGCTGCTTAGAATAAACTGAAAATGATTAGCCACTATTATTCTACTTTTCCGAAAGACTAGCAGTTGCAGCTTGCGTTGTTCGTGCATATGAATTTCCTCAAATGTGCTGCTTAACATCAAAACAATAGTGCCTCTTTAAGTCAACCATTTCTAAAGATTTATCTTGTTTAATGCAGCTTGTACGCTTAATCTCAATTAAAACGTACTATTTAGTTTTATATTTTGTCATCATTATGAAACAATTTTATTTCTGTCATAAAGCCTATTATGATACTACGTGTTTGTTTTCTAAATTCAACTTAAAATACAAACTAGCAACTAATGCTATTTATTTTATTTCAATAAAAACTTATTTATTTTTGTAACTAAATATGAAAAGAATGGATAAAAGGATTTTTATAGGTACTTATTTTTAGTGGTAGGGGAAATAAGGGCAGATATGATTACTTTTACAAATAAATTTCCATATAAAACAAAACATATTTCTTAGTTTATGGTATTTTTTTAAAAATGTCTTATGTTAGTTAATATGATAAAACGACCTTTTTTTTAACTTCGCTTTTAACGTACTCTAATCTTTAGCACTGAGGCACACTTTCTAGCATCTGACTACTTTATTTTTTGGCCAACTTGCTTAGAAGTGTCATGCTAGTACCAATTACTGCTCCATTTTCTTTCAACGCTGATAAATAACTCAGAATTAGCCAAATTCTCCATTAAATGGCTCGTAAATAACGTGAAGCACTTAAAGAGATTTAATAGAGTGCCTAACTGCTTATCTACTGCTTAGTCTCCTACACTTGTGTTATCATCCTGGGTGAGAGCAGGCATAAAACGCTCGATTCTAGTACAGGACTATTAGAAATAGCAATTAAATCTAAGAAATTTATTTATTAATAAATGAACAGCAATCTGAAAAAAAAACTCTGCAGTAAATAACAAAGCAAATGGGTATCAGATTTCGTTATATCTTTTAGTATAAACCCGAAGCAAGCATCCCTGTTGAAAGATAAATATTTAATGATTAATACTGTCGCGTTAAGCAGTTAAGCTCACATGTGGCACCTGCAGTGATGCTCAAAATAAAACATTCATAGCTAAACTTTTACAGCTCACTTCTCTGATTCGTGGTGTAATACATTGTGTAGCTCATTGCTGTCGTTTTGTAAATAATTTTTCTAACCCACGTATGCTTGTTTTTTTAAGTCTTTGTTTACAATTAATGAACAATGTTGCTGCATGTTTTCTCTTAAATGAAAATTTCATACTAGTTATGTTTAGGGGTATCTGCACAGTTACAATAAAAACAGCTTAGTGAAACGCGTTTAATGAACACTCAAACCTGTTTTTGTGCCGTAGATAGGGACCGTATAAAAAAATCAAATAAAAAAAATCGCTCAAAATTACACTATTAAGCACTCGTTTTAAAGATAGGTTAGTCAATTGAGTCCCAATTTGTGTGAAATTTTCAAAGACATCACAAAAGAATTGCACAAAAAATATCGCAAAAAAAAAAATCGTGTGCAAAAAAATAAATAAATAAAAACAAAACACCGCATTAAAACAGGTTTGGGTCTATTACTGTTGTTACTAACGGCTTTATCCAGAAAGATATTAATCCATTTAAAAGGCAGCCAAGAATGGGGAAAAAATTACAATAAACAATTGAACATACAACAACTAAATTACTAATTATTTTACTAAATAAAACTAAAATCATCTTCTTTCTTTGGACTCAGAGACATAACAGTCACTTTATTTTGTTAATACAAATCTAACAGAAACTGACTACCAAAAAATGCCATTTTCCGAATTTCGGACAATTAGAACTTACTGTGTAAACCTTAAAAATATTTTGTTCTTTATATTCATTAGTGTTTAAGTTAGTTGTCACAGCAAAAAATACTTAAATTAAAAATATATCAAGAAGAAGAAAGGAGAAAAATAAAAAATAAAATGTTTGCTAAAATGAATCAAACATAAATATTTTACTAACATTATATTTTACGTAATTTTAAACCAATCATGGATAAATATAATAAGTTGAATTTTATGTGATAATTTTTAAGACACAATTAATTTTTTTTTTCTAGATTCATTTACTGAGTGTGAAGATAATTTTGACGTTTTTTTTGTAGACCCAACATTTTTTCCAAAGGCTTTTTAAAATATTTTACATTTTCCAAATGGCTAAAAAACTTAAGATTTAATTAAATTAAATTACTAATAACCACCCGGTGATAATAACTCAATTTTGTTAAAATGAGCAGGTACCACATCCTTTAAAATGAGCAACAAATACAGGAAACAGAAAGGCTCCGTTCGTCTTTGCGTAAAATAATAACATCTTATAGTAACTTGTTAATAAATTACAGTTCACTTAAAAGGGATGTTGTGCAGCGAGTAAGCGATCAAACAGTTTTAAAAAAAACTTTATATCATTGACAATTTCCTGTGAAATATAATTCACAATTAAAACGTCAGTTGATCTAAAACGCCTTCCAAACCAAGACTCTGTTGGAGCAAAGATGTTGGATTTCAAGCGAATAAACGAACCACTTGCCTCGGTTTCTTTGAGCAGTAATTCTTTCTTTATTTACTAATGTGTTTCTGATTGGAAAACCAAAATTAAGATTTTATTTTTTGAATGCGTCGGTGCTTCCTTTTTCTTTCTTTAAACTCTTACTTTAATGTTGCAATTCTCAAAAAAAAAAAAGCGATTTGTGACTAAAAACCTAAATTTAAACCACTTTGGAATTCTGTTTCACGAATTTTCTGGAAAAGAAACCATCTGGGAGAGGGGAACGAAAAACTCCTATGTAAATTCCTGAGCTACAAAAGTCCTCGGTACCAAATTTAGCGTGCATCCGACTTAAGCTGGATTTGTATCAGGAACATATAGATACATACACACAGATACACACCGCCATTTTTATATATTTACTTGCAATAAACTACGAATAATAAACCACCGTTATGTGAACTTGCTACAATAATGTTGTATTTAGACGTAAGAGCATTAGATTGTGTGTGTGTAAGTAAATTGTTACAAAAATTAACACAACAAACTTTAAAAACTTCACAAATGAAAGCAAGCTTTTGGAAACGTTTCAGAGGTTTTAGACCATTTTAATGCGTGAAAACGGAATATTTAAAATCATGATAACACCTGGAAACTCATAAAAAAGTTTTGTCAAGACATTTTGGTAAGTGGATGAAAATAAAGATGGGAAGTTTTTGAATGGGTCCAAGTAGTATAACGATTAAATGTGTAGGGTAAACCGGGGCACGTTTACGCAATGCCCTTTTTCAAAACGAATAATAACTGGATAGCTAACAGTCGTAACATATTAATGCAGCTTCCTGGCAAATATCCTCACAAGTTTTTGAGCATCAGCCGAGCTTCAGTCTAGCATGCAGATAGAATAATCTGTTTTCTACCAAGTCGAATAAATTTGGAGTTGAATATTTTGAAGCTTATCTATATATATATATAAAAATGAATGTTTGTCTGTATGTCATCCATGAACTCAAAAACTACCCGGCAGAATTGGCTGAAACTTTCACCGTTTGTCATTTTTGGTACTGGGAATGTTTATAGACCAGTTCGAAAAAAATCCGATTGATAGTTCCTTTTTTATTCCAATTTAAGTCACAATCCATTGGATAAATACGAATAAAATTATCGGCTGCAGAAATAAATTCGCGTGAAAGATCTCATTGATAAGAAGTTAGCTGTTGCCGTTTTTCTTGAGTTTGAACAAGTAAATTCTTTCTTTATTGTTTTATGACTTTTCATGCAACGGGGGGATTTAAAACTTTTTTCTATTTGATATTTTTAGCGATTGATTGATCTTGCAAACTGCATGAGTACAAAATTTGAGTATAGTCACGGCTTCACTTGATACCTGGACCGATTATTATGAAAATTGCTATATATATGTATTTTTCCACGGAGAAGGTGCATAATATGCTCATTGAAGCCACTCGCCACCAGGTGGCACTGCAGAATAGCAACTTCTGCCCCGTTCAACCGATTGTCATGAAAATCAGTATAATGATGTATTTTTTTGTTGGCGTAGCAACGCGCGTCGGGTACAGCTAGTTGTGAATAAATAATACTTAATTAACAAAGAACAAATATATAAAAATTAGCAGAATTTATCCTTTTTTGAGAATTGTATTTGTATGAACTAAAACGTTATTAAATTTTTTTGCACGTCAAAAATAAATTCAAACTTGGCGACGGGGCAAGTTTACGCGTTGACGTCTGAGCACCTTAACACACGTTCTTACTGTGTCTTACTTCTAAACGTGCGCTGACGCATTTTTCGCTCCGAACTGACGCAAAACTTTTTAGTATTTTCAGGCTATTTAGTTTTTAAAAATCACCATTTAATTTTTAATTAAGTTACAAATTCGTATCTCATAGCTTACAATCATGTAGTGCCCTCTTCATGCCCGTTCTGCTTTTACTTTATACACTTCAGTCTGTAATAAATTTGCTTTATTTTAACGATGGTAAACCGTTATGTTCAAAACAGTAACAGAACCACGATAAAAAATGAACGATTCAAAATAAATATGCGTAAACGTGCCCTCTGTCCGGGGCAAGTTTTTGCAACAGACTTGAACTCAAATATATATATTTTTTTTTTTTGAACGGTTAGAAACACAAGCTGAGCAACAACTGAATATGCCAATTTTGATTCTATTAACTGCTCCATGAAATTGCGATGTACAAAATTTACTAAGTTAAAACATAAAATTTAGAAAATTCATTGAAAAAAATCCGCGTAAACGTGCCCTTATCTACTCCAATATTTCTCAAATTGTCCACAACAGAAAATAGTTACATTCTAGATTTCCCTTCACTCGCAAAAAAAGTCAGACAAAATTAATTTACGCGACAAAACACGACTTGCTCCTTTCCTGATTGTTTTTTTGTTGCCCCAAAACTGTGGTTAAAGTAAGAGTTCGCTGATCACAATCATTTTAACTCAATCATTAATGGTAAAATAATGAAGTTTTATTTTTAGTAGTGTAGTTAACTTTAGCAGCATCTATGTCACAGAGCACTAACATTTAAAGACAAGTGATAAATTACAATATGCGGCAATCTGGTTAGGCGCTCTAAGCCAGAGTATTTCATTACGAATATAACCACGAACTATACTGTCTGCTATATATATATATATATATATATATATATATATATATATATATATATATATATATATATATATATATATATACACTGGTGTGCAAAAATTAAGGACGAAGTCGAAAAATTAGCATATCAGCTGAACGAAGAGACAGAAAGACCAATCAGGAGATTAAGTAAGGTGATGTACGGTAGCACATGCGCAGATATGCAGGCAGACGTAATGGGGTAGTGTCTGAGTAGTATAAAGCATGTTGTCGGTGTAAGATCAGTATTTCTGACAAAGAGATTGCACGCCGTATAGCAGTGAAATCACACCGAGTTGCTGCCTCAGCGAGAAATGGCGAATAATCAATCTATTAGACGACATCTGGATGCTTTTGCCCGAGGTCAAATCATTGGGAAGTTGGAGGAAGGCCGCAGTGTGACAAGTGTAGCTGCAGAGTTCGGAATTGCTCACAGCATCGTTTCACGACTTTGGAGACAATTTCAAACTACAGGAACAGCTATTCGGGGGTTCAGTAGTGGTCGTCCACGAGGAACCACACCCGCAGATGACCGGTATATTTTCTTACAGGCCAGAAGAAACAGGCGGCAGACAGCGGAAGAAATCGCTAGACACACGACACAGGCGACTGGACGACCGATATCGCGTTTTACCGTGGCCAGAAGACTGCACGGTGGTGGTCTGTTTGCACGATGCCCTATACGGTGTGTACCTCTAACGCCAGCCCATCGGAGAAGGCGTTCTCTGTGGTGCTGGGAACACCGGAATTGGAGAGACAATGAATGGGGACGAGTACTCTTTACAGATGAGAGCAGATTCAGTCTGAGTAGCGATTCTCATCGTACACCCATCTGGAGAGAGCGGGGAAGCCGCAATCATCCCTCGAACATCATTGAAAGGGACAGGTATGGAGGTCGCGGTGTTCTCGTTTGGGGAGGCATCATGCTTGGTAGTCGTACAGACCTTCACATCTTCGAAGCAGGTTCAGTCAACGGGATCCGTTATTGTAACGAGATTCTTCTTCCATATGTGCGTCTTTTTAGAGGCGCTACGGGTCCGCAGTTAATTTTCATGGACGACAATGCACCACGTCATCGCACAGTAGCTGCCGAACAGCTCTTAGAGAGTGAAGATATTGAACGTATAGATTGGCTGGTACGATCTCCGGATCTCAATCCCATCTAGCATGTAAGGGATTTTCTAGGCAGGCGCTCGGCAGCTTGTACCTTACCACCAGTAACGATTCGGGAGCTTCGATTGGCGCTGCAAGACGAATGGGCAGCAATGCCTAAACAACTCATTGACATCCTCATTCTCAGCATGGGCAGACGCTGTGAAATCCGCCTAGCAGTCGGGGGAGATCATATCCCCTACTAAAGACCGGATGTTTCTTGCTGGACACCCATCACAGGGCAGGGTTTCCGCTACGGTTGCATTTCTCGCAAAATGCGAAAATACTATTTAAATTGCGAAAGTGGAACAAAGCATTTTCGCTTTTTTTCTCCAATATAACAAGAAAAGATGGGGGGAAAAAGTGTACAATCAGAGAGAGGAAGCGAAATTGAACTTAATCATATTTATAAATCATATCTAACATGCATAAACTGTTATTAAGTTGAACAATATTTCGTCTTAATGGGCATTTTATCACCCCAATAAATACATTATTGGTGGTTTTCAAAAAATAAAGTTTGCTTTCTCAATATCAAGAACAATTCTGAATTTTTCATTTCAAATTTTTAAAAGATATCACATAATGTGCATTTATTTCTTCAAAGATGTCAAGCCTGAATTTTAGCATTTTCCTAAAGACTTTCCCCCCAATTTTAGTTTTTTTGCTAAAGGATTTTTAAACTTGACTTAAACGCTGTCACGGGGATGTTTCGGCCTTCAGTCGCATTGCGCTCCATGCTACTTTTTCAATAAAACTTCTTTTTATCCCTCTGATTTCTCTTTTAGTAAGTGTTGCTTACATTACACATGTCCTTACGTATTGGGGATCTTACGGTATTAAATGTGTTGATTTGGAAAGCTTTTGTACAAAGTTATATTGAAAAAACCGCCTCGTTCTTAATTTTTGCATACCAGTATATATATATATATATATATATATATATATATATATATATATATATATATATATATATATATATATATATATATATATATATATATATATATATATATATATATATATATGGGGGACTGGGACTCTCTTCAGTATATATATATATATATATATATATATATATATATATATATATATATATATATATATATGGGGGACTGGGACTCTCTTCAGTATATATATATATATATATATATACACTGAAGTGACAAAAGTAATGGGATACGTCTTAATATCGTGTAGGTCCTCCTTTCGCCCGGCGAAGTGCAGCAACTCGACGTGGCAGAGATTCAACAAGTTGTTGGAAGTCTTCTGCAGGAAGATTGAGCCATGCTGTCTCTATAGACGTCCATAATTAAGAAAGTGTTGGTGGTGCAGGATTTTGGGCACGAACAGACCTCTCGATGATGTCCCATAAATGCTCGATGGGATTCATGTCGGGCGATCTAGGTGGCCAGATCATTCGCTGGAATTGTCCAGAATGTTTTTCAAACCAATCGCGAACAGTTGTGGATCGGTGACATGGTGCATTGTCATCCATAAAAATCCCATCGTTGTTGGGGTACATGAAGTCCATGAATGGCTGCAAGTGATCTCCAAGTAACTGAACATAAGCATTTCCAGTCACTGTTTGGTTCAGTCGCACCAGAGGACCAAGTCCATGCCATGTAAAAACAGCCCACACCATTATGCTGCCACCACCAGCTTGAACAGTGCCTTGTTGACAATTTGGGTCCATGGCTTCGTGGGGTCTGCGCCACACTCGAACCCTACCATCAGCTCTTAGCAACTGAAATCGTGACTCATCGGACCAGGCCACGGTTTTCCATTCATCTAGGGACCAACCGATATGCTCACGTGACCACGAGAGTCGCTGAAAGCGATGTCGTGCTGTCAGTAAAGGCACTCGAGTCGGTCTTCTGCTGGCATAGCCCAAGGAAGACAAATTTCGCCGCACAGTCCTACCGGACACGTCCCTCGTACGTCCCACATTGGTTTCTGCGGTTATTTGACGCAGTGTTGCTTGTCTGTTAACATTCACAACTCTACGCAGACGTCGCCGGTCTCGGTCGTTAAGTGCACGCGGTCGACCTCTGCGCTGTCCGTGTCCATGGTGGGATGTTATGCCTGAAATTCGATACTCTCGGCACACTCTTGACACAGTGGACCTGGGAATGTTGAATTCCCTAACGATATCCGAAATGGCATGACCCATGCGTCTAGCTCCAACTAACATTCCGCGTTCAAAATCTGTTAATTCCCGTCTTGCGGTCATAATCACGTCAAAATCTCTTCACATGAACAACTTGAACACAAATGAAAGCTCTGCGAAAGCACTGCGCATTTATACCTGTTCTACGCGATGCTACTGCCATCTGTATATTTGCATATTGCTATCCCATGAATTTTGTCACTTCAGTGACAAAATTCATGTCACTGTATATACTAGCACAATGTACCAGTATAGTCAATGTATATACTAGCTTACTACCCGGCGTTGCCCGGGCGCTTCTCAATGCAACATATCATTTAGATAATTAAATGGATGAATTCTATCTAAATGAGAGTAAAGAATTGCATTCACACCACTCTAGGCTGAAATTAGATAAGTGTAAGTTGCATAAAAAGACGTACGTCAACTAAATTTTATGTTTTTTAAATTTATATCAAACTTCTATTTTCGTAGGTAAAAATGACAGTTAGACATTAATATTGGTGTCTTGCAAAGATTCAAAATTTGTCTAGATTAAAATTTTATTTCAAATTTTTAAAACCTCACACTTGCCGCAAATGTTGTACATGATAACTCAAACAGATGCAGGAAGTAAGAGCACTTATTTAAGTTTGCTGCTCTAAAGTATTCCTTTGAGAATATCGAAATTCTAATTTACAGAGGCACAGTCGTCATAAAGGGTAGGAATGGTTCCACTGAATAATAGTTGCCATAGATATAGTTACAGTTATTATTTTAAGTTACATAAAGCATTAAAAATGGAGTACGTGAACGCGAACTTGAGAAACGAACTATATAAAACCCGTCAATTGAACTGCCTTATGAAAAAAGAAATAGGCGTGCACATTTTGGTCATTATCTGCGTCATTTTTTTTTTAAATTATTTGCAGGCCATAAAATTAAAAGAAAAAATTTTGTTTATGTTTTAAAAAGCTTGTTGCACATTCTGTTCCCCATATCCGCTGCTTCAAAACGAAGGAGATGTATTTCCACGTTTAGAAACGTAATCCAAATATTAAAAAGTTAAATTATTCAAAATTTTCTAATTCGTAAATGTAACTCAAATCTTGCTTCTAAATACAATTCTTAGTATTCCTTCCAGCAGCAAAATTAAATACATTTTTGAGTGAACCCTACCTTAAAGCATGCAACATAAAGATATTTATATGTGAAATAGGTAAATTTCACATGCATTTAAAGTACTTAATCGCCTGCCCTTCTGACTTATTGATCGTGATACAGAATTCACTTTAGATTTTAATTTCTCGAAGTTTAAAGAATGATTTTTTGCGATTAGTGGTATAGTGGTTATTCGTGAGATACAAATTGTTTCAACTGGTTTAAAATTAATGCTAGTCAGCGAAGATGCTCCATCAGGTGTACTTTTTCTTCGAGCGTTAAAGTAATATAAAATTTTAAACGATTAAGAAATTTGTTTACATAAAAATGGAGACATTTTATGCATTTTAAAAGTTTAAATTCAAATTAATATTTCTTTGCATTTTTTCAATCTTTAAACTTTTACCCTTCCAAAACTATGAATTCCGCCGTAATTAATTTCTGTGTGGTTTCGGGTCTAAAGGTGCTCAGCCTTTTATTTAACCATACATTAGCAATCCTAGTATGGTAGTTTATGTATGTGTTATGAACTCCATGAACTATCCCCCTCCCCCTTGAAAGGTAAATTTAATTTACGATACTATTCATAAAAATGATTATTTTGCAATTCCTTAGCCATATTAGTATTTTTACCCCTGATCTTTGATAACCTGGAGCGATTTCTGTGAAACTCAGGTGAACCGAATTAGGTAAATCTTGGAATAGTATAAATAACATATACATATTGATTTGTTTAAGGATATTACAATATTAAATTAAATTTCCATTGCAAGGATGTCGTTCTAACATAAGTTTAGCATTCTAATGCTAAAATTGTTGAAGATTGTACTTCGTTAATGAATGCATTTTTAATACCTATTTCAATTTGGCATTTTCTGTGCTGTGTATATAGAACATACGCATCAAAATTTCGTTTATTGTTGCGGTATTATTACTTGAAAACTTATTAGCGAAATGCACAAGCAAATTGAAGAAGAACCGACGGTGATTTGAATGCATCCCTGTGTCTTAGCAGGGTGCAATTTAAGAACTACTGAAAACCAGCATTTCTTTTTCGTTCGGCTTTCTTGCCAAACATGCTCTACGCGTGTCGCTGATCGACATTAACGGCCATTGTTGAGGATAATTTTTTGTGTTGATTGCATTTAAAATATCTCCTGGTGGTTATATGTTGCTAACCATTTTCATTTGCTTTGAACCAAGGTTCACAAATTTAACGATTAAAGTTAATCTTTGAAGAAACTTCATCTTGGGTAGTGTTTTACGTGCTTTTCATTTTGACTAAATTCATAACTATACAAAAATTCTTTCGTGCAGAAAAGAGCAATTTTATGACCCAAAATATGAAATTAGACCTCTTTGGGTCTTTTTAAATTTCCAAAAACCCGCCTGTATGAATTTCTGAGCAACAATTTACCTTTGTGCCAAATTGGGAAGAAATCTGACGAAAACTGTAGATTTGTATAAGGAACATACCCACATACCCACACACCCACAAACATCCATCCATTTTTATATACATAGAAGATGTAAGGAAAGCCTTGACACATCCCTTCCCTTTGAAAGATAAATTCCGAATGCGTTATTTCGCATTACTATGATTATTTTGCAATTTATTTGCTTTATTAGTACTTTTACATCTGTTCTTTGACAGCCTGGAGCGACTTCTATTAAACCGAATTAGGTTATCGGATATAGTTGAACCGAATTACTTTAAGTTTCGACGTAAATCAAGGAAGAGTATAAAGAAAGTTTACATATTGCAAATTGTTTCATAAGGATCGTAGAGCATTAAATTAAATTTCTGTTGCAAGGATGAAATAGATGTGGTTTTAATAAAAGTAGTCTAATGCTGAAACAGCCGAAGATTGTACGTCAATATTGAATGCAATATTATTACCTTTCTCATGTTTGTATTTTCTCTGCTCTTAACGGGAAAAACACTGATCAAAAATTACACGCAACCCTTACTGTCGTGGATTTACATAATATTTAAAAATTATAATTTAACGGTAGCACTCAAATTGAGTAGAACCATGAGTAGATCAATGGACCCCTTGGCTTCGTAGGTTGCAGTTGAAGAAACGATGTACTGCCTCATTTCTTATATCTACGGCTTTCTCGCCAAACATGCTTTAACGCTCATCGCTAAACAGCACTGACGGCCATCGTTCAGGATACGTTTTGTGCTGACTGCATTTAAAATAGCTCCTGGTGGTTATATGTTGATAACCGCTTTCCTTTGCTTTGAACCAAGGTTCATAAATTTGACGATTAAAGTTTATCATTGAAGAAACTTCATCTAGGGTAGTTATTTACGGGCTTTTCATTTAGACTAAATTCATAACTATACAAAAATTCGTTCGTGCTAAAAAGAGCAATTTTATGACTCAAAATATGAACTTAGACCACTTTGCGTCTTTTTAAAATTCCAAAAACCCGCCTATATGAACTCCTGAGCAACAATTTACCTTTGTACCAAATTTGGAAGAAATCCAGCGAAAACTGTGGATTTGTATAAGGAACATACACACATACCCACAAACATACATCCATTTATATATATATATATATATATATATTAGGGTGATATATATATATATATATATATATATATATATATATATATATATATATATATATATATATATATATATATATATATATATATATATATTAGGGTATTGAAGTTGCAGAAGATATTTTATACGACGCCCCCTCAATTTGTTCCATTGTGCAAATAAATGATCCTTGCAAAATTTAAAGTCAATCCATGAATAATGCGTGCTAGGGGCACCTGTGCCCCTAGGGCCCCTTCTTTGAGTTTCGAAGAAAAAATTGCGTATTTTCTCATTTTTACGTAAAAATATTGTAACGTTTTATATTTAATGTAATTTTAAACCTCAGTAGGTGCGGCTACTTCCAGACCGACCATTCTCTCACTTTCATTCTGTAAAATTTAACATGTTACAGAGAATAAAATGTGCACCCATGGCCTTGGGTCATCTGCGCTTGTTCCAACCAAGCGGCAGGGGAACGTTGGTTTTTTCCTATTTGATCCTGATTCACGGCAAAATGAAGGAAGCTATTTAAAGGGAAAAGAGATTGTTAAAATACTGAAAATTATGAATGATACAACTGAAAGAGGAGCACAATTAATTAATCGAAGAATTTCACAACTAATTTACCAAATATGAGTCACAAAGCAATTTATTTTACAGATCGTCCAAGACTATCGGAAAAAAATACACACTATCGAGATACATTGAGAAAAGCGTACGATTAAGGGAAGTTTCTAAAGCATTATTTCATTCGTATTCAATGTAAAATCTTTAGATGATATAAAGTAATTAAAAAGATTAATTTTATTGATACCTCACTGTTAAATATTTTTCAAACCTAGGAGAAACGATGTACTGGGTCTGAAGTAAAAACTCGAAGATTTGTGAGAAAATTATCAAAAGTGTTAAAGTTCAACGGCCTAGGGGCACGTGTTATTATTGACCGATCGAGTTCAAATTTTGCACACGTTACTTTTTATTATAGTGTCACAAAACTAGGAAGCGCCAATTGTTAAATTCCAAAAAAAAAAAATTTCCCATATAAATAAGGACCACCCTAATATACATATATATATATATATATATATTAGGGTGGTCCTTATTTATATGGGAAAAAAAATTCGGAATTCAACAAGTGACGCCCCCTAGTTTTGTGACACTATAATAAAAAGTAATCGGTGCAAAATTTGAACTCGATCGGTCAATAATAACACGTGCCCCTAGGACGTGGAACTTTAACACTTTTGATAATTTTCTCACAAATCGTCCGAGTTTTTACTTCAGACCCAGTACATCGTTTCTCCTAGGTTTGCAAAATATTTTTACAGCGAGGTAGCACTAAAATTAACCTTTTTAATTACTTTATATCATCTAAAGATTTTACTTTGAATAAGAATGAAACAATGCTTTAGAAACTTTCCTTAATCGTACGCTTTTCTCAATGTATCTCGATAGTGTATATTTTTTTCCCGATAGTCTTGGAGTGTCTGTAAAAAACTAAATTGCTTTTGTGACTCATATTTGGTAAATTGATTGTGAAATTCTTCGATTAATTGTGCTCCTCTTTCAGTTGTATCATTCACAACTTTCAGCATTTTAACGATATCTCTTCTCTTTAAATAGCTTCCTTCATTTTGCCACGAATCAGGATCAAATAGGAAAACATCTTTTGGTGTTTGTAACTTATCAAACAGTTTTATTGACTTGTAATTGATTCTATAAAGAGGAAGATCTTTACTAAGAAAGTATTCCAAATCATCTACTGTTATTTGAAATTTTTTATACAGTCATGAGACACGTCTTCCTATTCAGCAAGCATTTTTTGAAGTAGTCTTTTCCTATCTTCAAAGTTAATTCCTTCATCCAATACGGACAAAGCTACTAGTTCATCCCCTAAGTAACATAAGTGATTTATGAATTTTTCAATCACTGCTTCTGCTGCGTGTTTGTCATCATTTTGTACGCTGCAGGTTTTTGAGACACTAGACTTTATATTAATTTAAAAGGCCTAGAATGGGTTGCTGCGAAAAACTATATCTTCATACAACATTTAACTGTGTACGGGCAATCTCTTCATGTAGTGTCAATTTAAATTGCTTCCTAAATGTATAAATTTTCAAACAAGAAATTCCTTTTGCCACCCCTCTGGGTCAGGGATAAGCTCCAGGTTGCCGAAAACATATTCCTGTAGGAGGGAGGACTTCACCAAGAAATATTATTACACGTTATGCGAATTCTCTGTAATATTTCTTAATTCCGCTTTCTATGAACAATAATATGTCATCAAATTCTTCTTTTAGAATTTAAGTGGTATGTGTAATTTTTGAATTTTGAAGCGCTTAAATAATGGAATATCGAGTCTAGAACTAAGAAAGGCAAGAACTTCTTTAAAGACACTCTGCAGCACGATTTCAAGTGCATGATGATAGCAATACAAATGCGATATATAACCGTTCAGCTTTTGCTCTAAAAAATTACCTGCACAATTTATACGGTTGGTATTGTAAGCACTACAGATCTATAGTATAAAACACTACAGCTTGAACAGTTAGCAATAAAAAGCAATCATCTAAGATATCATATACAACTGAAGAAATATCTCAGAAATTCTGAGTAGCTGTTCAACATTGGAACCTGAAGCTATCATGGTAAGCCTATCGGCGTTTTTTTTTTTTCCCGTTACATCTGGATGTTGCTTTGTATCCCAGGGAATAACTAAAAAATCTAAATTTAAATTCATGAAATCTGATTTTAGCTCTCGAAGATTTTCTCTTGCTCTCTTAGGGGATGTACGATTGATCATAAGGTTATTTGGATTTAAATTTACTGCATCTACATAATCTGTTAATAAATGAGCAGCATCTTTTTCCCTAATATGGCATTTGTCTAACATTGATGAAATGCGAGCAGATCTCAATAGTTGTCAAGCTTTTTTGCGTTGTGGTAGATCAGATATAGAAAAAAGTTTCAACAGGTTAGGATAGATACCCATTTCGGTTTCTAAATCTTGTGAATTGCAAGAGGAATTTTATGATAATAAAGGACTATGTACTGAGATAGAAGACAGTTTAAAGTATAGATTTTTACATTATTCCGATCTGGAATTTTTTTAAATTTATAGTTTAGATGTGGAAAATAGAGTTTATTTTTATGGCAGGGTAATCGAGGATTTTTGAAAACTTAAATTATAAGAATGCATAAACATTTAAGTATATAAGAACAGGAAATCAAAATATAATTGTCATTACTTATATTTATAGCATGGAAACCTAGTGGCCCTATTTGCCACACCTTATACATACAGAGAAAATTTTCTAAATCAACACCCCCAAAGGCTGGAGGAGGCAATTTGTTGTTGTCAAAAATCATTCATTAATGGCCTAGGATATTCATTAATGTCCTTTAGAATCCCTTGATGGAAAGAAATGTTCCCCTGCCGCTTGATTTGAAACGAGCGCGAATAGCGGTATGCCTGTCCCAAGGCCATTGGTGTACATGTACCCTATGTAATATGTAAAATTTTACAGAATGGAAGTGAGAGAATGGTTAGTCTGGAAGTAGCAACATCTATTGAGGTTCGAAATTACTTTAAAAATGAAACCTAGGAATATTTTTACATGAAAATGAGAAAACCCGCAATTTTTTTTTTTTTTAACTCAAAAAGGGGGCCCTAGGGGCACGTGTTAATTTTCATGGATTGACTTAAAATTTTGCATGGATCATTTATTTGTATAATGGAACAAATTGAGGGGGCGTCGTGTAAAATATCTACAACTTCAAAAATAAGGACCACCCTAATATATATATATATATATATATATATATGAATGTATAGTAGACAACTGGGTAATGATATATTCACGGTCAAGGTTCGTGTTAACAATTTTTACACTTGAGATCACTATATCTAAATATGTCCTAATTAAAAATTTATAATTTCACATAAAATACCTTTATTAGTACAATAAGTTTACTTCTTTAACCATGCGTAATCTTTCAAATACAGTTTCCTACAAACTTAAAAAAAATCCTGAAATGAAATTAATATACTTATTTCTTCTTGTTTTGATTTAAAATTAAATGCTTCAATCCTTACAAGTTCAAAATAAAAAGCAGAGTTCGATGAAATAAATTTTCAACCATACTGTATATTGATATTAAAAAAAAAAAGAAGTTCTTGATTTCTGAAAAATACGTCTCATATTGCTCGGATGCAAACCGAAGACTGAAAAAGCTATTTTCGCTACATATTTTCTTAATGTCAATAGGAATCAAGCATCGCACTCCGCACAGGCAAAATCAATACGCGATTTTCTTAAATATGAAAAACAAAATCCATCATGGAATCAAATAAAAGAGAGTCACGTATTTTCGGAACGGGATTTAAATTTAGAAAGAACATATTTTCGTTACTCTCTAAAAAATTTTATTTCATTTCTTATCTGTTTCTTTTGCTCTTACTGGTCTGTGCAAGTTTTAATTACTTAAAACCTTTTCGAAGTCCAAAGAAGATTATGAGATTTAATCATCCTTCCTCCTAAGCAGAAGTTATTATTATTAATGCAGAACTACGTGTACTTTTGTTTACTAAAAACGTGCGATGGGCTTAATGTCAGTTAATGTGAAAGTTGGGGAAAAAATAGATAAAAATAAACATTAGAACGGATTAAAATAAATAATTCCGTTTGTAAATACTGTAGTTATGATTTTTTCTTTCACATGAAAATATTTCCCATACGTTCTTTAACTTAAAAAAAAAAACGGTTTTATTTCTTCATTTATTTTTTATTTGAAACTTACTAACAGCGCATTGAAGAGATTTCTTTGCCGCACAAATATTTTTAAGTTGAATAGTAGAAATTTTCAATCTATGCATTTTTTTTTTTTTTTTTACTTTTGAACTATTTGCTATTCTTTTTTTTTTCTTTTGACTTCCATATAATTTGAATCGTCTGGTTTCGCTTCACATGCCAGAGATCATGGGTTCTATTCCCATTGGGTGTGATTGTCCCTCTATGAGTTGTATTTTTTTGTTTTGTCTTATCTCTACAAAAGAATAAATAAGTTTAACCTCTCGATGTAATGCCAACCCATCTTTCCGTACGGTTATTAACTACGGGCACGTTGACAGCAACAACAAACGTTTAAAAAATGTTCCCAAACAATTATTTTCGAATGAATTTTGTGGAAGATTAGTTTCTGATGGAAAGTAACGTATTTAACGCTTAATCAATTTACCTAACATAAAAAGTTTTAGATTCTCATCAGAAAAAGTTATAAACAACACGTGTTATTGATAATGAAATCAACGTAACTTAGAACTTAAAATTTTTTTTAATTATTGTCAAGGTATTTTTCGCAAAACCATTCGTGTTATACACAATTTAGACTATGTTTAAAATCCCTATCTCCGGTCGCACCGCGCGGTTGGTCAGGTTGCGGTAATGGCAACACTGGAATTTTTCTGGTAAGTCCGGTAGAACAGCTGTGTTTCCAAGCAATCGTGATGACAGCGCGGTAGTTCTAGTTCAGCAGATGCTATAATCAGAGAGAGTGTAAAACTGGGAACACGATTGGATTGGCCAAAACATATCCCGTGATCTCGCTAACCAGGTCGAGATCGCGCTGGGAGCGGTTGTAACCGGATCGACAGCTGGAGAGTAACAGCTAGCAGTTCCGAACGCTGGTCAGTAGCACCAAATGTCAGCTAATTGCGTTTCCGAACGCTTGTGGTGTCACTTGTGCGACCGCGTGTAGCCTTAACGGTTACCTAATCAACCAGTGACCCGAAAAACCCTTAACCAGTGAAATGGCGTCTTGATTTTTTTTAACTTAGTACTATCAATGTCAAACTTAAAAACTTATTCTTCAACTTAAACGTTCATTTTTCATCAAACTTAAGCCACAATATGTTCCATTCATTAACAAAATATTATTACTAAAAAAAAATACTTCTAATTGTTTTAAGCAGAAATATTTGAGGCTAATAGACCAAACCTTACCATTGAATGCGTCAACCAAAGCACTTCACTGGTTTAGGGTTTTAAGTATCATGTATACAACTTGCAGCATCAATTCCTACAAAAAAATTTCGCATTTTAGATATTTGATTTTTAAATTTAACATGACATTAGCAATTGAAAATAATTCACCACTTTTCTAAACAGTCGTAATTGCATAAATTTTGGAAAATGTAGTGAATTCCATTTTTATTTCTCTCTTCGAATAATGAACATATTTTGAAACTTATCAATTAGTGTCTCCTGATACTAAACTTAAAACTGCTGCAAATCATATTACCCAGATTAAAAACAAAATAAATACAATGGATTTTTGTTTTAAAGATTTTTCAAAATCATTCATTCAAAAAATAAATAAAACATGTTTCTATAAGTAAAGTACTAAGTTATATCATTTTTTTAATGAAGTTAATTATGCCGAATGGATGCAAAGTGTCAAAGTGCTTTCATTGAAACATCAAATGAGGCAGTGAGAAGCAAATGGATGTAAGTGGACCCAAGACAGAGGAGAGGTTTCCCTACTATTTGTACTAGTTATCTTCAAATTTTTAATTTTGCCACTTACATCCCTTTGCTTCTCACTGCCTCAAATGCAGATAGCAAAAACGTTAGATGTATTAAGTTAGATGTTAAGTGTTAATTTAATATCTAAAAACATATCTTCTCTTTTTTTAAAAATAAAGGCGGGGTTTTTATAATTATTTATTTTATTCATTAAATTTTAAAATGCCTGGTTTACATTACTCGGCTTTATCTTAGCAGGAATAAAAAATTTTGATGGCATGCAGTCGATGTGAAACAAAATTGTGCACAGAATCTCTAATAACACTATTAAATGACTATCGCTACTTTTTTTAGAGTCTAAATCTTATCCAAGGTGAGGTTTTCTCATTTTATGTTCTTCTAGTGCAAAAAAATTTATAATGCGAGAGAGAGATGTGCGTAAGTGCAAACTTTTTTTTCAATTTAGAGTTAACAAATAACGCAGAATAACAATTGAAGCTATATTTTATATTTTAGATGAAATAAAATCATGATTAAGACTATCCGTTCATCAGAACAGGTTAATGGCAAACAATAGTATTTTTAATGTGTAAATAGAAGTAATAAATGTGTATTTAAGCAGTCTCCAGGAAGGTTCAGCTACATGAATAAATTACAACTACAAAATTTAATAAAGAAATTACTTTCTGCCGTTTAAGAATGATTTGACTTATTTCCGGATATTAATCAAAAATAATACTTATCCAAAGTAAAAGTAAAAAAGAGTTTTAATAGCTATGTAAAATTTTTAAGTGGATTGAGTTCTTTTTGAGTTAAATTCGACAAACGGGTCGAATATAAATTAATGCGCAAACTTCCCCACAAAAAATATTCAATAAAAGCACTTTTACACTAAGCTGTGCACATATGAAAATGTGTGCAAGCAATTTATTAATAAATGGAAACATGAGTATGAATTCAGCACTACTATTGAAAGTGCACAAAAAATCAATTTATCTACTACATATTAATTCTGTAAAAACTATTTATTTGCGGTAAATTTCAAGCTGCATTAAATTAAATGAATTGTTTAAAATCTTAGCATCCTCCAATTTTTTTAATCGATAAGAAACAATTAATGACGGAGCAAAAAATTTTGAGAAGCAGAGGTATTTGACACATTTTCATGTGATACTGATATAATATATATAATAAATTCCAACATAAATTACTTTGAACACAGGAAATATAAAGATACAACTTTAAGACGTGATAGATTACTACACCTAGACGATTCGGAATCATATAACATTGTAGGGTCGGAAAACCTTTCATCATGAGGTGGAGGACGTTCATAAGAACAAAAGTTCTCCGTTTAGGTACTAAATACACACAAAAGGGCTTGTTTTAACACACTCTTATTGTAGCGTTTTGTTGAGCATTGCAAAGTTAAGGAAACAATTTCTTGTATGTTGATAAAACTGGCTCCTTTGTTGGCTTTTTAGTAGGGCAAATTGAAGCGTTTTCCTGCATTGGCTATATATATATATATATATATATATATATATATATATATATATATATATATATATATATATATATATATATATATTAGGGTGGTCCTTATTTATATGGGGAAAAAAATTTTCGGAATTCAACAAGTGACGCCCCCTAGTTTTGTGACACTATAATAAAAAGTAACGTGTGCAAAATTTGAACTCGATCGGTCAATAATAACACGTGCCCCTAGGCCGTTGAACTTTAACACTTTTGATAATTTTCTCACAAATCGTCCGAGTTTTTACTTCAGACCCAGTACATCGTTTCTCCTAGGTTTGCAAAATATTTTTACAGCGAGGTAGCACTAAAATTAACCTTTTTAATTACTTTATATCATCTAAAGATTTTACTTTGAATAAGAATGAAACAATGCTTTAGAAACTTTCCTTAATCGTACGCTTTTCTCAATGTATCTCGATAGTGTATATTTTTTCCCGATAATCTTGGACGGTCTGTAAAATAAATTGCTTTGTGACTCATATTTGGTAAATTAGTTGTGAAATTCTTCGATTAATATTGTGCTCCTCTTTCAGTTCTATCATTCACACAATTTTCAGTATTTTTACAATCTCTCTTCCCTTTAAACAGCTTAAACATTTTGAAGTGAATCAGGATCAAATAGGAAAAAAATCTTTTACTATTTGCAACTTATCATACAATTTTATTGACCCGTAATTGATTCTATAAAGAGGAAGATCTTTACTAAGAAAGTATTCTAAATCATCTACTGTTATCTGAAATTTGTTAAACAGTCATCAGACACGTCTTCCTTATCACAAGCATTTTTTGAACTAGTCTTTTCCTATCTTCAAAGTTAATTCCTTCATCCAATACGGACAAAGCTACTAGTTTATCCCCTAAATATCTTAAGTGATTTATGAATGTTCCAATCACTGCTTCTGCTGCATGTTTGTCGTCATTTTGTACGCTGCTAGTTTTTCAGACATATTATATTATTCAAAGGAGCCTCGATTCGGTTGCTGCAAAAAACCATATCTTCATGCAGCATTTAATTATAAAAGAGCATTGAAGGGCTTTGTTTTCATGTAAGGTCAATTTAAATTTTTTGCTAAATATAAAAATTTTCAAACAAAAATTCCTTTTGCCACCCATGTGGCTCAGGGATAAGCTCTAGGTTGCGGAAAACGTATCTGTGTAGGAAGAAATTCACCAGGAAATATTATTACAAGTTATGAGAATTCTCTGTAATCTTCCTCAATTCCTCTTTTTACGAACAATAATATGTCATCCACTTCGTCTTTTAGAATTTAAGTGGTATGTGTACTTGATTGAAATGTTATAAGTTCTGAATGATGGAGATCTTTCCACAAAATTTTGAAGCGCTTAAATAATTGAATATCTGATCTAGAACTAAGAAAGGCAAGAACTTCTTTAAGGACACACTCTGCAGTACCATTTCAAGTGCATGATGATGGCAATCCAAATGTAATATATCACCATTCAGTTTTTGCTCTAAAAAATTGCATGCACAATTTATACGTTTGGTATTACAAGTCGTTGTATCAAACACAACAGCTAGAACAGTTAGCAATAAAGAACTATCATCTAAGATATCATATACAACTGAAGAAATATCTAAGGGATTCCGAGTAGCTGTTCAATATTAGGACCTGAGCTATCACAGTAATCCTGTCGGCGTTCTTTTTCCAGTTACATCTGGATGTAGCTTTGTATCCCAGTGAATAACTACAAAATCTAAATTTAAATTCATGAAATTTAATTTTACCTCTCGAAGATTTTCTTTTGCTCTCTTAAGGAATGCACGATTCATCACTAGGTCATTTGGATTTAAATTTACTGCATCTACATAGATTGTAAATAAATGAACAACATCTTTATCCCTAATATGGCATTTGTCTAACAGTGATGAAAGGCGAGCAGATATCAATAGTTGTCAAGGTTTTTTGCATTGTGGTAGACCAGCTGTAGAAAGCAAAAGTTCAGCAGGTAAGGATAGATACCCATTTCGGTTTCTAAATCTTGTTAGTTGCAAGAATTAGATGATAATAAAGGATTATGCACTGAAATAGAAGAAAATTAATTAAAAATATAGATTTCTACATTGTTCCGATCTGGATTTGTTTTTAATTTATATTTTAGCTATGAAAAATACAGTCTATTTTTATGTCAGCAGTAATCGAGAATCTTTCGAAATTTATATTTTAAAAATTAAAAATTGCATAAGCATTTAGGTATGTTCATAACTAAAGAACAGCGGATTAAAATATAATTACAATTACTTATATTTATATAGCATTGAAACCTTGCGACTATATTTGACTCGCCTATTACATACACAGGGTATTTCGTCAATCAACACCCCCAAAGCCTGGAACAGGCAATTTGTTGTATGTCAAAGATCGTTCATTAATGGCCTAGGTCATTCATTAATGGACTATAGAATCCCTTGTGTCCATCTTGATGGAAAGAAACGTTCGCCTACCGCTTGGTTGGAACAAGCGCAGAAGAGCAGTACGCTTGACCCAAGGCCATTGGTGTACATTTTATTCCCTGTAACATGTTAAATTTTACAGAAAGAAAGTGAGAGAATGGTCGATCTGGAAGTAGCAGCACCTATTGAGGTTCAAAATTATTTTAAATATAAAACGTTAGAATATTTTTACATAAAAATGAGAAAATCCGCAATTTTTTCTTCGAAACTCAAAGAAGGGGGCCCTAGGGGCACGTGTTAATATTCATGGATTGACTTTAAATTTTGCAAGGATCATTTATTCGTACAATGGAACAAATTGAGGGGGCGTCGCGTAAAATATCTGCAACTTCAAAAATAAGGACCACCCTAATATATATATATATATATATATATATATATACACACTGGTGTCCAAAAGTTAAGCATAATTCATAAAATGCGAGAAAAATCTGTAAATTTTCGTAAAATTATATAAAGTTACTTATGGAGATTCATTGGTTGAAGAAGAAACAATATGTTTATGCAAAATAGTATAGTCGATGGTGTCATGTGCGAATTAGGTGCACGTTTCGGAATGTGGATAAAACAGCTCGCACGCTTTGGAGAGTTCAGGCGCGTTTCATGCAATTGCTGTACCGAGAAACATTGGATCTGGTGAAACAGAACTAATAATGGCACAAAGACGCCAATTGAACATGTTTGTAAAAGGAAGAATAGTTGGAATGCTAGAATCTGGACAATCACAAACTGAAGTGTCTCGTATTCTTAATGTGCCTCAGTGTGTACTCTCGAGACTGTGGCAGAGGTTTTCAAATACGCGAGATGTTACCCGCCGACCAGTACCAGGTCGACCAAAAGTCACAACCGCAAGCCAAGATCGTTTTCTGGCAATTTCTGCACGACGTCATAGGGACAGCTGTGCCAGAGAACTGGGTTCGCCGCTCAGTGCCGTCACAGGAATAACAATTTCGAGGCAAACTGTTTACAGGAGACTCAATCATGTCGGTCTGTATGCCAGAAGACCAGCAGTTTGCATTCCTTTCACATCAGCGCATAAACGAGCTCGTTTAAACTGGAGCTTGCAACATCGGCATTGGAGTCTGGGACAGTGGGCAAATGTGATGTTCAGTGATGAGTCCCGCTTTACGCTACAGTGTGATTCTCGTCAGGTAACAATCTGGAGAGAAAAGGGGACTCGTCTCCAATTGCAAAACATAAGAGAAAGACATCACTTTGGCGTCAGCAGGAGTAATGGTGTGGGCGGGCATTATGTTGGATGGCCGCACCGACCTCCATATTTCTGAGACAGGCTCAGTCACTGGTCAAAGATACAGAGACGAGGTTCTTGAGCCTTATGTTTGCTTGTTTCGAGCTGCTGTTGGTCCTGAGTTCATATTCATGGACGATAACGCGCCATGTCACCGAACAGCTGTGGTCGATGACTTCCTTGAATCAGAAAATATCCAGCGAATGACGTGGCCTGCGAACTCCCCTGATCTGAACCCTATCAAGCATGTCTGGGATATGCTCGGGAGACAACTTGCAGCCCGTTCACCCCCGCCAAGCTCCGCTCCGGAGCTTAAAAAGAGCTCTCCAGCATGCTTGGAACTGTTTAAGCCCACAACTCATCCACCACCTCATAGAAAGTATGAGTAATCGTTGTGCAGCGTGCCTAGCAGTCAGAGGTGGCCATACACACTATTGAACTTCAGCATCATCTTTTGAAGAAAAATTTTTTTTGTGCAAAGAGTATACTCCTCATATGCCTAATTTTCATTTAAACTATTTTTTGGGATGATAAAAGTAAATATTACCGTTTTTTTGAGTAGTTTCCTTATTTTGTTACCGTGTTGCACTCGCATATCACGTTTCCCCCTATTTCGATGTATATTTCACCTTCTCACATTACTCACATAAATAACAATTATGCTTAACTTTTGGACACCAGTGTATATATATATATATATAACACTAGTTTCGATTATAAAAAAATTAGTTTCGAGAAGTGTAAGATGTAAGAGTTAAACTAAACTTTTTCATAATAGATAAAATACAGAAGACGCTTTAAATCAGGTAAGTATATCAAAAATGTGTGTAATTTATAGTGATTTCAAAAGTAATACAAATTGGTAAATTGAATTTCCGGTAAAACATTATAAAAGTCAAATTAGTTTAAATTCTTTCAATCAGTTATGTTAAAAATCGGTTAATTCTTGAAAAAATGCTACACAATTTCTTAATCAAAATCGTAATGATTTAACTGAACTGTTTAACCGCTCTAAAACTTACTTTAAAATAAACACCTACCTTTAAGAGCAAACGCTGGACTTTCTACTTAATACTAACCTGTTTTGTGCAAATATTCTAGCTTCCAACATTTGTTCAACAAGACTGGATCATTTTTCATCAATACAGTAGTTATAGGATTAACGAGACGTACCTCACATGAGTAGTCTTGAAGCTGTCAATCACATCATGGACATTCTCTATCCATTAAGCTTGACCTCACGCTGGAAAACATCTTGGGGGCTTCACTTTCTGTTACCTGGAGCAATTTTCTAGACTCTAAATTGCTTCTTACTGAAAATTGTACTTTATGGAAAAATAAATAAATATATATAATATATCCACTATAAATCAAAGGTCTGATTGTCTAACACTTCCAACTTGTCAAGGCGGTGTAATCTATCAAGATTAATAATAAATGTATGTTAAATAAAAAGTTTTCACTGAGCTACTAATAGTTTTTGCAAACATATATTCGCTTTGAAATTGAAGAATATTGTTTTATGCTGCATGAAAAGTTATCTCGTTAACATTGTCGCTTTCTACTGAGTTGAAATGATAGTATTGAGGCCTTCACGCACAATGTAATTTATTTTAGGTTTAATTTTTTGCAGATTTTTTATTTAATCTCGTAGTTTTTTACGCCATTGCTATATTTTATGTTTCGACGGAAAATAAAGAAAAATATTTTTTAATAGTTTCATTCATTATGAAGAGAAAATTAAAGTGAGTGTCAATCTCTACAGCCGATTGCAATTGGAGGAAAACTACGTTAAAAGACATAAATTTAAAAAGAAAATTGCTTACGCATTATCAAACACCAACAAAAATTGTGAAATGTTAGGAGCCCGGAAAACTTAGGCGCCCCAGGAGTTATTTCTTACAGATTACAGAAAAGTTTAATCAACACGGCTTTTGAAAGTTTCTTGTTCTCTAAGAAACAAGTCGCCAAAATTTTTTTAGTCACCCGAGAGAAACTGCGCCCGAAATTTTCCTGCACATGTTTCAGAGTAAGAAAACAAGCATTAAATTACCAAGAAATAGTGCATTTTTTGCCATACAAATCTATTTTCATTCACTAAATGAGACTTGCTATAAATCAGTGCCCTTTGCAAACTTTTGCTATACTGCTTCAATTTCCCCAGTAGAATTTATGAGAAGAACTGTAATCAAGTTTAATCTTTTATGTAAAAATTTAATTTGTCATCATGTCTTTTTTTTTCTTTGAAATATTACACGGAGTATTTTCCTAGTAAAATCATAAAACTAATTGAAAGAAGTACTACCGTATTTCTTTTTGCAAACAAACAATTGTGATACACTAAAAGCTAATACATATTATTAATTAAATATAAGAATAGTAACAGATTTTCTTCATAAGCAAGAAGTAATTCACAGCGAACTCCAATAAATTCTCTTCCAATAAAGTGACGGAAATGCCAATAACACTCGGCTGCATAATTCTCCCCCACGACGTACAATTTAAACTGTCAAGCGAGTAATATTAAATGTCAAATTTAAAGGAGTTTTAATTGGAAGCAGCAGACCGCGGTCTGAATTCAAACTGACAGTGTAGCAAATGAAGCTTGCAATGGAAATGCATGCAAAATTCTTGGACAGAGGTTTGAATGCGATGGGGGAAATGTTGTTTTCCTCTGAAATAATACATCATACATTCCCAAGCAATATATGAAAATAATCTGTAAAAAATGTAATGCTATTACTTAATTAATTATTAATTGATGATTAATAATAAAATAATATCAACTTTCTAATGTGCGTTGTTAATAAAAGAACCACTCATAAAATTGACACAAAAAATGACAGAATTGATCCATATCATACATCAAAAGAAGCGTCTAAGTCTCATAATGTGTTGGTATTTTCAATGGCCTGGAATGCATTTGATTTTATTACAAATACGAGGGTTTATCAATATTTTTATGTTTCTCTTATAGCTTCGGAGCTTCACAGATGTACTCATTATTTTGATTTTTCTGAAGAATACACCTTCTTCCAAACAAATACAAATAAATAACTTGTTAAATAAAAAATAAAGAATATATATATATATATATATATATATATATATATATATATGGTAGGGAAAAATACAAAACAAGACCGAATACAGTACGTGAATCCGGAGCTAAACGTCATCAGTCGCTGCTTCACACATTGTATTTGATATTAATTTGTATTTCTTTTTTCCAACGTTTATACTGGTATTTTTGACGTTTTTTGTTTGTTGATAATTCTTGTTTTTCCTAAATATGTTGTGACTATTTTTGTTTCTATCAACTTAGCGTTGACACAACAGTACGTTCTCGTTCGTTTATGACGTCTTTAAATTATTTCAATTTCTAAAAAAAAATATATTTGAAATGTATTACTTGTTTACTCAAACCTGTTTTTGTGAGGTGGATAGAAAATGCATAAAAACATCGCATTAAAAAATTCTACAAAACTTCACCAGTCGCTATAAAAAATACTTTTCTCAGCACAGTTTCAAAATATTTTTTATGCGGTGGATAGGGACCGCATAAAAAAAGTCGCAAGTAGAAAATAACCTAAGAAACTAAACACCAAAATAACTAGGAACTGCGAAGTTAAACGAATTCAATACACAGCAGTTATATGGAATTTTGTAAATTTTGGCGAATGGCTCCAAATTTTGACGAATGTGGATAATTTTGCTAAATGGAATTCCAAATTTCGGCAAATGATAGCAATTTTGCTGAATAGAGCTCCAAATTTGGCCGACTTACGTTAGTTTTTGCGAATCGTCAGACAAAATTTGGTGAACGAACAAATTTTTGGTGGTCACAGTGACCTCCCGACTGAGAGCTCCTGTCGTCACTTGAAGATGCTATCTCGCACTCGTTTTATAGGGGAAGGTTGCCGTCAATGGACCGGTTCCATGACTGGACCGCGAAGATATTTCCCGTACCATAGTTTGTTCAGACGCGTAATCGGTTTTAGCACCTTCCTTTGTTTAAAAACTGTCTACTGCAGAGTCGTCAAGCAGCTAAAATTACTTCATCATAGTGTTAATCGGACAGATTTCATTTAGTTATAACATGCGTTGAATATCACTGATCAATAAAACGTGAATATTGATTTAAAAGAGTGCCGTAGTGCTGCCATCTATCGGTATATAAAATAATGGAGGCAAGGCACTTAGTATGCAGTCCTCGACATAAATACAGTTGTAGTCAGTTGTGACTCTGAATAGGAATAGGAAAAGAGTGCCTTTTCAAGTACAATTCCCCATACTTAATGTTTCATCTTGATTCGTCACAGCAGTAACACCTATAAGAATATTCAAAATGACGCGGTTGCTGTTATTGGACCGCTAGGAGTTTTCACGAATAGACAGCCTGACAAAGTGGTTCATTCATGAAAAATCGCAAATATTGTTGTAACTTCAGCTCTATTACCTTTGAAAAATGCTCAACTCTTTTAAAATAAGTATGATAATACTAATAAAAAAAAATTCTCAGCAATTCATGAACACTCATTTACTTTATTATAATTTAAACTCAAAAATTTTTATAAAATTGATTAAAAATTAAAAACATAATAACACAGTTTCAAATACTTTTGCTGTTAAAAAAATGCCAAAATTAGTAAAAAATGACCAGTGGACAAGTGAGAGCATGGAAAGAGCTACAGTAGCTTACAGAAATGATGGTATGCATCTTAACGAAGTCTGCCGACAATATAGAGTCTTGAAAGCAACTTGAAACAGTCGCATGGAAGATAAAAATCGGTTGGTCGTTACCTTAGTCACTTACTAGAAATTTAGGAGGTAAGCTCTCCGAAACAGAAATGTAATTAGTGAATCATATTTTGAAACTAGAGAAGATGTTTTCGCAGTTACTTCCGAAAAATTGGAATAATTGGCCTTTCGAGAGGCTGAGCAAAATAACTGATTTAATTAAGACAAAAAGTCTGTTAGTACTATATTATCTGGTTTTTTGAGACTTAAGCCTCTGGTTTCAGTAATGATATGGTCAATAAGTTCTTTGACATTTCTTGAGAGCAAGTACAATCTTGCATAGAACGAAAATTTTCTAAATGGTTTTAACAAAACTCCCAACAGTTCAAAAAGGTTTAAAATATATTAGCTATGAACGGTGTTGCACAGGTTGGGAAAAAATCAAGTGGTGAACGAGGTGTGATGACAACAGCTGTGTGTTGTGTGAGTACTGGGTTTGTTTTATGTTCCATTTGTCCAAAAATAAAAAAAAAATTCGAAAGTAAATCTCTTTTTCTATAACTCATTGTTATTTGCATTGTTTATTGATCGCCTGTTATAAATATTTGTAAGTCACGCATTGATGGAAACTTGATGGTCCATCCATAGCAACCGGTTGCCATGAATGGAGGACATGCTAAAGCATTTATTTTTAATTTTCATTCTTTATTGGAATTTATCACTTTCATAATAAATAATGAATTCATTCATTATTTATTATGAAAGTGAATATTATTATTCAAACTGAAATATACTGAGAAGTTGTTCCTATAAATAACGTGAGACTTGAGTTGGATTTTCTTTCTAAAAAATCGAAAACTGTTATGTGGTTCATTGACGGCAAGCTTCCCCTAAATAATTTTGTCAATCGAGTGCCAATCTGATCGAAATTTTCATATGATGCAAAAAAAAAAATCGCACAAAAAATGTTTGAGTGTAATGTGTGTGTGTGTTTGTGCCGTGCTACACCGAAGTCAAGTCTTAAGGTGTAAAATTGTTTTATAGCCTAAAATTATTTCGAATAAAACATATAAATAAAAAAGCAAGTTAATTTCAGGTTTTTTTCTGAAAAACAAAAATATAAAGTACAGTCTATTAGCCAATTTTCCACAAAAAAATATTCTTATAAGCGGAATATTCTATTAAACGGAATTAAAATAATAGACACCTACGTAATGGTACATTGAAAATTAATTACATTAAACGGGATATTCTTTTAACCGATATTCTAATACGCAGGCTTGACTACAATATTATGATGAAGTACAAAAATTAGAAATACGTCAACAAATATATTCAAAAAATGATAACTTTAATCATTATAAAATAGTTACATAGGATCACAAAATTAATTTTTATCATGAGCTCTTATCCTTTATCTCTCTCATCAGCATTTACAGCTAATTTTTCTTTTTCCCTCAAAGCTCGACGAAACTCTTCTTTACTAGTTACTTCTGATTCATTACAAAAGTTTCCTGACGTTGTCTAATCTAAATTTCATTGATTAAAATAGGAAGCTAAAGAACCTTTGCTATCCCCTTTTAAAGTTTCCATTACGTACTACTGGAGATTCTTTTTAAACAAAAAAATTATATTTTTTGAACTAAAGCTTTTTTCTTCTTGCACCCCAGTTACTATTACAAGCAACCGGTGCAATATTACAATATTTTTTGGAATCATAGGCGTAATTGAAAGTGGATATATTTAGTAGTTTAATTAGTTCTTCCTCATTAAAAGTTGTTTCAAATAGTTCCCGAACATCTTCAATGTTTATGTCTGAAAATCCGCCCCCTTCTAAATCAGATGCAACAGATAGGATTCCGTTACATTCTGCTTCCTCAAATGACACACATTTTTCTCTCTGTAACATTTTGAGCAATCAAAGTTTTAAAACAGACATGAAGTGTAGACTGTTTTAATTTCTTACAAACCAGATCTATAACTTCAAAACAATCTAAAATAGAAATATCTTTACACGCTTAAGTAAGTTACGTTTTTATCGTTTTCCATTATTTTTATTTTTGGGGGGGGGGGGGGGATGCGAGTCATATGTAGCGTTAAGACCGTAGCCTTAAGTCTTATGTAGCCTTAAACCTTATGTAGCTTTAAGTGCTAAAATAATATCTTGATTTTTTGGACAAGGATAAATAATGTACAATTTTGAGAACTAAATACAATTTTTACTTTAGGAGGATTTCATTAAACAAGCATTATCAGCGTGTTTCTTGTGATATTAAAAAGCAATAAAAACTTAAAATTCTTATTTTTTTCTTCTAAACATTTTCTACTTCTGGAAAAAAAGTTTCTTAACCAGTCTACAAATTTTGTGTCAACCTAGTCTTACAAAACCTACAAGCCTTAGTAAAGAGCTTGCTAGACTGGTTGCCATAATGAAATCTCCAGAAAATTAGAAATTAATCTATAAAATCACTTATCTTCAAACAACATCAATTTGCTCTTTAAATTGTGACGTAAATTATTGCTTTGGCTGCTTAGGAAACGAAGCACCAAATATTATTGCGTGCCAGTTCAGAAAACCTGTCTGCGAACTTGACTACTAAATAGTTTGAAATGTGCAAGCGAAGATCAACAGTCCTTTCGAATTTAAAAAAAAAAAGAAAGTAAATGTTATTTTGCAAACCGAAAAATAAAGCTACTAGTCAAAAAAATAACAACAATTTTAAGGAATTGAAACTTCTAGGGGATATGTTGAAAAAATATATGGATGAAGATTCGGTATTATTGTTAAAATACGTTTCAAATAATTTTAAATATGTATATTTAAGTTACACCAATATTTTTTAAACGTACTATCGCAAAATGCACCTCAGTTTACAAGTTTTTGAAGTATTGAGCTACTTGAAATAGCATTTTAGAAGACGAAACCGAATCTATGTTATAACACAACTTACATTAGAAATAAATAAATACCTTGTGTAGAAAAGTAAATGGCAATCAACAACGTTATAACGCACAAAATTAACAGATTACTGCAGACATAGGTTTCGGGGTTTTCCCTTTTTCAATGCAAAAAAAGAAATACTTTTTGGATGCAAAGATATGCTGTTAAAGCAACGAGAATGAACAACAAACTGTTAAAACACGACAGTATGGAACTCAGAGTTAAAGTTACTCATTTTATCCTGGGAGAAAAAGCCGTTTGGCAATAAATTTCAACAAAAATCATTTAACGGTAAATTTTGCTGACAAAATGAAACCGCTAATGAATAAATTAGCAATAAATTTCATGTTGAAAAAAAATGAAACATTAAATTGTAACATTTAACGAAAGGTAGAGTAAACATAATACAGGAAAAACATGAAAAATGTTGGAAAAACAGCAAAATAAAATTGAAAAATATGTATAAAATAAAACAAGAAACGGAAACTGAACAGGAATAAAAATAATTCAGGCAGACTGAATGAAAAGATGACTACGACCAAAGGAGTTCAAAGAAAAGGGGGAAAAGAGAAACTAATTATAAGAAAGGAATCCAAATTGTAGAAAAATACGAAATGGCTTTTAGATCGTTTACTAGATTAGAACGATTCTTCAGAACGGGGAAAGACTCCCAAAAATCAAGGTCTGAAGATTTTTAGCATTTTTGAATAGTTTCTTAAGAGTTAAAATCAAAGAAGTGATTTTACTCCCAGCAATGTTGATAATACTAAACCTGTTCAAGCGTTGTTTTTTACATAATTGTTTTGCTCCTTTAAGCAAAATTTCAAAGAACTCCGGGTCTGTCCGACATAAGCGAGACCACAACTTCAATTAATTTTATAAATTCCACAACAATTAAGAGGATTAATAGAATTCTTAAGAGACGAGAACGATAGTTTATGAATTGGCGAAAACGCTACCTGGAATTGGAAGCGCTTCCGAATTTTAGCGACCTGAAAACTAATAGAAGAAAATAATGGTCTTTGTATCCAAAAGTTCAAGTTTTTGCACTGAAAAGAGGGCTACCTGTAACCCCGAAACACGTGTCTAACGTAATCTTATAATTTTGTGCGTTATAACGTTGCTGGTTACCATTTACAACTTACATTTTTTGATGACAAATTAAATTGCATCCTCGTAGCCTACAGACCTAAAGCTTTGTTCTTCCATCGATCATGTAGTACATAAGAGTAGGTGTTTTTAAGCTTCAGATCCAATTTCAACATAGGTCCAATACAAGTGATCTCACCCCCTCCCCTTTTTTAGCATGCTATTTCATAACTAAAAAGTTATTAATGAAAATTTCACGAACTTTTTTAATTTATAAAACAATATAATAGTGCATGCACGCGCGGGTAAAATATTAAAATTATTTTACTTATAGCCTAATGTGAAGACAGTTGTGTACAATTAAAAAAAAAAAAAAACGGAAAAAAAACCTATACTTTGTTCCTCAGTAGTTTATTGACTTCCCTTTTTTTTAATTTAATACATCTTTTCTTTTCCGCTTTTCATAAAATTAAGGTTTTGCATAAGAAATATTAGAAAACGAAAACATATTAATGTTTACTTTATGTTTTGCTTTGCGCTTTAATTAACGAAATTTCTCTTTTAATCTCTGAATAATGAGTTAAATGTTTCACTACAAAATGAAAATTAGCAGTTCAAACAGAATGAAGCTCGCTTCTACCTACGCCCGCTTCGTCTACTGGCATTGATTACATTTAAATGTAAAATACGCGACTTCTTAAAACTGGTACATTAATTTTCAATTAATGCAGTGACTTCTTCGTAATTATTTTTTAATAAGTTTAAACGGACTTAATTTTTCGTGTTTATTTGAAAATTTTAACTTTTGAAACTGTATCAGACAATAAGGAATTGTAAAAGAAAAAATCTTACAGTTATAGCTTCTAAGTAGTATTTATGCAAAGCCTCTTTCAAGTTTTGGTATTAAATTAATTCAACGATAACACTGGAAAAATAATTTAAACTAGCTCTTTACATTTTTATTGGATAAATTACGTCCTTGAGTCCTTTTTGCATTTCATTTTACAACATCATTTAATGAATAACATAAACATTAGCTCCAAATACACACTTTAAAATTATTACATACGTAATTAAATTATGAAATTAGAAAATGTCTTTTCTGTAATTAAAAATGAAATTTTGTTTCGTGAGTTTTTATTTATTAGTGAGTCTCTATTCAACTTGATTCAAAATATTCTACAATTTATTTCAATACATATAGTTGCAATAATTTATTACGAAAACATCATTTTCATATATTCCTTTGTCTCGTAAAAAATGCTTGAGTGGTTTTCTTCAGATAAAACATAAAATATTATTTTCATATAAATTCTTGCACCTTTTAAGCGACATTCTCAACTTTATGAAACTAAAAAAGTGAAATCGCCCATACCGATTTTGCGTCTAAAAATAATTTATGAAATTTAATGAGAATATAAACATTCTTCTCCACTCAAGTATTCTGTATGAATATTTAGTGATTCAAAATTATTTAATGAAATTTAGCAATCTCAATGGTTAGCTTATAACAAACGCTTTCCACATGGTGTTAAAATTTCACATAACAATCAGTTAAGAAGTTAGATGAAATGACTACTACAAAGGTTTCCATAAAGCATTCAAAACCATACTGCCAATGGCAATTAAGTGAAATCTTTCCATCATATTTGTGCATCACATGTCATTACAATTCAAATATTTCAAACTTATTTAATGTATGCAAAACTCTGCAAATGTCTTGATTACTACCATCAACAGTTAAGCGCGGGAAATACAATCACGCCATTCAACTTGACTGTGCAACAGAATCTTGCCAGATATAAAATCCCTAGGGAAGATTAGATAGATAAATAGCTGGGTAATTTGCATCTGAAATTAGCAAACTGCATTAACACGGACGTCTAATCAATTGATCATGCTAAAATAGAAAATTATACGAAATGCAAGTTTAATGCGAATGTGATAAAGTGCTCTATTCAAATGAGTATTGTGGGCATCATCTTTTAACTACAAATGCGAACTGTCCTTTGCAGAAAACAGTAATTCAAAATAGAGGTTTGTTTTCTAATTTTAAAACTTTTTTTTTTGAATTTTCCATATGAAGTCTGTTTTTTTTATCTACGTTTGATACAGTACATAGATATAATTGAACATTTCGTGTAATAGAACATTTTACGAAATGCAAGTTTAATGCGAATGTGATAAATGAGTATTGTGGGCATCATCTTTTAACTACAAATGCGAACTGTCCTTCGCAGAAAATAGTAATTGAAAATATAGATCTGTTTTCTAATTTTGAAACTTTTTTCTCTCTTTTTTTTTCTTTTTTTTTAAATTTTGAACCAGTCTTACCTATTTTATACAATGCATTATACATGTGAATAGAATTTATTTGAGTTAAAATTAATATTGTTTAGGGCTCTTACAAGAACTATGAATAAAAGTACATAGTTACAACAATTACAAGTCGAGAAATTTAACCACTCGTGGTATTGTTAACAAACATCTAAATTTCATCCAGACACGCTATATGTAACTTTTTGTGTAATTAGTCATTTAAAATTTGTTTTCACATGTGTGCTATATATTATTTAGAATCATGCCATTAAGGCACATAATTTCTTTGAGCGAAAACGAATTTTAAACAGTTGTGTTTTAGTTCTTTATAATTTGCTTGTCAACATTTGATTTAAAAGACTTCGTTTTATTTCAATCCATATATATTCCGTTTTGATTACTGTGGGAAGTTCTGCCACTAATTTAATTAATTCTTGTAAGCACAGATTACTTTAAAACAAGAAAAGTTGAGCTTTTTTCTTCAACTGAAGGCATAGATTCACACAAAAATATTACTTTGTTATTCTGTGGTTTAAAAAAACGAGTGGAAAAGAAAAAGAAGAAATAATAGAAACAAATACATTACACGGACAAAAAGAGAAGTCTTAATGCTATATCGTAATTGTTAAAATATATGCCACTTATATTTTGCAGGTAAAATGTCTATTCTAATTACATTTATTTTTGTAACATTTTTACCGAAATCATATCTTCTTATTGTGCACCAATAGTGTATTAGTGTATTAAAGTAGTGTGTGATAATTAAGTATTTTATTTCCTATTGTCCTCGAGGGTTAAACTTCAAATTCCCACTTTTTATCGTTAGATTATAATGCATTAATTTCTTTTTATGCTTGGTTGTATTTTCTTGTTAGCTTCGTATCTTTTGTAATGAATAATATCTTCTCTCATTGAAAACCACTTACAAAATAGTACTTAACATCTCCTGGAATACTAAAAATATTGATATTTTTTACACTACTTAATATCAACGAAAAATGTGTAAAAAAAGAAATAATTGCAAAGTCTCCATTAAAGAAATTTCAGCTAGATATCTTGACAATACTTCATTGGAAAACGATTTCAGCCTTTGTTTTTTTTTGAAAGATACTGAAAAAGTCAAAATTGCTTTATAGACGGTAAAAATAACATCGAAACAAACCAAGAACTTAAGTTCTTAATGATGCCTCAAATATTAATGATCGCCGCAGTGATGTTATGCCACTTCAGACAGAACTGTAACTTGTTCAGTATAATACCCTATTGTACAACTCGAACAAAAGAAACAAATATATTTCTTTTCAAAGTTTTAGTTAAATTGACTTTCTTAGGAGTAATTTTTATTTCCGAAGAATGTAAAATACTTCATTTCAGAGAGAGAAAACATAAATTTTAAACGGAAAAGTTTTAAAATTCGGAAATTTAAAAAAAAACCGAAGAAATGAATTGTATCTCGGCCATACTTAATTTTAAACAAAGAGGACAACAATTTTCAAAACAAGTATGAAACATTTGAGGCAAAAACTGAAGAAAAAAGTACATAGTGAGGGCAATCTAGGCACTTTAGGAGAAAGCAATGGCTAGCTAGTTAATATACTTGAGAATTTAATCGTTCATTTTTAAGGAAGAATTTACTTGTATATACTTTAGCATCATATTGCAAAACTTTGGATTTTTTTTTGAAAATACCATACATCAAACACAATTGACATTATAAAAATCAAATCTGCACAAACCACGTAACTGTTGTAAATCTTAACAGGTACCAACGGCCCTCCAAATCCTACAGAAATTCACACACACGTAGACAGATTTAATAAATGCCTGATCTCATTAGTCAGTCACTTGGAAACGCCAGCAAATTATTAAATTTTGTTGCTGTCATCAGTGGTAATCTTTACTTTGTAAACAATTTTTGAATACCCTTCTATATTCAGTAAGTTACACAGTAAATACAGTAAGTTACAGTAAATACACAGTAAGTGAGTTTCCACTCTATGCTTCCTTAAGAGGTTTTCCACCTCCAGCTCAGTTAGTCCTATGCCGGGCTGATGAGTGCTAATAAGCACGAAACTGCAGTCCTCGGCTGGAATTGACTGAGCTGGCGGTGTATTTCATGTACCCTTCTATATCTCACGAGATTGCACCTCATACTCTCAGGCCAAAACACTTATCAAAGAGAATGTTATATTGGAAAGGAAGTTTTGATAGTTTTTAAATCATTTCTGATAGTTTCCGTTTTTTAAATGGAACGACGGAAAATGGTGGTAGTAAAGGATTCAGTTCGTTCTCCGTTTGTTTTTCAAGACAACCGCCTTAAACATGCGACCATGACTTTCAAAAAAGAAATTCAATACAACTGTAATAAATGTACTGCCATGATTATGACTTTGGAAAAATAAACAATACGTGTATGTAAAAGCTAAAAAAGTTATTGTTCATCATTGCAAACGTGAGAAAGTTGTGAAAATACAGAAACTAACAGATAAAGCTGGGTTACACCAAAAACGTTTAAGGGAAGAGAGAGGTTTTATCCTAATAAAACTGGTCTCGTCATTTGTTTACACGCATAAGTAGTACAGATATGAAAATCAATGCGTGATTTAGATTGAAAAACAGCCTTAGAAGGTTTTATGTCATTGGAAGGTAAGGGGAAGAAAAAATAGAATTTTTCACTTCTAAAACTTCTAAAAATGGATTTTTCACTTGTTGAGTTAAAATGGCTGCACTTTTCCCGAAACACCACGGATTATTTGCACAGCGAACGATCTAACCATGGATAGTGGAGAGTTATTGCAGTGCTTGTATTACCATCTCGCACCCTAAAAGAGATGAGATTTTGTCTTATTTTTAATGTAGTTATCTCCAAGTTTTTGATTTTGGCAGTGACACCTCTGTACTTGTAAACGTTTCATACTCACTACAAAAATACTTCTCATTCATCAAAATGATTATATTGAACATTTACTACATTGGCAGACTCTTTTTTTTCTTTTTAAAGAAATACCTCAACAAATTTTCAAGTGAGAGAGATATGTACAATTATTAATATTAATAAACAGTGAAAACTGCTAAGGGTCATTCCACGGAAAACGGTCATTTTGTCCCGCACGTGACGCTTCAACAATTTTATTAAATATAATAATTTAAAAAGGTAATTATTAGCAAAATTTCGTTGCTAATGAAATCATATATAAAAAATGTATACAAACCTTCACGTTCAGGACAAAACTACCGTTTTCATCGAAATGGCTCAGTACATATTTTTTTTCAACGGTTTAAATTAAGATTTGTCGACAAATCAGATATGTTTAATTCACATTGAAACATTAGCTTTCAAAACCTACAATTTGTTTCGTCATTGCTATAGTAACATAGCAAACATATTAAACAACACATACAACAAACTACAAGAAGTTGACTTTGGATGTCCCGCACATGACGCATGTAATTAAATTAAATTTTAAGTAACAAAATCATTTAATAAAAATAATACTGTGTCGGTAGTATCTTTGTATCAAATGTAAAGTTAAAGAAATGTTCTTACTCCTGTTTTATTAATATATTATAATATATATAACGAAAAGTTGGTGAAATTTTGATGATCGGATTGTCCTGCACGTGACAGTAAAATTGCTTTTGTGTCTCACACTTAAAGAACCGTAATCTAAATAGCATTATCTCGCAACGAATCACTATTAAAGCACTTATAGCATCTCTTGAAAATATCGTTTAATGCTTCATATAAATCAAACTAAATCCATTAAACAAACTCAAGTACCATTAGAAACAAATATAATGTCATCCAAAAGGACAATTTTAATAATAAAAGTCATAAAATATTTAGGAGTAATAAGTTTCAATGCAAGGTATTTAATTTCTTGTAAATAAATAAGTGCTATATTTACTCCGTTTTTAATGCTTTTTGATACAATCGAATTACCATTAGTTTGTAATTATTTTTCATTTATTAAGCTCCCATAAAATTTAAGCATAAAGCACATTTTCTTTTTCTGAAAGAAAAAAACTTAAAATCAAACCTAAAACAGTTTAAATAACAGGCAATGCTATTACTTTTTGTGTGTATTTTACTACTTAAAGCGCATCATCTAGGCAGTGACACGGTGGATTTTTCCATGATCGTCTTCTCCTAATCCTCTTCCCCTGCTTTAATGAGATCGAAATTTGAGGAAATGTTTTAACTCATTAATTGCTTAGCTACATCGTTGCAAAAAATGATTAAGCCATAAAAGAAACTTTTTATGGCTTGTGCTCTGTTTTATCTCCCTGAGCCACGAGTTATTTCTGCAATGTATTTTTTAAAAGAATTCACGGAAGTTTTCTTTTTTAACAAGAACTGCAATAATAATGTAAATGTAAAAACAGTGGTTCGCAGTTTTATTTTAAAACAAATTATTTTTATAGTTATATCCCTTTTTGATCTATTTATAGAAAAATTTACTTAATAGTGTCTTAGGGTTTCGAGTGGCATCTCATAAAATGTGAATTAAGTTTGTTTTTCTTTTGTTTTGCAAAACGTTGAAATTTCGAGACTTCTGCTGCAAAACGAAACACAAACTAGTTTTTTGAAAAAAAAAAAGGTTAAAGATGAAGGTGTTAATGATTGAAAGTAAAAATGATTGAACTACTGATTTAATTGTAACTGATTGTTATTAATTGAAGGTGTTTGTAAGTTGTGAGTGAGGTTTTTTTTTCAGAGGGAGGGGGGACCTTTTAGACATTTCTTTCTCTGTTAAAGCATTACTATACATGATTTTAAAAATTTAAAGTGAACATTTTAAACTGTTTCGATTTTTTTAATTGAAGAGGCAAAACTTGTTTGAATTACTGAAGATCTTTCAGTATCTATTTTATGGCGGATCCTGTGTGCATAATATATACGTATACTCTTATGAGCTGAAAGCTTTCTCTCAAATAAAATTTTTATCTCTAAACGTTTCTAATTATATTACTTACAACGGCTATCGTTGATAAATCATGTTACCCTACTTGTGTACTTACAGAATGTTTAGGCCATGTTCATGTCTCCGGATGTTGGGGAGGAGTATTAACTTGTGAGAGTAGTTAAGTATGTTTAGTTCTATTATTAAACCTAAAGTTTTTAATTTGTTTTGATTATGTATTTTAATTTTCACTCATTTAGAACTATTTAAGAGTATCTCATTTATTGTTTATTTTTATTTTTTTGGCTCGTACTTTATTTAATTTTCCATTCATTTTTTTTTTTTCAAGCTCATTCTCTTACGAAAGAAACTTCTAAAGATTTTGATATTATTTTGCGGAAAAATCCTTTCATTAGGGAATGAAAGAAACCTGTTTAACTATCTAATGCGACTTGGTGACTGTGTGACTTGGTCCAGTAGTAAAGTAATTGGTTTCTCTTTTACGAGAATTGTAATCTCTTACAAATTTCTTCGTTGAGTAGGATATGTACTCTTCAATTAAGATATTGAATTATGATAACTCCAGTAAAAAATCATTTTAAAAGTCGTTTAAAGTCAATTTATTACTTGTCACATTGCGATGTAGAGTCATCGCAAAATATTTTAACTCAAGTTTAGTTTTAACAAGCATTAACCTGAATTCTTACGACTGAACATTTCGAGCCGAATAAGGAACTGAGGGAAGAAATGGGTAGTTGAAATAAAACTGCATTCCTTAAAATGACTATATATATATATATATATATATATATATATATATATATATATATATATATATATATATATATATATATATATATATATATATATATATATATATATATATATATATATATATATATATATATATATATATTTGAGAAAGATTCGCTAGTGCGAGAATGGAAATATTTATAATCGGTATTTTATATTTTGCATTAATGACATTTTTAATTAAGTGTAGACATTCTGACGAATAAGTATTGATGCTAAATGACTTATCTCAAGTGCGTTTTCTAGAAAGAAAAAAAAATGCCACGAACCTTAATTTCAAGTTTGTAGAAGGGGCAAGTAAAAAGGGAGAAGTTATGCGGTTTGAATGGAAGTCATTTAAACTCACAGAAACATCATAAATGAAATCAACAAAAAATTGAGGAGGACACTTTGTCGGAAACAATTGAGCAATCCATAGCAACGTATAGTGAAAAGTTGCAGAAAAGAAGTATAGGTTTTTCCTCTCGTATTCCTACCGCGCTGTTTTATTAAAACGCTATAAATAACATTTCTTCCCATTTTGACATCTTTTCGAGTTTATCCAAGACTACGTTTTAAAATTAAAGCACAAAAAAAGAAAGACAATTTTTAAATGCCGTAAAAAAAATTCTCAAACTGGTATAAATAGCTCGAAATATTAGGTGGCAGAGTGGCCATGCTTTTTTTTTTTTTTTTTATCTAGAACAGTTTATACTAGAACAAGAGGAATATGAAGTCAGAAAGTAATTAATATGAGCTCTGACAAGAATAGCCCAGTCGAAATAGGCTTTTAATGTAAGCATAAACGTTACGTAAACTAGAGATGATTTCAAAAATCACGGATAGTTCTTACCTCACTTAAGACATTTTTAATATCTCCTTTTCGGAAGTATAAATTTTAGAGAGTCATTAAAGGTGATTTTTTTCCTCCTATATTTACACTTATGTGTATAAGTTTTTTTGAAAATAACGCCATATAAAACGTTATTATTAATATACACTAGTGGACTTAATTTTGAACACTTTTTAACATTGTATAATAGATTTTTTTATTTAACTTCAATCATTTATTTATAACTTCTCTAATATATATGTATTCATTTCATTTGAATATTATTTATTTTTTTATTTTTAATTATTAAGTAATGGCAAATGTCACAATAGCAATAATATAATGTAATTTCACAATATTAAATAAATGTTCAATAATCAATATTGAATCATTGTTTAATCAATACTTTGTAGGAAAACCATTATTTTTTATTATTTTTTATTTTCTAAAGATAATTATTTAAATAAATCAAAATGCATGTATAAACGATTTTTGTTCATAGTTTGCATTAAAAAAATAAATTAAAATAAAAATCAAGTTAACACTCACATGAAATGAATGTACACATATTAAGAACGTTATAAATCAATGATTTAGTGAAAAATAAATAAACCTAATAACTCATTATACAATGTTGAACATTAAAATCTTTAAAAATTGAAAAGTGTCCAGAAGTAAGTTCACTAATGTATATTGTTGTTGCCCTATAAATAATGCAGGTAAGATATTGTAAATAAAACCCTTTTTTCCCATTATTTTGTACTTAAATTCTGGTAAAACAATATTCCACTGCACTGAGCATGGACATAATCATAAGTAGCAAAAATTTAAATGCCGATTTTTTTAAATAAAATTTATTAAAAATTTATCAAGCAAAGCAATTTTACTTTAAAATTTAAAAGAATGTGAACTAGTTAAAAGAATAATATTATTTAATTGCATTGTATTATCTGTTTTTAATGGTAAACAAAAGTGGAAGTAGTTATGCTTCAATATTTTTACCGTCTTAACAACGAATTGTTGTTTCGAAAAGTCTAGGCTTCATAAAGAAATTAGCGTATTGTTTCTTATTTCTAAGCACTTTTATCACTGCGTAACAATTTTACGTCATACACGGGGTTCTTTTTACCGACCTATCGTTTTGATGGTAGCAACGTACATAAGAATAAAGAGAGGGGGTGTTTCTTAGGCGTAGTTTCAAAACGTTCGTTTTCATAAGAAAATATAACGCATATTATCAAATTACGAACGTAATAGATTTAGATGGAGTATATGGCGTATGGGGGTACACACAGCCTATAAATGTTTAGTAATAAATATTATTTGTGAAGTAACTTAAACTGTTTCAGAATTTGTTGGAAAACCTTTTTTTTAAATACAACATATCCTTATATATTATTTCTGTAGCCGGTTTTTGGTTTCTACGCCAAATTTCCCTCAATTCTTGATCGATTTCATTGATTTACGGCTAATTTTATAGCTTATGGTGCTGGCTACTGACGAAAATTAGACCCAAGGTCTAAAAATTGTTTCTTTTAGCCGAAAAACCTGTTTTAAAGAACCAGAATAAGGTTTTCGGTCAAACTTATAACTTTAATTTGCGCTATGACCGACAGAGCTGAGTAGCTTGATTGGCAGAGCGTTCTCTTCGTAACCAGGAGATTACGTGCTCGGGCCCACGTCCGGACAATCTGCAACAAATAAATTAGAGAAATATCGCGCATTACATGAACACTGAATTAAATGAATAACAACTATGAGGGAATAGAATAAATGAGAAGAAAATGCTCCTTGCCGATATGAAAACATTCAGTGATTTTGTGCTAAATTACTTCGAAATTGCACGTGTTTTTTTTTTTTTTTTTTTTTGAAGCTTTGGCTCTGGAAAGAAAATTAAAGCATAATGTAAGCGAAAATATAAGTAACAGGTTTAAGATTTCAGACTACAATAGAATTGTTTTTTGTTCAGAAAAAAAATAATAAATCGTATATTGAAATATATACTTCTAATGAGTTTTTGACTCTTTGTACAAATAAATAAAATACTACCTCAATTTGAAGGGTAAAATATATATTTTTTCTTCTTTTTGCTAAAAAACAAATAGCTTGTCACATTTTTACTACATTCGAAAAGCTACGCTTAAAAAACAGCATAGTTCAATTTATTTTGTATTTTAACCGTGCTGTTAAATGATGAACACGTGCTGCCATCTAAGTTATAACGGTTTAAGCAGTCTGCGATAACAAATTGTAAAAATTTTCAAAAATAAAAACATTTTTCTTCAATATCTTATCTTATATATTAATCCCCTCTCATTTTAAAACTTATCAGGCTGTCCAATGACGAAAAAAAGACTTACGGTCGAAAATTCAAGTTTTCGAAATCGCCTCTTGCTGTTTCAAAACCTTGATGCTGCCTGTAGTTCTTATGCATTTTTTTTAAAGCAAAGTTCTAATGCAGTTTTCCGTTTTTTACGTCGCTTTCGGCAAAAAAAAAAAAAAAAAGCCTTTGTGTGTGTTCATATTTTAATAAAGCTTAACAGCACTGGACTTAGTTGTTCGGTTTAATTGATAAGTTTTTTTCGGTAGAGCGTTCGGCTATAAACTATCTAAACTTCGGGCAAGCTTGGGCTGTCCGACATAATACCAAATTTATATTAGTATTACGCATTACATGTGCTCATAACATACACACCTAATAAAATAAATGCAGTGGGAATGCTACTTGGTGTTTCGACTCCTCTATGCAAGCTACAGTTATCATTCGGATAAGTTGATTGTTAATCGAACTGTGTTCTTTGACTACATCCAGACCACTCAACATAATGTAAGCATAAAAAAGTATTAGATTTACCTAAAGAAATCCTTTTTGTGCAGAAAAACATTTTTATTGTATGCTAAAATGTAGATGTTTCTAATAGCAGTGTTCGACCTTTTGTACAAATGAAAAAATACTACGCCCGATTAAAACTACGAGTTTCACTCAGTAAACCTTTAATTTTTTATTCGCGCGAATACGATATAAAGCATTAAAAGTATTATCAACTTCATTAGCAAGAAATTATTTTCTACTCCTCTGCTTTCTGCTGAAAAAAAAATACATTTTGTCTACGTTCGAAAAATTACACTTAAGAACGGACTCAGTTCAACTGGTTTTGGTTTTGAATTTTAAGTGTTCGATTAAAAGAGAAACATGTGAGGGCATTTAAGCCGTAACGGTTAAAGCAACCTTCTATGTGAAATAGTTCAATATTCAAAGATAAAAACACTTATTTTCAATCAAATTTATTACTTCTCTAGAATGTTTGTTTCAATCGCTACGTGAAATCTTCGTCATTCTTTAATCAAATTCCATGCTTTGCGAATAATTTTAAATCGTATCATGCTGGTTAATGACAAAACACAGATGCATGATCTTATTATTTTTTTTTGGCAAAAAGCTTTTTTGCTGTTTTTTACTACGCATTCCTTCAATGAATAGCTTTCGAAAAGGAAGGCGCAATTGCTAGGTTTGTTGGGGTGTCGGGCTGTTAGTCAGAATGGCGCCAATTCGAATACGTGCCAATAAATATCTCTTTAATGTTTCTTTTTTTCCCGTCAGATGCTGACATGTGCAGGACTGTATTTGACACAACCTGTTTTTTCACATGTACAATTATTGCTTTTTCACGAGTCACCACTCAGCCACACTTTTAATGACATTTATGTTTGCATTGAAAATATGTACGATTAAAAGGGGAGCTATGATCAAATTATCACAACGTTGTATTTAACGAGGTTTTGTTACTGATGTCTTTAAATTACATGCCTTCTCTTCTGCGCTTACTTTTTTTTTCGGTTCTTCTTCATAATGTTCTTCCTTTGAAATTCTTAAAGAGCGAAATGCCTTATGAAACGATTTGAAGCACAGTGCGGAGTTCCGCACGGGTCGACTAGTGCGTTTTTAAAACTTTTTTTTTGTTTGTTTATGTTAATGGTTGCTCTTATAAACTAAAAGAACCGGCAATTTTAGCTAATTTTATTGTTTTTAATTAATCATAAAATAATTTATTTATTAAAGAATTAAATTTATTCTTCAAGTTGGTTAACCCATAAATATAAGCAATAGTTTAAAGTGTTTTTGCGACAAGATGATTGTTTGACTCTCCTAGTTAAAAAACATTGTTACTTCTATAAAGTACTACTCTTCTAAAGTACTTAAACGTAAGAAACAATATGCTAATTACTTCATGAAGCTTAGAGTTTCGAAACAACAATTCGTTGTTAAGATAGTACAATAGTGAAGCATAACTATATTTCCATTTTTCTTCGGCATTAAAAACATAATAAAATGCAATTAAAGAACATTTCTGTTTAAGCTAGCTCATATTCCTTTACATTTTAAACAGAAATTGCTTTGCTTCCTAAATTTTTGATACATTTTGTCTAAAAAATTCAGCACTTAAATTTTTGTAAGACTGATGATTATTTCCATGCTCAGTGCAGTAGAATGTTGTTTTACCGAAATTGACGTAATAAATAATGGGAAAAAGAATTATTATTTGCAATCTTACCTGCATCATTTATAAGGCAAAAACAGTATACACTAGAAGACTAAACTCTGGACACTTTTCAAATGTTTAAAGATTTCAATATTTAACATTGTATAATGAATTATTAAGTTTTTCTTTTTTAACTAAATCATTTATTTTTAACGTCTCTAATATCTGTACATTCATTTCATGTGAGTGTTAACTTTTTTTTTACTTGTTTTTTAATGCAAATTTTAAACAAAAATCGTTTTTAAATGACAAGTTCTTCAATACAAATAACATCATGCTCAATGGATTGCAATAATGCAATACACTTAGTACTAAAATATACAAACTTTGATTAGTTTTATTCGAAATATAAAACCAATGAGGCTTCTTATTTACATTACATATTTTCAGGTTCCTTATAGTAATTTGGTTTAATTACATTAGTTCGTGGGTTTTTTACCGTGACTTATCCGGGGAAGCAAAATGCAAAGAAATAGCGCCGGTTGAACTTAACAGCAGTTTAAATAATTTTATATTATTTTTACTCCTTTTTTGGGCACCTGATGAGAAATACTAAGTGTCATCTAGAGTAAAAAATCAATCAAAGAAGTCTCTTCATCTCCCACAGTGCCCTTTTAGTTCCGGCAAAGTGTCAAAAAATAATTTCTTTAAGATTTACGTTCGTGAATAGTCATAAATCATTACTGCTTTCTGATTGATCCTCAAGTCGAGATTTTTTGACATGATTTATTTATGTGATTGTATAACTTGAGAACGGTCACATTAAGAATCGCAAACGTGTGATAATACATCAATTTATGAACTTTTTCATGTAGAATTCAGGCCTTTTAAGCCTGGATTTGACATATTATTTTTATACAAAAAAATGCACAAACATGAACAATACATTCTTGTTACAATAAATATTATCAGATATTCTAGAATAAAATATAACATTGTACAAAAATCTCCCTTATAAGACAAAAAACGAAAAAAATCTATTGACAGGTATTTCTACAAAAATATACAGTAAAACCTGCAAAGTTCACCTCCCTTTTAAGTTAACCACCTGTCTGAGTTAGTTGACCGCTATTATAAGATACAGAATTATTCCTAGATCATATATATCAACCTCCATAAGTTGACCACTTGTCTAAGTCGACCACTGAAGTACTGCACCGTAGTTGATCATCTTGCACAGGTATCACTGAACAGGTTACAGTCGAACAGGTTGAAGATGAATCCCCCGAGGTGAAGCAAAAATGGATAAAACGTTTCTAAATTATTGTTTACAAAAAAAAAAAGAGTATCTGCTATTCACAAAATAATTTTCTTTATTCAAACACCATTCATTAAACAATGGAAAAAAATACCAAACGAATAACCATTTTGAAAAGTACAGTGAAACCCGTGTAAATTGACCAACTAAGGTCGGAGGTTGATACATATGATCCGGGACTAATTCTGTATCTGATAATAGCGGTCAACTTACAAGGGAGGTCAAGTTTACAGGTTTTACTGTGTATGCAATTTTAACGTGTTCATTTTCGCAAAAACAGTTTTGATGAAAAAGTTTTGTTGGTAAATACCTTGCTTTTATTTTCCTGGTACTGAAATGTCGTTACCCAGTTGTCTCGTCAAGCACATTACTGGGACGGGGTTTTTCTTAGTTTCATTTCTGCTTTTAGTTTTTTAAATGTTTTTGATAGAAAAATGAACACGTAATTGAATGATAATTTTGAAATATTTAAAATGCAGTCTAAGTTTGTAGATGCTTTATATTTTGTCGCTACTTACTCAAGTTCCAAAGTTATGGAAAAAATCAAATTTGGGAAGTGAATTGTTACACATATCCGCTATGGTGTTTTCTAAGCACCATGAGTGGTATGTGCTGGTAATACCGAAATCTCTGAAGTGTTGAGGTTAACAGGAATTTTACGACTTGAAATGCCCTGTGTTTCTCCCAATTGGGTTTTTATTTTGCAAATAACGGATTTCTCACTCTTTGAGAAAACTGGCACGAGTTAGTCAATGTATTTTCCCCCAATTAATGATGATGGTGAATATTTTTGCCTCACGATCCAAATCTTAAATTACCCACCATAAGTAATTTCTATTAATTTTTGGCTCTTATAATTTTGGTCAGAAACATTGAAATATGTCGACAGAGCTGGACTCACAAAACATTTTTCTCTTGAATACGAACATAAAAAGGAGTTAGATATAGGGATTGCAATACCGGACCAAAAATTCAATACCGGTATTCGGTATTTTTTAAACGTGATACCGGAATACCGGTATTTGAAATTTCTCAAAAATTGCTTGAAAACATATTGTTTCGTTGCCACATTTCATAATTTTGTACAAAAATTGTATTATTATGAAAACATTTTGTGAACAAATATAAAATGAAGGAACAAATGTCATAATAAAAAATCAATACTAGTAAAAAACATAATGCATCTATTGAATTTTCTCTAAGCCTGGAACTCAGTTTAGTGCTCAACTTTCCTACAGTTGAAACTACTCTTTCGGAACTCACGCAGGTCGGTGGCGCTGTTAACAATGCGTGATACGCCTCCTCTAATTTAATTGCCTAAAAGTATTTTATCTTCAAAAAAAAATCGGTCTGTTGCATGTCATTTTTGGATAAACCCTTTGTGTGTGTGTGTGTGTGTGTGCGTGTGTGTGTGTGTGTGTGTGTGTGCGTGTGTGTGTGTGTGTGTGTGTGTGTGTTTCTTTCGTATTTTGTGTATTTCTAATATTTTTTTTTTAATTTAAAGCTAGTTGAAATTTCTTTCCTGAGAGACGATACTTTTCCAGTATTAACATCACTTTCTCTTGAACAGGAAGGGTTTGTGTTTACTTTTTACTAGCTCTTTGGCTTGAAATTTACGATAAACATGACTAAATTTGATCTTGTTGGCTTCTCTTATTCGTTTTAGCTTTCTTTTCAAAATTCTTTGCAATTATAATTGTGTAAATATCTGAAAATATCTTTGAATTCTTAGAATATATTTATGCTTTTCCTCTATGCAAATTTTTAGGGCAATATATAATTTCTAAATATTATGTTGCCAAGTATGAAGCAAAGTAGCAAGACGGAAAAGCAAACACCAATACTGTTGCTAACAAGAAACAGCTTTGTCAAAATTTAGTACAGTTGAGACAAATATTTAAGAAAAACAATCATAAAGCATTCCTGCAATTGATGGTTTGAATAAATTGTTCAACGGACAAAGGTGGGGGGGGGCATTCAAAATTACACTCGAAATTAACTTTCCCAAAAAGGAAAATGAGCGATCAGGGAAATGGAAAAAATAAATACATGGTGCACAAAATACTTTTGATTAATGATATTCTATTAGTTTACGCTTTTGAAGCTAAATTTTTACATCAATAGATTGATTTCGGTTCTGTATCATGGGAAAATATATGCACATTTAAAATATAAGTAGATATTTAATAAATTGAATTAAAAATTCTTGAATTGAAACTATTATTTTCAGCTAATACCGAAAATACCGGTATTTTCCTCAGCAAATACCGGTATTACGAAATTGCAAAATTGCTCGAAATACCGGTATTCGTATTCGGTTTACCGGTATACCGGTATTGCAATCCTAAGTTAGATATTGCACGTTTTCTCTTTTTTGCAACACCTGTAGTTACGTGATAATAGGTTACATTTTAACGTAAATGCAGCACAACTGAAATGTCACACTGCCGACTATGTACAGTGAAACTAACAAAGCAATATTCCCCTGGGTAGTATTTCTTTTATCCTTCTTTTTGCTTCTAGAAAAAAATAACAATTAAATAATATAAGACCAACTTTGATGCCAGTCGGAAAGCAATGACATCTGGAACAGTCCACTTTAATTTTTCGAAATTATAGTTCCAAAAACGCAATTCCAGACTACATCCTTGGCGTTGTTAAATTGAGGGGAAACTCGGAGATTTTGTAGGAATGGAAAAACTTTTTTATTTAGGAATCCCGGTAATTGATTTGTTTTCAATAACTGACATGGAGGAAGATTATGTTGTCTTAAACTAAAAACGAAAGAGTTGAAAATCCTTTCAAAAAGTTTCTAAATTAAGGAGTATTGGAGGAGTTTTGAAGGAGCGTAAGAATCCTGAAGTAAGTTTATCTGGGTTAGAATTTAACGCCGTGAAAACTTCATGTTCCCAAACCAATTTAAGGAAAATAAATTTGTTAACTAATATATAAGAAGGAACATTTTTTAGTGTTCCATTGTATTTTATTACTAGTTTAACATTACGCATTGTTCTGCTATCGTTTTTATATTTTTTTTTCTGATCAAGTAAAGCCACGACAGAATCATTACTGTTATTAAATTTTTCTTTTACATTACATTATTCTTTTAGAAGTAACAGCAAATTGGCAATACTTTTTTTCTCGTTTAAAAAGCAATTTCAATGTGAGGGTCACCGTTAGAACACTATATTCAAAAGACGAATCACCACAAGATGCAATTTTGAAATTGTATTACAGAAGTTGTTCAATTTGTCTTACAAAAACCATTGCACATGATACCTGCATATATGACCGATAAATAAAGATTATTTTTTGAATAATCCGCTTTATTCAACTAGCCAAAAAATTATGAAACATCATCAAAGCTTAACTATGAGCACCACTTGTTCAGTTACTTCACTTTTATTCTAAATAAACCTACTATGTCTACTTACGATGAGAAAAATAATATTCTAATATGATTTATTAGAATATTACTTTGTCACGGAAGTATTTTATTAAACTTACAAAGCGTTAGATGAAAATCAACGAATTCATTTCAAAACAAATTGTATCCTTACTGAAACAAGACTTCGTTTCAAATACTTTAAAGTTTTCATTTTTTTACATTATGTTTATATCTATATATTCTATTATTTATTTTGTTCTCATGAATGTTTTATTTTATACAAGGCGTTAGTTAAAAAACTCAAAACAAAACAAATTTTATGCTTTTAGATTCGTGAACTTCGTTTCAAATGTTAAAAAGGTTTGTTTTTGCATTACATATAGATATATAATTACATAAACAAAGAAAACATACTTGTGAATAAAACAACAGCACTCTAAAATTCTTATATTTATATTTTCAGCGTTCTTAAAGCATAAATCGGATGAAATAACACATTTTGCTGATACATATATACAAAATAAATCAGTATAGACGTCTTATTTTGGAAAAACTTTCATCCCTTGAGCTTGAACCAGCGTCTAGATAAAATGTGGTTCCTTCTCCTGTTTAAAATTTATGTATTTCATCGATGTAAGCTTGACACATAAACAGGATTATATTACATGCTACCACACATATTTTATGAGACAAGGTAATCAGTCAAACATACGAAAGGTATTCTGTCTTCCTGATAAGGATTTGATTCAACACATATTTTGGACGCTCCATGTGATGGAAAACTAAACTTTTATTTAGAATACTTTTGCAGTGATATAAATAAGAATTACTTGCAGCAAGATAGAAAAATCCCGAAGAATAACGTTCCATTTAATTTAAACTCCAAGTGGGTAGTTTTTAAGATGGAGATTTTCTATTCAGAATATATATATATATATATATATATATATATATATATATATATATATATATATATATATATATATATATATATATATATTATATATTTAGTTTCATCAAAATTATATCTATTAAAAATATCTATCAATCAAAATCATCATCAAAATATCTATTTAAACCTGCCAACCATTTTTTAATAATAATTTTTATTTTAGAATATTTTTAGTTCACAACATGTGAATTCTCACCTCCGTAGCATGTCACACACCTTGTGTGACTGTTTCTGTAGCTTAATAACTTGTTGAATTAAAAGTATATACTTATTTATTTATCATTCTTTTCACAAGTGTCTCAAATACTAGTTGTTTAAGTATATTTATTTTTTAATATTGTGTTTTAGTTCGTTTTAGTAGGAAAAGAAGGTGTGTCACGCAATAATTTCTCACCTCCGTTACCTAAACACAATATGGCATTCCTCATTAACAAGTGACAGTAATGACATCAAATTTTATTTTCCATGATACAAGGGAGCCCCCTTGTTTATTTTCAGCCATAAAGAAGTCGTGAGATTTTTGTCGAAAAGCAAGAAGATAGATTTTGTTTTTAAAACTAAGTGTGGTTATTGTAACTTCTCACCTCCGTGAACTTTAATTTTAGGGATGTAAATTAATGTAAAAAATGAAGTGAACAGACTTTCATATGCTTAACATGTGCAGATTGTAGCAACGAAGAAAAAAAAAATATTTCCCTGGAAAATGTAGTTATTAGGCCTGTATCAATGGCAAATTCCTCACCTCCGTGAATCTCACCTCCGTGACAGACCTTATCACTGTCATTATTTCTGAGGTGAAAATAAATGATGGAGGGGAAATACATGAATATTAGGCATTTTACTAAAATTATCAATTGCCAGTATATTCTCAAATTTACTAAATACTATTTTTAACACACATTTGAACTAAAAGGATAACCACTAATTAAGCCGTACTTTAGTTAAGAGAGCTTTATATTAGATTTCCTATTATTATTAAAATAGCTAATTCTTTGCACACTAAACAAAACTACTACTTTGATATGAAAATGGCCTCGATTTTTAAATGTTATTCTTTTTTCTTTTTATATATATATATATATATATATATATATATATATATATATATATATATATATATATATATATATATATATATATATATATATATATATAAATATATATAGGGTGGAAAATGGCGTCAAAAAAAGGCACAAATTGTTATCTGGTATGCAGAACACAAATCCGTACTAACAGTGCAAAAAATATTTCAAACACTTTATAAAAGAATTCCACTCCATGATGAACACTAGAATTACGACGAGCTTCGTATGCCTAGAATTGCGGCTGTGGTCATTTTCAACCTCTGAGAAGAAATATGCATAGCTCCCTTCATAATGTTTTATATTTATAAACATTAGTTTAAAAAAAATTCATAAAAAATACAGTTTATTTAAAGAATGTAGTTACTTACTTAAAGAACATATAAAATGAAGTATTTAAAATATAAAATAAAATACCCTAAAAATAACCAGCGTTGTTTCATTTGCATTTCAGAAACTGATGGCTAATGCTTCCTTTTATGTACAAAAACATTATGAATGCTTCAAGTTCTTGCAATAATATATTACAAGAGGCATTTTTGAGTTCAGACACTTTCAGAAACTTTTATTTAGAATACTTTTGCAGTGGTTTCTTTTTTCCTCAAAGGGATCAAAATGTCACCCGCCAACACTTCTTGTTATAACCCTTTAGTTAGGGTTTAAAAAAATACGATTTTCTTAAAAACTTTATAATATTATATTGTCACGCCGCTCATTAGAAAGCAAAGAAGTATAGGGAGAATCATTAGTTTTGAAATTCATAAAATAAAACTGCTATTACTTTTCTCAGCATCCGGAGGAATTTTCCAATTCGAAACGATAAGATTATTTCTAGCCGTTGATGCTTGGACTTCAAAAGCAAATAATTAACGTGGAATAACAAAGTCAAAGTCGAAGTTTGCGCCTCTTGTAATCGGTTAAGGAATGTTTAAGTTATTCAGGATTGTACAATCAACCCTTCCTGCTCCCCACGCTTGTAATCGGGGGAAAGTATAAGGGTCGTGTGAAAACTGAACTTGCGTATCTGAACACGGGGCGAAAGTCCCAAATCAGTGAAGTATAAAACCTCCACATTTTCAGATTAAGACAGGCATACAAATAAGAGACTACAGTGTGTCAAGCACAGGATCTTCTTCAAGATGCGTGGTGAGTAGTCTCCATCTTCCATTTTACCCCTCCTCCTTTTTTTAAAGTTCCAAATCAGTGAAGTATAAAACCTCCACATTTTCAGATTAAGACAGGCATACAAATAAGGGACTACAGTGTGTCAAGCACAGGATCTTCTTCAAGATGCGTGGTGAGTAGTCTCCATCTTCCATTTTACCCCTCCCCCTTTTTTTAAAGTTCCAATGTTCAAAATGTTTTGATTATGCCATGTGCTCCCATTTATGCCATGTGCCCTTGCCCCTTGTTGAATAAAATAATATTCTAAATTGTTAAACTTATCCGCCACTTAATTCAAAATCACAACGCAATTCTCAAGTCTCTATGTCCACAGGGCTAGGCTGTGACAATATAGCTCCATAATTTAGTAAAAGTCAAGGAATTTTTTAACTATTTTTGAAAATACAGAGCAGAAGTTAGGGAAAAAAGTTTGCTTGGGGTCAAAATAACCCCTCCCGTGACCCTCAAGTTTTTGCCATCTGAATCATACTGCTTAGCAAGGACTCCAGAAATGCAATGGCGTTTTCATTGGAAGTTGAAACTTTTGGACAATATCTACCCTCTTAAAACAATTGGCGTCACTTGTCAGTATAATGAAGGGGAGGGGTATATTTATTCTGCGTTGTGAATGCATTTAATTGACTAATACTGCAACGCAAAAAAAAGGGGCAAAAAATGCTTAATTTCAAAGAAAAAATCATTCCTTCTCTAGTCTCAAATAACATATGTGGACCCTCTATGTAGCCGAAATAAGGCCTATGCAGTCAAACCGCTTTACTTAGGTTCATATCTAGTGCGAACTGACCTAAATCCAGAATATCGTCCACGTCTGTGACCCTCAAGGTCGTTTGGTAGTTAGTCAACCTGGATGGGCCGTAATTGCTCTGAAGCCGATACACTTAATAAATACGTTCAGTTAATCTTTAGACAGGTAGATCAAAATAGTTTCCCCTGCAGTAAGAAGTCTACATTCGTGCAACTTGGTGTAATTCAGGAAACATTTGACAAAGATACTTAATTTTCACACGAAATTGGTAAAAACCTGTGAAATCCCGAAACATTCAATGGAAATTAGCAGTAACGTTTCAGATTTTTTTTTAGTGTACAAATGAATATTTTTTTCTTACTAGAAAGGAAATTAACAGCAAAACTGTACCAGAAATATAAAACATAAATATTTGAATTTGCAGTTTATTTTAACTAGTACTATATTTTGACTCTGCTGAAAACACTTAAGTTTTAGAATTTTCCGAGTTATTGGTGCAGAATTCTTTTCCAGAAACTTTTAGTACAGTTGAAAACAATTTCAAAAGACTTCTATCTGTTTTAACACTCTTTAAGTAGATTTTTCAATTAGTCTGTGTGTCCGTTGTAATACAGCTTCGTAACTTATCAGTACGAAGTTTGCACTTAACTGTAAACGAAACTCGAAATTTCGAAAAAATGAATGTAGAACTACAGGTTTCAAATTTGTTACTTTCTTATCTCGTTCCAGGGATTTAAAAATAGCGCTTTGTTTCATGGTAGTTTAATTTTTAAGATAATGCCCAAAAATGGAGAGAAAAAATAGCAATATACAACAGATATACATTGAAATTTACGCGAACCAACATCAACTCAAAGCAGTAAAAATGAAAGCAATTATTTCTTGAAGGGGAAGCTAAATAAAATCCTCTTAACCATATTCAAAAGCAAAGAAAATGAAACCCTATACTTCTTTTAAAAATGGAATTTATGAATATCAATGAACATTAATTAAACCTTCCTTGCATTCATAAAACAAACATCTTCCTCCTTTAACTCCTTTTCCTTCTTAACAAGAATCTAATATCGTATAAGTTTTATTAAATGTTATTTTTGAAACTGTCACAGTAGTCTTAAAGTTTGATTTTTGTGGCTGAGTATAAATATATAAATGTGATAAATGATTCACTGCTTCATTTTGCGAATAAATCCTCTCCTGATTCATCTTTTGCCGAAAGCAATATAAATATTTAATATAGATAATTTGCTTTATTCTTTCTAAATGCACAGCGTTTTCTATTCAAAAATTCTATAAATAATTCCATTATGTAATGTAAGTATAGATAAAAGGTTTAAAAAAAAAGAGCATGAGTTTTTTTCTCATTCATTTTTTATGTAATTTAAAAGTAGTGTAATGCTTTTTATCGGTGTTTAATATCTTATTTACTTTTTACTTTTTTTGTTGTGGAAGTTATTGGTAATAAACTTCAGTATTGATTGAAATAATAAATCAAAAACACAAAATAATGTAGTTTTCCAATAATATTCATTGTAAAATAGTAATACATTATGTTATAAAATATTGTACCTTGTGTACTAGGTAGCATTTCTCAAGGATTCTAATATTTGAAAGTTATCTCAAAAGAAATATCCAAGTCCTACAAAAGTATTTTTATTTCTGTGTCTAAAAAACACAGATGTTTTAATTTAGGCAATATTTTTCAAAAAAAAATTTTTCTCGGTACACCAAATTGGCGTTAGTTAGGGATTTCCGAAGCTATATAAAATAGTATAGTATACACATACTCATTTGTGCGTGCATGTGTTCGTTCAACAGATAAAAATTGAAACTCAGTGAAAAGTTCGCACACCGTTGCGTTATTTGTTTTTAAACAAACAACTATTTATCTTACATCGCACAAAAATTAAGAACCTCCTTGATAAAGTTATCTGGCTATACGAAAAAAAATGCTCCTCATCACAAAAATTCTTCAGTGTCCATAAACTGTAAATTTACAAATGGTTAGTTGTGGGCCAAACCGCAAGTTAGGTTAAATGATATGGCCCTCAAATGCAGTTAACCTTTACCAAACTAAGTGTTTCTTGGGGAAAGAATAGATTCTTGGGGTTTTTCTTACCTGCAAAGCTTTTCCCTCAATGACATCTAAAAAGTCCCCGACTGCTAGCTGCATAATTCCCCCTTTTTTGGGCGAAAAATGATATTTTAACTTTGCTACTAGTAACTAGGTAAGTACGGCATCATTTCCAACGTATATTTTTTCGTAGGTTTAAATAAGATAAAATGTTAGTGTGGGGGGGGGGGTTATACTTTTTCTGATGACTTCTGGTGCCCCATTAGTGGGACACTAGGAGGCCACTAGGGTGGTCCACTACGGTATTTTTGTAGGTTCTCACCCAATTCGAAAAAAATTTAAATAATACTTCTTGACAGTTAGTCTAACATTTCATGTGTGTTGATTTTTTTTTAATTATCAGTCTTTGGGTAAATTGACAAAAAAAAAAAAAAAACATAATAGTTTTCCAAGTAACGAAGTGCATAGTTGAAGCATTCTTTCTAAAAACGCTATGTATATTTTTTAAATCCTTACAAGTAAAACTTTTCATAACTGAGACTAAAACCTCTTATTATAGATTTCAGTAGTAACCATTCAAATTTTCAGTAGCATTGAAATATTTTTTTATGTTTTTTTTTTAATTGCATAGGCTCAACTAAACTAACCATTTAAATTTTAATACTTTACAAATATATAAGCATTTGTATTTAAATTGTTACATATAATTCATCAAAAAGTCAAATGTGACGCAATTATGGGAGATTAATGTGTATCCGATGCAAATAAAAGGCTGCAGCTGACCATTAACTTACCATTATCGCGGGTAAATTGAATGATTTACACTTAGAATGTTCTAAAAAACGGTTAATGCGTGACATAAAACATACATCCACCCAATTTCATACAGATTTATCATAATGTACTAAAAATTCTATAATTGTGTTGAAATATGAGAACAAATTGATAATTCCCGAAAACGAGTATGTTGCTTGATACGTGTTAAAACTGTTATATTTTACTCTAACAGATAAATGCATGCAATGTGGTTCATATTCTAAACAAATAGGTGAAACAGGTATACGTTTCTTTTAATTTACCAAATCTTGCTTTGTCAGCTTGTTTGGTTTTCTCCTGTTAACAATTAAGTTTAAGATAAATTCATTATATAAGCAACTAAGAATTCACAGAAAGAATGGCCAATGAAAACTACACTGAACAAACAAAATGTCCTTTCAGAAACTTTAAATGCATATAAAAGCTGTGTTGTCGAGCCCGCTTACTGGAATTGCCAATTTTCTACGGAAACTTATTCTAATAAGCTGGAAATTCCATCAAACAGGATTAAAATAATAGACATCAATGGTGTGGTACATTGAAAATGTATTACATTAAGCGGAATATTCTTTTCTCCGATATACTAATAAGCGGGCTTGACTTTATTTGAATTTTTATAAGTGGTTCAATTTTTTCCCCCATTCAAGAAATTTTAGCAAATAATAGTGTTTCTCTTATAATAGAGCTTGGTCCAGTCAATGATAATCGTTTTTGTAATAAAGCAAGTTGATGCTTATTAATATTTAGAGTTAGATGCTGCATTCCTTGTTTCTTGTCGCCTAGACCCGCTGTTACAGATTGAAACTCAATGCTAATAAAATTGTTGTTGTGTCCTGCCTGTATATATAAATTGACAAATATGTCCTACATTGCAACGTTAATTTGCCCAAAACTGTAGAGAGCTGCATACACTTATTTCGGGAGGACAATGAACCTATTTTTCACTGCAAAAGGAGAGAGTTCATGGACAAAAAGACCTACGACAAAAGGTCTTTAGATTGGAATTTAATAGACGACATTTTAACATAAAGTCAAAAATTTGAATGATTTGCGTAAAACAATTTTGATGTTGCGAAACAATTCAGAATGATGTTGAAAGAAAATCAAAATCTTACAGGAGAGGAACTGTAGTCTTTAAAAAGATATGGCTTCAGCAATTCTACGAAGCCTTTCAACATTCCTTTTCGCACGGGAAAAATTTCACTGAGGATTTCCATTAAACGTTTTAAAATATCTCTACTCAAACAAATCACAGCTCTCTAGTTTTCCATTTGCTTGAAAAATAATGCACACAAGTATTTTTAAAAACCAATCGAAATAGGTTCTGTTTTTTCTTTGCAATGAACTCAACTTATTTTCAGTAATTTAAATTACTGCAACCCAAAACGAAAAAGCCTATGCATGTACACATACACATAGATAGATCCGTATTTTTTAAAAAATCTAAATATCTAGTTCTGGTAATCTTCTGTCACGATTGGTTGATAATCTAGGAATTACACCAGTGCGGAAGGATTCGAAAAATTCTACAGAAGTAATTTTGTCTCATTTCAAAATAGCAGGGATATTATATTAAAAGCCACAAAACTTTTGTTGAAAATAACCGAATTTTTATAATTAATTTGTAAAAACCCCTTTCTTGAAGATAAACAGATGATATATAGAAGGCAAAAAATTAAACCTATCCAGATTATTTTTATTTGAAATACATCCCTCTCTGAAAATGTCATTCCAGCTGTTTTTTGCGAAATTCTATGTTTTTCCCTGCGATATATATGTGTGTGTGTGTATATATATATATATATATATATATATATATATATATATATATATATATATATATATATATATATATATATATATATATATATATATATATATATATATATATATATATATATATATATATATATATATATATATATATATATATATATATAAACATCGTTATAAATTTTTGTGGACAATCCGCAAAGATAGATACTGCATTATTATTATTTTGAGAAATTTCCGATCTTGTTTAAGAACTACTAATCACTCTGTAATGAGTTCTTTTTAGAAATTGTTGTCCTTTTTCTAATAGAAAATCTAAGTAAAATACTCTCTTTGTCAAATTGAAATCTTTAGGGACTATTATTTTCCGCAAATGATTGTTAAGGATTCCTACCCTTAATCTATTAAGAAAATATAAGGACTTTCTCAGTATTTATGTAAGAGAAATGTGTTATGTGACTCCTCTTTTTTCTCTGCCCTGAAACGACGCAACATTAACTATCCCTAGAATGTTTAAGTGTAAATTTGTAACGATGAAAATAAAATGTTTCCTTAACACTTATCAATCTCGCATTGATAAAAATAAACTCAACTTTAAATTGTTATCTCTTCAACATTTATTCCAGAGAAGTATAATTACTAATGTGTAAAAGAAATATGAAAGTATTAATCCTAATACAATTTCCTAAAGTAATGATCATGCAAAAATTCATTTAAAATTATTTTCATTTTTCAGAGTGAAAATGGATAATAAAATAATGAAATAAGCTGCAGCCATTATTATAGAAATAATTAAACAATTACCCAACCAAAGTTTCACGTAAAATAGAGGGAAGAGTTTTCCCGAATATGGAATTCAGGTTCAAGCTTGTGTCTGTTAGCCTGATACGTATTTATGTCATTGATGGATTAAGAGAAAGAACTTAGAGAAGACTAGAAGTAGTTAAAAGAAAAGAAAAGGGTGAGTTTTCCTTCATTTATCATCGTCATGTAGTGCCCTAAAGTTTAGAGGATAATTAACTTTGTTCTAATAATAAGAAGATCCAACGCTTCGGACTGAGAAAAATATCGTATGATTAATTCTACTGTTTAAATATATGTCATCTTAAAGCTGTGTTGGGCATACCGAAGTTTCAGACAATGAGATAAAAATGTCTCTTTTACAATATTGCGCATAAATAAATTTTACAAGAGTCGTTTGAGTGGTTTTCTGGTAATGGGGCATTATGAAAATTAATTGAAAACTGAAGTTTTCTTCTGTGTTTGAGTTACTATTTTTAAGCTATATAATCTCTATTTCTGTTAACCAATTTACTTGATATTGGCGCGCTACACTTTAATACACATTCCCTTCTGTTTTAAATAGTTTCATTCTTAAAGAAAAGTAGCACTTGAGATGCAGTAAACTTTAAAGAGTTTACAAAATTTTTGACCATTGTAATCCTTCGAGCTCAGTAGATAATTTTTTTTTTTTTAAATGTTCAACAAAATTTTCCATCCAGATGTAAACAAGCCTATTTTCCCGTTTTAGCGGCAGTTAACTATTGGCTTAGCTACGTTACGATGTACGATATTTTAAGCATTGGCAACTGCTCATTAAAACAAAACATGACTCTCATGCAAGAAAAAAATATAATACAGAATTGTTATGAAATTCATTATCTCAAATTGTTAAGCATCATATTTCAGTAAACTTCAACCGTTAATATGTATTTTTTATCAGAAACATTTTAAAAGTCTTTTTAGCAAGTCTTTAAAATATTTACGCGTATAAGTGTACGAAAAACAAATCGAGAAATTGAATTATAAAAAAATATTTCTCCTTAGAAGAAGAATCTGAATATGGAAAGAATCAGTTAATTTAAAAAAAAACTTATTTTTCCCAATACAAATACATTCATTTATTTCAATATAGCAGAAGACTCTTAAATAACTTACTCCGTTCCATAAATACTATCGTCAATTGAGTCCCAATCTGATTGAAATTTTCATGCACCGCACAAAAAACAAAAAAAAAATCGCACACAAAAAGACCGCAAGAAAGGTTTGGGTGTTATTTCTTTTTTTATCGGTCAAAATCAAACAAAAATGCCTTTCAATCAAAAACGAAAATATAGGAATCCGGTGTCCTGGATAAGATCCCTTGAATTAAGATTATTTCCGAGTTGAGCTACTCCCTGAAAAGATATTTCCTGAGTACAGACAGAGCGACTGACAGACAATCGTATGACAGAATGACTGACAGACAATCGTATGACAGAATGACTGACACACAAACATGTCCACATCCTAATATTATTCAACATCTTATGTCTCATTTTTGTTTGTTAATATATTTCTTTTTTATTTTTTTTTTCAACATACGAAACCTTCTTTCATGTCTTTCTTTATTTTTAAAAAAATCTTTTACGGCAACATTTTTACTTCCTTTTACAAAAAAGGAAGTATTGTGTTCGCGAAAAAAAATCACTGAAAAATGGACCTTAATTTCCATTTTTAACCGACTTCAAAAAGGAGGCGGTTATCAGTTCATACCGTATGTATGTTTTTTTTTTTTTTTTTTTTGTTTGTCCACTCACAGCGTCTCACCTAGTGAACCGATTTTGATGATTCTTTTTTTAATGGATAGGGGATGGCTCAACTTAGGTCCCATTACTTTGTTTGACCATATTTGTCCTTTAGAAAAAAAGTTATGGGCAAAAAACTAAATTTCATGCAATTTCCCTATTAAATGATGAAATTTAAAACCCATTGTTATGAAAGTTTGGTGCCATACGACAGTAACATTAATAGTAATTGTAATGATAATTTTGAATGAAGGCTTCTCTGAAGCAAGCATCAAGTTTCTTCAGGGGGATGTTTCGATAATCGGGAATCTGGCGCTCTCGTCTCATTTTTGGCGTAAATAATTTTATTTTTGTAACCCTGCCGATTTATAGTAACCCTATGTGAATGATCAAAGTCTTCCCTTCTTCAGTGTTATTGCTCCATAGTGGGAGTAAACCTAATCTGGAAGCGAGGTGATGCAGTGATTAGGATCTGCTTAGCCTTCACAATGCTACCATTAGGTTTGCCTCAACTACACGCAGTAGTATTTTATCGTTATTATCTTTGCCAATAACAGATGATCGGGGCTAAGTAAGAAAATACAGGATTGCATCATGAGCAACTTAGATGCTGTGAAATGTAAATTAGTGAAGGAAAACGTAATAATTAAATGGTTATACTTAAATTAACTACACATGAATTCCAGAGAGGAACAAAGATACGTTTTTAGTGACAATCACTTAAAGTTTAACGCGTATTTATAGTTTTTTTTTTTTTTTTTAGTAAGGAGCATTTTTATAAAAAAAAAATAAGGTGAAGTTTCGTGATGGTAACTGCTTACTATTTCTGAAATACCTACATTTACACTAAAAAGAATGAAATAAAAAAATTTTGAAAAAAAAATGGAACCGACTTCGAAATTGCTCTAAAAAGTGAAAAATAATTTTATTCTTTAAACACCATCGATAATGCTTTTAAACATAATTTTTGAAGTTGGCGCAAAAACGATAGATAAAATCATTCACAGTCATAACTCAACTACAACTATAAATTTAACCAGGCCCAGTTTCTTCACTATCACATACATTATGCATTGATGACAGCATATTTGAATAACGATATAAATGTTTCGTTCGTAACTTTGGATGCTTTTCTGAAAAAAAAAAAATATGAACGAAGCAGGGTTATACTGGATTTTACGTTTTGCTTTTGCGCCAACTTCAAAAATTATGTTTAAAAGCATTATCGATGGTGTTTAAAGAATAAAATTATTTTTCACTTTTTAGAGCAATTTCGAAGTCGGTTCCATTTTTTTTTTTTTTTTTTTTCAAAATTTTTTTATGCTCACCCCCGAATGAATGTTGAGGGTTTTTTTCGACTCAACCACACGTGGATAAGTAAGTGCCTAAGAACGTATTCCCGAGTTAATTGCAACGAGTTTTCTCGTGACGTTTGTAAGTACGTATGTATGTGAGTACGTGCGCATGCGCGTATGTGCGGATGTGCGTATGTATGTCGCATAACTCAAGAACGGCATGTCCTAGAAAGTTGATATCTGGTGCGTAGACTCCTAGTGGTGTCTAGTTGTTGATCTCCCATTTGGTTGCATTCGGGTGTTTCTAAAGGGGTATTTTGCCCCTTTTTGGAGGGAAATCATTGTTAATTTCGATGTAAACTCAAGTGGTGTTACAATTTGTCGGACACTTGGAAATATATCGCCAGTCTTTTGGTCGCCACATTTTGTCGCCAACTTGACGACAAATTTGGCGATATTTTTTTTTTTTAATCTGTTTCAATTTTGTCTCTGTTGATGATATTTAGAGAGTAAACTATTGAATCACGTTGCCAGTAATGGGGAAATGACATTAAATTGGAGTAAAAGGAAGTCATGTGATGCACACATCAGCTCGTTTGTGTTATCTTTAATGGAATGATCAAAAATCAGAATCTAATTATCGGAAAAGTAAGTAGAAATTTTTTTTTGCAGTTATCATGCGTCGTTACATGATACATTATTTTTACAAAAAGAACGTTATTTTCATTGGGGAGCATTACTTGTTTTAATATTTTTAAAGCGTTTTACCACTTTAGTTTAATATCACCTAAACCATAAACATTTTTGTTAATAAACGTAACAATTTAATTAAATCTAATAAACTTATCGTTTACTTTTATAAACTATATTTGTTTCACACTCTATTCATAAAATTAACTTAGCATTAAGTTCATGAAAAAACTATCTTAATGTACAAATCTATTTTCTTTTAAGTTGTTATTAAAATTAGATAGACGCATTCGGACTAACTGCATTGTTATAACAAACTCCTTAGAGTTAGTACTGCTGGAGAAATAGAGCTGCAACTAGGCTCAAATAAATAGGTTTGATTTTACCCATCAACTTTACATTTTAGGCAGTTTTTATGGAGAGTTGCGAGAAAAAATCTTTTAAAAGAAGCCAACTGGAAAAAAAGAAATAAGGCACCGCATTGGGGAATTTAGTCCGAAAGTGAGGAAGCCTCAAAAGGATTTTTTGCCAGGTTCAATTCACTACGGGATAGCACTAGGATAAAGTTGAATTACTGTACTAAAGTTAGGTTCTTTTAAATTTTATTCACGTTCCCGAATCGGTAGTGGTAAAGTAAGCGACTTTTTACATTTTACCGTACCGTCATTTTACCTATTATACGTATGTTACACATTTCCTAGTATATTGCACCGTTTTTACTTTCTACTGCTTTTAGAGTTCAAGAATTTATCCTAGTCTACTTTTGGAAGTTAAACACAGATTCCTTCAGAGATTAGGTGGTAAATATTCTCACGCGCCATATTATAGTCGATATGTTTTACAAAAAGTTTTTTTTTTCCTTTTACTTCCTTTTACAAAAAAGGAAGTACTGTATTCGCGAAAAAAATTTCACTCAAAAATCGATCTTAATTTCCATTTTACTCACTCCCGAATGAATGTTGAGTTTTTTTTTTTTTTTTTTTTTTTTTTTCGACTCGATCGCACGTGGATAAGTGCCCAAGAACGTCTAGACACGCGAAATATCCATTTTGACGATTCCCGAGTTGATTACAACGAGTTTTCCCGTGACGTCTGTATGTACATATGTATGTATGTGTGTATGTGCGTACGTGCGTATGTGCATATGTATGTCGCATAACTCAAGAGTGGTATGTCCTAGAAGTTTGAAATTTGGTACGTAGACTCCTGGGAGGGTCTAGTTGTGCACCTCCCCTTTCGGTTGCATCCAGGTGTTTCTAAAGGGGTCTTTTGCCCCTTTTTTGGATAAGAGTAGGAAGCTAGCTGCCTGGGACGGCAAATTTTGCTTCAACCACGTTTTTTTTTTTAATTATTATTATTATTATTATTATTATTATTATTATTATTATTATTATTATTATCATTATTATTATTATTATTATTATTATTATTATCATTATTATTATTATTATTATTATTATTACTCTTGATGTATGCTACTAGCATTCTTTCATTTTCCATAGCGACATCCTTTTCTTGTAATTTAATAAGGTTTAATTTCACTCATGTTATGAAAATGAGTGAATCATTTTTCATGCATGGTAATAGATTTGTGTAAAACAATAACTGTGAAGACAAAAAGCGGTGTCAATTGAAGAAAAACAAGTGTCAGTGCGTTTGATCAGAAGCTCCAACAAGATTGGAGTTTGACTAAGATTTTTAGTGTCATAGTAAAGTTTGTTCAATTTTGGTTTCTTCAGTACTTGGCGTGTATTTTCTCTTCTACATTATTAATATTTAAAAAATTTTCTGTTAACAGTACTAAATCTGGGCAGCAATTGAAAATGAGTGATGAGCAAAAAAGGCTGAAATGAAGAAAACATGCTCAGTATAAAACCGATATATTTTTCAAATGGGAAGTTTTCAAAAGCAGAATCTTTGGACTTTTTGGAATGTAATCAGTAGCAATTTACAAGTGAAACACCATCGAGCAATGATGGTAAGAAACGTACCATGAGTGAACTTAACAATAACACAGAGAAATTTATTTAAATCGTGGATTCATAGATGAAAATAATTCAAAATTTGTCGAATGATAAAATTCGAGCATGCACAAATATGATACAGTCATAACACCTAATCAGAAGGAACGATAAGCATCATTAAAAAACAATTTTAAAAATTTTTGAAAAGAAAAAAGAATCTCAATGTTTGCAATTATTTCCCCAAATTTTCCAAACAAGGAACTTTTTGCGAGGTCACAGTGACCTCCCATCGGAGCTCCCCTGAAAATAAAATGCCCTCATTTCTTAAAAAACTTGATCATTTAAACTTCAGGAACACTTTTTTTAGCGTTTTTTTAATAACTGAAATTTTGTATCTACTTTTTTTTTGAGGGGGGGAGCGGCAGATTTCAGATTTGCCTAGATGCGGCGTAAAGCTAAATTCGGCTTTGAGTACAGCTGTTGATTATCAACAGAGGATCCGTTGAAACGCATTTCAAGCATTGTTCTGGTTGTTTATAATATATATCTGACATTAAAATATGTTTTTTCTGAATTTCATAAATTTTTTGAAAAAAAAAAAGAATGAAAAACGCAATCTTTGCCATTTAAAAGGGATTGATCAATAGTTAAAATGTTTCCCAGCAATACAAAAGTGTCATTTCTATCGTGTCTTTCCGACACACCTTATTTTTTTACTATCTACCTAGACCTACCCACAGACTCGATAATACACGTTAATTAATTTTAAAGTATTTTTCTATCAGTCGTAGAATGTCATTTAAACTCCCTATAATTTTTAGCATAAAACTTGTCTCTATCAGTTTGAAACACACACCCAAATTTGATGAGAATAATTGAATATGTGATTTGTTAGCAACATTTTTTTTTCGTTCTGAATTTGATATTTTCAAACAAAAAAGTATATTTCCTTCATTAGGAAAGGGGGAAATCGCGTGTAAAGATATAATGTAAAAATTATGTTTTTAGAACGAAAATATGCAAAAGATTTGTATATGAGAGCCCCAAGATCATATTTCATTGTAAAACTTCAAAATAAAATTTTAACCTGATTGAGTACACTGAACAAGAGATATTTCTGTACAAAAATCAATACTTAGTACCTAACTTTTCAGAAAATATATTAAAATCTATTAAAATGAGAGGAATCGCAGAAACGTTAGAAATGCTAGATAACAAAATGCCAATAAGTATAAAAAAAATTAGAAGAGTTTGATTTGGGTTATCTACTCTTTGTTTTGAGTGCGTAAATGTCACTGCACCTTTTCAGTGATTAAACAGTTTTCCTCGACTTTCGGGAGATTAATGCTTTTCGGAAACCTTCGCGTAGTCACGGAATACTGGAGGCAAGTCTTCTAACATTCCGGAACAAGCAAGAGGGGGAAATAGCGGATGCTAATTTACTTCAACTCCTGTTACAAACAGAGACTTGGTAACAGATCTGAAATCCTAACGGGCCGTTGGAGTTAATAACAATAATAATGTATAGTAACAGTTGACTTTCGGGACTCTAAAGGCAAAAATATCATTTTCAATACTGTCATTTATCATAATAATTGTTTTGTAAAATACAACTACAAAGGTTGTTTTGCACATAAGAAAATTTTCTGAAGGTTATAAATATTTAAGCACTCACGCAACCAATTTTTCATGTTTTTAAGTTTCTTAAAAATCGTTAAGAGCAGGAAAACATTAATTTTGAATTGATAGACTTATTTTAATTTAAGCTTGCAACAAGGCATCATATCGTAAAACTGTGGAACAAAACAAACGGAAAGTAAAAAATAAATTAAATGCTTCAGCAAATATTTAAAAATTAAAAAGATAGAACTGGCTCAGAGATAATTAAATATATGTCCGTAAGTCTGTCTACGCCCCCTCCCAATATTTTTTAAGGAAATTGCCCAATTCGATAAAACTGCTTTCTGTTCGCAAGATCTTAGCCAGAACACCTCATTTCCATTTCCATATATTTCAGTTATTCGTTTAAACAACTCTTTGATCAATTTAGGATCGTTGAAAAAATTTTACTTTTGAGTGTATGGGAAAATGTACGGCTAGTATAAATCGCAAACAAAATGACGGTTTTTCTTCAAACTTCATAAAAATAAAAAGCTCTTACAGAAAAGTTTTTTTTTTATTTTTGACTAATTTATGTCATTTTTTGGGGAGGGAGGGGGTGTTTTTTTTTTTAATTAACGCATTGAAGAAGGCTTTTCATATAAAACCAAACAAAGCTAACCTTTATATTCTAAAGTCGAAAAGTTGGAAAAATAGGAAACATTGTAGAGTGTTTCCTATATATTGCGGTGGGCCGAAAAACTCGAAATATTGCAGAGCACTTAGCCTTAGTGCGGAAAAAAATTCCCTAACGATAATTACTGTGCAAAATATCGTGACTCCGAGTTAATGTCTCCTGCTGTGGCAAGAGACTTAAATTTTTAAGATTTTTAGAAAAGCATCAAATAAAGAGAAAATTTACAAAAAAAAATTAAATTCTGCTGAACTTGAAGCCTTGGTGCGGTAATTTTTCAACTTCTAACACAAGCTACTGCGTAAAATTTCAAGCCTGTGAGTTATTTTTTTTCTGCTCTGGCAAAGGGGACTGAATTTTGAGAATTTTACATAAAATTCCTTAAATACGACTGACATATTACAAAGTAGCTACATACCTAATACGCTGCAATACTTCGAATTTTTAACTACATCAAAGGCATAAGACCTCATCTTGAACAAGGTCCTTAATTTAAGGGGTTAGGGTGAAGGGGGTCAATAGCCCACCTCACTTAAAAAAACTAACGTTTTTACATATAAGTGAGAGTGCTTTTGTGGTTTTTGATAAAACTTCGTTCAATTCACGCCCTTTATCTACCCCCCCCCCCCCGGAAAATGATAAGGGAGTCACGTGATTTAAATATTTGTTAGAGGTTTCCTGTTTTACCTGATTCATATTTCAAATTATTTTCAATTCACTAGATTGAAAGCTGGAATCATTCGATGATTGGAGCAAGTTTTTCCCAGACCCCTCCAGTGGGCTGTTTTCCTTTCACATAACGAACTTTCATTGCGGTGTCTTTTTCAGTTTGTAGATGGTTCAACGTCTGGCTCCAAATTTTATTCCAGTAAAATTTGAAAAAGGCTGTGCGACTCTGAAAAGTGCCCCACAGTTGGTTTTAAGCAATTAGACTGCAGGTTGACCCGACGATATAGAGTAAAGAAACAACCATTTTTTTTACTAATATCACATGCCATAAAATAAGGCGAATGCTCTCCTTATCTTACTAACCGCGATTTGGGTGCGGTAAATATTTCTCGCTGACTGAAAACAGCTAATAGAAATTTGAGATTGTACACTTCAACTATTAAACCACCAACTGAGATTCAAACCTTATTTAAGTTTATTTTTAGATGCATACACTCCATTCTGGTTTAGAATAAAAACTAACCATTCTATTAGAGACCGAGCTAAGTAATATAACTGATTCCGTCAATTGCTGGAAAAGGTCCTTTTTGTAATTTTAATAACGCACAGTTAACAAGCTTTTATAAGATATTTTTATAAATTTTCCTCAATGAATATCAATGCTTAGCATGGGAATTTTTATTAAAGTTTTCGTTCAGTACATTTCTGACCATGTGATGGCAGAAAATGTAACACGAGGACCTATTTACTTCTATGGATAACACCATCTTCTTCATAACTTTTCTCTACTGTTTGTTTTATGGAGTTAATCGATTTTGCAACTGTGGCATCCATACAATACAAAAAATCATTTTTGTTTTATTTTTAAAATGCTTAATGTGTTTTTATTTCAATATATATATGCACTGCGGGCATAAAAAAAAACATGGATTAACTTACTGTTTGTAAAAGACAGCCGGATATAATGGTATTTGGGTAGTCATTATTTTTCTCTGTATATATGTAAAGGATACTAACACATTCATGATGGCTTGCGTCAGTTCTATCACGAGATCTTTCTTGACTAATAAATCAGAATGATCATTTGCCATGGTCAAGGAATGGCTCAAAACTTTCAACGTGAAACTTTTTAGTTTTATGTAATCGATGTTCTTATCCGCGTTGTTTTTATCGTCATTTGTAGCTTCTAAAGGCTCTTCTGCCAATGTACTCTGAATTGTGTGAGTTTAATAATTTTACTTCTGAAAAGAACTCTATAACCAATCGCAAAAAATGTCTCCAGTGACCCAAGATCGCTTATTAGCACGTCAAAACAGTTTAATGCCTGTTATCTGTAATCGCAGGAGTTTGAGTTTTGAAAGATGGGGAAATTTTATCTGTTTGCAATGTCGCATCCGCGTAAAGTCAATACTCAGCCACATAACCTTAAAAGTTTGGATTTTGAAGGAGGGGAAAATTCTAGATATTTGTAATGCCGCAATATCGTAAAATCAAAACTCATCCGCGTAAAACAAAATACGTCAAATCTTAAACCCCGTATAAACAAATCACACAAAATGAGGGTTTACTGTGTATAAGTTGAATGAATAACGCAACATAAATTTAGTGGGTGAAAGAAAATATTTAAACAACTAAGAATATAGTGGAACATATGGCCTCAAATGCAATGCTAAAGCGCTACATGCCAAAATTTTGACTGATGCAACATAAGTCCATTCATTACACAATGACAGCATTTTCGCTTTTAAAAAAGTTTCTAGCGGTTGTTTTAAGTTGCTATCTGTAGCTCTAATACACGAGCCACTATGACAATGAAGCGATCGGTGAAAACTTGTGAGAATGACTCGCCGTTGCGACGGTTGGGGCGTTTTCATTGCGACGCATGAAAATCAGCAAGATGCCGAAAATTACAACTGCTTTAAACCTTATTTAAAAGCAAAAACATTGCGTAAAATCAATTGTATTTAGTAATTTTGACCTGTGTCACATGTGTTTCTGGCTATGCGTGCATGTAGCACGTCATCAGTGCGTTTGCAACCAAATGCTCCTATGCACATACTTGCATGTTTTAATGCTTCCTTTTACCGAGTGAAGTTTGGCCGGACTGTTTACAATCACTTTGAATAAAAACATTGCATGAACAGCATAGATATATAAGTCAAGTTTACTTTGAGAGATCAAACACTTCACACTTAAAATTTTCCCAGAAACATAAATATATAATTTTAATTCACATTAAAAAGCAAGTAGTAAAATTTAAAACACATGTTCGAGATTTTCATTACATTCAAAATGATTAGTTCATCCTTTTTTTCGCTTTTTTTTTTTTTTTTTTTTTTCATTTTTACATTCGTAAAATCACTGCTTTCCCACAATTTTTAACAGAATAATTTGAGCTTCTGTGCTAAAGTGGAATCGTTTCTTTTTTCTGCCATTCATGATAAATATTATTGGATGAAAATTAAACAATTCTTAAATTCTCTTTCGTAATTACATTTCATAGGTTGTGTGCTTTTATATGTTTTAAAGGTAATAATGAAAAAAACTTACTTTTTAATTTAAGAATTCATGCACATACATAGAAAAATGTCGTCTTGCGAAACGTATACTTACCAATAGCAATACAGTAGCATTATAATTGCTAAATTTGTATTTCAAATACTTTATACTCTCACAGACACCACTTGTTTCATTTATATAATGAACTTTTCCTTTCAAATTTGCATTTAGCAAATTTAAATTTCATTTAGTAAAACATTAAAATGGAGAAAGTACATTTTGTTTAAACACTTGTAAAACGAAAGCGATCTGTATAAGAATTAAATCTATTCTTGTTTTGCGTTTAAAAAAGTAATAAGATAAATAATCTTAGCACTAGGCTGAGAAAGGAATTTTTGTGTTTAAATGGCGTGGTTCGTATTTTAAACAGACAATTGAACTATGAAAAAGAGGAGGGTAAAAGCTATCGGTTAGTGTCATTCTTGAACATTTTGCAGAAATATCGAGGGGGTCTCCATATTTTTCTATAAGACGTATAATTAATTTAAGACATTAAGACTATGCAAAAATTTCTTGCAGGAAAGCATGCGAGAATTGTTTTGTTTCAAATATAGAAACGAATACAACCATGAAGTCAAGGAAAAATAGATGCATTATTGTAGTCATTATTAGTCACCATTTTCTTTCAATTCTTGTTTCAAAGAGACAACAGGCTGTCTAAAATATTTATCATTTAGAAGATTAAAAAGGCTGCTCTTAAAAACAAAAATATAATATCAGGTAAAAACTTACCTGGGCAGTAAACATTTAGATAAAGACAATCTTCGCTTTCATTACGAAGAAAAGGAATCAGTTTCTTTAGATATTCCAATCTTCCAGTTGGCATATGGCGTAAGGAATCAGTTTCATTTTTAATGTCCGGATACCGTTGTGGACAAACAGGTCCGTAGCGATCCGCTGTCCGTATCCCCCGCCATTGGCTTGGGTTGGCTGGAGGCATGAAACGCATCATACCCACTGGCGGGCTTGCGTAGGGTATACCAAGGTACACCTCTACCGGGTTTATGTTCCGATTTGGAAATGTCACTGAGATTCCTTTAAGAGACCCATATTTTGTGCCAACAACTCTGGAACTAGCTCTTCGAACTCCTTGACCATCCACACCAGACGCCATCATCATACTTAGCACCACACAATTTAGTAAAAAAAACATTGCGCTTTTGTTTTCAAGTTACTGCAAGCATACTCGATAGCACGTGTTGGGAGAAGATGTAAGACATCGAATAAATTATTGGAACCAGTGTTTTAAATCATCTTTAATTTCTCATTGTTAGACAATGATTCAAAATCTACTCGCAAAAGTTTTTTTTTAAAGTTACTTCAAATGTCAATGTCCAATAAGAGTGTTTTCAAAACTTTATCTTTATGTAGCAAAAGGAGATTTAACTTATTTACCAAATCTGAAGACTTTTCTTAATAATTTTTAAAATCCCGATGATCTTAAAACATTTTTTGAAGCTCACAGATTTAAAAAAAAAAATTATGCACCTGAATCTGAAAGACGCATGTATATTAAATAGATCGAATCAGGAATGAAAAATGAAGTCTGGGAAACAGCAATTCATTCAAAGCACCAGCCATCATTATCACCTGACACGAACTTCAGCTTCTCACTTCGCAAGCAGACTGCTGATAAATCAACACTGTCGGGTGACATCTGATTTCCTCCACTTCCGCCACAAGCTCATGAGTGGGAAGAGGAAGAAGCACAATCTCCAGCCGTCCGGTGCCGGAGACACATGTCTTGTGGTGCTTGGTGCTTGCGTAAAAGCAGAGAAATCGGTTCCGTTGAAAGCGCATGCTCGGCAATCGAGGGAATGATCGACTTCCACCCACAGGGAACAACGCGAAGTCGCGTGCTCAGACCTATTATCGATCCTGGACGTTGGTCTCTTCAAACCAACTTTCTGCCTAAGGAGGAACCGGAGGGGTCGCAATTGAAAGTGAAACTTTATGTCTCCAACTTGAATGAAAGTTTACAACTCCTTAATGTAATTGCCGCGGATAAATGAAAAGAATTTCTCTCGGCCTATTTGAGATTTAAATGAATTTAGCCACATTGTAATCTTTGGCAATGAGTATTGCAGTTAGTTTACGAAATTAAAATTCACACATATGTATGTTTAATACTAGTTCATGTTTTTAAAAAAAAAGGCGTATTCATTTTAATTGTAACCTTTTCCATTGAAGTGTTACATTTTCAACCCGATTTCTCGTAAAAGTAAAAAAGAAAAAGAAGAAGGAAGGCATGATGTGTTTTTAAAATATCGTTAAATAAAAACAAAACAAAAAATAAATTGCATAATTAAATAAATATTGAAAAAATAGGAAGGAGACCATTTTTACACGATGAAATGCGTTGGTCTTTGGTCCACTTGTCTTTTAGTACCCACCCTCCAGCAGCTTTTTATAAAAAAGATCAAATTAGGCATTCCAGTTTTACTCGAAAAATCTCACAGGACACTTAATTTTCCACATTTCATTTTTTGATGGGAAAAGTTTTTCAATCGTCAACATTTCATAAAATTTGATCGGTTACATGGAAACTTAAGGCACTTAAATATTTTGAACTAAAAGCGGTAAGATTTGAACAAACTTATTTAAAAAGAAGCTTTTTTTTATGTTTCCTGTTCAAGAGTTCTTCTTTGAAATATGATGCATGTTCTGCAATTTTTAATCGTGTTCACATGAGTCCCAGGTTTGTCCGCATGTACTCCCCAGTAGGGGCCCATTTGAACAATGGAAGATATATTTTTTAAATACTATAAAGTAAATAAATGATTTTTTCAAAGATCTCAAACATTTCAAGGCATGAAGAAATGACTATTCTATCATGGGGACATTTTTGCTCAAGAAAAATTTGTAATTTTTTTTTCAAAAATAAAGAAATGAAAAATTTGTTTGCGAGTGCCTAATTTTTTTTAATTTGAGTTTTTCAAAGAGATTTTTTAAACAGTTCAAAAAACTTAATATGGTCGCCAATGGGGACATTTGAAATAGAGAAGGGTGACCCAAAGCAAGTAGGTCGCCTAAAGCGGGTAGGCCTTCGTATGCCCCCCCCCCCCCGCAGCATGATTTGTAAGCAGCGGTGCATACGTATGTCGTGTTTACTTGAACACCCCCGAGTTTTTATCAGTCCCAGCGAAGCAGCAGTGAAGCGGCATGGCGCGACCACGCTTAAAATAAAAAAAATAATACATTTCTAAAAGAACAACGAAGTTTTGTAACTTATGATTAATCGAAGACCCGCTTATTTTTTAGATTGTCAATAACATTACGTTATTCTGACACCATCCACCTACAAACTACGAGAGTCATTTCGTTTGTTTATTTTTTAAATTTAAGGTTATAATTATTGAAATAAAAAACGTGCTTTTGTGCAAAGCGGGTATAGGATTTAATCATGTATTCATTTATAATTTCTTGATTCGTGTGCTGACTTAGATTTTCGACTTTAATAGGATAAGTATAGCTATAAAAAGTTATTTTTTAGGATGGCAATTAATTAGTCTATTAATTTAATCAGTTATTTCTTTATGTTTTATTAACAAACGTTCTGACATTAAATTGGATAAGTACAACTGTTTTATATTTTTTTTATATAATAGTAGGTAACTAGTTAACTATTTTAATCATTTATAACTTCATATTTGATTGGCAAATGTACCAAACCACAATTGGTTAAGCTTACCCGCTTTGGACTCCCAGGTAGGGCAAAGCGGTTGTAATTGATAATAAATAAATATTAGGTTTGAAACAATAAAAAAAAATCACTTTTTATTTTAAAGTTCAAGAACCCTACTAGGAAATGAAACCGAAATTGTTGCGATAAATATCCAAAAACTACAATTTTCGAGCGTTCTTCAAAAACCTACCAGCTTTGTGCCATCCTCCCCTATTTACAAATATTGAACTAAGCGACGGATTTGCTTTAACTAAACTTGATTAGAAAGAGCTTCTGACGTTGAGAATACACAGAAAGATTTTTTGAGTAGGTTATTTAATTGTATTTTTTGACTTGACGCGTATACTCTAAATCCTAAAACAAAAAACAGATTTGATTAAGGCAAACTTAATGGGAAAGAGCTTTTGACATAAAACATGTACAGGTACACTAATCATTTTTTTTTTTTTTTTTTGTCTTGGTTCATTCAACTATCGTATTTTTACTGCCCAAAAAGAAACAATATTAGCATCAACAAGGAAAGTTCCAGCATACATAAATTCTGAACTAAAGGACGGATTTGCTTCGAACAAACCCGTATTGGAAATGAATTGGAAACTTTTTTTGTTCAAACTCTTTTATTTTTCTTTCTTTGAATGCTTAATAGCTGTGTCTACTGGGGAAACTACATTTTTATATGAAATTCAAATCTATAATGCGTTTGCGAAGGAGGAACATTTTGCTCTTAATTCATTTCTTTCGTTTGTTTCTTATACGTTTGTATGCTTTTATTAGAAAATTTTAGCTTGAATTAAAATAGTAACTTCTTTGAAATTCATTATTATATACTTTTAAATTTTATTTAAATATATATATATCGTAATACTATTGTAACCATTAAAAAGTAACATAATAACACTTGTGACTTGTTAAATAACGTTTCTGAAGCGCAATTTGTGCAGTACCTGGAATGTAGTCAGTAGTGGAATGTAGTCAGAAGTTTGCCACGAAATGTGGCAAATGGTTTAACATGGAAACTTTGCCAAAAATCACCGCTACTATATCCAAGCTGACGCTGTATTTAAAAACTCATTTATGGCGATATGTCACCAACATCGTCGCCAAGCTTAAAGATTTACCACTCCGAACTATTTAAAAAAACCAGGTTCATTGCTGCTGGTAGAACTAGAAAAGAACAATCGACAGTTTTAGACGTAATTAGCTTTGGATCCGATTCTGTTACCACTATTATTAAACTCGAGAGGATATGTGTAAGAGTACCTTTATGGATAAGTTTTTACTTGTAAAAATCGTTTTTGATGCATTAAACTCATTTTTTAGAGACATAAATAGCTTTGTAGTTATTAGGCTTTTAAAAGCTGATGCTTTTACTCGGTACACTTTAAGAATCTTTGTAAGGGAATGTTTCAGTGGAAAATTCCATATTTTTGATGTACGCTCTGGATATGAATTGGTCTTTATTTGCTTTTATTCAGGATCTCAGCTTTTACGATCCCCAAGCTCGAACCATTTGGACTAGAGTAAAAATTATCTCACGTAAGAGTTCGTGTTAGCAAATAGGCCAATTTCACAAGCAATAAAGAAAAATATCATACATTTCTATTTTTTTGCAAAATACTAGATTAAGTACTTAAAAGAAAAAAAATACCGTCATTCTTAATGCTTAAAATTTTCATTTTTTTTTTTTTTTTACATTTATTCCATTTTTTATTCAAACGAAGGAATGAGTTGTTCTGATAAACATTTTAAAAATGATACTTTATTTGGTAAATTATTTTATTCGTATAATTTTGTAGTTTCATTTCAAAAGAAAAAAATGCTTACTTTGAATCTAAACATTGTTATTTTTTTACAGAAAATGTCGCATAGTCCTTCCCTTAATACTATGTTGTCAGTGTGTTTCAGAATTTCACACACGACAGAGAATAGCTTCCTAACGTTCAGCGATCCTGTGTCATTAAATCATATTTGTGATTAAAAGACTGTTTCATCATTCTATCACAAATTTAAAAATATAAAACCTATATTAAGGTTTTACATCTGTAGTGGAGAGTGCTTAATAGTGCTTCAGTAGTGGCCACTTCAAGGTTTATATTTGAAATAAATTATTTTAAAATAAAAAAAAGAACCGAATTCAAAAAACAAAGAGGAACTAAAAAGTGAAAATAATTAGTCATACTTACATACGATGTCCTACCCAAACATATAAATCATTTATTTTACAATTCCAGTTCCAAAATCAACGAAACTAAGCACCCAATTATAAAATAAACACTGATTTTAGCTACTTATACGATAAATTATTTTAATACCTAACTAATTATATACGATTTCTTAATTTTTTTTAAAAAATTTGAAGTCGGAGCCTCCTATAAACTACTACCTAACGTAACTGACAACCCACCAAAAAGAAATAGAACACAGCGTCTCGGAGCGAAGCCGAGCTCTCAGCGACTTCCGAATACTGAAGAAAGACTTTTTCAAATGCGCATTTATTTGCAAAGAAAATTGTCTTCATCATCAGTTTGACTTTTTCAAAGTACGCTTTCTGAAAAATAATTACGAGTGACTAAAAAAAAAAAAAAAAACAGAAATCGCTTTAACTTTGCCCATAGAAAAAAGTCACGTTTCTCTTTACTTTGCCACGTTATAGATCAATACCACACTAGAAACAGAGTATCCAATGTGATGTTGTACACGTGAAGAGATCAAAAGACTACTAAAGCAATGATGCTAAATTAATTTCCTGTTTGCTTCAGAGTAGTCTTTATTCAGAATTTGCGATATGACTACGAATGATTTATGCAGGGGAAACATTTAGGGGGTACTCCCCCAAAGCAAGAGCCCCCTAAAAAAGAAAATTTCCCCTCAAAACACCCCCTCCCACCCTTAAGGGGCACCCCTGGTTAATATAAATGTTTTATGGTACTTCCTCTAACACTGAGTAAAGAAAGTACCTTTGTTTTATGCACTTTCTTCGACAATGGATTTTATATTTAATCATTTAATATTGAAATTAAATGAAGTTTGTTGTTTTTTGCCCATAACTTTTTTCTAAAGAACAAATACGGTGAAGCAAATGTTTGGGACCTAAGTTAGATCACTGCTATCCATTAAACAAAACGAGCTGATGTGTGCATCACATGACTTCCTTTTATGCCAATTTAATGATAATAGTGCCTTGGAGTAGGAAAGGAAGCACTAAATATTTTCACCCCAGTTTCTTGCGAACTGAAGAAAAAAAACGTTTTACACAGATTTATTTCCCCATTATTGGCAATTTTAATGTGATTCAGTGGTTTCCATCAGCTTGCAGGGTGATCCATTTACATACCCGCAAATGAAAAGTCCATTACTGCCACTACTAGTAGAGGAAATCTGCAGAGCTCTGGTGGTGGTGATTTCCTTTCCTCGCGTAGTTTGGCTAGTCAGACAACTCCTTCGCAGGTGCCCTTCACTACCGCCTTTCCAGCACTTATGCTCTTGTTTCCTTTGGGCTGTTATGCTGTTCAGATATCTTGCCAAGTCACCGAGTTGTCTCTCAAGTTCAGCGAGGTGGGACGACCTGGAATCAGACTCATCAGCTTCTAGAGTCCGGATTGGATGGCGATCCGCACGGGATGCTTCTTGGGCAGCCTCGTATTTCATAGCATACACCAAAGTAAATTTCAGGTCGTTTGCATCCGACATCCAGCGGGCCTTCTGGATTTCAGGATCCCGAACTCTGTCGATGAAGTAATTAAGAGCCAGGTTGTCGCGAATATCTGTAGGGCAGTAGCAAAACGCCAGATGAGATAATCTCTCGACGTCCGCCGCTAGCTCTTGCAGGGTCTCTCCTGTCTTCTGTAGACGAGATTTCAGCTGGAGTCGGCTAAAAACCTTCTGGCACTTCTCACCGAAGCGAAGCTCTAACGCAGATGTGAGGGCATCAAAATCTAGGCGCTGGCTGTCCGGAAGAGTCTGTAGAATGTCCGCTGCGTCACCTCTCAGGGATGCTGCAAGATGGCAGGCCTTTGTAACCGAGTCCCATCCGTTCGCTTCCGCCACTATCATAAACTGGGTTTTTTTAACCTGCCACGAGATTTTCCCATCAAATGTGGCCAGTTTAATGGACGATCGAGCAACCGATGTGGGAGGACCAAACTGTACAGAGCTGCTTTCCGCGGTCGCCAATCTCCTTTCCATGTAACTTAATTATTTCTTCCTTAAATGAAGTAAATTTCTTGTCTTCTTCTTCCACCTTATTTTCCACATTGGCGATGCGCTCTTCCACAGTATCAAATTTTTCTTCCAGAGCATCGACTTTATCTCCCATAGCGGTTAGTTGATTCTCCATGATGGTTTTCATCGATGTTAGGTCACTTTTCATTTCATATTGACTTGTAGTAATTCTTGCTGTTAAATCACTATTTAACTGTTCTTGGTTAGTCGCCAAATCATTTTTCAATTGTTCTTGATTTGCCGTAAAACTTGCAGTCAAATCACTTTTTGCAGTTTATTGCTTCCAATAAGTTGATCATCTGTTCCTCCAGTGCGCGAGTTATAAACATAAAAATAAAGTCCAAATTCAAACAGTCTTTATGAAAAAAATGTCCAAGGTCACAATTATTCCAAAAAAGTCCTGAAGAAGCCCCACGTTGGGCACCAATTTGTTACGAGTTCTGTGCAACTTTCTTTAAATGACGACAGAGTTCTTGAGAAAAACGCAGGAGATTAATTTACAACTATGTACAAGAAATATCGTTAACAACTGCTTAGCAAATATCAATTAACACCGTAAACTAAACGGTTACACACGTATTTACATCTAAAATACGCAAAAACACATCGCAAAGGCCAATACACACTTCCAGCGGAACGGCTGAAAACGAGACTTTACAGTTAGAAAGCAAAACTAACTCTCTCTTCACTCACAAGACGCCCGGCGTTTTATATCTAGCAAAGAAAGATCCAGAAAATCCACCAATAGTACCAATATCTACAGTAGCACTTATGTTAAGGATAGACGCACCGTCGCAAAACTATTTTACAAATGAACTCATGTGTACAATTTGCTAATTAACAAAATTTCCAAATATTTTCAAGGCATCTCATTGTTTTACTGCTAGTTTTATATTGTCTTGGACCGTAATCAGAAGGAAAGAGCAAAATACTTTTTTTCCGTGCTCTCTACGTGAGACAAACCACGTGACCTCAAGGAATGTTGCTCTGTCGAAACTTGATTAACCATTTTTAACCGAACATTTTCTTATGACTTAATTCTTTTCGAAAAAAATTAATTTCATGTCCTGTTTCCTATACCATTGAACTTAGCTCGGAACTTCTACAATACATTGTTAGACATGTGTTGCTTTTCATCGAAAAGTCGATATCTGAAAATTTTGACTTAACGCCTTTTGGAAACAAGCTCTTCACATAACAACATAATAACAATGGGTTTTCTGTATTTTTGGGGTAAAGTTGCACTACAACCTTAATCATAAGTTACTTAGTAAAACATTTTTTTTAAAACTAAATAATAGTTTCCCACTGCTGTTTAATGACATTGCTCTATTTTAGTTCAATACATTTTTACTCAATACCAAATACAGTCGAACCCGCTTGATGGAATAGCCATTTTGCCACGAAAAAAATTTCTAATAAGCGGCATATTCCATTAAGCGGGATCAAAACTACACATCTCATTGGTTTAGTACATTGACAATTTATTATATAAAGCAGGATATTCTTTTAACCGATAGTCTAATAAGCGGACTCGACTGCATGTTATTTTGTAGCTGCACTACAGCCTAGCACTAGTTAAGTTACTAGCTAGTTCGCTACACTAAAATCTAGCTGCCCCATTTTTTAGCTGCAGTACAACCTTGATCAAAAAATTGCAATTGAAATATGTTTTTCTAAACCAAATAATAGATTCCCGCTGCTGTTTAATGACATAGTTCTATTTTAGTCCAAAATATTTTTATTCAATACCAATTATTTTATATGTTAGCCAAATATGTTTTCCTTTTCCGTACTTTTACGGTTCAAAATAATGGGAACATGTCTTATCCCAATTTTACTGCTTTCATTTAGATAACAACAAAAACTAAATTCAAAGTTTCACCCTTAAAACTAACAATGATATAGTATAAAGGATCAACAACCATCAGTAGCGAAAAAAAGTGCATTATTGAAGTTAAAAATCTATTAAATATTTAGATAATATTTAAAGTAAAAATCACTTACTAATATATGCGAAAAGGGAATTAATTTTCAACTAAAATGAGTTTTTGAATTGAACAAATAAAAACTAGATTTTACCAATTTTTTCACCTAAAATGCAGTAAATAATGTTCAAAAGAAGAATTTTTTCACATTTTTTATAATCAAAATAAAAGTAATTTCGTTTACATACCACTTATTTTTCCAATATTCAACCTTTTAAAAAAATAATTAAATACCGTTGTCGGTTGCTTTAAAATCAAAATTCAGAGTCAACTGTATATAGAAAAATAGCTTGAGAATGCCAGTTTCTAATATAGAACCTTTTGTTTGTTTGTTTGTTCAGTAAGACAGTAAGAAAGGTTCCCATGAGTCACTAAAAAATATTTAACTTGCTTATAATTTAGTATTCATAAGGTAATTATTAAATACGTTGTTCAGCACTCGTACATTCCTGTTCTAATATGTTTTAGATCTTATCATGCCAGAATATATTTTGTTTTGCTTTTCTTTCAATAAATTAACAAATGTTTCATTATTTTTTTCCCTTTTGCTCGCACCCCCCTTTATTTTTAGAAACATCGCGCCTCACATGTTGAGAATCGCATCTAAAAACATTAATAACCGGAAACAAAGTTACTTTCCTTCTTCTGAGAAAACATCACGCAAAAGGAAATACATATTACAAACTTTCTTTTTAACAGCGAATCATTACAAATTTCGGTAGTTTTGCATTACTTTTCTAGGAAAAATTAAGAAATACGTATAAATCCTTAACCATAAATTGAATCGTTTATTTCAAAAAACAGTCCAGCGACAAAATTGCTAATTTTAGGAAAACATCTATATCACCATATTAAATTATTCAATAATGATTACAACATTGTTTATTGAAAGAAATATACCTAAATATGTATCCCTTTTATTTGAAAACATTGTAATCCTTATAGAAAAATTTTAATACTAAGGTAAAAGTGCTTTTTGGAAATTTTAGAGTTTGTTACTTGAATGGTTTTTGAAATAAACGGTTCAATTAACCTTGCGCATACCCCCCCCCTTTTATTATTTTGATACCATCAACAATGAAACTTCATAACATGGTTAGCATCTGTTTTCATTAATTTTATTTATATTCTTTTTTTACTTTTTGTTTATTAGAGAATAGAAAATAAGTCGAAAATAACTTAAACATTAGATAGATGAATTATTTCTTGGGATCATAGGTAAAGTTGAAAAGTTGGAAGCACGTTTTTCAAAACCTTTTAACAAATGAGCAAAAATTTAACGAAAGAAACATCCTTCAAATTATAAGCTCGGAAACACAAATTAAGAAATCAACATAGTAATTGTTCTAAAATTATTTTCTTTTTATTTAAGTGCTTGATAGATAAATTTTTCCATTTCTTAAAATTTCCATCCTTTTACCTCACTTCTTTCTAGCAGAGTCATTCCATATTAAATCAACAAATGGACCGTACTGCACCATTTTTGATTTTGATGAAATTTGTTAGGTAACATGTACCAATGTTCTTTAAAAAAATTATCCTTGAGATTCAGTCATTTTTTTGTTCCTCGAATGAGTAAAATTTGACATTTTCTATTGAGAAAACTAATAAATTTATACAAATTAGTAGGAAGATCAAAAAGGTTTATTGTAAAACTGACAGAATGGATTTCTATTTGTGCATAAAAAGAAACGATTTAGTTGAGCCCATTTTAAAATTTACGTTTTAAGTTAGAGTTTGTAAGCATATCATATACCAAAGTTCTTGTTTTCTTAAACTATTCGTTAAAGAACGTTAGCGTCACGTAGCATTTCATAAAGAACATCACGTAATAAATGTCAGATGACGGGAATGATTTTGACGTTCCTAAGTTGATTGTCATTCACGGAATACTAAATGCAAATTATTATTGATATTTTTTTCATCTTGATTGCATCTAATGAATAAAATTTGCATTAGTAATGATTTTTGTCGAAAAAAAAAAATACAATGCTCCTGTTGGTGAGAGACAGAAAAAAAAATTCCCCACCTGTTTTTGCTGTAATTATATTGCTTTTAAAAGTTCACAAAATACTACTGTTTTCTAACTATGGAGAAAATATATTTGAATCAATCATTTGAATGAGTTACTCAAATTTTATGATTTTCCTACAAAACTTGCAAACTTCTAAAGAATAAACATATTTTACTTTCTATTTGTTAAGTTTTAGAAATATAACTCTTCATGGCGAAATGTTTAAGATTTGCTTCACTGTTTTGTGCATAAATGTAATTTTTAGAAGGAAACTAAAATGAAACAAAAACATTCATTTAATATACTAATCGAATCTGACAATGTGTCGAAACATTGTTTTAGAATAGTAAAATAATTAAACTTCCTCTTTTACAGTTTAATTAAATAGTTAAACCTTTAGCAATCTATCTGTATTCATTGTAATTGGAGATGACATTTCAAGAGATTACCAGAAACGCTAAACTAATAATGATGAATTATCTAAAGTGTGTGGAAAAAATAGTTTATTTAACATGATTCATTAACTATGTATTAAGGCCAACCATTTTGAGCATTTCGACTGAATGACTATTACGTTTTAGTTCACAGTTAGTTAATTCTAGACGGATTCTTTCTGGGTTTTAAATGCAAAACGTCAATCCGAAGAGAAGAGCAAATAAAGAAAATACCCTAGAGTAGCCGCAGACAACGTTTCTTTTATACTCTGGTCATACGTATAGCCACCATTTCGTGCGGGTATAAGAAACAGAATTAATGAAAATTAATACTGGTAATAAATAATTCGTTGGTAATGTGAATTTATCTAACTATTTTCATGTTTAGTCTTCTCTGCGCAGCTTGCGAAAAAAAAATAAGTAGCTGTGGTTTTTCGCATCATTCTATTCAGTTATGACCTATCAAGGAACCCTGGAACACCAACGAAACATCAATTATATCATGTTTCACGATGATTAGGCTTACACATAAAAGGGTAAACTCCAAACTGGGCTGAAGCCCAGCGTAAGACCTTCCCCGGTTCTAAAATTGTAATTGAGGGCTAGGACGGAACACATAAAGAGTCATCAAAAAGTTTCAAGAAAGTCAATTTTAGAACTAGTGAGTTTAGTGCCTAATGTTATGAGACGAAATGTTTAACTTGAGTTTGAATTTAATTCAACAGGTTTCTTAATTGCAATATACAAATAATCCATGTTGGTTATAAGTATGTAAAAAATTAATTTCATAATTAACATTTAAGTTAAGATTAAGTACCAGTTAACTACTAGGAGTCTAGGATTGTACTTGGCTACTTCACATTCTTCTGTGCTACGATGTTCTTAGTCAAATAATAAATAATTGTAGATAATCGACTAATCTCTATAACTTATAATCGATTTCTTGGATAAAAAACATTCACTGTTAGTAGGAAATGCACTATAGGAAAACCCTTAAATAACCCATACATGAATTTATTGAATGAAATTTTCTGTCCATCCAATTATTTTTCAAGAAATGGCTAGTAAGTAAAAAAAAATGCTTGCTTAGTACAAAATGTACTAACAAACATTTTCAAAACATAAATAGTTAAATTAAAGAAATGGTAAAGCTTTTTTTTTATTATTCGGCCAAAACTGCTGTTTTGTAATTTAATTCTCTACTAGAAAAAAGTTTTAGGCGGGCAGTAATTGCTTTATAAGGAGCTGTAATTGCTTAAATAATAAAGACATTTTAGCTTGGTTAATTTATTTGGTTTTTTATTTTAGTTCATTTTGTCAAATTCAAAACAATAACAAAATAATAGCATCGTTATTTTTTGAGAATCAAATTATGCTGATTTTTTTGTAAGAAAAATATTTTACTCTCAGTTGAATATAAATAGGAATAAATTCATAGCTCTAAAAACTGCTTTTGTGACCGTTCTTATTTAATACTACTTAAATAGTTTAGGATAAATTAAAGTTCTAAAAGTATTTTTAATTTAGAGAATATGAGAGTCAGAACAACTAAATAAAAAATGTTTCAAGAACAACCTTTTTCAATGTTTCTGTATTTTTTTTTATTGGAAGTTAGTTTTAGCTTCGTTTCACGCTTTATTTTTAAAATTTGAAAAAAATTAGAATAATTTCTGTAAACTTAACGAATTGATAAAATCACCGATATAAGGGTGGTCCTCCCAACGGTGTAAGTGCACTGTTGTTCACATTATTGGACATTTTGGGACCAATAGATACTAGGATACACTTACAAAACGACTTATTTGAGGTAGTGAGAAGCAAAGGGCTGTAAGTGGCAAAATTTAAAATTTGGAGATAGCCTGTATAAATGGTAGGTGTACTTCTTCTCCCCTTTGGGGCCAGAGATAGTTTTGGTAGTCCTAGTAGGTGCCGCTATACAGCATGATTTAGGAAAACATTTCTATCAAAGCCTCTTGGACCGCAACTTTAAACGTAATTTACTTAAAATTTGAAACTATCCACTTACATCCTATTTGCTTCCCACCGCGGAATATTTGTGGAATATAGTTTTATAAGAAGAAAAAAAGAACTAGTTTTGCTAAAACAAAGATTAAAATTTTAAAATTTTCTACTAATGAGGTCCATGTTGTATTATGATGTTAATTAGTGCCAAACTTATGGGAGATTAATAAATGGTATAAATTTATACACATCTTTGACAGAAATAGGTAACATCATTCCTAATTTCAAATAAGATTTATTTCTTAACCTGATCACTTTTACTGTTTTTGGAATTATCTTCTTCAAAAAATAATAAATGCTTCAATTTAGTTTAAAAGTTTTTAATTTTCCAATGAAAAGAAAAGTACGATATTTATCACATGTTCCATATGCTTTTCTGATTATGTAAGTGTAGCAAAAATAGAAAATATGAGAGCAAAATATTTTGTAATCATATAGTTTCCGCTAAGTAATATTTTGAGTTTAAGTTATTTTGGGCACGTCAAAACCGGATAGTTATTGCAATGTCATAAATAAACCTTACAATTTTTGACATTGCATTACTTTATTTAAATTCAAGGATATCTGAAAATGAACCATTCCACGAATAAGCAGATATTTTGTCCCGCACGTCATAGATCTATATTGATTTTTAAAACGAGGAATCAAGCAATTTTGTTTTGCCTAAGAAACCAACCGTGTATCTAAAGTTCATTTGGCAAAATATCTTTGTTTACTACATTTTTTAAATGCTACTTCTGATGCAAATTATAAAGCTGCCTTGTGTGGGACAAAATTTCTGACTTTCTGCGGAATGGCCCACTAAGTGCTTTCTTTTGAAACTAAAATTAAAAAAATAATTTGTAGGAAAGCAAATTGTATGTTTAATGAATTTGCTGCAGGGTCATTCCATACAAAATGAGCAAAATTCGCAAAAAAGTGGTGGCCGCATGGTAACAGATTTTTATGAAATTTGGTATACAGGTTCCTTTTATGCCTATATGAAAGTATCTAAAATATTTTTGCTTAAAATTTTTTATTTGAATAGTTACATGCGATTGAAAATTGCTCAAATTGAACAGTATTCTCATAAATGCTAAATGTTGCATTTTTGAAGACTTGTATCTTATTAACTCTTTAATGAAAACATAAAAGTTATATGTTGTTGCAATCTATGGAGTAGGGTAATTAATCTGATGTCAGTAAAATTTTCAAAGTTATTATAGTTAACTTTTAACCAAGTTCCAAAAACTGAAAATATTTCAATTTTCTCATAATTAAGCATTTTATTTTTTAATCTCAATCTTTAAGGAATGCATTAGCTTTGATGAAATTAATACCCAATAATGTGCTAAAGTATCATAAAAGAAATACCTTACTTTTGAAGTTGTATTTTAACTCCTTTGTCTTCAAAATCAGTTTTAAACTTAGTGCCATTTTGTAAAATGATGATTTTCCCCTTCACATACACACAAAAATTGAAATGAGGGAAAATTCAGACAGCTTCAAAATTTTACAAGAATATAGAGCTGTGTTTCTACTATTTGCTTGAAGAAACTCGAAATAGGTTTTTGATTTCCAAACGTAAAATAAAATTCAGAAAAATAGCATTTTCTTTGTGTTTTATGGGTCAATCCATACAGGTTCGATGGATTTGTACGCTCAACCATTTTTATTTTTTTTTTGAAATTCATATCCCTAAAAGCTGGATAAGAAAAATGTTTAAAACCACTTTTATTTTTCCTCTCAACTGGACCTTTGATTTTTTAGAGGTCATCAAAAGTGAGTTGTCGTAGTCAAAAATGGTACTTTTAGATCTTTGCATTCTGGCCAAAATCTATTTGAATTACATTTATGACAATTACTTCTACGCTTTGATGTTAAAGTGCATAAATTGATAGTCTTACATGCTGAGTTACGTAGCTGTAAGTTAATAATTAAAATAACAGCAACAGGTTAAAGTTCAGGGTCTAATGTAAAAATTTTACTCATTTCAAAGGGAGATAACTCGCGTAGGGGACGGAAACACAAAATGAAATACGGGAAAAACTAATCAATGGAACCATGCTAAAAAGAAGATCTAACTGTTGCTGTGTGTTTGTGCACCCTTTATAGATTACAGCCCATCAAAAATCGGAAAAATGAGAAAAATGACATTTTTAGATCCCTGTAAACCAAAAGGGGATGGAATTCAAAATAAAATTTTGTGGCCAATTAAATATACAGGTCTTTGAAATTGAGCAATTTTGCTATTCAATTCACACACTAAAACAGAAATAAAAAGTGTGAAAACTTCATTGCACCTTATAAAATTACGTATATTGTACGTATATTGTTACGTATATGCCCTATATAATACATTATACTGAAAAAACATATTGTAATTTTCAAAATTATTATTTTAATCTTATAACTTAGAACTATTTGAACATGAATGAATAGTTTATACTGTATGGAACCTGTATGGATTGACTCTTATGTGAAATTACGAGAATTCAAAACACTAGATAAACGACTCAATGATGCAAAAGCAAGTATATCTAACATTTATTTCAATTTTAAAAAAATGTACATTTTAGCAAATACTTCATAAACATGCTTTTGATAAAATGAAACACGAAAGAAATGGTTAATTTTGCTAAACTTACTATTAAAAGAACTAACTAATGAAATTTTGCCTAAGTTCAAATTACTCTAGTAACAAAAATACGCTGATACCAATGATTAAAACTTAATAGCATATAAAAGACACTTCAATATATTACATAAAAAAAACTTGAGCAAATTTAGAGCATTCCCTCATCTTCAAAAAAACATCTGAAATAGAGGAAAAAATAAAATTTTCGATTTTTTAAAGTACGATTTCGTCATCAAGAAATTCATAAACAATAACTAAATTAGAGCAGATAGTTAGTTATAGATAGTTTTTCAATCTGAATCATTTTTACTCTTATATTTTCAATTATAAGAGCTAAAAGAGTGATTTGAAATCTGAAGTAAATTGGCAAAATTTCAATATTTGTTAATATCTCAGATTCAAAAACAGATCCGAATAAATTTTACTTTGCTTTTTCCCAATACAGATTTGTTTATAGAATGCGGAAATATTTATTTTTTAAGTGTACGTTTATAACTTATGGAGTTATTGAGTCACAAACTGGCAGTAATGAACTCCGAAAATTTAGGCTTAGCGTAAGCATCAACTTCTAATGTCAATAACAAAGCAACAAACAGTTTTTAAACTTCCATACTTTGCATTTCCTCATAGATATGCATGGTTTACCTAAATAAAAATTTTCATTGAAATCTGTGACATGTCAGCCACAGCTGATTTGTTCATTTCGTATGGAATGACCCTGCAACAAATTCAGAGGATATATTGCTAGGATTTAGACCTTTAGAGCTCGTGTCCGCAAGTGTACCCTGCACGTGACAAGCAATCTTCATTGAAAAAATAACAACTAAGAAAGAAATAATAAAAACATATTATGCGTAACAAATCACACGCGTCAATTACTTTTACTATCTCAACGAATTTTTAACTTAAAGCCCTTTTTGTTTTTGTACATACAAGACAGCGAGAAGCAAAGGGATATAAGTAGATATTTTCAAGTTTTGAGTAAAACTCGTTTAAAGATAAGGTCCTAAGTAGACTTTCATTGAAAAGTTTTCTAGATCATGCTGTGGAACAGCACCTACCAGGACTACTAGCACTATCTCTTTTCCCAAGACAGAGCAGATATTCACCTACCATTTGTACGTGTTATCTCTAAAATTTTAATTTTGACACTTACGTCACTTTGCTTCTCACTGCCTCATATATGAAATGATACGAAAAATTTAAACAAAAATTATCCCACACGTGTCAGTGGAATCTCCCAAACGTAATAACACAGTAATAAAGGCATTCAACTTTTATATTTACAAAAATACTGATGTCAGTTAGTTTAAAGGAACTTTCAAGCAGTAGCAGATCTAAGTTTTCATCTGGAACAAAGTCAATCGGCCAGTCAACGGAAAAAAAGACGTGGCAGCTCAGATATTTCCTTAAAAATAATAATACAAAAAGGTAATCAATGTAATTTTGTTTTTTGAAAAAAATCACAAACGCATGTATTATTTCTTAAACAAAAAATGTGTTTATTACTTTTTTAAAATGCTACTTTTTAGTGAAAAAAATTCTTGAGTGTCACGTGCTCAAAAAATGGCGGCATTTCCGTGAAATGGCTCCAATCATATTTTCAAAGACATACTCGAAACTAAAATAGACACTTTCAATGAAATGTCGGCAAAAAGCTGCTTAAATTCAGTGAATCGGATAAAATACCACTCCGGGAAAATGCTTTGTTTTAAGAAAATTCAATTAAACTAATGGATGTTCAATAACTTTTAGGCTTTCAGCCTAGAATCGTCAGAAATTAAACTTATCGGTTCAAGCGCGGCGAAATTGCAGTGAAGGTAGAATTCTAATACAGGCATTCTCGATTTAAACGCCGTTAATAGGTTTAGTTGTAATTCTATTACTTAATGCTGTTGCTATATGATTGGAAGGTGCTTCGGTTGACTAATTACTACTAGAACGCGCTAATGGCTAATAAAAGTGAAGGGAAATTAGCAGACCATACGTGTAAATATGAGGTGGAAAGTCATTATTACTTAATGAAACATAATGCCTATGCACCTCGCCTGAAATCTTGTAAATATCATTACCAAAATAAAATTAACTTGCGGCTGAATTGATTTTTCCAATTTATCTTTTCATCAGAAGCCAAATGTATTGAAATCATTTCTGTCAAAATAGTTAGAATAAAGTGTCAGATTTATATTATTTTCAAAAGTTCTGAAAAAACATTTTTATTTTTACTTTATATGAGTTTAAGCCCTTAAAATGTGCTTGAAATTCTATTCATCTATATTGAGTCCTAATAAAGTAACATTTTCCAAACTGATACGCAAAACCTGCTAACTATCTTAGCATGCAGTGTACTTGATTGTTTTGTTTTGCCGATTACTTATCATAATAACCTTTCCTCTAAGCATAAATAAGCGCAGGAAATGTACAACTACATTTCTAAATCTTTTCAGTTTTTAATCAAACTGCTTTTGAAAAACATGTAAAATGTGTTATTTGTTGACGTTGTACTGACTTCTGCCATGCAGGTAAAACCTTTTTTCTTCATAGTACTGTGATTGTTCAAAGTTTGACAAACTGACAACAATCATGATGTTCAATACAGTTCTGAAATTCAGGGATACAGAAAAATAAAAATGAGATTGTTACTATCTATGTTCAACTCAGTTATGAACGGGACACATGTCAGTTCAAAGCGTGCAAGTTTTCTTGCAGTGTACGGAAAAACAACAAAACGCCTATAAAGATCAACGATATATTACGTTTGACAAATCACGAGATTTGATTTTAAAGCTGTTATCTACAATCATCATTATCTCAAAAAAATAGACAAACTGATCCAAGTCACCATGGCATCTTACTTTGCAATAAAGTTTGCCAACTTGTTGCAATGACAAAATGAGAAGACGCTGATGGAAATTATTTTGCATGTGATGCTTCTTTTGAAAAGCTTGTAAAGGAAATGTACTACCACGAGCATTTTTAAACACAACATAACGTCTAGTAAACAAATCCTAAACTTAAAAGATGGATTGTGATGTTAAAACAAGACAATGAAAAAAATCAACAGATCACCGACAGTAAGTGTTTTCGCTTTTATACGAGAGAGTGTAGTCAGGCATCTATAAACCTAAAATTTCTACAGAAAATATCATATCTAGCACATTGTGCTCTGTTCCGCATAAAGTCACTGTAAAATACACGGAAGTAGAAAATATCTATCTTGTTTTGCAGCGTTTAAACGCAAATTTGTTTTCAAGTGCATTTAAATTGCAAAATAATTTACTTCGGGTGGTTGATGTAATTGAAACCAGCTCTAGTATTTGAGGAAAATCTGACACATATTATTTTCAGTTTATTTTGTACGTTTATGTTTATGCATCTAAGATGTTATTGTGAAGTTCATAATACACATTACGTTCCAAATAGGACTCGACCGATGCATCGGCCTGGCCGATGCATCGGCGCCGATGGTTCAACAATTTAGCCATCGGCATCGGCATCGGCGGCCGATGCTAACTTGCGGGAAACATCGGCCCATCGGCCTTAAAAAACATCGAAAAGCCGATGGAATTGGCCGATGTTTTTGAAAAAAAAAAGGATCTTTGCTGTTTTACTTTTTAATACAAAGTAAAGGGGGGTATTGTTTTCATATAAAATTATTTACTTAAATTTCAGTATGAATTTCTATTTTAGTAACCCCTGAAAGAGTTTTTAATACTGCATTCAGGTACCAAACAAGTTAATTATTGCGTTGTTTCTTTCGGCTGGATGTACGTATGTCTCTTATAAGTCATAACTCAAAAAATGGTAAGCTGTAGAAGGATAAATTTTTGCATGTGGAGTGTGCGTACGTTCCAGTTGTGCACTTCGCTTTTTGTTTTCGATCGGGTGTTCTAAAAAGCCTGTTTACTTATTTTTTGTGGCTATTAATTACTTATTTCAATGCAAAACTAATATAGCGTCTCAGACTGACGATCATGGGGTGATATATTGCCGAATTGGAGACTATAGAAACAAATATGAGATGGCAAAACTGGTTTTTGTGTCATTTTATTAGATTATCGTTGAACCGACGGTAATTTTTAATTTTTCGATATTTGTAATATAAATCACAGTAATGCAGTCTTTTCTGTATCGCTTCGGCGAAGTTTGGGGCCCGTCGAAATACATTTAGGGTCCTTTTTTCTCTATCACAGAACTTGTAAAACATTTATCATAAGCATTTTTGTAACTCCTACGGTGACCCTATGGTTATGGGGTCTCTCGCGCAATTGTAACATTTGCTAAATTTTAAATCCGCCACTGCACGTCAAAACAAACTCGGGTGCAAGTTTTGAAAGAGTTTTTCTGCTCAATGTTTATGATTATTTTAAATTCTATTTTTTACGACTATTTTTTGAATTTCCGAGAACACTTGCGTGCCCCTCCTCCCATTCCCCCAATTTCTGAAATTAAACTCTAGTTGTACTTCTGAGTTATATAAAACTAACACCATTCATAAAATTAGGCATTATTTTTTTTCAAACTTTATCTATTGTTTAGAAAGAATTTAGAGCATTAATGTAAGAAATTGATTGAAGACGTTTTGAATGGTGACATAATTCGGAAATCAAAGGGACTTTTGAATTTTTTCTTCGGAAGTGCTGAAGTAGATTCAGAAACTCTTCCAAGGCGTTGGTGGTAGCGGTTCTGTACTAAAAAAGTGAGGCCGAGGTTGGAGCCAAAGTGTGAATTACTCCAAAATCAGAGGTGACCCCCCTAAACCTACCTCGTCGTTTCAGGCATTTCTCAAATATTTAGCGATTATTAATTTTGATCAAGAAATGTCATTTTGCGTATTTCTCATACTTGTTTCACCTATGATTCGTAATGCGCCATCTTTTTTGCATCATTAATAGCGATCGATTTTTTTTCTGTTCTAAGTAACTATTTTATGTATTATATAAAATCAATGAATAAGTTATTTTCGTTTTTTATAGAAAAATTTCAAGGATTTTCTATTACGCATTTTTTTTAATTTCAGAAAATCGTTGTTAAATTAAAAAAATTAATTCGAACTTGTTTGTAAAGCTTCATAAAAGATTAAACAATCAAATTGTTCAATATTAAGTTTGCAAACATCAGATCAAGTAGTATGTATTGTTATAACTTGGTGTAAATATTGAGTTTGTTTATTGTAGCTGCATTTTAAGAACCTCGCTCTTTTGATGGCTATTTCTTTTTTCAGCAAAATTTATGTCACTGTTTTATGACTTTTATGAAAAATGTAAACTTTTCTATTCATAAATTTTAAATAAGTATAAAAATATTCCTATTTTGATTTAATATTGTAATTTATCTGTTACCTTTTTTGTTTAATTTGATGACTAAAAAATGTCTGCGTTCAATCTTTCCACTTTAATTGCGTAATTTATTGACGGTTTCATAGTTTTATTTATTATTTTTTTTTGAATGATTAAACAACAGAAATTAATGTTTTTGAACTATATTTACTGTACCTATAAATCCATACATTATTATAATATTACTTAAATCTTAGTTATATGTTCAATTTAAAAAAACAAACCAATTGGTTATTAAACAGTCTCTTTGTTTTTCTTCCTTTTTCTTTCTTTCTTTTTTTTTGGCAGTGTTCTTTCTCTTATATCATACAGCAGTCAAAAAAGAAGAAGCATAACTATACCCTATACAGATGGTACGTAGTACGATCCAAAAGTTCGGGAACAAGCTGTATAAAACCTTACCCAGAATAGTTCACATTACCGAAGCACATCCACCTTCAAAAGGTCACCTTGAGGGACTATGTACTTCTGCCAGTGTTCATACAACTTTTGGAAACTTTCCTGGAAGCCATTTTTCGCTACCTTCTATGATGCAGCTTTATCTTCTCCTGACGGAAGAAAACGGCGTCCATGCAAATGTTTTTTTGCTGGGAACAGGTAAAAGTCACACGGAGCTAAGTCCGACGAAACGTTATGTTATCTGTCATATCAGAGTATTGACCAATCGAACCGTGCATCCTCAACATGAAAGTCGCCTTCTTCCCCACGATGAAGTTAAAGCAGCAGCGCAAGAGGCCTTACAGGAGGTTGCGAAAAATGTTTTCCAGGAGTGCTTCTAAAAACTATACGAACGTTGGCAGAAGTGCATAGTCGTTCAAAGTGACTATTTTGTAGATAAATGTGCTTCGGTAATGTGAACTATTCAGGGTGAGGTTTTATACAACTTGTCCTCGAACTTTTAGATCATACTACGTACGTATGAGTTTTCAACTTACTATTTCATAGCGTTTTTGAATGACGCAAGTTTACACGCATGAAGACATCACAATAAAATTAGCGATTATTTACTGAGGAAACGTTCAAAATGGATATTTCGGTCATCTGTATGTTCTTAGGTACATATGTACAGATGTGCCGAAAAAACTTGTGAAATATAAATTGGGTGATCGTAAAATAGAAATTTAGGTCGAAATCTGATTTTTTTTTTTTTTTTGTGATTACAATTCCTTATTCGTAGAAAGGAAGTAGAGTGAAATGAATCAATGATATTTTAATCCCTGACAATCTTATCAATTTATTTCTGTTTGATTTTTTTTTTTTTTTTTGCCATCGGCCAATGGCATCGGCCATCGGCCATTTGGAAGAAAACAATCGGCCATCGGCCATCGGCCATCTTTGAACAATCGGCCAACAATCGGCATCGGCCCATCGGCCAAAAAATGCCATCGGTCGAGCCCTAGTTCCAAAACCAGCAATGTTTGGATCAAAACTACACCGAACAAATATATTTTTAATCACATTTGTAATGTTTTAACTGTGCTGTATAACTTTAATTGCAGTTTTGTTTTTATTATGAAGATTTGTGTTATTTAGTTGCAGCCATGCTTCAATGGTGCGTTTATGTATTGAAGCTGTATAACTCGTTTGATAAATTTGAAATTTTTATCGTTTTATTAGATCTTACTCCATCGAAAAAATATTGCACTTTAAAAACTCTTAAAAAAGATATTATTATCAGCCAAAACATTATGATGTACTTGTTTACGATCGTATGTAGTTCATCTAAAATTTAAGATTTTAGTATAAAAGCTTGCAAGCGAGACTTTGATTGAGACTGGAAAGGTTATCTCTTATATTACGTTAATGAATGCCTGGGTAAAATCAAGAGCTTCTGTACAATTTCAGGAAAACACACTCGTTTCCATTACTTAATCCATTACGTAAATTTAATAACAGATTTTTAGGAACTTTAAAATGAAACTGGTTGTAATGTCTAGTAAAAACTCCATAACACAAATTTGTAATGTTTTCCCCTCCGTTAAAGTAGATAAGGAACATGTGGACCTGGAATCTTAAAACAAAACCCCGAAAAGAATGTGTGAATACTTTATTGTTTTTATTTCATTGTTTACTCAATCAATAACAACATCATTGACATTTTCGCTACAAAAAAGCGACATCGTACGCCCTCTACCGTCACCGACTACGAATATAATAACTATAGCTCAGGGTTTTTACAAAAAAAAAAAAAAATCCTACGTTGTGTGTTATTCTAACTTGATTTTCGAGCTTAACGTAAAATGAAGAGCAGTTCTTGATAATTTTTACGTTTTTTACATCAGCAAAATCACATCTAAATGTGATGGAGACTAGTTATTTCTGCTTGATTGATCAAGATCCCATGAAGAAAATACTGAATCATAGATAAGTGGATTCTATGGAACTGGTGTGTGATTTAAATTTCTACCGTCACTAATTTTTTAGGGACTAAAAATTCCAATAGTTGTCATCAAGGATCAAACATCTTTATCCTGTGCCCTTAGCTGAGAGCTTCTGTCATTATCAAGAACATTTGTATGCTTGAAGAGAAAAAAATCGTCCATTATATATTAATATGTTGTGCATCATAAACCTGGTAATTGTCTTTTTTCCCGTATCCCTTGCACTCTTTCTAAAACAAGAATTCCAATTTTAACATTTAGTTTTAACAAAAGATATTTGAAAAAAAAACCTACTGGAAACAACTCAAAAGATATTATCAAACATAAAAATTATCATACTCTTCAACGTGAAAATAGTTTATGACAAATACTTTTGAATAAATGATCCAAAATTATTGGGCATCACGTTGTTATTGGACACCATTCTCTCGAAAGAAATCTCACGACTGGCTTGAAGATAGTTTGCCTCAGAAAGCTGCAGTAATTGGAAATCAAACTGGTGAGGCTACCTCGAGATTTAACTTGCTTCCACCCGAATATAGAAAAATAAACCCAAAAAATGAGAAAATTCTTATCCGAAAATCGTGACAAGCCTTCGAAGAAGTGGAGGCTACAGCTTCAATCTGAATTGATCTATATCTATACACATTGAGAGAAGAACGCTAGTGAAATAATTCAACCATTTCGTTCGTTTTGCTGAAGAAACAAAAATGTGTGCTGGTTAAAAATGATTTTCGATCATCATTTTGTGATTCACGATGACCTAGTTCACAGCTAGTGATGTTATTTCAAGTACTGTTTTTGTGTCAGCATTTCATACGCAAGAAGCTCTATATTATAAAAATAATAATTTGGCTTTCAAAAACAAGCTTAAGCTCATTTATCTGTGTGGGTTTGAGAGGGTTTGATACACATGAACCACATATAATAAATTTCATTAAACTCATTTTTTTTTATTTTAAATAAAATTCAAGAGGTTGTTTAGAAATTTAATAAAATGCTTTTGATTCAAAAATAAAATGTTACAAATATGTAAAACGAATAATTAATAAAAAGCTATTTTAATTTAACTCTTCTTCAACACTTCTACATTAATATATCAGATATTGAAAAGCATCAGTCATATTGTAAAATGTCTTTCAATAGAAAAAAACAATTCGGATTCTGATATTAAATAGCTACCTTTAGGACTTTAAGCACAGAAATTGATCTGAAATCAAGAATACTTTAAGGAAAAAAAAATTATTTTTACCCTATCATATCCTTAGTTTGACTTAATTGTTTTCTTCAATGATTCATGTTACTTCTAATTGCATTGTCTGTATCACTTTTTGTTGTATGTACTTATAAGGTGAAATGAGATGGGTGACCCGGGGTTCCTGCTCAAAAAAATGCAATCATCTGCTTCGCGAAAAACCTGCTCAAAGCAATTTTTTTATTATTATTTTTTTTATCCTGTGTGAGACAGTGTTTTTCTTGAAAATTAAAAAATAACTTAAAATATTTCAAGTTTTTATTGATCAGGAATTACCCCGAGATCATGGCTTTTCTTTATTACTTCTGTGGTAACTAATGCTTTCCTATGTCCTGAAAAAAGGTGTGCCCGTCGATCAGTAAAATGCCAGTCGTCACCATCCCAATATTATTTTCAAAATTGTCTGAAACAAAGCTTTAGAAACGTACCTATATTAATTTAGAAATTCATAAACATATTTTAACTTTTAAAAAGTAAATTGAAAAAAAAATTAATGTCTTACCTCTGTTTATGTACTCAAAATTACAATCAATTTTCCAGCATTTAATTTTATATCAGGCACTTTAAAATTTCGTCACATTTAGCTACCGATATCTTAGTCCCAAACTATGTTTTATATGCACAAATACACAACTAATGAGTCGTTTTCCAGGGCAAATAATGAGTCAAATGTTCAAATTTAATGCAAGTGTTTTAATAAACGTATTACAGGATTTGAATATTCTCTCATTTTCATTATTAGTTCTCTCTTAGCACAGGTTTTAGGACTTGCCTATTTGTTTGACTTTGCTTTCTTTTGTATACTTGTTTACGTTTTTTTAATTTACCCATAATTGTTCTACAAATTTTGTTTTCCTGTCCTGTGATACTCAAATGAGTTTGAAAGGCTTTCCCTGCTTTTTCCATGAAAAACGGGAGGGAAGGGGGGTGGAGGGGGACTCTTTAAACACATCATTGAAACACTAAACAACGCTTTGTAACGGTTTTCGATTTAAATTAAATTGACTGACATCGAAATTGTCTCGATAAATATTTATTTATTTCCTGAATCAACGAGGGAAATGATTAACATTTCTTTCCGGGACAGAGAGTTTCGGCTCATTACATTATCCGCATGGCGTTTCTTCAGAAAGAAAGGAGTTGTATTGTCCATCCTGCTAATGGCAGGCAGCCAAATGGATTAGTTCCGGGAATGCGAAATTACGATATCTGTTGCCGTCCTCTTGAGAGCCGAAAAGAGGAGAATGACAGTAAATGAAAAGTTATTGCTCCTAAAATTTAAATTCGCTTCGATAATTTCATTCCTTTGTGCTTTTTCAGAGACAATTTATCAGTTTAAGTGCGATATTATTAGCTTCTTTTGCTGCTTCAATTGATTTCATTCCGATTGTTTTGTTTTCATTAGGCGGAAAATGCTTCTGAATCATCAATTGCTGAGAATTGCTTTATAAAAGTAACCCTTCATTTCCTGTACAAAAAGATTTTCTAATTGTATGATGACTTAATGAAGAAATTAGTTCTATGACATCGCTGTAACAATGAAATAGTAAAACATTATTTCAGATTTTAAGCCAGAAAGATTTTTATTCCCCTCGATAAAACCAATGACTTGGTGAATGTAAGTTTCAAGTGCCTGAAAAATTTATTATAATTTGGAGTTGACTAATCAATAAATTGTGCAGAGGTCCCCCCCCTCCCCGAAGAATAGCATAGTTGCAAAGGTATTTGAAAGATGAACAGCTATGAGTACAATCTATCATATATCATAATAGGGGTTGCATGACAAGAATGGAAAAAACAGACACGTGTTCAATTTTAACATTTAACAATTCATAATAATTATGGTATGGTCAATAATAAACCTTAACTATTTTGCAAATAAAACCACTAATTTTAACTATTCACAAAAGGTTTTTTTTATTATTATTATTTTTTAATTTTTTTTATTTATTTTTTTTTAATTTTTTATTTTTTTTTTATTATTTATTTATTTATTTTCTTTCCTTTTTTTGAAGTGAAAACTTCTTTAGGCGCGTTGAGCACTTTTGAGGTGGGGAAAAAATCATCCATTTCACGACCCGTAAAACTTCACCTTACCAACGCCTGGAAAACAGCACATGCGTGGCTTCTCTCCGCTCCTTTACCTGCAATTTTTTCCTTTAAGATTATGAGCCTTAGTGGCACGATTGGCAGCGCGTCAGACTCAAGAATCAAATAAGCTGCCTGTAGTGAGTTCGATCCTCACCGTCATATAAAGTTTGTGAAGTAAAAACTTATTTGGTGCTTGGTATTTTTTGAGATGAGAAAAAACAACGTGATCGGTGAGACATTGTGTTTGCCGTTGCCACTCTGAAAATAGACAGCTAATTGTTGTGGTTGCGGTTTATATTTCACCGGATAAGTCTTCAAGTGCAATACGAGAATTTCTGTACGAAAACTTATTTATTTATTCTAAAGACGCTTTTTTGCATTACTTCAAGATAAAATTAGGAAGAGCTTTGATTATTTGTCAATGATTTTGAGTGGGGATTTCAACATCAACTTTGCAGATGATAAAAATCTACCATTAATTGAATTTTGAAATCGATAATTTAATTTAACGATGTCTAATGATTGCAATCGCAGCCTTATTTCCTATTTTGGTTACCATAAATCTATAGTTTCAGTTTTGGAACATAATAATATTAATAATGATGATGATCATGACGGAAATCATAATATTAAATATGAATTATATATATGAATTTGAAAAAAAAAATGAATTTTTTTTATTTATGTATCACATTTGTTGTAAAATTTAAATCAGATTTTTTTTTTTCTGAAATGAACCCGGAATTATCTGGCATGCCTCAAAATTTGAACTTCCCGGCATTCTGGGCAATCTCACGGCGTATCTGCTTTTTTCGGAAAGTCAGCTAAAGAGGGTTATTGCAGTACATTCATTGCGTGGAAAGTTCAGTATGTGAATTGTTTAGTATTTTTATGCATGGAAAACTGAATAACACAAATTAAGACTTTATTTTCTAATATTTCCTATATTTGCATCAGTATTTATTTTATAAACGAACTGAAATAGACCAACCAAAATGTATATTATTGATGCTCGCATTGCTGATAAACGTAAAAACTAGACTGTAGCTGATATTTTGAATCTATAAAACGTTAATTTTTGAAACTACAATTAATTTTAAATGAAACCACACACACACACACGCACGCTAGTACAAAAATACCAAATTTCTTTTGCATTTTTTAAGCTTTCACTTCTGTCGGCAGTCCTATGACTACTTTTTTTTTTTTTTTTTTTTTTTTTTTTTTGCACTGAACAACTTATGAAGTAAAAACATTTTTATTAACACGTTAATTGTTGTTGTCGTGTGTCAGCTGGACGGACACTTTTGGGTGCGGTGCTTCACTTTTCCAACTGTACTGTAATTTGGTGTGAAGCATGTGTGAACTTCCACAGTACACACATGCCATAAGGACCCGTTCATACGGGGAGTAACCTTTCATAGCATAACAACACATTCACACAAAGCATCAACAAGACCTTGTCTAGTGGTCAGAGGAGTCTGACAGCCAGTGGCGGATCACCGAATAGGCGCATGAGGGGCTAGCTGGGGCCTCCAGCAAAGCAAGGGGCCTCGGAGCCGCGTCACTTCCTCAAAGATGGAAAGTCATAATTTTGATTCAAAAATGCTCAAAATCCATGGAATTGACAGTTAGTCATGGATTTTAGGCGCGGGCTGATTGCTCCCTATAGGGCCCCCTGCGTCTAAAGGGGCCCCAGACTTCAGCTGCCTTCTTTTGAATTTTTCCGGGAAAAAAACTTTCTTTTGAGAATTTGCCATGGAAAGTCATAATTTTGAGTGGAAAATGCTCAAAATCATGGAATTGACAGTTAGTCATGGATTTTAGCCGCGGGTTGATTGCTCCCAATATAGGGCCCCCTGCGTCTAAAGGGGCCCCAGACTTCAGCTGCCTTCTTTTAAATTTTTCCGGGAAAAAAACTTCCTTTTGAGAATTTGCCATGGAAAATCATAATTTTGAGTGGAAAATGCTCAAAACTCATGGAAATTGACAGTTAGTCATGGATTTTAGGTGTGGGCTGATTGCTCCCAATAATTCCCCCTGCATCTAAAGGGGCCCTAGGCTTCTGGTGGTTTTGTTTGAATTTTTCCAGAAGATAAATTTGGACATTTTTTTTTCTTTTTTTGTATGTGTATAAGGTTTAAAGTTTCGAAATATATATTTGTTTCTTTCCCCCGGAAAACTTCTTCTATTATATTTCGCACTGTACCGTAACTCAGCACTTTTTCTGAAATCGGAGAATTCCCGCTTTTTTCTTCAAGGTCGTATTTTGTCCCTGAGAAAGTGGGGTGTTAGATAAGAAGTAACAAAAGGAAAGGCATTTTTATGGCACTAAGACAGGGGGGTTGGGTTGACCTTGGAAAATCGCCGCGAGAACTGTTCTGTCCGGTACATTTCAATCCAATTCAGTATTTCAGTCAGTAAGTGTTGTCTTGTAACAGTGTTCAGAATCTTGCTAGTTTAATGAAAGAAAAATCATTTACAAAAATAAAACAGCCCTGGGATTTAGGTGAGCAATCACACTTTTTTTTCTCCAATGCGTTTTCCTTTTTGGTCATAAGTTTAAAAACGAAATTGTTTCAAAAGAGTCGGGAAAAGTTCTTTTTGAGGCAATGCTCCTACGCAACATTCTTTTTACGATTCTGAATTTTTCCTGCTGCCGAGGAGTCGGAAGGAAAATGGTTGACTCCGACTCCAAGATTTTGAAACATCCGACTCCGACTGCGGCTTTTTTATTTTTTGAAATTTATTTTTTCAAATCCCCCCTTATGGGAAGGGGGGAAAACTCCTAAATAGAGATTCAAATATTAATTCCTTTTTAATGAAATTCTCGCGTTGTATTTCATTGTAAACCTAAGATGCATATAACGTTAGAAATTCAAAATGAAAATCAAATTATCCGATAGGTGCGATTTCTAAAGATTACTAAAAAGTCCCATTTTTAAAAAAAATGAAAAAGATTAATTTGCTCCCATTTAATGTTTAACAGATGCTGATCAAATCATGTGCTTTCAATTTTTGAAAGCACTGAGAAGAGTGAGAGAAAGAGTTTTGAAAGAAAGAAAAACTTTTTTGCTAAGTCAAAATCTTTTCTTGAGAGGTGGCGCCCCTCCCCCTCCCTCCCGGGTGGCACTCATCCTGTGAGTGACACCTCAACTTAATTTCAGAGTTTATAAAAATTGAGATTCTTTAATTCTGAAAAAATTCCCTAATAATAAATCTTAAATTTCATCTTAAAAATTTCAACAAAAATATTGCACAATATTGCGGAGAGAGATCGTGTACATGTACGTCTGGAGCAAATTTTACACAAAATGCGGCGGTATACAGCTTTGTACGAATAGCTTTAACTATACCTACATTTCTTGGCTCAATTTTTAATTTTAATTTTTTAATTGACGGCTTCAGAATGAACCTTAATATGAAGATTTTAGGATTAATTATAATTATTGAGTGTTGTAAGCAATAAATCATATACTAATTTCATTTTGTACTTTTCAGTGTTAACCAAGCTTTCTTAGATAAAATTTTTAGAATTAAAAAAACATTTAGGGGGGGAGTGTTGTACCTTGGGGCACTGCTAATTTCTAAGAATCTATTTTTAGCAGCTATGTTTTTATAATCTCTAATAGTAACCTTTCACCCTAAATGGTGCCATAGTAAAAATCAGCATCAAATGAGTAAAATTGACGATTTTGTGAGAGAAAGAGAATTTCATGACTCAAAAGTAAATATTTTCTTCCTTTTCATTTCATTTTCCGTCTTTGTATGTATTTGTAAATTTAGTCAACTGAATTTTATTCTGTTATAAAAGAGAAGTACTTTCATTATTTTCTCATAAGCAAATTATTTATAGTGCTTCTAGATTGACCATCATTTTGGTTTTCATTAAACCACGTGGTGATTGTACCTTGGGAAAGCCAAACATTTTGTACCTTAGGACACGTTCCAAGGTACAACCTATGCATGGTTCTTAATAATTAAGATATGTTTAGGAACATGGAACAATGTTCTAATCTTATATGTAGTCTTTTAAACAACTTTTTCTTTTCTGGTGCAAAATTGTTTCAAGTATAATAAGGCTGTTTCCTGAATCATGAAGACTTTCCCATAGAACAACAGGATGTGTCCCAAGGTATAATAGGATGTTGAACCTTCGGGTAGCTTGGAACTTATACTTTAAATGGCTGGCAACATTTTATTTTCAAATTGTCTGAATTAAAAAATATATATTCTATAGAAGTATGTTGGGCTATTTAATGTGACTTTTAGATTTTAAATTTCCCCACTAAAAAGGATCTCAAAATTTTCTCTAGAAAGTGCCGCTTTCTTGAGAAATTCTGCAGAAATCTGAAGATATTTTTAAGATTTTGTTTTGCCTCAAAAATATCTCAAGAGTTTTTTGAACCATTTTAGAGTCATTCACAGCTTGCTAAATTTGTCTCAAGAATTTCTACACAAATTTAAAAACAATTTGGCGCTAAAGTAAAATCTGAAAAAAATCTGCAGATACCATTAACATCGAACGAACAACGATTTTTGCGATTTTCTTTTTCGAAATTTTAAAGTTTTTTTTTTTTGAAAATTCATTTTATAAATGTTGTGCGAAGGTCCGTTGATGCTCAAGAATTCACAGGGGGATTCCTCTCATTCCTATAGTTGGGGGGGGAGTGTCGATTATCCCCCCCCCCCCATTGAAAAAGGTTCAAATTCAGTTTTCATCGGATCTAAAGGGATTTTGGCACCAAGGTCCTTTGATCAGGAGGAGCTCATATTGGTGTTTTTGCTCCCTGTAAAGTGTCGACCCCCATGGGGGGGGGCCTTATAAAAATTCAGTTTACATCGGATCTTTGCTAAATTTGAACAGAGGTCGTTCAATGCTCAGAAATTTACGCAAGGGGAATCTCGACTTGTGTGGGAGGGGGGGGACCCTTAATGAGGAGGGGCGACCCCCCTCATTGAGATGTCTTCTTTGTACAATATCTGTTTTCGTCGGATCTTTCACAAATTTGACACAGAAATCCTTTGATCAGTAAGAACTCGCATAGGTGGATTTTCGTCCATATGTGGGGGGCGGGGGGGGGTCGCCCCCATGGAGTTTTTTAATACTAATCCACAGTTTGCATCGGATCATTGCTAAATATGAAACAGGCTCTTAATGCTCAGGAGTTTACATGAGGGGTTTTCACCCCTTTGCGCTGGGGGTGGGGGATAGACCCTCCAAGGCGTTTCGCCAGAAAATCTGTGAAACAGAATGTTTACACTTTTTTTTTTTTAACAATGACTGAAATTTTGAGATTCTAAAAAAAAAAAGTAAGAAATCCAAAGTTATATAAATTTAAATTTTGAGTCATAAAATAGCTCTTTGGGAAATTTTACATTTTTTTTTCTTTTATTAAATGTTGATGTCGAATGGAGCTTTTCGATGTTAAAGAAATTATTGTGAACATAGGTGTCCTTTAGGTTTTAAGTATATAATCTGTGATAGTACAATGCAATTTTGATGTTTTTAAAGATTGAAACTAGAAATTTGAAAATACTTATTTACTTTATCAAGTATTTATTTAAATTATTTTTTTATAACTGATATCATAATTTTGATTTTTACTTTTTGAATTAAAATTATACTAATTGAACACATATTTCTACATTTTTATCCATAAAAACAAGATACGATTGACATAAAAGAACCAATCTATAAATGAAATTAACTTTTGATTGCGCAATAACTTTCCTGTCCTACTGCAAAATCTAGAGTCCAGCAAAATCTAAGCAATTCACGACAATGAAAATTAATACAACACTAGTTCATATTCTGATAGTTTGTCCGAAAATGCTGCATTTTTTTTCTTTTTTAATTCGTTGTAGATTTTTTAAATTTAATGATTTATGAACCACTTTTCATTTTTTTTTTTGCTCCATACTAATCAGTTTCGGGCTTGAAGTGAAGAGAACTTGCTTGCAGCTTTACCGGCGACCGGCGATTTGTTTACGTGTTTGCCTCTTCCATGCTTTCACTCATTCAATTTTTTTTCGCTATTATTATAATTTTAAGCTTTATTTTGTCTTTAAACTGCTTTTGCTCATATTAATTGAGCTACGGGTTTTTTTTTCTACAGGGTTTTTTTTGTCATGTGATTTCTTTACTATCGTATATCGCCAAATCGCTGGGCTTGTTAACGTGAAACACGTGCTTTAATTGCTAGTTAATTCTTTAGATATATACTTAATTTTCAGCTTCGTTAGTTTCGTTGTTTTTGTTTAATGCAAATTGAGTCTTTGATGTCCCTACTGTGCTTTAATTTTCATATTAATGTGAGGGGAAAAAAATCACACTTTTGTTCATGTGCAACTTTTATTGCGTATTTTGGCAGTTGAAACATTGTTCGTTTTATTTGATATGTTCGGGTTTTTTCTTTTTACTTTTATTATGATTATTTTTATTTATTGCGTTATTTGCACGAAATTGAAACTACAGTTGACTGTGAGTAACTTAATGCATAGAAGTAACCTAAAGAAAACCGAATTTCACATAATAACACTCAAATATCAAATGTATAGTTAAAAATAAATTGAGCAATGTGCAAGTAGACAAGCATGGAAAGATAGACGCATGTTACTTGACTATATAGTGAAAAATGTAAATGAAAACTTGAATGTAAGTAAAAAATTTCTAATTAATAAGTAACCCGAAATTAAGAACAAAGCGGAGAATGAGTGAAAGCGTAGCAAGGCAGACGTATACACCATAGCTGAAGCATTTATTATCAGGTCGGTCCCGCTTGCCAAAAACCTATTGCATACGTCTTTCATTTTTTGTCAATAAGTATAAAAAAATAGCTTAAATTAGAGACATACTGAAAACTCGGTACTTCGGCTTACTTGGACAATTTGCCGAATACTCGGTACTCGGCCAAATTTTGATGAGGTACTCGGCCGATACCGAGTAGTTGTAAAAAATTGAATATTGTTCAAACCGGATTTTACAGTTAATAAAAAAGTGCAAGCATATAAAATACCGCAATCATTTACAATTCAAACTTACAAGTAAAATTCAAATTTTGAGAATAATGAAGTCTGTTATGCTTCAATGGAGTAAATCTTATATTTTAAAGCCCCAAAGTTGATAAAACTTAATTATTAAAAATGGGGACAAAAAAGGTAAGTACAGAAAATATGAAATGTTGATATTATTAAATGGATTTTTGCCATTTCCAAAATTATTTATAAGAAGTATAAAAATACCTTTTCTTAAAAAATAAAACAACGTCAAAAGCACGAATGTGCAGGAACACTGCAAACACGTGTTTTGGCATTAAAAGGAATGCTTTTTTCAATGCACAAAATGTGAGCTTACGAATTTAAAGACATCCGACAAATATCCGATTTTTTTTTTACATTCATATTCTCGCATTTTATGCACTGAAAAAGATGTTCCTTGTAATGCAGAAACACTTGTCTTGATGGCTCGTGGCTTAATTTGGCGGGTGGGCCTGCTGTTATCAGGGGCACCCCGATGGAAGTCATTGTGGCCTCCCAAAATATTCTTTATTTGGCAAATTTGGAGTCCATATAGCTGTTTAGGCCTAGAGTATCTTCTAATTATATTTAAGTATGTGCATGCTCATTTTTTATCATTTGGTAAAGTTCGGAGTTTCATTTTGTGAATTGACAACTTAACCACTCTCCTCCTAAAAGTTTTAGTTCGGGTTGCCTCTGACAATTGTATAAAGTTTTCACAAAAAAAAAGAAAATAGATAAAATGAAGAGAACTAAGGTGAGTATGCCAAATAATAGGGCAATGAAGACCAATGAGACCCCCTCCCCCTCTTTTTCCCATGCAGGATAGCAAAAATTAGATTGTGACTGGGATCATGCAGCAGCACTAACTTTCACTTTAACATGCTTCGTTTATATCAAATTACGAAACTGGTAACTAATTTTTCTAGAAACACGCAGTTTACTTAATTACCAATACGTTATTTTAATAAGAAAATTAAATTACTTTTAATTTTAATTGAGTAATAATTTAGGTTTGCTCAGTGCTTGAATACTCTAGCGTAGTAGAGGCATGAAAATAAGCCCAACACGATTAAGACTTATTACTTTAACCAAATATCTAGCTTGAAAGAAAATTGAAAAAATCACACTCAATGAAGACTATTTTAGGAACAGCTTTTAATTCAAAAAAATAGTCTTAACTTTTATTATACTATCCCGACACTGAAAACCAACTGAACCTAAATTCAAACTGAAACTTAAAAAATGACAAACGCCTTTTCGGAAATAAAATCTCCATTCAGAAATTTCGAGAATGCGCTTTTAGTTCCATAAAGATAAATAAATTAAAGTAGGTATCCCATGCAATGAAATGAGTGGGAACCCAAAATATTGTAAACCCCAATACCTGATAGTAACAGCCGTTTAAGATTTAAGAAAAGGAAAAAATGGATTAAATCAAAAGAGAGAGTGAGAGAGAGAAAGCAATGCGAGAACTTTTCCTTTCCCCGTGGGGTGGGCTCCGAAATTTCTGCCCTTTGCCTCACTGAAACATTGTATAATCAACGCGAGACGAGACACATTCTTCCCACTGTTCTACTATTGCTATTGGATGAAGATATTTTTCGAAGGGAGCCGGCCCATACACATCGTTCGGGGTGACGTCGCTTGCCGTTTTCGTAATGCTCGCGGTTGGTTAAGTTGTGGGCCGTTGTTGAAATGGCCTGAAGGATCATTCTTAAAGCGCTATCGCTAGTCAACAGAAAAGGAACACTTTTTTCTTATATTAGTGATTAGCAGAGTGCTAGAAATTTAAAATCAGTTTCATGCCTGATTTTATTTAAAACTGAAACACAAAAAGACATTTTTATATAATCTAACTATGCACAATTTATCCGGGTGGGCTCGGCCCATAGTGACGAGCCGTCACTGACGTGTATGCAGTGCTCTTGCACGTTTGTGCTTTTAACGTTGTTTCATTTGCTTTAAAAAATTATTTGTTTGCCGGACTAGAAGTATAGATTGATATGCTTGGTTTTAATTCCAACTTGATTAATCCTACCTTTTAATGTATTTTTTTATTTTTACCTTAAAAAATGCATAATTAAATTTCAGCTGGAATTTTGTTTTAAAAACTTATTTGGACATGGAGGTCTATACTACTATTCCAATCAGTTCATAATTCGTCATGTGTGTGTCAGTGGTATTTCTTAAAACACAATTGGAACTGGGTACTCGGCCAAGTACTCGGTACTCGGCCAAAGTGCTACTCGGTACGTCTCTACTTAAAATCATTTTTTTTTTTTCTGTCTTGGATCCCATTGCCGAGGTAGCATCTATTTTCTTCCTCTGTGACAGTTGTGAAACTTTTAGAGACTGCCCCAAATTTTTTAATTTGTATTCTCCGCAGGTGCGAATTAAGAAGGAGGAATAGATTGATTTCAGATATTTACCCTTTTATAAATTCGCAAACCTCCGCCTTGTAACATCATGGAAGATCGTCTCAGATAAATTTTTAACTTCCATTCCTCAAAACTTACGTAATAGTGTACTCCCCCCCCCCCCGTTCCTTACCGTAATGTCTTCAAAGGCAGGCCCGAATTAATGTACCTGTCATGTGGGGAAGGGGGGGCGCACGCCTCTAAAACGGCAGTGGCCATTAGTGCCATAGCATATTCTGGTGGACAGTTAGGGGTCCAAAAGTTAAAGATCCAGGCATGATCAAAGGTGTCCTATTCAGTCGACTCAACACGAGGCCTTACAACTTGAATATTTCTTTATCTCGAGGATTTCACTCAGTCCTAAAATAATTTAGTTTTTTCAATACAAAGTTCTCTATATCTCGAATAAACTGCTTTTAAGTTGGAAAGTTCTACGAAAGCTTTGTTTTGTCTAATGCGTTAAAATAAGAAAAAAAAAAAACAAGATTTTCTAATCAGCTTGTGTGAGGGGATAATTATTTTATATTAGTGCTCCTAAAATGCACACAGTGCTTATGAAATCACTACATTCCTAGATTTTACACAATTGCGGCAAGTACCGTGTGCAGCAGAGTCAAAAGACTTACCCTAATGTTGAGTAAACGGTGGCCGAATTCGGAAATGCCAGGAATTCGGGAATGGGGTTTAACAACAGTATTTTCACCCTACTCGATGTGTTTCTGAGAGTCTGCCAAGTTATCCAGTTCTGAGACTCTACTGTATCTCTTTTACATACGAATGCTTCTACTTTATGCTTTAAAAGGTAAAAATATATTGCTAAAAAATGTTAAAATTTTAATTCTGATTCTACTTTCATAATATCTTATTTATGCACTCTTTTTCAAAGCACGAAAAGAGTTGATTTTCAAAAATTTCACATTAGCCAAGAACTTATTCTTACAGTAAGAAAAGAACTTATTCACATCAAGCATCACGCTGAAAATTCAAAAATATCTGCAGGAATGAAAAACAATATGCAATTGAAAGATGAAAATAAATGACAATCCCATTGGCTTTTTTTCCAATCATATATCCATGACAGCAAAAGGGGAATTTTTTGCATTAATTTACCTATTTTGAAGATAATACTTAGTATGGACAGTAATTAACAATTATCAGGCAATGCACATATCTACAGCAAATGTATGAGCACAACATGTGCCTCTGTAATATCTATGCATATTCATTATAGGGTCAAAATACACCATTACCACTTGCCCGTTTGGAACATGTAAAAATGTTGATAGAAAATGGGAAGCTCGGGTAATTCTTATCTAAAATTATTCATAAGTGTGGAAATGTAGTTTACACAACATGAAGAATGTTTCAAATATTTGTAGGTTTTCCTAAAATTTTGTTGATCAAGTTGGTAAGTTAATTTAAATGTTTATTTTATTCTGATTATTTATTTATTTCATTCGGTTGATTCTGAACTTGATTTTAGTAATTAGTAAATTATTGATAGTCACGCATTTAAAAAAGAAAACTGCTAGCTTTCAAACGAATTAAATCTTAGCGTCTTTCTCTGTTCTTAAAATAACATATTTTTAAAAATAAATTTAAAAAAAAAAATGCAGTAAATAAAACCAGTTTAGCAGGTTCCTTTGTTTTGTAAAATCAGTATTTTTAGTAATTGAGAGATTATTGTGTATTATATCAGATATTTCAAGGAAAAAATAATAAATTTTCTTTCATGAAAATTCCTACCTAATTTTTGTATGATTTGTTGAAAACCAGAAAATGTTCATGAAATTTATTATTTCTGTTTTTTAGTTACAATAGTAGTTCAGCTCATTACATTTCGCTTTAATTTAATGTGCTAACTGTAGTTCATGTGGTTGAAATTTTATTTTTCACAAAATACTAAATTTTGGTATTCTTGTGAAAAATGCATGTTTTTTATACGAAATTGTAACTCATGAGTCATGGAAAGTTGCAACTAAAGTCATGGATTTCAAAACTCTAAATGTAGCAGCCTGCACTTGCATGATTTTCAGTGCCTCTGCATACATAAACACATGTGATTGCCCTACATTATTATTGTTTATCTTGTCTGATCTAAAAATTTGATAAAATTTAGGTTTATGATTAAAGGAAGTATATACACATGCAAAATAACCTCTCCCTCCCTGCAATATAGTGCTCTATTTTCGCTAAAATTTGAATGATTAAACATCGCTCTTTGTAGTGAAATATATACAGTGGTGTTCCCATAGGGTATACTTCATATATGCCGTATACTCTCAAACATTTTTTAGACATATAGTATATACCCTCAAATTGCATAAATTTTCATATTATACTATAGTGTATATGATCATGTACACCAATTGTGGGTAATGGATTACTGGAAGTATAACCTCGGAAAAATTGATGGGAACATCACTGAATATATATACAGTGGAGCTTCATAACTCGTCACCCCAAGGGAAATTAAAAACATGTTGATTCAAGTGGATGTCAACTTACTGAGGTTCCATAATTTTAATTCCTGAAGAGTTTCTGTATCACTTTTACTTACCAAGGCTGCAGAGTCAGAGACCGACAGATTTTAGGACAAAAGTCGTCTAGGTACCTTAGTCAGATTCAGGAGTCGAAGGTTTAAAATTTCAAGCGTCAGTTATTTTCTCCCTAAGCCCGCAACTCTGCCACTGCTCGCGGAGTCGTAGTCTAAGGGTATGAAATTTCCAGAGTCGCAGCCGGTCATTTTCCCTCCCTACACCACAGCCCTGTCACTTTCTAATGCTTAACATTTTCATCATGGAAACTAATTCCAGTATATGAATTTTCTTATTTTGAAAAGTACATAATAAATCCATAATTTTTGAAAAGAGATAATAAAGATTCTTGTCAGTCAGGTCTGAATTCACATCCCCAGGGAACATGAAGACATGTCGACTGAAGCGGAAGTCAACCTACTGAGGTTCCATAATTGTAATTCCTAAACAGTTTCTGTATCACTTACCAGGGCTGTGGAGTCGATGACTGACATATTTTGGGGCAAAGGAGTCAAAGTTTTAAAACTTCAAGAGTCTGAGTCAGTCATTTTCTCCCAAAACCTGCAACTCTGCCACTGCTAGTGGCGTCCGAGTCTAAGGATCTAAAATTCCCAGAGTCAGGGCCGGTCATTTTTTCCCTCTACTCTGAAGCCTTGTCACTTACAAATGCTTAACATTCACATTATGAAAGTTTATTCCAGTAAATGAATTTTCTAATTTTAAAAAGTACATAATGAATTCGCCATTATTTTTTTTAAAGAGATAAAACAGATTCTTGTCAGCCACGTCTTAAGATAAAGTCCTGCTCACCCTTGTTTGAAAAACATGTCCATGGTGCCACCGTTCTCTAGAAGACATTTATCTTACCTTAGCCTTTTAGAATTGCACTAACAGCACAGAGTGGTGGCTGACTCCCCTGGATAAAAATGGAATTCTCTAAAAGAGCTTCCTATAAAAGGATTGACTGACCAAGAAATCACAGCGTAAGGTTCTGAGAAAAGGTCAGTATGAAAGAATGTTGAAAGAAAAAATTGTGGACTGGAATAGCAATTAGATGTTGACTTATAGGGGTTCCTGCAAATGTGCGTCAAGTTAGAGAAATTTTAGCCCATTGAAATTAGCATTGAGCCAACCATAAGGAAAATAAATGTTGAGCTACCAGGTTAGTCGAGTTATCCGTAAGTCGAGTTTCCAAAGTTTCACTCTACATGAAACTAAAAGTTTGAAATCTCTGGCAGACGATGAAAGTCAACATTCTCTTATTTAAAGCTTTCACAGTAATATATATTTAAATGTGTTTGGGAATAAAGAAATTGTAGCACAATTAAGTCTCAGAAGTGTAGAGTTGATGCTAAATATCAAATATAAGAACAAAAAATTTATATTGTGTGTATTCTTATATATACTGCCAGCCCCGCTTAAACGGGTAACGGATAAACAAATACCCCAAATATGAATAAAACCTTTTGGAATCGAATACTTCCCCACTGAGGAAATGTCAAAGATCCTCACTTAATCGAACAATATTGATCAGTTTTCACAATATTTTGCTAAGAAATTTTTTAAATAATTTAAAAATTAATTATGTATGAACAATTATTCATGTAAAAATATTAAATTATATTTTTTGCATACAACAGATGAAGTTGTAAGTTGCATTTTTTTTCCTTGCGCCCTTCTAATATATATTTAAAATTATTATACCTATTTTGTCGTTCACTTAGCTTGTTTCAATATATTTTTACCAAAAACATTACTTCCATTATATAATTATTGATTCATTATTATTACGTTTTAAGACAAATGTCAATTTGGTATGATAAAGAGTATTTCCCCGCTTAATCAAATAATATTTCTTGGAACTGACAGTATTCAATTAAGCACGGCCGACAGTATATATCTTTTCAAAATCAGAGTATAGCAAATATATATTATAATGTAAAAAAAAAATAAAAATATTTCAAGGTTATTACTATCTTCCCACTAAATTATATTATTCCTACTCTGATTGGAAAAATATTCAGGTGCATACCACTTCTCAAATAGCCAATGAAATACTTTTCACAACAAAATTTTCAACAACATAACTAACTGTTCTTGAAGTAGAAGGGATTTCTGTTGTCAATTTATATTTGAAATACTTGACTTATGACCATTATCCTAAAAACATTAGTACCATCTACAAGAAATTAAAAAAGTGTATCCTATTCATAACACCAATGAATTAAAAACACATTGTATACATTGACCTACATCAGTACGGTGAACACCAATTTACTCTAAATTAAAAAATCTTATTTCAAGGTATCTGTTTTTGCCAAGCACAATGAAAAAAAAAAAAAAACTCTAGGTTTATTCTTCTGAACTAATTTTAAGTACTACATTCAAAGTTATTTCTGGTGGGAAATTTTTGTTATGACAGCATCTCATGTATGTAGATTGAAATTTCAAATGCTTCTTAAGCTTTTATTTGGATGATCTACGCACATAATCAAATCTAGATTAAATACATAATCATTATGCAATTTTTAGGGAGTTTCAAATCATTTGGAACTATGTTTTAGCCGAAAGAGTTGTAAGATTTTCTTAATTACTGTATTTTTCAAAATAAATAAATAACATTTTCTGAAAAATAAATTTTTAAAGAAAATCTTCAGAAACGCCCACCTTCAGAAAATCTCAAGTTATTTGGCCCACTTTAAGCCTATATATTCTAAGAAAACCTTGAGAATAAAAATTTGAAGATTTTCTTCAGACCTTTTTACAGAAAATCTACAGATCTTAAGTCTCTAGATTTTCTTAAGATTTAGGCTTAAAAGTGGGCCAAATACCTTCAGATTTTCTCAACTTCAGAACATTCTGTAGAAAATCTAGAGATCTTCAGTCTGCAGATTTTCTTAAGATGTAGGCTTACGAAGTGGGCCAAATACCTACAGATTTTCTCAACTTTTTTTTTTAGGTTTTTTTTGAGATCCTTTCTAGTGGGGTTGATTCAAATAATTGACGTTAAAAATTAAAATATGAAAAGTGTTCCAAGGTACAACATTATCCCCTATATTTTATCGGATCTTTTGTATTTGTACTTTCGTACCAACACTCTTTTGAATTTACCAAGCACCCTGAGAAGTTTCTCGACTTGCTCAAGCGATACATGCATTCCTTTTACTATTTTATAACAGAGATCGAGGTAAAAAATACATTATTTTTATTTCAAAGTGATTATTTAGAAAATGTTAGGCAACAAAATTGTTTGCTGACAGTTGCTATCAGTTAAATTAAGTTAGAAAATAAGCAAACTAGGAGACGGCGTAGGTAGCTGTTACAGAAAATTCGATAAACAATCAAGCCAGCTGGTTGCCACAATGAGTTATTTTCTTATTAGTAGGTATTTATACATGTAATCAAATTAATTGGTAGTTAATTTTTCAAAAAATGCAAGGAGAGTCAGGGAAAATTAAAGAAAAAAAATGAAACCCGGAGTCGGAGTCGACATGTTTTCAAACGACTCCGACTCCTTTACCCTAAAATGAGCCCGACTTCGACTCCACAGCCCTGCCGCCGAGTTATGATTATTCCACAGCTGTCTTTTTTTGTTTGCAAGTTTTCCGTAAAAAAAAATGCCTTCTTGCGCACAAAAGTAAATTTTTACAGTTTGTCTTCAATTGTCGCGTAGAGTGTTTATGTAGTTATATCATATTAAACCAAGATTTGTGTTCCTTGAACAGAAGACATGATTTTTCCTAACAGAAGTTTCTGATATTCGCTGATGTTTTTTTCCCACGTTTCTGAGTTAACGTAATGGTGTTGCTTCGGTCAAGTTGATACACTGCGTTTAAATCTAGTTGAAACCGAGTTATACTTAGGCTCACAAGTTTTAATGGTTATTTTCTTTTTCCAGAAAGGCTTAGAAATGACCTCCCCCCCCCCTGTACACACACACACACACACACACACACAAAAAAGAGAGCATCCAGGATTCGCATTTGAATTTCGACTTCTTGAATTCAAATTACGCTTTTTACAATCATGAATTGCGATAAGTACCTACACGTTGGGTTTCTTGTTTCTACAAATGGAAGAGAATGGAAATGATCAAGAACGTTACACCCGTCATATTATGACTTTGGATTTTCTAGAATTGGTAATACGCATTAGCGGAGTACACGGGGGGGGGGGGAGAAGGGACACTTGTTGACCCGGGCCCGAGCCTGATGGGGGCCCAAATAGTAGGGATAAATAACATGGAGGGGACCCGTAAAAGTTTTATTTGTGATGGGTCCCAAAATTTCTGTACACCCTCCTGGTAATACAGTACATATCCACAAAAAAGAAATGGTGATTCGGATGCGGTAATAAAGATGAAGAATTAATAGCCCTTATCGACCAGTTAGTACACTTATAATAAAGATTATTTGCAGCGTATAACGTTATGTATTTTTATTTCTTATCAATCTCAAAAGATGGGAATTAGTAATCTTTAAATTTTGTATTTAGATGAATTTTTGCTGTTTAATTTTATCTAGATAAGTTTTTTGTTCTGAAAAACTTAATTTTACGCAAAAAAAGCCTTTTTTAAATGCCAAGTCTGCTTGAGCTAAGCCTCAGACAGGGGCGGTATTTTCAGCATTTCGTTTGGGGGGTCGATTTTCTTGAACAGGATTTTCCTCAGTATGGTATAAAATACATATTGGTTAACAGGAAGTGATAATAAAATGGTTTTAATGTGAAGAATAATTAGGCAATTTTGATGTTGAGAGCGAGACACAAAAGTCATCTTTCAAATGACTAACCTGATTGAAACAGTCAAAAAACAATGGAAGCAAGAAAGTTATGTTAAAAAACACATTTCCTTCAGATTCCTCTCTGTAAAATAACCAAGAAAACTTTTTAAATTGGGCTAGTATTTATTTTGCGTCATTAAAAAGTATAGTCGCACAATTCACAAAACAGTTCTTCTTCCCTTATGCAATAAATTTAACTTTTAAGTGTAATATTTTCTTTTTTGTTTTCTGTAACCGTTCTACGTAATATTGAACTTAAGACCAATGATAAATGTATCTCATCAAATCCTGTCTCAATTTCTTGAGAAACTGAATTGATCATTTTGTTCGAAAATTACTAAGTTTCAATCGTCAATCCAAGAATTATGATTAACGGATTGAAAGTTTTGTGATAGAGTATAGCATTGTAGGGCTCGACCGATGGCATTTTTTGGCCGATGGGCCGATGCCGATTGTTCAAAGATGGCCGATGGCCGATGGCCGATTGTTTTCTTCCAAATGGCCGATGGCCGATGGCCGATGCCATTGGCCGATGGCAAAAAAAAAAAAAAAATCAAACAGAAATAAATTGATAAGATTGTCAGGGATTAAAATATCATTGATTCATTTCACTCTACTTCCTTTCTACGAATAAGAAATTGTAATCACAAAAAAAAAAAAAAAAAAATCAGATTTCGACCTAAATTTCTATTTTACGATCACCCAATTTATATTTCACAAGTTTTTTCGGCACATCTGTACATATGTACCTAAGAACATACAGATGACCGAAATATCCATTTTGAACGTTTCCTCAGTAAATAATCGCAAATTTTATTGTGATGTCTTCATGCGTGTAAACTTGCGTCATTCAAAAACGCTATGAAATAGTAAGTTGAAAACTCATACGCACGTAGTATGATCTAAAAGTTCGAGGACAAGTTGTATAAAACCTCACCCTGAATAGTTCACATTACCGAAGCACATTTATATACAAAATAGTCACTTTGAACGACTATGCACTTCTGCCAACGTTCGTATAGCTTTTAGAAGCACTCCTGGAAGACATTTTTCGCAACCTCCTGTAAGGCCTCTTGCGCTGCTGCTTTAACTTCATCGTGGGGAAGAAGGCGACTTTCATGTTGAGGATGCACGGTTCGATTGGTCAATACTCTGATATGACAGATAACATAACGTTTCGTCGGACTTAGCTCCGTGTGACTTTTACCTGTTCCCAGCAAAAAAACATTTGCATGGACGCCGTTTTCTTCCGTCAGGAGAAGATAAAGCTGCATCATAGAAGGTAGCGAAAAATGGCTTCCAGGAAAGTTTCCAAAAGTTGTATGAACACTGGCAGAAGTACATAGTCCCTCAAGGTGACCTTTTGAAGGTGGATGTGCTTCGGTAATGTGAACTATTCTGAGTAAGGTTTTATACAGCTTGTTCCCGAACTTTTGGATCGTACTACGTACAATCTGTATAGGGTATAGTTATGCTTCTTCTTTTTTGACTGCTGTATGATATAAGAGAAAGAACACTGCCAAAAAAAAAAAGAAAGAAAGAAAAAGGAAGAAAAACAAAGAGACTGTTTAATAACCAATTGGTTTGTTTTTTTAAATTGAACATATAACTAAGATTTAAGTAATATTACAATAATGTATGGATTTATAGGTACAGTAAATATAGTTCAAAAACATTAATTTCTGTTGTTTAATCATTCAAAAAAAAATAATAAATAAAACTATGAAACCGTCAATAAATTACGCAATTAAAGTGGAAAGATTGAACGTAGACATTTTTTAGTCATCAAATTAAACAAAAAAGGTAACAGATAAATTACAATATTAAATCAAAATAGGAATATTTTTATACTTATTTAAAATTTATGAATAGAAAAGTTTGCATTTTTCATAAAAGCTATAACAGTGACATAAATTTTGCTGAAAAAAGAAATAGCCATCAAAAGAGCGAGGTTCTTAAAATGCAGCTACAATAAACAAACTCAATATTTACACCAAGTTATAACAATACATACTACTTGATCTGATGTTTGCAAACTTAATATTGAACAATTTGATTGTTTAATCTTTTATGAAGCTTTACAAACAAGTTCGAATTAATTTTTTTAATTTAACAACAATTTTCTGAAATTAAAAAAAAAATGCGTAATAGAAAATCCTTGAAATTTTTCTATAAAAAACGAAAATAACTTATTCATTGATTTTATATAATACATAAAATAGTTACTTAGAACAAAAAAAAAATCGATCGCTATTAATGATGCAAAAAAGATGGCGCATTACGAATCATAGGTGAAACAAGTATGAGAAATACGCAAAATGACATTTCTTGATCAAAATTAATAATCGCTAAATATTTGAGAAATGCCTGAAACGACGAGGTAGGTTTAGGGGGGTCACCTCTGATTTTGGAGTAATTCACACTTCGGCTCCAACCTCGGCCTCACTTTTTTAGTACAGAACCGCTACCACCAACGCCTTGGAAGAGTTTCTGAATCTACTTCAGCACTTCCGAAGAAAAAATTCAAAAGTCCCTTTGATTTCCGAATTATGTCACCATTCAAAACGTCTTTAATCAATTTCTTACATTAATGCTCTAAATTCTTTCTAAACAATAGATAAAGTTTGAAAAAAAATAATGCCTAATTTTATGAATGGTGTTAGTTTTATATAACTCAGAAGTACAACTAGAGTTTAATTTCAGAAATTGGGGGAATGGGAGGAGGGGCACGCAAGTGTTCTCGGAAATTCAAAAAATAGTCGTAAAAAATAGAATTTAAAATAATCATAAACATTGAGCAGAAAAACTCTTTCAAAACTTGCACCCGAGTTTGTTTTGACGTGCAGTGGCGGATTTAAAATTTAGCAAATGTTACAATTGCGCGAGAGACCCCATAACCATAGGGTCACCGTAGGAGTTACAAAAATGCTTATGATAAATGTTTTACAAGTTCTGTGATAGAGAAAAAAGGACCCTAAATGTATTTCGACGGGCCCCAAACTTCGCCGAAGCGATACAGAAAAGACTGCATTACTGTGATTTATATTACAAATATCGAAAAATTAAAAATTACCGTCGGTTCAACGATAATCTAATAAAATGACACAAAAACCAGTTTTGCCATCTCATATTTGTTTCTATAGTCTCCAATTCGGCAATATATCACCCCATGATCGTCAGTCTGAGACGCTATATTAGTTTTGCATTGAAATAAGTAATTAATAGCCACAAAAAATAAGTAAACAGGCTTTTTAGAACACCCGATCGAAAACAAAAAGCGAAGTGCACAACTGGAACGTACGCACACTCCACATGCAAAAATTTATCCTTCTACAGCTTACCATTTTTTGAGTTATGACTTATAAGAGACATACGTACATCCAGCCGAAAGAAACAACGCAATAATTAACTTGTTTGGTACCTGAATGCAGTATTAAAAACTCTTTCAGGGGTTACTAAAATAGAAATTCATACTGAAATTTAAGTAAATAATTTTATATGAAAACAATACCCCCCTTTACTTTGTATTAAAAAGTAAAACAGCAAAGATCCTTTTTTTTTTTTTTTCAAAAACATCGGCCAATTCCATCGGCTTTTCGATGTTTTTTAAGGCCGATGGGCCGATGTTTCCCGCAAGTTAGCATCGGCCGCCGATGCCGATGGCTAAATTGTTGAACCATCGGCGCCGATGCATCGGCCAGGCCGATGCATCGGTCGAGTCCTATAGCATTGTTCAAAAAACGCTCCACAGTATAAGTACAGTATAAACGAAAATTCAAACCAAGTCATACCTATCAAAATGACATCAGATTTCTTATCATTGAAAAGGTCGCTTTCCAGTAATTCGTCCAGGGGACTTTTATAGATTTAACTCTTGAATACCATCGTGTGTCACTCAGAGATTGTCAAGTAAAGAGCATCAAGATATATTTGTTGACGTGAAAGTATTTTTTGATATAGGATGTTTTTCAAAAAGAGCATAGCTTTACAAAGAGTTTCTAAGAAAGCATATAATACATCGAGTTACTAAAATGTGTTTCTAGTGCAAGGAGTCAATGAATACTTACTAGTTAAACATTAAAATATAACATGAGCATTAAAATTTATGTAAAATGACATGGAGTTTACGCGTAAAAATTGCGCAGTCTCAACACTGTACCGGCATCTCATGCAAGATGCCCGATCATAACACAGACTACGCATTTTTGACATATTTAACCCATACGAAGAGTCTTTAGTGAAGGAAAATAATTATTCTAAATCAGTTTTTTCTGTTCTGAAAATGCAGGCAAATGATTTTATAAGTTATCTTAAATGAATTGCCCATTTTTTATTATTCTGAGTGAAAAATTTGGGAGTGCAACCGCCCCTCTCACCCCCCTCCCTATTTGCCGCCCCTGGCCTCAGACGATTTGTAACTATGACTACGAAAATTTTGCTCTCTAAATAAATAATAAAAACAGCCATCGCCATGGTAATCTGAAAAATCAGAGCAACATCAACTTTGGTCAAGTAAATAATCAATAAGCAATTCGTGATTGCTCAAAAAAAAAAAATATTAATTTGAATGTTTGGCATCTTGAATTCAAATTATGTTTTTCGCAATCACGAGCGTGTATGTTTGTGTAGGCGCATGTGTGTGGGTGCGTGTGTGTATATGTATGCATGTGTGTGCGTGTTGTGTCTGCAGTACTGTGTGTGTAGGCGTTCGTGTGTGTGTATGTGGACATATGTGTTTGTGTCTGTGTGCAGGCATGAGTGTGCGTATGTGTGTATGTAGACATATGTGTTTGTGTGCAGGCATGAGTGTGTGTATGTGTGTAGGAGTGTGTGTTTGTGTCTGTGCGCAGGCATGAGTTTGTAGGCGTGTGTGTGTATGCGTGTGTGTGTAGGACATGGACGCGACCTGGAGACGGTTTTCGCAAGAGGAGCAGCATCGTGAGGCCGGTCGACGCGACGGTGGTCCTGGCAGAGAGTGCTGGCGGGAAAATAAAATCAGCGTAACGCAAAAAACAGTCAAATGAAAACAATAAGCAATCGTGATTGCTCAAAAAAAAACCCTCAAATGAATGAAATTACTCTAGAAATATTTAAAAGAGCGTAATTCGGAGAAGATAGCCATACTTTATTTACATTAACTAAATCAAATTTACTTTTAGCATCTCACTCGAACAAAATATTTTGTGAGAATCTTCTTTCAAAACAACCCTTCACTGTAAAAACGATTCAGAAACGTTCCTGGGAAATAATAGGCAGCTGATGTGCCCAATTTCAACCAGTAACATATCTCGCAAAAACCAGAAACGTTTTCCGGTAAAAGTCAGTAACCTTTCTGAAATATTGCAAAATCCCCCTGTTAAAGACAGTCGTGAACCTTCCAAAAATTAAATTATTTGATTAGAACTTCCTTGATTTACTAAGGAAGCGTTGGAACAACCATGGCCAAAGCTACACGAAGGTTGCTAGCAAGACTGCAGCTATCCAGTGACATATTTGCCCCCATTGGGAACTTAGTCAATCTGGACGGGCCGTAATCAAGTTAAAGCCTATGCACTTAATAAACACACTCAGTCAATCTTTAAACTGGTGGCAAAAAATATCTTTCACACCAGTGAGAAGTCTGCATCCGTGCATCTTTTAGCAATTCAGGAAACTTTTTTGCGAAAATACTTGATTTTACGGGGAAATAGGTGAAAACCTCTGAAATCCCGAAAGGTTCCGCGGAAATAACCAGTAACGTTTCGGAAATTTTTTGCAGTGTTAAAAACTTCATTTCGCTTATTACTTCAGCGCAAGTTTATTCTTTTGTGTATCTACTTGACTCACGTTGAGTATAGTTAATAAATTTCGAGAAGAAATTTAAGATATTATTGTTGCGAATGCATTATCTCTACAAAGGTTTGAAATCATTATTTAATAAGAAAATAGTGCTTGCATCCGATGAAATTTTGATTTGGTACGTAACCCTCGTAACGAAAAATATAAAATAACAAATATAACAAAAATCAAAATGTAAAATGTGTCTAAACTATAACCGGTCTAGCCTATTAAGTTATCCTTTAAGTATGGATTTCATTATACTGTACAATTTTCAAGAAAGAAACAGAAGCAAATCTCTCACGAAGGTTTTCATCAGATTTTAAATATCCCGTAAAGTTTGTCTACTGTTGTATTTTTGAAACTATACAGTTTCGAAAATTGGGAAGGGGGGGGAGGAGGAATTGATCTCTATCTATTTTTTTGAAAAAAAATCGATTAAAGGCAGCCCCTGAGCTCCATCCCTTACCCTAAGGTCAATAAATATAACCTATAATCGTGTTTTTAGGACTTCAATTTCAACAACTTTCCGCTGAGACCCCTGCACCCAGGACCGGATCTATAAATTTCGGACCCCCTACAACAAAATTTGTAGGGCCAGCAGTGTATATTTGTAACGTTAATAAGTCTTACAGTGCTAGATTTTTTCAGTTTTTTCTTCAATTTCTTGGGCCGTAAAAAGACCAGGTGCACCCCCGCACTACGGGGTCTGCGGGTGCGCAGATCCGGACCTGCCTGCAGCTGCACCTTTGTGCCCCCTAACATCATCAAAGAAAGTCTAAAACTGCGTTTTTAAAACTACGAGTTTAAAATTTTTCCCGGGGGAGAACCCCCGGACCCCCCTCTCTCCTTATTTTTCCTATCCAATTAAAGGTTCTCTTTCTGCTGTCTCTTTTTTTCTGGGCCAAATGAAAAAAAATCCCGCCCCTAAGATTTTTTTCTCTCTCTGTTTGCGCCACTGAATGATGCGCATTGAAAAACAGGGGAAAGCTGCGATTTTGCTAGATGGTCTGAAATCGGGGTTCGGATCTCACACCCTGCACTACCTAAATTACCAAAAAACGAAGACAAAATTTTTCGCAGTAAACTTTTTTTGTCAGAAATATCGTTGTTTTTCCTTTTTAAATAAGAATAATCCCCCCCCCCCAAAGCTTGCTGATTCAAAAAATATGATTTTTTGCATTGTAAATATAGGAAACCATATCACTTTCGTTGTGTCAATTAAAGGGGGCCTCCGGATAGGTTGCGCCTGGGGCCCCAAAATCGCATGATCCGCCACTGCTGACAGCGACTGAAGGCTCGGGAATGGATGTGGCTTCTGTCCTTTTCCTTTCTTTGTGCAAATGTGTGAGTGCATGTACTGAGAAATCTTAGTCAGGCCACGTGCACAATGCAACAGTATTGAAGGACATCCTTTTTTTTCTTTCTTTCTTTCTTTTTTTTTTTTTTTTTTGTTAAAGCTGCGTAATTAAAACTCTTTTTTTGCAAGTACTATTTAAGCGTGTATTTACGATAGGATTATGAAATTAATCAAAGTAATTTTTTGCCGTATATCACATTTCATACAGTCAGTAACCGATAAAACCCGTGGACTGAACGCAGGGGCGTACTGGGTCTCCAAAGAAGGCACCAACGGCGCACAGGTTCGAGGGTGAAAAAGAAAGTGGTCGTAGAGATTCGAGGGCGAACAAAAAAAAAATCAAAACCGAACAGATTCGAGGGCGCACCGGCTCGTACCAATTTTAAGTTGATAGGTACAAAAAGAGCTTTGGGAAAGCAATTTTAGTTACCGGAAAAACACACTTTACGTATAATTCCGGGTTATATTTAAAAAAGTACAAATACACATACATAATATTCGAATTCTTGAAATTTCTGTTTTAATGCCACTCAAATGCTTCCTTTGTGATTAATTACATTCTTTTCAGTTTTTAGTGCGCGCATTAGCTGTAAAATTTCGTAAAATAGAACATTTTTTTTTAAAGCTTTTGTTGCTCATCGCACTATTTCTTCTTTTGTAGTACAGTTACATTTTTTTCCGCAATAAAAGTGCACCATGCAGCTCTTTGTTGGAAATGCAATTATATTTTATTACATTTAGAACCCAGAACCCACCACACAAGGATGTAGCTGCATTTCGTGTTTCCTCCTGCCCTTCCCATCCACCCAACAAAGTTGTTTACGTACACTCATGTTTGTGAAAATTACAACAACATAAAGGGCTCATTGGAAAGGGATAAAATTTACTGCACATATTACTCATAGTGCTACAGATAAACGATCAAAATTACAGATCAATGAAATGAAAATAACTGACGTAAATTAATATCAAATATAGCTACCCCGCGCAGCTATGTGAGCCTGTACACGTTTGGAAACGAATCATATAGGTTTTGAGTGTCACGATTGGGAATAGAATCCCACATGACTTCAATCTGAAGCTAAATTTCTTCCATACCATCTGCCATACGAGACACACGGGCGAATCTCCGACCAACGCAATCCGAGACATGCTTGACGGGGTTCATATCCGGAGAACGGGCAGACCAAGGAATTAGCATAACCTGTTGTGCACCGAAGAACACTTGTACGTTGCGTGCGACATGTGGACGTGCATTGTCTTGCTGAAACACTACACCAGGAATGCTTTGAAAAAAAGGGTAATACCTCCGGCGTCATAGCGTCCCTGAAGTAGCTCTCGCTATTGACGTTACCCGTAATTCTCACTAGATGGGACTGCCCTTGATATTCAATAGCGCTCCAGACCATACCGCCGGGCGTCGTGCCGGTATGACGTTGGATTACACAGTCTAGGAGGGAACGTTTCCATGTATAACGTCCGATGCGTACACGTCCATCGTTATAGGACAGATTTAATCTGGACTCATCCGAGAAGACGACCTGTTGCTAATTCGCACGCTATTGGGTGTGTTGGTGGGCTCATTGAAGCCAGAAGTCACAATGGTTGAGGGTAAAGGGAATCCTTTATAGGGGAATTCTTGCATGCAGGGGGACCCTGGCATAGCAGACGTCGACGAACCGGCGATACAGCAAGTGTGACACCTGTAGTCATGCTCCAACGTTGTGGTAGCGTACGAGAGGACGCTATACGATCCATCACAGCTAGGCAGGTGAGGTGTCGATAATCTCGGGGCGTCGTTCGGTTGCGTGGGCTGGCGCGAGTCTTTCGGCTAATTTTATCGTCCTCTGTCCATCTTTTACAAATACGCATCACTGCTGAAGCATTACGCCACGTGTGGGCACTGATTTCTCTATACGTAAATTCACCCTCACGCATGCATCCCACTCTAGCTCCATTACTCGTTCGTATGACGCTCTGCGTTTCAGACAAGGTATACTGAGTACTACAAAAACTTCAACCATCGGCAGATAATCATACAATGATTCCAACAAATCTTTACAGCCCTTTATATACAGAGTCTACGCTGCAGTTCAGATGGCGTAACTCGGTCCACGCATGCGCGACGTCTCTAATTCTAATCATTTGCATATCTTATCATGCTATACATCTCTTGTGAATTTCAGTTCATTTGCATAATTCCTTCTTGGTGTTGCAATTTTCACAAACATGAAGGTATTTACAATTACTAAATGACATTAAGCACAAGATTCAAATACAGGTTTTAAGTTAGACTCCGGCTCAGTTTTAGCATTGATGATCACGAGTGGAATGTTTTTTTTTAATATATAAATCTTGTATCTTTCCTCTTGCCGAAATTCCAATCAACCGACTTACTAACCAGCTCCATAATATTTTTAACAGCTGGAGTGTGAAATAGGAACATTTGTTGAACTAGTGATGAAGTTTCAACTGTTTTTGATTATCATCAACTATACTTGATGGGTATGGTCAATATAATTGCATTTAAACACAGAGCTGCATGGTGCACTTTAAATGTAATACAGGAAGAAAATGTAACCCTGATCTCGCTGTCAAAAATCCAAAGTTACACTATTCACGAGTCATTTGTTTGATGAACTCTTAAACATCTTCTGGTGATTCATAGAAATGACTTCCTTGCAAATTTTGAGAGCATGCTACTGGTCATGGCAGTGGACGACAGTCAACGTATAAAAGAGTTAAATTAGAGAAGGCCATACACAATGCAAAAAATCAGGTTGACGCAAGAGAGGGTTTTAAAAGAACAGTTTTATACTTACGACTATAGTGCTATAACTGAGTCATTAGTCCAACTTCAAACTCTGGTTCAAACGTTGAAATTCGTTTAAAATCATATAGTTAGTGTAAATGTAAATTATATTAAAAACTTATTAGGTTCTGTAATGACTATCCTTCTTGGTTGGGAGAATGAGAACCTCCTTTTGGTGGATTCTCGGTTGTTAATGCAAATACAATATATTTGCATTTCCAACGAAGAGCTGCTTAGTGCACATTTATTACGAGAAAAAATATTACCGAGCTGTAAAAGAACAAACAAGGTAAAAAGAAGCTTTAAAAAATCAATTTTTGGTTAATTTCACGAAAATGTACGGTTTATTCGTGAACAAAAAGTGTAAAGGAATGTAGTTAATCATAAAGAAGTGTGAAAAAAGTGTTAAATAGGAGCAATTAAATAGTGTTGGAACAGCAATTTTAAAAAATTTTGTTTTCATAAAACATTTTGTAAATTGACCATTTTTAGTTTTTTTTTTTTTTTTTTGAAACTTTGAAGTTTGTTTACCGGCAGGTAAACCTTAACTATTTTTCGAAAACAAAACAAAATTGATTTTTTTCAGGTAAAAATACAGAATATTACAATTGTGCTAATCATTGCTTAAAATTTAAAAACAAATCACTAACGCATGACATACACTCACCTTTTAGCCTGAAAACGTCTTTTCTTCGCACTATTTACATAAAACATTACGCATTGAAATTTCTTTATTTTGTTAGTTAAACATTAGTTCAACATTAACTTCAAGTTAGTTAATCTTGAAGATGACTTGTTTTCTAACTAAACTTGAGCCGTATACAGGGTGTTCCATTTTAAACTGCAAGACCTCTATTTTCGCAAACGTTAGTCCTTGATGCATACTTTCAATAGCAAAAATGTTCAAAATCAGATGCGGAGTTAAGGTATTGAAAGTTTGAAGCAAAAAATAAAATGATTCAAAATATACAAAGTTTAACTTTTTATACTGGCCCTAGGTCTCCTAGCTTATCTTTAGATAAATAATCTACATTAAAAACTATTACTGGCGCAAAAAACTTAACATTTGTGCGACCAAAACTCAAGGAGTTATTCCAGTTCAAAATGTTAAGGGGCCATACAGAAGTTGAGATTGGAACTTATCTCCCTTTCAGAAGAATGACAGGTTGTCAAAGAAAAAAAAAACAAGGTATTTATGTTTTTCATTGCTATTTAAAAATTAATGCAAATATTATGCGGTGATATGCAAAAACACACTGCAAAACCTCGAACAATTTGAAAATCCACACTCTATACCCACATATAATTTTAAACACTTGTTAACCGCTATATTTTCCCCAAAAAGGTGTTATGACGGCGAGTGTAAAGTGGTGTAAGTCACAAAACGCTGCGTTTCATATCTTGGTGAATATTGGTCCTACTAATTTCAAACTTTTTGTGTTGGAATTATTTTTCGATGGAGATTATTTCTCTGAATATAAGTTAGGGGACCTGGAGCCCGTATAAAAAGTTCAATTTTGTATTTTTTTGACTTATTTTTATTTTTACTTCAAGCTTTCGATATCTTAACTCTGCATCTGATTTTGAACATTTTTGCAATTGGAAGTATACATCTAGGACTAACGGTTGCAAAAATAAAGGTCTTGCAGGTTTAAAACGGAACACCCTCTATATATTGATTATAACTTTTCACTACAATGCAACCCAAGGCGCATAGCAGTGCAAAACTAAGTCTTAGATGGAGTTAAATGCTTGCGAGCGCCTACATCATGTATGTGCGCACTTAGTTTCGGTATTATAACTAATTTTTGTTTATAATATGTGAAAATATTTTTGCAATTGGAGGTATACATCTACGACTAACCGTTGCGAAAATAAAGGTATTTCAGGTTAAAAAGGAACACCTTGTATATACTCCTCGAGAATATATACCTACCGCAATGATATAATCATTAACCGCATCATAGAATTTCACTGCGAAATATGTATCAACAAATATGATTCTTGATTCTCTGTATTATCAAATGTTCATTTAGAAAATTCAGTAAAGGAAAAACGCAATTTTATCTGTCTAATTTCTGCAGCTTAGCTTATAAAAGTTTGACATCTCTTGAAGTTGACGTATTTCAATTCACTGGTTGTTTAAGCAAATTAATATTTGTTTTATCAAAAAATTATTCTAAAAGAGGTCCCATTTCCAGTAAAGGAAGCATATTCTGGAAAACTTGCCATTAACTACAACAAAAAATGATAGGCACTAAGAAAATTCAAAAACATACCAAGGGATTTTCTTGGCTTTTTATAAAGAAATTTGTATGTGGCCTAGAATAGTTTTTAATGATACAGAAGAGGATTTCTGAATTTATAGATTTAGTTTAGCTATAGTGCCTAGAAAGAGTAGTGTGCCGATCGGCGGGGGAAAAGTGAGGTCAGATCTGAGGAAAATCCAGGTGGCGCTACACTAGAGTAGTACGTTATGCTCCTCAATCAGTCTCGTTTTAAATCAGCGATTGCATGCTGATTTCGCAGTTTAAAAGCCCCGTTTTTCGGATTAAACTTATTTCTGCGCAAAAGACAAATTCTGTAATAAGTGCTAATTGTTACATGGGTGTTCGTTTATTTTTTGAAGCATATAAAATTACCTTATTACCTTATTATAAAACTACCTTACTTCAATGAAAATAGTAGACTATAAGGGCTTATTCATCAAATACGTAAGGATCCCGAGGGGGAGGGGGGTTGGAAAAACCTCTACGTACCCTTACTTGGGGGGAGGGTCAAACTCATTCTTACATAATATTTTCCAAGTCGATATTTCACATTAGAAATTGCGCGGTCAAGTGATTTGGCAGAGATTATGTTCCATTTGCGTCTGGAAGGTAAGAAACGTGTTAGGATAAGATGTTTTTTTATTTGTTTTACAAATAATTTATAGTGTAAAATATAATAAAGGAGTCGCATTGCGTACGGCATGTTTTATTTGTAATTAATATTACATCAAAAAAAAAAAAAAAGTCGAAAAAACATTCAGTTTAGATTCTTTTCAGTAACTATTTCTTTACGCAAAAGGTTTAATTTAATAATGTGAATTTAATAACGATTCCAGTGATGTAACGATTCAAGATTTGTTATTTTATCATTTTGAAAAACAAAATGGAATCTTACATAAAAATGGGGGGGGGGTGAAAATTCTTACGTACCCTTACATGGCGGAGGGGGGTCAAAAATTGCCAAAATCATCCTTACGTAATTAATGAATGGCCCTTAAGTATTCAATAACAGCGCGTCTCTTATTTCTCTACTAATAATAAAAATGAGTCTCTCTGTCTGGATTTCTGTCTGGATTTTTGTCTTTATTTCTGTCCGGAATTCTGTCTGGATCCCTGTGATGCGCACAGCGCCTATGCCGTTCGGCCGATTTTCATGAAATTTAGTACAAAGTTAGTTTGTAGCATGGGGGTGTGCACCTCGAAGCGATTTATCGAAAATTCGATTTTGTTCTTTTTTTATTTTTAAATTTTAAAAACAGTTTCCGAAGCAGAATTATCATAAAATGGACGAGTAAATTACGAAATTATCCTGACGTGGAATCGTAACACGGGGAAGAGCGAATGAACATAGCCAATTGGCGAGAAATTCATCATCCATTATTTGTAAATATACAGGCTAATCAAATGACCTTTTAATTTTCTCCTTCGGGCAAAGTCGTGCGGGTACCGCTAGTTACAAAATAAAACTGCTTCTAAATTCTTGGAGCTAATTAAAATTATCAGGGCTTCTCAGTCTGAGTCGAAGAGTCGGAGTCGCTTGAAAACCTACCGACTCCGACCTGTTTTTTTTTTTTTTTTTTTTTTTTTATTTTCAAGGACTTTCCTTACATTAAAAAAATAATAGGGCCACTTGCTCCGATCACATATTTAACTACATACTAATTTGCAAATAACTGCAATTGGCAAACAGCTGGCTTGATTATTTGTTGAATTTTCGGTAATACTCATCAACGTCAAACTGCTAGTTTGCTTATTTTTACAACGTTCTTTAGAACCTGTCAGCAAACGGTTTTGTTGTCGATAATTCTCGAAATAGAAGTAGTTTTTGAATCTGGCGCTATCACTGTCAAAAAAAAGTATTTATGTATCTTTATCTTTTATCTCATATGTAAAACAGCGAAAGAAATGTATCCTTAAAACTAAAAAAAAAATGGGGAACCTCCTCGTCCCTCTCCTTTGTCTAACATTGCTTATGATATCTTTAAAATGTTCTTTTAAAAGGAAGCGCAGCTTCTGAATCTCCCTACCCTTAATCAGGAAACAACATGACAGTGTTACAATTAAAAAATCTAAATAAGTAGCGATCAAAAGAACATTGTGATACATGTTTTTGGACGCAAAAAATATTTTCCCGTTGTCGATATATGAGATTTTAAAGCCTATGGGAATTTTAAGAAAAGCGAGTCTCGTTGTTACAAATTTAGCGAGTTTCGATGGGGACAGACGTCTTTCTCACGCTCTGTAGATATGGATGTCCTGCCACATGCAGAGGAGGAAATCGTCTGTGAGAAATTGGTACCTTCCATTTCTCGCCAAGTGTTTAAATTTGCCACTTTTCTTAAAATTTCGGGAGACTTGAATACCTTTTATCTCGATAACGAGGGACGATAACAATAATAATTATTAATTTTGTACAGGATTTTAAAAAGCTAAAATTCAAGAAAAAAAAACTTTTATTTTAAATATAACTTACGTGCTCGTTGATTCCGTTTGTCCGAAAGTCTTATGGTCGGTCGCTTACAGTTACCAGGCGTAGCGTTGCTGGAGATTTCCAACCTATTCTCCAGACCTATAAACAGTAGAGGTGGTGCTACCATATACCGTGCATTCGAGCTCTTTCTCATTTAGGGGTCTTATTGACTCAGGAGTCTCTCCTTTCTGCTTTAAACTCATGCTGGCTACATGAATGGGGCTTGAGTCTCCCAAGTGGCATTAAAAACAACAACAAACGGCGCCCTAAGCCATCTCGATTGATAATACATTTGCCTTAAAATATAAAAATCAAACTTTCAGAGTCAATTGTGTAAAATTTTGTTTTGAAAACATCCTTGTCTTTGTGTCTACAAATTGACAGACAACTAATGTATTACCCTTCAGTTATTTCTTCTCATCTTTAAAAAAGCGATTTTTTTTTCTTTTCGACTGACGATTTTTATTTATCTGTTTAGTGAAAAAATGTAGCCTCGTGATAATAAACTTTACAACAATTTTTTGCGTTAATTCATTTTGATGTTGTAAACAACCAACTTTTGGGATTTTTGCTGGATTGATGAAACTAATCATATCCAAAATGCTATCACAATGTAATTCATTGATGCTGAAACAATGAGTAAATTTTTCTTCTAAAACTTTGATAAGTTTATGCAATGAATTTGAAGGATATATTAAACCGCCTTCATTAAAATGTTCTGTAAATGTTGCTGCTGCTGTACAAATCGCATTGCAATCATCTTCTAAGGAATCCTTGCATTCTCTGCATTCCGTTTTTTTAATAAAAGTGCGTGCAACGTATCCAGCAACATAAAAAATTAATCTCTCATCACTCTTCTCTACAATAATAGATTCGTGATCATGGTTTAGTTTTAAATTTTTCGTAAGATACTTGTCAGCGTACTTTTTCTTTGCATGTTTTGTATCCACTTTTGCACCCTGGTACGAAACAAGATGAAGCTTTACTTCTTCTAATATTAAACTTTGATGCCTCCATTCAAAGCCTTAAACGCTGTTTCATGAAATATTCACGAAATAAAGGTAAAAAAGAGAAACGCGGAACTAAATTGTAACAAAATCCCGCGTCTACTAATGTAAACACCGCGAAATTGAACGTACACCTCGACCGCACTGCCCTCTAGCGGTTTTCATACATTTTGTCTTCAGGAATCGAAGGGGAAAAAGCGCCGATCGGCACACTATTCTTTCTAGGCACTATAGTTTAGTTTTTAAATTTACTTCGCTAACTGTTAATACTACTACAGAGGTAGAAATAACCATATCCATGTAATTTGTAGTATATCTACATAATAAATTTATTTCAGGTTTTCAATCAAGTATTATTAAAATCGTCCGTGGAGTTTGACAAAAATACCCAAAACATTTCACTTCCGGATACCAGTCTGAAATTTTGCACAATGCTTATGTACATATCTAAGAATAAAAATCTGCCGGGAGGCATTTGATCAGAGGTCATGAACCCCCTGTGATGACGTCATCAAAATGACCGCCTTTTCAAGAAAAGTACGTTCGTTTAACTGCTTAGAACTCTATTATGGATCTTAATATTGTGATATTAAAGTATATCATTTAAAAGAACTTGAAAAGAGCTATTTAATAGTGATTGAATTTTTTTTCCTATCACAAATAGTTTAAGAGTTATTACAATTAACGTCATCAAAATGGCTGCCTGGAAAGATAAGTACATACGTTTAACTGCTTAGAACTATATTACAGATCTTTATGTTGTAGTATTAATGTGTATCATCTGAAAGCGCTTTAAAAGAACTATTTAACAGAGACTGAATTTTCCTCCGAAGACTAGTAGTTTTAGAGTTATTAAAATTTCCGTCAGCAAAATGGTTGTCGTGAAAAGGTGAAAAGTTTCGTTTTACTGCTCAAAACGCCATTAGAAATCATTCTTCTGTAAAAAATAGGCGCACTAAATAAAAGCTCTAAAATAACCTAGAAAAATATGCATTTGCCCCCCCCCCCCTTAGTAAATAGTTTTAAAAATTTCACTGCAATAATGTAACTACATGGAGCGGGAGGGGGGGGATTCTGATTGAACTGTTCCAACTGTTCCGCCGCATCTAACCCGCAGTGAAACTTTTAATTAAAAATTCCGTACCAGATTAAATACACATATGTATTGTCCCATAATAATTCACTTCTCTTGCAAGTGCGAACGACTGCCGTCTAGCGGCAAGAATCAGAACGACTACTCGATTTTTTCCCGCCAACAAGCTGTAACTTTGGATTGCAATCCGCCTAGTTCGTTTCTTTCCAGTTCTGCTGTTCCCAGCAATAACTAATTCCATAGTGATATCTTTATTATTCAGATATAATTTTCAATAACTGAATATTTGACTTGTTAATGCTGTAGCAAATAATATCAAATAAAGGTAAGTCATATAATTCTATTACGGTTTGAAATCGATAACTTCGATTGTTCGTTCCATCTAGCATTAAAATTATCATATAGCTTTTATTCATTCCTTTACGTCATTTTCAATAAGCAAAACGTATTAAAAACTCTCAATATATTTTAGAAAAAAAATTTCTCCTTCATTTGTTCCATGTGACATCAAAATACTAACATAGCTTGCAATCATTTCTTTAATGTGCTTTTGAAAAAGTAAAATAATTAATGAATTTGAATTAAGTGTTTGTAATTTAGGTCCCATCTACGCGCCCTGCTAAAATCTATTCAGTGGGCTATGCCGAATGAGTATGGCAAAAATAAAAGGTTGGTCATGTTAGGTGGTCTCCACATAGAAATGGCTGTTTCATCTGCAATATGTACATGGCTTGAAGGAAGTGGATGAAATGAACTCCTAGTAGAAACTCATGTAACAACATCGGGAAGAGTAGAAGGAACACTGAAAGTTTCGCATGTGAAGAGAAGTCGATAACGCTCACGATGTTGCAGTAACCACTCTCCAAATTCTGTTAGAGAAAGCGTATCAAAATCGAAAAGATATAGACGAAACATTTACAGACTGGGTTAAGCGTAGATTGGAAGAATCGCCTCAGTTTAAGTACTGGAAGATCACCATGGAGCTAGAATGTATACTTTTAAATCTGGTGCGCACTATTCGTCAAGGAAATTTCTCAGGTTTTACTGTCACTCTTGAGACCATATGTCCATAGATGTTTGCTCTTGATCATACGAATTATGCCCGATGGCCTTCAGTATTTCTGTTCAACTGGAAGCAGTTACCAGAGATGCATCCAACTATTTTCCAGGAGTTTCATAGGAGAAATATATCTGGCTCCAAAACTGAGAGGAAATTTTCCAGGATGGCACACGACCATTTGCATGAGCAAAACAACAAATTAATTTAAAAATCATCAACTAATCTATCCCGTTTAAGTCATATGAGGCTTCTTTAATACAATGCCCAGGAAAAAATGTCAGCATAAAACTTGTATTGAACTACAGGTTTTAGGAAGGTTAATGCAGGTTTTTCGAAGGGAAAACTCGGATAAAGGTTTAACGCAGGAACAATGCAGGTAATAAACAGGTTTTAGGAGGGAAATTTACCTTCGCATAAAACAACGCAGGTATTGAACAGGTAGATGCAGTTTCTGCGAGGGTAATTTGAACTTAGAAAATTTCCTACTGAGAACCAATGCAGGATTTTCGAAGGGAAAACTCGGATACAGGTTTAACGCAGGAACAATGCAGGTAATAAACAGGTTTTAGGAGGGAAATTTACCTTCGCATAAAACAACGCAGGTATTGAACAGGTAGATGCAGTCTCTGCGAGGGTAATTTGAACTTAGAAAATTTCCTACTGAGAACCAATGCAGGATTTTCGAAAGGAGAATTAAACACAGGTTTTATACAGGGAAAGTTCTAGTAATGTTCAGCTTTATTATATGGGCGTCCATATGCAAAAGTTTAAGGAGCGCGGGGGGGGGGGGGGGCAGATATTTTCGTTGCGGTTTTGCAGGATATTTTCCCCATGGAAACCGCAATCTTAGTACATTTGAGTTATTAAAATTTAGCATTTTAAATAACTTATTCATTAAAACGGCAGCAAAGAAAAAAGTTTTCTAAAAGCAAGAAAACTAATTTCTAATGAGGGGGGGGGGTCGAACCCCCCCCCCCCCCGTATGGGCGCCTATGGCGTTTTAAATCTTAGATTGTATTTCATTGTAAAAAACATTACAGGTATTTGAAAAGTGAATCATTCGAAAGACTTCCTTGGAAAATTTCGTTATGACACACACCAGGTTTTACGCAGTTTTTCATATTAATTTTTACATGAGTGGTAATTATATTTTATCTTGAGTTTTAGATAAATAGTAAAATATTCTTTTTTTAAAATTTTGTTATAAAATAAAAATGCGTTTTTCTTCCGAAAAAATTTGGTTGTTTCATTTTTAGTTTTATATACTGGAATGGTGCTCGCTCCTATCATTCAAGAACAAAAACTGATATACCTAAACTTCTTCCTACAATTAAAAAATATTTTACTTCTTAAAATTAAGTTTTATTCATCTTATGTGCACATAACTTTTTCAACTGAAATTAAAACTTGTTTCATTGGACAAAACAATGGAAAAATAATAATAAAAAAAAACATATGTTTCAAGTTTATCAGAAATTGAAGTTTTTATGTACCGCGCACACACACAATACCTTTTTTCAATAACCTCCCTAATTTTTAGCAGGAATAACCTTCTCAGTTTTGCCATATAACATTTTTTTTTTAAATTACATTACACATATAGCACTCGTAAAATCAATGATTTAAAAAATATAGCAATGTAGTCATATTACAATAAAATTCTTCTACATGGATAATAGCTGGAAAAACAAGTGAGATAAATTATAAAAATTAATACAGCAAAACTACTGAGTTTTCAAAAGTAAGATTTTAATATTATAAATATTTATTTTAGTTATTATATTAAATTTTAAATAAGTAGTTTCTTTTCATATAATAACTGTTTTAATGCATGTTAAAATCCATTGACATCATTTTCTTCCAAAATGTCTCATTTTAAGAAGCTGAAGTAGAATCATATTTAAAAAAAGGGGGTGGCTAAGTGTAAAAACAATTGATTAAAAAACACATGTATTCACAAATAACAATTGTAATTTATTCACAAATAACACAAAAGAGACAATACACATTAAAAGATGGAACATTGAAATATCAACATAAAAAAAGCTAAAAACAAACCATTACCTACATTATTATTTGGGGTAAAAGATATACCTATCACATCTAAAATAGACGAAAAAAAGGACAATATTTAACCATTTTTTATTTCATCCTTTTATTTTCATTACCCAAACAGCACATCTGAAATATGATAATGTCTCTTGATTGAGTTGGTCGTGGTATTTGCTGCTAAATATTACAACTTTCCTTCAACATAAAAGATTAAAATGTTCCTTTAGTTCACTGTTAAGTTCATGATTCTTAATGTTTTCTCTCATTACTCAACAATCAATCTTGACTTTTTTTCTTTTTTGTGTACGTCTTTCTTCCAAAAGTTTGTTGATGTATCCACTATGAAGCTAGTATCCTATATGCGAGTCTTTATAAAGTGATTCGTTACTGAAACGTGTACAAATGGAAGATCAATACGGGTAGGTCCTACCCTAACCGTAAGGAGGGTTCGGGAGCTGAACCAGCTGCCATGGAAGGCAGTCATGAGATGAGAAAGAAAAATTTAGCCGTCTGCGACGGCAGGGGGAATGCGCCTATTACGCTTTTTCCCCTTGAGTTTGTCGAAAAACATGGTATCCGATTGGAAACCAGTGTTTCCCTTCCTGAAATTATCGTGTATTTGGTCTTCAACCAGTGGGTTTGGGTGATTCGCAAGTCGAGTGAAAAAGTTTGTTGATGTATCCACTATGAAGTCAGTGAGGTATCCTGTATGCGAGTCTTTATGTAGTGATTCGTTACTGAAACGTGTACAAATGGAAGACCAATACGGGTAGGTCCTACCCTAACCGTAAGGAGGGTTCGGGAGCCGAACCAGCTGCCATGGAAGGCAGTCATGAGATGAGAATGAAAAATTTAGCCGTCAGCGACGGCAGGGGGAATGCGCCTATTACGCTTTTTCCCCTTGAGTTTGTGGAAAAACATAGTATCCGATTGGAAACCAGTGTTTCCCTTCCTGAAATTATCGTGTATTTGGTCTTTAACCAGTGGGTTTGGGTGATTCGCAAGTCGAGTGAAAAAGTTTGTTGATGTATCCACTATGAAGTCAGTGAGGTATCCTATATGCGAGTCTTTATGTAGTGATTTGTTACTGAAAGGGGGACAATCAAAGACAATCAAATCGAAGTCGTGCGCGCCAAAAGAGAATTGCATTAGCAACAGATCAGCGCGCCAAATTTCACTTCATATCACTTCATGTAATAATCACGTTGTGAAGCCTCCTTTTAAATAAATGTGTATCTTTAAACTAAAAACTAAACCAACAATTAAAAAAAAAATGATTTGCAAAACATATACGCAGCCACGTATTTCGAGGTTACGAAGGATTATCATTTCTAACATTTATTCTGTTCGAAAAAGGGCTCCATGTACCCCCATCTACATTTTTTGCAACTTTGTAACTGCTTTTATGGTTGCTCGATACTGTCTGAAATTTGCATATATTTTTTTTGCGGATTTCGAAGATATATTGACAATGATTACGTTTTTGGTAATATAATTGAGTTATTTCTGAGAAAATACTAGGAGCAGCTGAAGCGTGAAAGCTACAAGTGGATAAAAGCGTCTCATCATCCTTATTTTATGGGAACCGTCCTAATTTCCATTTTTTTTAAATCTTACTCTTAAAGACACCTAGTAGGCACACCGGATCTACGACTTTTTGAGCCGTGGCTAAATCTTAAAACTGCCGCCGTTACCCATCTACCTACAAGCTTTCTATCGAGTTTCAACGAAATAAAGGTATTTTGCCGACCCCAGAAGTTGCTGCCCCCAGACAAGGGCCCTGGCTTGCCCCCCCCCCCACACACACACAAGATACGGGATTGTGTGTGACAGCTAACATTCGACGTGCTCAACCGGTAGCGAGAGGTTGATTGATCACGTGACAGCTATGACGTCAGCTAATGCTGAAACATTGGAGATAACGTAATTATTTTAACCGGTGAGCTACCGGTCGCTTATCAAGCACAGCCGTATACCTTGCCTTGCCTGCAGTATTCGAGTTGAACCGAACCATTGTTTCGGTCACTCGTCTGGACATTGCTAATTCTGAATTAGCTACCAGTGTGTTTGGCACTCTAGGCTTCCTTAAGAGGTTTTCCACTTCCAGCTCAGTCACTCCTATGCCGGGCTGATGAGTGCTAATTAGCACGAAACTGCAGTCCTCGGCTGGAATTGACTGAGCTGGCGGTGTATTTCATGTACAGCCGTAGTGGTCGTATGCTATAAATATTCGTCATCATTTGTACCTTTTCTTTTTTTCAAACTCAAAAATTTTATTTAACCATATCTGAAAAGAAAGAAAATCGATAAACTGGTTTTTTGCTGTCATTTTTAATATATATAACTTTTTGCCCCCTCCCCTTCCCTGACTGTCTAAATGACGGGTAGTATTAATCACTCTTGAATTCACGGACGTGCTCAAACAGAATAATTGAAACTCTTCACACCTTAGAGAAAAACTAAATAAAATTTTCAAAAGTGTACATCCGGCGGCATGTCCCTTCTCTGCCTTACCACGAGTTCTTATCATTGGGATTTTGGACTGCACAGTTTTTAATCAAACCTCCTTTTCTCGAATTTCACGGGAGAACCACTAGAGGTTGGCTAAAACGGCGGTTTTTGAAATTTCCTTCCCTACATGAAATAGAGAGTTTTTGTAACTCTTGGTGTTTACCTTTCCTTTACTTAGAAAATTGTTCTGCATTCATATTGTTAAACTACACGATTTTATCTTTAATTACTCTTCACTTATTTAAACAATTACTATCGACCAAAATACTGTCTGACCACGGATTGTATGGAAAGGCAAATATCGGTTTTACAGACGGAAATGGTCACATCCGTAAGTTTTAATGAATGTCAGCTTTTGCATCTGTATATTAGTCTCTAAAGTAAGTAGAATCTCATTCAAATGAGCGGAACACGAGCATCAAACTTTATTCCGCCGCCCCTCATTTAGATAGACTCATCTGAACTGGACGTTTGCCAATTCCATGCAATAGCCGTGGATAGATAGTAGTTGACATATACTTGGGGGGGGGGATATTTTAATGCATTTTTTGCAAAAAATGTTAAAATTGATGTTCTATGCTAAAAGAGGGGTGGGTGGGATATTCACGAGAGCACCCCTTGCCTATTTTCTTAGTGATGGAATCTAATCCCGTCGTTTAGGAGAGTTAGCACAAAGGACAACTACCCTCGGTAGCTTAGGGAAATCAATGCTTTTACATTTTCGTCGGCGTACTGCTTTTTGATTAAAAGTTTAAAGGTTACAACCTTTGCATTCCCCCCCCCCGGAGAGTGTCGAACATATGCTACAAATGAATGAATGGAAATAAGATATTTTTCACGCAGGAAAGATTTCGAGATAAGCAGGTTCAAAATAAATGGATTCAAATATAATTAGCCGTTAGAGTTATCACAGGAAAATTATTTTAAAATGAAAAAAAGAAAAGAAGGTAAGAATTATCTTATGAAAGTTTTTCAGCGCCCCCCTCCTTTCTAAAGACTAATTTGTGAATTTGCTCTTTAATCCGAAAACACGTGAATGTTTTTAAAATTGTGTGCATGAATCATTTACTTGTTATTTATGCCATAGCACCCTATTGGCTTATTACTCTGACATTTACAACTAAATTCTTTCCCTCGTTAAGCAGTTAATTACATTATAACTATATTGTCCCCAGTTTTCAATACGGGAGTGAGGATATGTCCCCATTTTGGCATTAGAACAATTTAGTTGCCTCTTTACTTGCAATGAAAACCAGCGCGTTTAAGAGTTTCAAAACAAAATATCACTTATCACTAAATTAAACAGTAATGAAAGGATAAATTAATTACAACACTGCTTTAGAAAAACTAAGTCAAACAGTTTTTGACGGTGTGGTAATTTTATTATTACTTAAGGTAAAAAAAAAAATGAAAGGGATCTAAATGCATTCAAAATACTCCATTAAAATATAATTCTTTATTTACAAGGAACAAAAAGAAATTTTCAAAGCAAGTTCTAAATTTAATTACATAGCTTACGTTTGATTAGATCGACCGGTAGCGACCGGTCGATTGATCGAGTGATAGCTAGTGACGTCACCTTGTGCTAAAGCATATGAGGTGACGTCATTATTTGTCATGTGATCAATAGACCGGTGAGCTACCGGTAGATCTCGCTCATCGAACACAACCACAACAGTAGTGATATATTTGCTTTACCTATAACCGTTAACGCGCTGTCTCGATTCATGTTTTCCGGGCAAAAAACGTGGTATCTGATACATACTTATTTGCGATTGTGATTTCTTTACAAGTGCTATTTAGATCCGAAAAATGTCCTGGCGCAAAACTATGTTTGGTCTTGTCCATTTTTTCGAAGAAAATAAATATTGCGTGATGCCGGTTAAGGACATTGCAAAAAATATCTCCAAAGAAGAAATTGATGCTTGGAACGTTAGTGAGAAAATAGAAGTGCTATGGAACGGGATTCCCTATCCAGCTAATGTGCTGCAATTTGGAGGTATGTACTTAAAGATTTGATTCTTTCATTACTTTTTTTTTTTAGTTTTTCGTGTTTTACGTTCGTTCATTTCTGATGCAAAAAATAGGATGGTTACACAATCTAGATATCAGAGAAATTTTAATTTCTGGAAAAAATCAGGGTATTTTTTTAACTTCTCTTGAAATTTAGAATTTGCAAGCACCAAACCCCTCGCATATCTTTTCGTACAGACGGGAAAAGACATAATGTGTTTTATTAAACAAAATTTGTTAAACATTCTGAAATTGTATTTAAAACTACAACTAAACAACAAACCCTAAAGATTCAGCCCGACCAAAAGGATAAAAAAAAATATAATTGATTGGAATTCTGAAATTTTGAATTCAAATAATGTGTTTTGCAATCACTAGTTGCGACAGACCCTACTCATTGGGGTAATTGTTTCTAGAAACAGCTAATGCCCCACCTCCTGGACGGTTACATGTGTATAGTTGTTGGTGTGTATGCACATAGGCGTGTGTGTATTTGTGTAAAGGCGTGTGCGTGTGTGCAGGACATGAATGGCACTGCCCAAGAGAAGCGGATTCCTGGGGATAGTGCTCGGGGTGGTGGGCGGTGGTGTTGCAGAGGCCCCTGGTCCAAGTTGAAAAAAGAACTGGACCTCAAAGATGGTCAAGTGAGAACAATAAGCAATCGTGATCGCTCAAAAAAAAATGCTAAAATGACCCTATATCAGATATTTTTCTGTTGATTATTTTTAATTTTCTCAAAAGTTCTGATTACCAGATCGGTATTTATCGAAATTGAGACTTTATTGAAGATTTATTTTGTGCTTTTTAATTCAAAATGTCTTATAATTGTTTTATTTCAGAAAATAAAAAACAAATGAACGAAAAAATTGATCATCTTGCTGCTGGCTCATCAGAACCAATTCCAGTACATCAAGTGGGGGAAAGCCGCCAAATGAAAGCCAAAGAAATACGTGGTATAAGGTAAGCACGTATTTTTTTATCATGTACAGTAAGCAGCTGTGTGAGGATTCATAAGTTAGAATTATGTCTAAAATATATATACAGTAAAGCACAGTTTAAAATATATTTCTCTTTTATAAGTTTTTATCTATTACAGGTTTTTAAAATTGGTCCCTGCAGAGTCTAATGCACTTTAACCTATACCATTATATGTTTTTTCATTTGTACGCTTTTTTCCTACAGTCCCTTCAAAAACATATAAACGGTGCTTCACTGTTGGGAATCATGTTACACACTAGCAAAACAGACAAGTTTGAATTACGAATATATGCGCCACTTACTCCTTCACAATGTCAATTTTTTATTCCAATAAAGCTTTTACATATTAATAAGGCCATTTTTTTTCCAGAAATTAACTTTATAAACTGCTAGTTCATATTTTCAGTTTTAAATTCTCAAGCTCAAATCTTTAAGCCAAAATTTTTTATTTTGTGCAAGTTTAAAAGAGAATTAAGTGTACCACTTGTTTCTAACTTAACTTGGAGGTTCATATAAAAATTTTTATGTCCCTCTGATGGGATCAAAATCTATGATATAATAGGATTATTTTCCTTTTATTACTAATCAAAAAAATATATTCAATTATATGCAATGTACTGACAGCCCAGTTATCCCATCCAGAGACTGCATTTTTCGCCCTTTTTCGTGTGGGATAGGGAATGCCCGAGCTGGGGGCACATGTGAACTCATAGAAGCTGTTCCCTATTCTATATTGATGGGTCCAAACAAGACAGAAACTGCACTCTCTGGGTGGGAAAACTAGGGTGTTATTATATTGCATGCAGGGACGGATTTGCATGCCTGTAAAACCGACAATGTAGAATGTCCTGAAAATCTACAACAGCCAACGGAATTATAAAAAAAAGACATTAAAGAAAAATAGCACTAAGACATAATGACTTTGCTAATAAGCACTAGCTTCAGGAGATTTTGTTGGGGGGAGGGGGGATTTATAGATCCGAGGCTAATTGCATGTAGTTCTGCATAATCCCTGAACCCTGACTTTGGTGAAGTCAATTTACTGCTGAAAGTAGATATTAAAACAATTTTTTTTTCTCAATGTCTCATCTTATCGTGGAAAAGATAGTTATATCTGAACATTGCTGGTTTTTATTATTATCTCTCAATACTATTAGAGACCACTACATTAATTATATTTTCTTTTTGACTTGCTTGGCGTCTTCTAAATTTCAGTTTGATGTTCACCATCCTGAGAAATTCATAGGGATTTTTTTTTTTTTTAATACTTGTTGCTTCTTTTTTTTTGGGGGGGGGGGGTTATCCCATGGGTACTAAGGTATAATTTTTGAAGCTCTATAATATCCTGCTGAATCCGGTTTTTGAAATTAAATTGTCCATTACTCCAGCTGAGTTACTGTAATTTTTGTTGTTACTTTTTCGTTTACATCTGAACTTTCTAGTACAGAATAAGCAAGATATTTTTTAATTAATTTTTTATAGGTATAATTTCCTAGTTTTTGAAATTTTAGTTTATATTCCTTAAAAGAATATAGCTGATCTACTGGAAATATTTTTCGAATGTACATCAGTATGTCTTGCAGAGAGACCACCTGCAACATTTTTAAGGGGTCTAAGGACCCTTAACCTTAAAAATTTTTCGATTTTCTGGAAAATATATATGTTATACATAATTTAATTCTAAACAATTTCATACCTTATTTATTACCGTATGCAAAAAAACTGTTGAAGTTATGGTGAAAATGCGTAAACATTCCCCATAGAGGTTTATGTTTATAGCAACTGTTAAAGCCTCTTTTTCTCAGGTGCCGGTTTCTTGTTTTGCGTGCATGATATCTTAGAAAGTTTCATATGTATCTCCGTAAAACATGTATTCTGATTTATTTTTATGATCTAAACCTAAATTTTAACTAAAAACGAAAGTTAATATTAATTAAAAATATTTTCACTCAAAATTTTATTAAATTTTGATATTAACGTATAAATTAAAAAATAAATAAATAAATAAATAATTCAAAAAGATAGTGAATTTTAGGTTGAGATCATAAAAATAAACCAGACAAACATGCCCAAGAAATTTTACAGAAATATATAAGAAACTTTGTGAGATATCATGTACGCAAAACAAGAAACCTGAGAAAAAGGGGCTTGAACAGCTGTTGTTAAAATAAATCTCTATGAGGAAAATCTACTCATTTTTTCAATAACTTGAAAAGTTTTTTGCGTGTGGTGTAATAAATAAGGTGTAAAATTGTTCAGAATTAAATTAGGCATAACATGTATCTTTTTCAGAAAGTCAAACATTTTGAAGGTTTAGGGTCCTTAGACCCCATAAATGAATGAAGTTGCTCAAATGAACAAGTTCACTTAAAAGAATGAACAATCATTAATAAGAATGACATTGCCCATCTCTATAACTTCAGCTCTGATAGAGAAGGTAAAAATAAAAATCAGTGTGTGACTTAAATCTAAGAAGCTAAGAATTTTGTTTTCTATTTAATTTTTTATTTTATACTCATATTTAGCTGTAAGTGCTGCTTGTTATCTAATGATGTAATTAATAATAATATATTAATTTCTTGTAGTTTTATTTCTTTTAAAATCATGGCAATTTTTTAGTGTATTAATTACTATTTTCTATTTTGGAACACTTAACTGCAAAAAACTTTTTACAGAAAAAATAAAACGTGTTTATTGTTTAAGTATTGAATGCTGCAATCAGAGAGCTTTTGAGGTAGCATTTCTCTCCAGCTAGGTTATTGACTATTCCACACTGATGAATCCATAACAAAGATAAAAATGCAGTTGGATGTCATAACTAGGTTGTCAACATATATTGTGTAGTTCTGGCTTGAAGGTCAGTGTTGGGAATTACTGCTGGTCCACTGGATCCATACCATTGACCACTATAAAATTGTAATCAATCGTCTATGGAACAACCAGTCTCTGGCTATTTTTAATCAAACCTGGCTATTAAAAGTTTAAAAGCAGTAGTGTAGCCAAATTGATTAGTTCTCCTTTATTATTATTATTTTTTTAATTAGCTTTATATAATTTTTTAATATTCTTTATCCTGAACAGTACATATTCATGTTGACTGGTATGAATGACCAGTAGGATTTTTTTATTGCTTTTAATATTACAGAAAGTTTACCAGTGATTGGTGACAATTTAAAATATGAGCCTCAAATTTGTTCAGGCAACCAAATCTAACACTAAAAAAAAACTTAAAATCTTGGATAATTTAATGTTTGTTATTTTACATTTAAAAGTTATGTGTGTAAGTACTTAGTAACTGACAAGAAGTAAAATGTCATTTAGCATTCTTTAACTATCTTGCTATCAAACTATTCAACTTTCATAGTCAGGGGCTCATGTTCAAGGTTGAATTCCAGCGAAACTTTCTCTGATCCCATCATAAATGGTATGATAAAGAGACTCTCCTTCACGGCAGATTCAGAAATCTTCAATGGAAATGAACATTGAAGATTTCTGAGTGTAATAGTGAAATAATGTTGCTTCTTATTCTTTCTTGAAAAAAATTGTGCTCCGTTAAAGTGTCGTGGTATGGATTTTTCCATGCATTTAAAAATTTAAATTTTAAATATTTTTTTTCTATTTTTCAGAAATCAAGAACTACTAAACGAAGTAAAGAAGAAAATAAAAACCACCAAGTGTGCATGTGAGGAATATGGGGGAAAAAAAAAGGAATGGGAAAACGAAAAAACCCATTGGAAAAATGAAATTGAGAATAAAAACAAAGAAATTCTTTCCATAAAAGAAAAATATTCCAAACTTAAAAAAAATATAAAGTTAAAAAGGGAGAATTGAAAGAAGCTTTGCACACAGCAAAACCAGAGTGTTTAGAAACACATCCGAGCAACTGCAACACAATCAATATAGGGGAAAATACAAAAGTTTCCCTAAAAAAATTGTCAGTCTGCAGAGGCAGAAAATTTTCCTTTTACACTGGCAATCTACTTGAAGTGATTTTTGGTAGAGACACTCTGGGCAGAAGTGTCCTTAAGAAGTCCCAAAAGGATGCCACTAAGGACATTCTACCCAGAGATGTCATTGATGACATTGTGGCACATGTTGTGCAAAAGTATAGTGTCGATGCCAGTGCCGTCCGTGCTGTCATCAGATTAAAACTCAACACTTGTCACAAAAGGGCCCAGCGCACTGCTACTAAACTTGAAGCCCATTAAATTGTAAATAAAAAGCTTTTCCACTTATTTCTTTGTATTTTTTGATAAGAAAAACATTAAACAACCTGTTGTTACAGCAGAAATTCAGGTAGGTCTTACTATTATTTTTAAGCTATCTATTGTTTTTTGTTGTTAAAATTTTGCAATTTGCAAGGCAATGGAAAACTGACTGTAAAGCAAGTTTATTACTACTTTTCCTTCATATTATTACAGCATAATTTCGATTTAACAATACGCAATTTAACAATTTCCGCAATTTACTGATACATTTCACTGGTCAATTTTTTCCATTTAATGTATTACATGTTATACCTTATTTGAAAAGCTTTTCACTGTGCAGTAAAAGTTGTACTTGTTTGTTTAATTCAGACTTTTTTGTGTAGCAATAATTTTATTCCAAATAAGTGAAGTCTATTGCCTTGCTTTATTGTTTAATGCATTTCTACAGACTGTTGGTGGATATAAAAGGGACCTAATTACTGCATTGCCATGGGCTCTGAAATGTATAATTATGTATCTTAAGATTTACTTTTTCAGTATTTTGTGCAGAAGTGAATAAATTCTATTCTGTTGAAAAATCAGGGGGGGGGGGGGGGAGAATCTGCCAAATCTAAAATAATTTCTTTTGACACATGCCAAAGCTTTTGCATTTAATATTTGCTAGTGAATTTCATGTGTCCATTTAACTGCTAGTAAGAGATAAAAACCGTAATGTAATTTTGTTAGTGTTAATATCATAGATGCCAAAACTCTTAAGATTCATTTGCAAGACAACCAAGTTTTAATTTCTTTTCAATTAAATTAATTTCTCAAATTTTTATGGAAAAAAATGCAAAGAGAGGCAATTTTTCATGGATTAGAAGTTTGAAAGATATTTATTCTGTGTAATATATATGATTACAAAGAATTTAAGAAATCAATTTTACACTCAAACTTTTGACATTTAATTTAATTAATTTTATTTGTAATTTTTCAATGCTATGCAATATGCAGACAATGTTGTATTTATTTTCTGACATTGCTGTTCTCTTGATCTATCAATTTATTCAAATTGAGTCATATGCCAGAATTTTTTTTTAAATCAAGGTGGTGCGTGCACCCTCATACCTATATTTCGCCCCCCCCCCCCCGCACTGCGGCTATTTTACGCCATTGCATACAGGTTATTAGCAGCTATTTTGGACGAAAGAACCTTAACAGAGCTTTCAGGTAAATTGAAGGTTTTTCAACGAAGGTTATTAGCTGTTATTTCGGACTAAATAACCTTAACAGAGCTTTCAGGTAAATTGAAGGTTTTTTAACGAAGGTTATTAGCTGTTATTTCGGACTAAATAACCTTAACAGAGCCTTCAGGTAAATCGAAGGTTTTTCAACGAAGGTTATTAGCTGTTCTTTTGGACTAAATAACCTTAACAGAGCCTTCAGGTAAATCGAAGGTTTTTCAACGAAGGTTATTAGCAGTTATTTCGGACTAAATAACCTTAACAGAGCCTTCAGGTAAAATGAAGGTTTTTCAACGAAGGTTTATAGCTGTTATTTCGGACTAAAAAACCTGAACAAAGCCTTCAGGTTTTTCGAAAGTTTTCAACGCAGCCTTTGTTCAGGTTTTACTCAGTTAAATTAGTCCGAAATAACTGCTAGTTTTACGAGGTTTTTTTTTAAAGGTTTTACGCTGACATTTTTTCCTGGGTGGATCGTTGCTGGACCGGAAGTTGTGCGCATGATTGGGGAGTTTGAAGAAAAGCAGAGCCTGAAGTCTGACGTCACTACTGAAAAGCTAGATACTAGATACATGAAGATACTAAAAGCTTTTATGTTCGATATGAAACTCATGTTTCCAGCCTAGTTGAAACAATTGAAGAACACTGGAATCCTTTCGAAGATGACGATTTAACTGCAGTAAACAGCAACAAAATTATTCTCTCGGAAGATAGTGCCATTTCTGTGATGCCAGCGCAAGCCAATTCAATACATTTGTAGAATATTGCTTACTGTTAAGGAAATTATCCATACTTGGTGTTATTAAAAAAAAACAATCTCCTCTTGATGAGCAGAAAATATTTCTGTTCAGTCCAAAGACAATGAAAACATTGTTGATTTGAGGAGGGCAGCACTCTTTTTGCTAAACTATATGTTGCCGGCCAAGCAACTCAAATGGATGCAAAAGATTTTTTCCCATGAAAACAGCTCATGTTCACCTTCTATATCCAACTCTGGCAAATTTAGGAAACCAAGAAAAAAGTCCGACGTAGTTTCTTGTATCGTCCAATCCACTGGACAGGTTTTGACAGCTATTCCGGAACCAAATTGTTCATTGATGGGGCTGCACTGATTCACGTGCTTTTTCCTCAGTCTACTCGAATTTTCCAACAGTACTGCGATCAGATAATCTCATGAAGATGGATCTACCGGATGGGAAGCAGGTTGTATGCACCTACAAAGACACTGCAATTGCTTCAGTCAAGAACAATTTTGAAACCATGTCTCCTGTATCCCACGAAGAAGCCGATGCGATGCTATTCCTTAAATTCAGCATGCTATAGAATACTCCAGTCATGCTAAGACCACCGTGAAAACTGTTGACAGGGATGATGTAGTGATTGTTATATTGCGAGTTCCGAAACTGCAAGAGCTATGGATAAAGTATGGAAGTGGGAAATATCTGCGGTATCTTTCCATCCACGTTTTGCACCGTAAAGTTCCACAAGGTGTACCAGATCTTCTGTCTTTTTTCCATGCCTTTACATGAGTTGATCCGGTGTCTAGTTTTGTCAGCATTGGTAAAACTAGGTACTGCATGGAAAATGTGGATGGCGTTTAGAGATGTTGACAAAGTTTTTTTGTACTATACTAAAGTACCCGAAAGCATCAATGAAGACAATAAGCCTTTTCTACTTATTCAGCGCTTCGTCGTCCTGACGTGCATCATTTCATCAAGCTTAGTGGAAACCGTAAATGAGGCTAGGAGAATTTTCTTCACCCAGCAAAACAGACCAGTTAAATGTATTTCACCATCTAGCAACGTTCTTCTGCATTACCTAAAGAGAGCGATGTTGCAGTGTTCACTATGGACAAAATGTCTTCAGAAAAATTTTCAGCTCTTGAATCCATGTCAGTGGGGATGGAAAAAAAATTAGTGAAGAGTTCGAACCTCTTTGGTATGCACACCCCGAAATAACAATTGAGAAATTACAGGAACTTATATCATGCAAGTGCAAAGAGATGTCTACACGCTGTCGATGCGTCAGATCAGGTCTGAATTGTACACTTATTTGTAGTTGTGAGAGTCGTTGCAATACGTAAAACGTTCCTTAAAAAACCTTATTACAGTTTTCGTTATAACAGGTACTTTTTCTTTGTATTAAAGTGTGTAATTTTCATCTATTTCTCTTAAATGTTTAAAATGTAAGTATGTTTAACAAAATTGTTTTATTGTATGCTAGCATTAATAGTTAAGTCTTCGATCCATTTGGGACGGTGACTTTGATTATTTCTGCATTTTAACCTCCCTTTCAATCAGTATACAGGTAAAATACTGACAAAAGGTGTTAAAACATGAAGTACAAATTTAAATTTAATGAAACTGGAAAGGTTCTTTTATAATGCAGGTATAACAGTAAACATTTTACTTCAATATCGGCAAATACAAGAAAGTCATTGTTTTCCTATCAATTTTCACGGTGATATTGTAATAATTATTAAACTATTTGTCTTCTTTACTAATGATAAAGCTCAAAGTTTGTCTAGATATCTGTCGGAATGTCTGTCCGGATGTCTCTCTGTGACGCGCATAGCGCCTAAACCGTTCGGCCTATTTTCACGAAATTTGGCAGAGAATTAGTTTGTAGCATGGTGGTGTGCATCTGGAAGCGATTTTTCGAAAATTCGATTTTATTCTTTTTCTATTTCAATTTTAAGAACATTTTACCCAGCAAATTATCATAACGTGGACGAGTAAATTACCAAATTATCAAAACGTTTAACCGTAACACAAAAAACTGTTGGAAAAGGCCAGGGTCCACCCAGGGCTGTCTTGCAACTGAGGAAGGAAGGAAGGAACCATAAAATGGCCGAGCAAATTAACATAGGAAATTGGCGAAAAATTCATCATCCATTGTGTGTAAATATACAAGCGAATCAAATGACCTTTTAATTTTTTTTACTTCGAGCAAAGCCGTGCGTGTACCGCTAGTAGAAAATAAAACTAAGCACTGTTGAAGAGCTTTTTTAAACGGCTTTCAAATAATGCATATGAATTTTACAAAATTATGACCTATTATGTAGTTTTAAGCAGTTAAACCAACGTACTAACCGATACAAGGCGGCCATTTTGATGACGTCACCACAGGGGTGTTTTTACCACCAATCAATTGCCTCCCGGCGTTCTTTTGCTCTCTTATATGAACATAAGCGCTGTACAAAATTTCATACTGGTATCCGGAAGTGAAATGTTTTTGCACAAACTCCACCGACTAAAAGGAGAAACCAGTTTAGACCGGTCAAAAAATCCGCTCTTTCAAAATGCCATAAAATTTTAATAAAACTATTCAAGAATATGTTGACAAAATTTCGGCCTCCTAAACTGGTTTTCCCTTTTAATATTTTCCCTTGTTAAAGAATTGAAAAGTGTGATTCACCGTTTTTCTCCAAAAAGAAGTCGGCTCCAATTTTTAATTATTTCTTAAAGTTAAAACCGGAAGCGTTATAATCTCATGAAGTTGAAAGAATTTTAGATAAACAACCATATTTTACAGTAAAACGATAAACAAAACGCGTATACGTCACAGGAATATTGAATAATTTATTTTTTGTCTCTCCTGTAAAATTTGTTTTGATGGAGCTGACTGGTTATAGAAAATATCGATTCAATAGTTGCGGCTCAAAAGATTATCAAAGCAGTCTCAACAATTATTTATGCCACCAAAACTTTTCAAAGAACTGCCTCAGTATCCGGGTTCAATCGATTCGGAAATCCGAAATGCTTCAAAAAATCCCTGAGCAAATTTCTGTTAAAACTTCAACGTCAGCAGCCTATTCCTCTTTGAACCATATAATTAAGTAAAGTCTTAGCAAACTATATACTGACAATGATTGATGATGTTATATACTATCTGTTGATTACAAATGGTTCATATATGAAGCATATTTTCACCTGAATGACTTCGTAAACAAACGAAAGCTTTGAGCTAACCATTCTTAGCGACGCAAAATTACTGTATTTCTGTAACTTAATAATGGTTCCGGGTACAATAGATAACCTTAAAGGTTTTTTGCCGTGAAGATTACGAAAGAAGTTGCCCACCGTCGAGATAAATATCGGTCCTGCTGAGTTTTAAGCAAAATATTAGAATATTGCTCATTTGCTAATCTGTAGCCGTAAGATTTGTTTTTTCAAGTTGGAAAAATAAAAGAACTTTAGCAGCACCCGAAAATTTTCAATTAACTACTTAAAATTTACGTATTATGATCATTATCTTTAGTTATTTCCTTTAAAAAGAATAAATTGATGTCCGATTAGATTATCTTACACTAATTGTTAAACTTTGACTTCGAAAGTAGCATTTCATATGTGGTGGTAATCAATGACTCGTTTTTGGATCTACTGGTATTGTTCTACTGGTCGAAATGCAATGAAATTCGATATCCTGACAATTTAATCAGTAAAAACTTTTTTATGTACTAAAAACAAGGTTCCCAGTCGAAAATTCAAACTGTTTATTTTGTATATTGTCGCTTTTTGATGCCCAGTGGCTTAGTGGTAGCGTTTCCACGCCGCAGTCCTTGGTACGATTCGAAAGGTTGAACTCATCTTGAGTGATATTTTCACCTCCTCAAAGGGTCGATTAAAAGGGGAACCAAGCGTGCTTGGAACTAAACACTGAGGGTTTCGTGTTCACGAAAACTGAGATGGGCACAGTAAGCATTGACTTCCATGAGATGTCACACCACTGAGTTTTTATACGGTCCCTTATCAAAACTTTATTTACGCAATTTTAAAGAAGACCTTAATCCATGTTGATGGATACCATTATTCGTTTCCTAACAAGTATGACAGTCGAACCATCAAGAATGATCCTTTTTTTTCCCCCATGACTGTGCTGAAAGATACTACTTTCTTGCAGAAAAATTGTCTAGCATTAGGGTGGACCGGGGCACATTTACGAGGATTTTTTTTCAATGAATTTTCTAATTTTTATGTTTGAACTTATGAAATTTTGGACATTGTGGTTTTATAAAGCAGTTAATGAATTCAGAATTCGTAAATACAGTTGTTGCTCAGCTTGTGTTTTTAACCGTAAAAAAAATGTTTTTTGAATCCAAGTCCTTTGCGTAAACTTGCCCCGAACACGGGGCAAATTTACGCATCGAGTGGGGCACGTTCACGTATAATGAAAATGCTACCAAGTGATATAGATATTTAACCAAATTTTAATGTTTTATTTCTCTTTAAACACTTTGAAAATACGAAAATCACGAATTATTAATTAAAGAACATTTTACTGGCTAAATTAAAATCACAGGGCTTATTGTTAGTTAAAAACTGAAACTATTTAGTCATCTTCTTCATTACCGTTAGATTTTACTAACAAAAATTAAGTATTTATTTTCGTATACTTTTCATGGGACTGCATTTTGACATCTAAGACATGGAATCCTGCCTTGTCCTTTTTTCGATTGGTTGTGTACTTTCAAACAATAGATGCAAGCACAATTTTCTACTTTGTAAACAGAATCGTTCATTAATTTCCTTTTTACAGAGTGTACTAAAATTTTCCCTTTCGCAGGTTTTGGTTTCATACTTTTTTCTTTGATGTGTTCTATTTCTGCTTCAATAGAAACTTGTAAATTGTAAAGCAATTTCTCCTTTTTGTTTTGTTCTACCCATTTTCTTTTTTTTCTTTGTAGCTTTTAACTGCTCTTGTCTGAGGGCTTCTTTAATCGGAGTATCAGTTAGGATTCTGAGCATCCTTATTTTTTTTCCCTTTTCTGTTTCTTAAGCTTTGGTCCTAATTTTTCAAATTGTCCCAACTGGGGTAGTACACATGTGATAATGTGGAAGGCCTACTGAGAAAAATACTTGGATTATCGATAAGCATTTTCATTATTTTGACATCTAACGTCGTTCTGTTAGTGTTTTGAACTTTATGTCTTACTATCTTCAAAATAAAGAAACTCTATTACAGGCTGAACAGTGTATAAAGTTAAAGCTGAACAGGCATAAAGATAACACTATATGATTGTAAGCTATAAGATACGAATCTGCTACTTGATTAAAAATTACTGGTGATTTTCAAAACTAAATAACCTGAAAATACTTACGGTTTGAGACAGTGCAAAGCGAAAAAAGCATCCGGGGCGCATTTAGAAGTAAGACAGAGTGGTAAGACACAGTAAGAACGTGCGTAAATGTGCCCCGATGAAAATGCGTAAACGTGCCCCGTCGGCAAGTTTGGATTTATTTTTAACGTGCAACAATGTTTAATAACTTTTCTGTCCATATCAATACAATTCTCAAAAAAAGGATAAAATTCTGCTATTTTTTGTATGTTTATTTGTTTTTAACAAAGTAATATTTATTCACAATAAGCTTTAAAACGTTCAACACAAAATTTACTCGGCTCGGTAGAAAACAGATTTTTCTATCTACATGCTAACCTGAAGCTCGACTGATGCTCAAAAACTCGTAAGAATATTTGCTAGGGAGTAGCATCAATCTGGTACGACTGTTGGCTCTCCATTTATAACTCGTTTTGAAAAAAGGGAACTGTGTAAACGTACCCAATGCGTAAACATGCCCCGATCTACCCTATACCAGTTAGAAGAGTTGATGTGTTTGTTTGAGTGTGCGTCCATTTCTATGTATACACTGGAGAAGGTATTTTTGATTTTTGTTTGTGACACCTCTGTATTGCGAAATGTGGTTATTTCGAAAATATTGAAATGAGACTTCACGATTGCTTATGTGCAGAATAAATTCCAGAAACCTATTTACAGAGGGTCTGTGGCACTATCTGCGGCACAATTTGTAACTACTTTTCAAATTTTAAGAGATATTAGTGAGAATTTTGCAAAATACACTAGGTTTAAAGCAGTGCTACACAACTGAGGATTCTGCATAAATTTATTTATATACATTTTATTTTAAATAAAACAAAGAATCTGAACTGAATTTCAACTGAAAATGTTTATTTATTTATTTACTTATTTATTTTTGTTCGAAAATGCAAGGAAACGAAGTACATACAAAGTTCTGGAACATTTTATACATTTATTTATTTATTTTATACGAGATTCGTAAATAAAATCAAAAATTTAATCTCTAAATGTCTTTTTGCATGTTCTAGTATTTCATTAAAATGCCTTCTACAAACTTTGTTTTTGCCGTTTTCGCTTCAAAAAGAATAAGTAATGAAGCAAAGTGATCAGAAAATTTTTAAAACGTTCTTTTTTTACCGCCTTTTAATAAAAGTAGACGATTAAACTTTCATGGCGTTAACGAAGCTTTTTAGAAATAGTAGTTAGTAGTATTTTTGTTTCTAATTGTTCGAATGTTAATTATTTGTTTTCTACAGAGAGAAATTAAGAAAATGAGAATGTATTGCAAAAAACACTAGTTTGACTTCCTACACTAACAAAACATTTCGTAGTAACTGAAAATTACTGCTCCATTTGAGTAGTAGGATCGTGGCATTCTCCTCAAAAAAAAAAAGATAAATAAAATAAAAAAGAAAATCCAAAAATAATTAGATTAAATTGTACTTACACATCAGACAATATGAAAAAGCTTTAATTTAATGTTTCAATCTCGATTATGAATAACTTCAACAAAATTACTTTTTTTTACAAGAAAGCGTCACTAAAAATTACTTTAAATGCCTCAATTTTTTACTTTGTATTGTTCCTCTAATACAAACACACACTGCAAATAAACCAGCACAATTTGGAACACTTTCTTTCAGAAAAAGTGATCCTAATATGTGAATGTGCGCTATGAAGTGTTCTGAATAAGCTCCGTCAGGAGGAAAGTGTTCCGAATGTGTTCTCGATACTGAACCTCAAGTGCCAACACACGAGTCCAGGCAGCAGATGGTTCGTCAACACATTTGAAAACATGTTTGGTCACATTTGGGCACACTTGTAAAATCATTGCTCTCTTTGCTGCATTGAGTATGGCTAGATGAAGATTTGTTGGTTGTACTATATACTGTATGTATACACTATTAAATTAAGTGACGTTATTTTTACTATAAACTTTGTTACATTTTTGAATACGCTCACTCATAAACTTAATTGAAAGAACTTTGTGCTACGAAATTGTGACGTATTTCATCACGTGTGCCAAATTCTGCGAAGCTACGCAGAAAGTATTAGTAAACATAGATGTTGATTTCAGAATTTTCATCTGTAACTGTTTTAGTCTGGTTTGGAATAATTTAATGCAAGTTACTTATTTCGATTACTATTCATTACATTATGCTTTTAAACATTTGAAAATTGACTTAGCACTCGCAGATCGTTGAGCTCCATATTTTGTGTACATTATGCGTTAGCATTTGTACATTAAGCACTTGTACATCTCTGAGCTTCACAATTTATTCTAAATAAACTTTAATTCATCATACTGTTTAATTTGTAGAAGAATCTAAATAACTAAATTTAAAAAATATGCAATTGTAATATGGATGTTTGACCATCGATTATGCTTGGAACAAGGATCCCTCACCTGTATTGTTATTTGTTACACTTTATAAATTTATGAAATTTGAGTCTCACAATTTAAATTTAACACAAATGCATAGTAAAGCAAAAAAAATGATGTTTCAATTTCTACTCTGAGCTCGAAATATATGCAAAAAGTTATATCAGCTATGTTGATCTGATTTCTGAAACTACTAAAGCTTATATAGGCTTGTATAAATGTATGTGTGTCTCAGTACATATATTGGGTCTGGAATTCTTCAAAAATAGGACTGGGAAACAAAAGGTTTAAAACCACTGGTTTAGAAGATAATTCTGAGAAATTTACCTTTTTTTTGCCTTATTTAAATCAATTTTTCAATTCGCTGTTCGACGCGTTAATAAAAAATTTTACATTTTGAAAAATGACCATGTCCTATTTAAGAAAAATGTACAACTTGATGAACTAAAATTAAATAACATGTGATGGAAGTTTTGACGAAAAACGTGTAATTATTGGATAAGTAAAAATTTCATTCTGTTGCAGATATTAAAGAAATATTTCAATATTATACATATATTTCATGCAAACTATTGAACACTATAAAACAGAGGCTCAGGGGGGCACAGACTGGAAGACTCGGAATTTTCAGTGCTTTTAATTAAAAAAAATTCCAATTTTAGCTTAATAACGCAATTTTAGGCCATATTTTTAATGTTCGGGCAAAGGTGTTGGGATACTTTCCCGAGATATTTGTTGAAGCTGATGTTTTGAAAATAACTTTTAATCTATCTTTGGGTGATGTAAAGGTGAGAAAACGAAGGGGGGAGAGGTTCTAGAAAAATGAATTAAACTGAAGCTTTAAAATTGCAATTTTAGACTGGTCTTTAGCAAACTATAAGGATCAGAGTTTCCATGAATGATACCCTCCGAAAACAATTCAGAGGTGAAGAATCAAGAACCTTTTTAGGAGACTTAAGGGGATATTCAACCTCAATGTTTCAAAATTTAATTTTAAAAGTATAGTTTTAAGCTGAACTTGAAGACGTTAGAGGAAGAAGACTCGGAGAATCTCGCCGTAAATTTAAAAAAAAAATGATATCTTAAAAACATTTCAGCTTTATTTGATGATAAAAGGGAAGAGAAGGGGGGGGGGGGGTCTAATTCTAGAAAAATATTATCCAAGAGAATTTAGTGTTAAAGGGGATATATATTATTTGTGTTCAACTGATAAAGTTTATAACTGTAAAAAATAGCTTTTATAAATTAAAGTTTTATGGAATTTTACAATAGAATCGACTTGCATGTAAAAACGAGGATTCTGCAATACAACTGTCCAGCAACGTGATGTAAATTTTAAAATCTGTACATGTGTCAAATAAATTAATTAAAAAAAAATTGAGTTAAATGACTGTTAAGTAGTAAAACTGTAAAAGATTTCTGCAGATGCGTTTCAAGATTTCCTTTTATTGAAAAGAAATGAACATACTTCTGTTCAAGCTCGAGTTATGTAAACTTTTTCCTGACTTCGTTTGTATTTAAATTTCCAGACATTTGAAACTGAAATTCATTTTTTTCGTATTTTTAAAAGCTTTGAAACAATGAACCTATCACACTAAATTTAATTAAACGTTCGACTGAAACAAAATAAGTTGACCAACACTCAATTAATTAAACTTTTGCCCAAAGACGATAAGGATTCCGCAATACTATTTTCAGCAATGTGATGTAAATTTTTAGATGTGTATTTATGTCAATTAGGTTAATTTAAAAAATATTTTGTTTTACGACAAGATGTGTTTAGTAAACTGCAAAATAGGAGTTCAGAGGCTCTAAGTGCATCAGTTTCAAATGTAAATTAAATACGTGTTTTAATTTTTAGCTGCATTTGGGGACTTATTTTTTCCTTGAGACAATTTAACTTTTTAAACAGCACTCTGTATTTCAAAGTATAACTAAGCGAGTTTGACCAGGAATTTCTGTGAACTCGTGTTTTTACTTAAAGAAAATCGCACTATTGAAAAAATTCAAGTACAACTGAAACTTTTTAAGTTGAAGTGGCCCATTCAACTCAAATATAATTCGATCCAATCGAATAAGATTGTATCTACCAATAGCACAGCCAAAAATTTGCATTGCCTTATCCAGTTGAAATTTCTCACTACGCTACTGGTAGATAGCATTCCATCGAACTGAACACAATCGAGTTGAATGTGCCATTAAAAAAAAAGCAAGTTATGTTTAATAACTTTTGATCAACCTAATAATCGGTTTTTCACAAAATTTTATTGCTGAAGTATTTTTCCAAAAAATCATACTGAAATAACAATTTAGAAACAGTACCTAGTGAAATATTTGTCGCTCCATTTTTCACCAAGTGAGCGTCCGTTCATAACATCATTTCAGGGGCACATTCAACCAACGTAATTGATGATTCGTTTCAAACGATCTCTATCAACCAAAAGTGAAGCCAGAAATTTCCTTTACTCCACCCAGAAGAAAATGTCTCTCTACGTGGCGGGTAGATAGAATTCGATCGAATCGAACATAATTGAGAAAGATATGCTTCTTATTCGTCATTGAAAACTACACCGATTTGGCTCAAAAAAAGAAAAAGTGTAAACACTCCTTTTGGAACCTCTGTGCACACCAAAAACGGAGATGCACAACCAGACTCCACTCAGTCTACATACAAAATTTTAACGTATTACTGCATACAGTTTTTCAGTTATGCGAGATACATTAAAAACAGGGATGAATTCGTGCTTGGTCTTACTGAAACGCCGTTACTTTTCAAGAAAAATAATTCCGCTTCCACATACAAAACTGGCCAAAAATCGTTATTAAATCATTTATCACTAGCGTTTCTGGTGCTGGTACATTTACGAATTCACCTCTGATATATACGTTCTTACTGACGTCACGAGAAAACTCATGATAATGAATTCTTTAATTATCAAAAATGGTCATTTTGATTGCCCGTACATTCATATGCACTTGCGGAAGGGGCGAAAACACTAAACATACATCTGGGAATGAGTTAAATGGAATTTTTTGGTCTAATTCAAATGAAATTGTTTTTATTTTTTTTTTTAATTTCATGCATTTACTCCTGTACTTTGCACAAGGAAGAAAAACTAAATACTAATAATTGGTAATTCCATCTTTGCAGTAAAGTTTCACAGAAATGATTAGTTATTAAAGAATTTCATTGCATTTTGATGGTATAAAAGAACACTACTTTCTTTAATGGTCATTGATCATAAACCGAGCAGTAGACTACTGAGTCGGAACGTAAGTAGTAGGAACGTAAACAAATTAGATTTATAGACAGTAATAAAAAAAGTTTTTGTTCTTGAGGAATTTTTTTTTTAAATTAATTTATATAACCATTTGTTTTTGACATTTTTGTTTCCATTTTACACTATTGATTGGCTTCGAAAACTTATTTATGGAAACTTATATTTCAAATTTAGTTGTCGTTTCTATTGTAAATATAATTTTGTACTACAATTTCCTGCTACTTTTTTTGCTCGCTTGTCATTTTGCTGTAAACTATTCAATTGGTTTTGGGATGCCATTAGATTTTAAATTTTCATACTAATAATGCATATTAATAATCATATTCACTCAAAGCCTAAACCCATCATCAAGCCCGCAGTCTCAACAAAAATGAATTTAGTGAGTATTTTTTCTTTTTATAAGCTTCTTTTATACTTGGGTAAACCACATTCCGGTCGGATATTAGTGATCGGTCATTGATCCGAAACATATCCTAAAAACTGTACTAAAACGTGTGCCACAAAATGTTTAGCGCAAGTGTTCAAAAACCATTCTTTTACACTATCCATGAACTGTCAGAAAAATGCGCTAAAAAGGATATACATGTTCCGAACAGTGTTTCTAGAAGTGTTTTGAAAACTTACCAGAAAAAGTGTTCTAAAAAAGGGGACAAGTGTACGTGTTCAAAAAGTATTATGACATGTGTTCACAAAACGGTTCTAATAAATATTACAAAAATAGTGTTCTTAAAAAGGAGACAAGTGTACGTGTGCAAATAGTGTTCAAAAAGTGTTTGATTATTTGCAGTGCATGGTTGCATACGAGGAAGGACTGAGACATGGTTTTAGGAAATAAAATTTAACGAATATTGTATTTTTATTATTCAAACGAGAAAGAAAATTAGCGCTGAGCTCGTCTCGTACCACCAAAACTTTGTGCTTACGGAAAGTTTCATTTCATTTTCAGTTTTCTTTGATACACTGAAGTCTTTTTTCCAAGAAAAGAGAATTTTTGCCTGTCCCATTCTTACTCAGATACTGAGTACTCCAAATCACCGTCTATATTCTTATCTCACAACTATAGCAAAATAATAAAAATTGTCTCTTTCGTGGATCTGAGTTTGAAATCTTTATTGATAATGCCACATCTCGCATATTGTGTTTTCGCTTACAATCATTGCCACTGCTTGTAATACGTTATGATTTGATACATTTCCTGTTTCGAGATACTTTTCTTCCGTATTTGTAGCACTTTCTTTTAAAAAAAAAAGTCAAGGTTATATTCCTATTTTAATGTAGAGTAACAAAAGCATATATATATATATTATATATATATATATATATATATATATATATATATATATATATATATATATATATATATATATATATATATATATATATATATATATATATATATATAAATTCAATATATAGGGTAACGGCACCAGTAACAGACATGCTTAAGACATCTCTCTCTGGTTAACTCAATTTTCTGAACCTTTTAATGTATTTAGATTTCTGAAATTTTAGACTTTTTTTTATCATGCTACACCATCTCATCTAACGTTTGACTCCTTCTAGATCTTCTGAATTAGTTAATTTTCTTTTTACTTGCTCAATTTTGAAAAAAGGTCCGACCCCCAGCAACAGAGACTGAAAATTCTGATGACACCCAGCAATAGTAAGGATGAGGAAAGGAGAAGTAATGGACGGAATTCCACTTTTTTCTTCAAAAGGTGCAAAAGTTCTTTATTTTAAGATTTAAAACCTTATTTAATTCAAATGAACATGAAACACCGGCTGACCTCGTGTTGGCTGTTAATAACCTTCCACTAATGCCTTGTAAAACCAACTGGCTCAACCAATCCACTCTGATAACACTTGATGGTAGCACTGTATTCATAGGTCGCAGCAACATAAGTTTTACCCGCCTAAAATTCTTATTATTTAAATCTTAACTTATGACTGTCTGTTACTGGTGCCGTTACCCTATTCTAATATTTCAAAATTTTATTTTTTTTTATGCTGAGCAATGTCCATTGATGGAAATAAAATGAAAAATACGACTTTCGATAAAATCTTTAACAGGCTCTAGTTGTGGCTTACATTTACTGATTTTACTGTATTTGCCATACTGCTAATTATTAACGATGACACTAATCAATTGCTGACTATCTACTAAGTCCTAGTGTTTAAGAGTTTCTTGGCTTTAAAGGTATGTCGGTTTGACATACATTCATGCTGTTGATGAAAAACTGTTCGACTTTTGAATGCTTCAATTCTGCTGCAAAGGCAATATGTTGCGTACTATATTTATTAATCAATGCAATTTCATCTGTCCGCTTCATCTATCAGTTATTCTTTACGCAAGTTAGACATTTCTTAGATAACACCAAATAAATTATTTAACAAACTTTCTTCATTCAGAATAATGAGTTGAGTATTTCATTTTTTACATTGCAATCTTTAATTATGACTGCCGTTTGGGGAACACTTTAAGCTTATTGGTTTTACTGTAGTTGCCATAGTCGTTACCGTTGAATATCACACTTATAAACCACGACCATCCACAAATCCAAATATTTAAAGAGTTAATCGTTAACGGAGAAAAAATTATACGTTAATGCTGCCTACAATATGCGGTAAATAGGCGTGACAAATTTGGCTGCTTCAGTTCTCCTCCAATGAAAATATTATACGAGTGTTGAGTTTGTTACTGATGAAGAGCTAGAAACTTAGAGCAAAGTTTATTATCCAGAAACATGGAACCGTTTTAGATGAGTTAATGTATTCATATAGAAAGAAATATATTTTGTCTAACATGCAACTCCTATATGGGTCATTCTTCAAAAAGTGTAACTTTTCTGTCAAACGCCTTTTACAGTAAAAACTTTAAAGAACAATTCATTTAACAATGATTTTTAATTTCATCAGGAATATATCTATTTAAACCTGGCAACAATCTTTTGGTAATAATTTTTATTTTAGTATGTTTTTAGTTCACAACATATATGAATTCTCACCTCCGTGGCATGTCACCCACCTTGTGTGACTGTTTATGTTGCTAAATAACTTGTTTAATTAAACGTATATACTTATTTAATGATTAGTCCTTTCACAAGTGTCTCAAATACTAATTGTTTAAGTATATTTAATTTGTTAATATTATGTTTTTGTTCGTTTTAGTAGGACAAGAATTCCTGTTACACAATAAATTCTCACATCCGTTACCTAAACACAAAATTCCATTCCTCATTCACACGTGGCAGTAATGACAACAAATTTTATTTTCTATGATACAAGGGAGCCCTCTTGTTTATTTTCAGCCATAGTTGAAGATGTGAGATTTCTGTCGAAAAACAAAAAGATAGATTTTGCTTCAAAAACTTAGTATGGTTATTCTGACTTCTCACCTCCGTAAACTTGAATTTTAAGGATATGAATTAATGTAAAAAAAAGAAGTGAACATGTTTTTATATGCTTAATATGTGCAGATTGTAGCAACGAAGGAAAAAAATTCCCTGAAAAATGTATCTATTAGGCCTATATTAATGGAAAATTCCTCACCTCCGTGACAGACCTTATCAATGTCATTATATCTGAGATGAAAATAAATGACGGAGGAGAAATACATCAATAATAGGCATTCTACCAAAATTATAAATTGCCAGTATAGCCTCAAATTTACTAAATACTATTTTTTAACATACATTTGAAACTACTAATTAAGCCGTACTTTAATTAAAAGAACTTAATATTACATTCCCACTAATCATTAAAATAGCTGATTGCTTGCTCATTTAACAAATACTACCTTAATATTAAATAGGTCTCGATTTTAAATATTAAAAGTTTTTTTCTTATTTTTTTATCTCTAGGATCAAGGCATTTTTTAATTTTTTATTTATGAGTATAATAATTGAAACTTAGCTGGGCCATTGTTTATGGTTACTTCTAGTAGGTAACACTCTCACGTAAGAACGAAAAAAAAAAGAAAACATAAGGTTCCAAAATTGAAAAATATTTGCGTTCAAAAGTTACGTCCCTAGGTTTGTTGAAAACAAATTCAAAATTCGACCTTTTTCATTTAAAAAGCCGTTTAGATTACAATAAACTCAAGTGACATACTTAAGCATTGCTAAGTGATGGCTTAGGATTTTCTCTAGTTACAGAAATAAAAGGAAAAGATAATTTTTTAAAAAGGTTTTCGAGTGCGATTAATTGCCAAGATAATGTACAGAATATACACTGTCTATTGAAAAGTTTTCACTTAAGTAGTCATAAAAGAAGAAACTGTTTAGAAGTTAAAAGTAAGTTTACTTTTTCTTGGGAATAGAGGAATGTAGGGCAAAGTAAAATGAGATTAAGATGACTGAGCTTTTTCAAAATGGACAAATTGGAAATTTGTTTTGAAAATTACAGAACATAATGAAAGAACATTGTATTTTATAATAAAATTGCATTAAAATATATTTTTTTTAATTTTTAGGGATCAAATTTTATTTTCGAAAAAAAGTTGAAAATTTTAACTTTTTACTTCCTTTTACAAAAAAGGAAGTATTCCTTTTACAAAAAAGGAAGTATTGTATCCGAAAAAAAAATTTCACTCAAAAATCGACATTAATTTTCATTTTACTCGTTCCCGAATGAATGTTGAGTTTTTTTGACTATTCCCGAGTTAATTACAACGAATTTTCCACTGACGTCTGTATGTAAGTATGTATGTGCGTATGTACGTATGTGCGTATGTGTGTATGTGCGTATGTATGACGCGTAACTCAAGAACAGTGTGTCCTAGAAAGTTGAAATTGGTACGTAGACTCCTAGTGGGGTCTAGTTGTGCACCTCCCCTTTTGTTTGCATTTGAGTGTTTCTAAAGGGGTCTTTTGCACTTATTTGGTGGAAATCGCTGTTAATTTCGATGCAAACTCAAGTGGTGTTATATATTGGTCGACACTTGGCAATGTATCGCCAGTCTTTTGGTCGTCAGCGACAATTGTTTATTTTTTATTTTTAATCTAGTTTTACTGTGGCTTTTGTTGATGATATTTAGAGAGTAAACTATTGAATCACATTAAAATTGCCAATAATGAGGAAATAACATTAAATTGGTGTAAAAGGAAGTCATGTAATGCACGCATCAGCTCGGTTTTTTTTTTTTTTTTTTTTTTTTTTTTTTCACGGGGCTAAGTGAAAAATATAATATTTTTTGAATGGAATATTTTCTATCCGATAGGGAAAAATATTTTTGAACAAAATAATGGGCAAATAAAAGGACAATTTAATAAGTGAAAACATAATGAAACAATAAACTAATAAATTAATCATTTTTTTAATTAATACACAAGGAAAAATAAATGGGTGAATAAAATCCTAAAAGAATGAGAAAATAAGTGAAAGAATGAATAAATAAATGTATTATTAAATGAAGGGATGTAATTTAATTAGTAAATAAATGTATATTACATAAGTGATTTAGTAAATGATCGATTGAGCAAACGAAATGAACCATTTCACTTTGCCACATCCACTTTGCGCGCGTGCACTTGACTAGCAGTGAAAAATATTAAAAATAGAAATAAGTTAAATATTAACGAAATAAATACTGTACCGAAAGGTTCCATTTAATATTCAAAATGTTAATAACAAGAACTTTATCATTCAATTATATCAAAATAATTTTTTACTCACTACAAAATATTACAATTTGAGTTTCAATTTTTGAAAATTGTTTAGTTATCATATGTTTTGCTTTTCAGAGATAATTTTTTTATTTGACTGGAATAGACTACATATGTTACTACATTGTTAAAAAATTTTAAGCTAAGTGGCACTAAAAGCGGAGTAAATGTTTCACCATTTCACTTTGCCCCCTTTATTTTACTTTGCCCCACATTCCCCTGCTTATTTCTGACACTTCTCAAAAAATTATGTAGCTTTGTTTTATTTTGGTTTAGATTGAGTGTGATAAATTTAAAGAACAAATTTATTTTGTCTCTAATGCTTCAGTTTTCTGTATCTTTATCAATATTTTTTGTAAATATTTTTTTAATGGAGGAGCGCACAAAAGGAATAAAATTAGAAAAATGTTGGGAACTAATTCGGCTTTATTAGTAAATGATCTATTAGTTGTATTCAAGTTCCGTTACGGCAAAAATTCCTAGAAAATATAACGAAAAACGTTTTTCCAAAGAAAATCTGAATTAAAAAAGTGTAAATTAACAAAAATTAGTATCGATTGAACGCATTTGTTTTTATTGCAAAACACAAGAAATTAAGACCAAAGTTAATGACAAGAACTATCTATGTTTGTGAAAAAGGAAACGATAAAAACTATCTTCAAATGGCGATCTTTATTTTATTTTATTTTTTTTTAAATTTAATTTGCACCATTGCAGATGTAAACAAAAAAAAACATAGTAATAACTAATATTTATGAGTTTAAGCATAAAACGGATTATTTAAAAACATGTATTAAAGGGGTTTTTTGATGATTTTTCAAAAAGAATTTAGTAAAAATTAGCGTCACCATAGTTTGTTATTAATTTCTAAACAAGGAAAACATGATTCACTATATGTATAGAAACCAAAACACAAAATATAAGTTTGAAATATTTTAGTACAAAAGCATGATCTGATTAAAATGTTTACTAGTAAAAAGCAAAATAATAAATACCTTGATTTTACACAAAATTTACATCAGATAAACTTGAGAAAATCGAATATTTTATATTATCTGTACTTCAAGTTATCTTGTTTATTGCTAATGTTGCCATTTTCATGTATTTTGTTTTCACGTACCTTTTTGAAAAATCACTATAATTTTAAAAGACTAATTCTCTCATAAAACCAAAAAAGAATGTAGAAAATGTGTACGCATAATCATCTTTTTCGTGAAACGTTTTATCTCCAATACTTTCTCTTAAAGCTAAGTTTTATTTAGGTTTGATGCAAAAAAAATTTTCAAGAGAAATCTTTCTGAAGAACCAAGAAGTCAAATTTCTATTTTCATCATCCATCCCACTCTTTCGAATAAGAATCATCGAGCTGGGAAAGTCTTTATTTAAATCTAATGCAAATGCTCAGCTTAACTCTTCTTTTTTTTCTTTCACTACGAAAAGTACGAGGGAAAGGAAATGAGAAAAACTCTCGTACTTTTCAGAAGTTTCATATACAGTAATATGGAGAAAATAAATCATAATAACCATAATACTTGTTTTTACTTACTTGAAGATGACTACTATGTTAGAGGATCTTTTATCTCGAACTGAATGAGCCTACTTTCCCGTATACCAACATCGATTTTTTAACATAAGTAAACTCTATCTGAATTGGCTTAGACTACTTCAAACATGCCTTTTTAACACTTAAAGCCGAAATCAATAAAGAAAAAAAAAACATCATTTTATCTAAAAAGAAAAATTTGCAACGTTTTTAAAATATTTTTTTAACTGTTGTTATGTTTCAGAAAGTTTCAACTATTAATAACCTATTAACTAGGACTATTTTAAGTTCAAGCATTTTTTTCCTATCCTTTGACTGTGCAAGCGTAGAAAAAACAAATTATGCGGCTGAATTTCAAAAAAGATATTTTTCCAATACAAAATATCAAATCTGAATAAGTGAAAAAAAGCAAGATAATTAAAACGTTTTCAGGAGAGTAGGCTAAAAGTACCAAATAGTTTGACCCATTTTATTGTAATTTAAACACACAAAATTTCATTAGGTATACGTTACTACTAATGTAAAATTTTAGGAAAAGTTGGATAAAAATATTTCCCATTATTTTGAATATTTTAGTGGAATTTATTTAATATTAATAAAACTACAAGACTTAATAAGGAACGTAACTACTAAAACAAAATTGTATTTTAGGAATCTATAGCTACGAATTTCACATAAGAATTGAATATAATTAATATATTTTACTTCAATACGTTAATGCATACTGTACCGTTAATAAATATCTCGTACCTAGTTTGCTCTAAATGATAGTGACTCCATAAAAAGAATCAAAGAAGGAAAAATAAAAATAGGGAAAGTTCTCAAAAATATTTCAAAATTATTTTGCATATTTCAATGGAATTTATTCGAGAATTACAAACGAACAAGACATAATAATAAATGTAACTACTAAAAATACGTTAAAATGAAATATTATTTTTAAGATTCTAGTAACGAATTTCACGTAAGAACTGAATATAATTAATATATTTTACGTTAATACATACTGTGCTGTTAATACATATCTAGTACCTTTTTTGGAGTAAATGAGGGTGACCCCATAAAAAAATCAGAGACGGGAAAAATAAAAATGAAAAGTGTAAAGTAAAAGATTTTTCTGAACATCTTAAAATATCTGTATCAAGTCCAAGTCACGTATTAATGGCAAAAGTTCGTAACGTTTTTTAGAGGTTACAACAAGGAGGACAATAGTTCCTCTGCACATTTATTTCTTCTAACGCATACACAGATTTCATTGTATTTAATAAGTTTTATAATTTAAAGCACAAGCAGTTTTTGGTATACTTAAATGAAACGTATAAACACAATTTTGATATTTCTCCTCTCCTCCGATCCCTACGATGAGCAGATGATTTTAGTTTACTGAAAATCAGTACTACTCATTCATATTTTGGCACTGAAAAAAAATAACCATTTGAAATTTTCAGAAACATCAACCACTAGTATAAAAAGTTTTGCCAAAATATTTCGATGTTGAGGTATTTTTAAAATAAAAGATTTTAAAAATGTATGTTTATCTTGATATTAGAGTTCCTACACTACATGAAACACTACAGTAGTTACAGAATCTATCTAAAAAAGTCGAATGACTTAATTGAAAACATTCATTGATAAAAATATGAAAGTACTTAAATATAAAACCGAGTAATTACATATATCTTATAAAATCACATGGAGTAAGAGCACGTTTACGCGGATTTTTTTCAACAAATTTTCTAAGTTTTAAATTTTAACTTAGGAAATTTTGGACATTGCGGTTTTATTAAGCAGTTAATAGAGTCAAAATTGGTATATACAGTTGTTGCTCAGTTTGTGTTTTTAACCGCTAAGAAAATTATTTTTGAGTCCAAGTCGGTTACGTAAACTTGCCCCCCGGATACGGAGCTCATTATTTATTTTGTCACCTAACGTGGTTCTGAACATAATGTCTTACCATCGTTAAAATAAAGCAAATTTACTACGGACTGAATAGTGTATAAAGTAAAAGCTGAACGGGCATGGATACAGCACTACATGGTTGTGAGCTATAAGATACGAATTTGAAACTCAAATAAAAAATAAATGGTGATTTTCAAAACTAAATAGCCTGAAAATATTAAAAAGTTTTGAGACAGTTAAAAGCGAAAAAAGCGTTAGGGCACGTTTAGAAGGAGGACAGAGTAAGAACGTGCGTAAAGGTGCTCAGACGTCAACGCGTAAACTTGCCCCGTCGCCAAGGTTGGATATATATTTGACGTGCAAAAAAATTTAATACCATTTCAGTTCATACAAGTACAATTCTCAAGAAAGGATAAATTCTGATAATTTTTATGTATTTGTTCTTTTTAACTAAGCATTATTTATTAACAATAAGCTTCAAAACGTTCAACGCAAAATTTACTCAACTTGGAAGAAAACAGATTTTTCTTTCTACATGCTAGACCGAAGCTCGACTGATGCGGATATTTGCTAGGGAGCAGCATCAATATGTTATGAGTGTTGACTCTCCAGTTATACGAGTAATTCGTTAATTCGTTTTGAATAAGAGGCTTTGCGTAAACGTGTCCCATGCGTAAACGTGTCCCGGTATACCCTACGTACAAAGTCACAACATATAACGTCATTACTAATAAGTCATTCTTCAAAAAGTGTAACTTTTCTATCACGCGCCCTTTGCAGTGAAAACTTTAAGTCAATGATTTATAATTTCATCAAAAATATATCAATTTAAACCTGCCAACAATGTTTTGATAATAATTTTTATTTTAGTATGTTTCACCTCCGTGGCATGTCACACGTGTAGCTGTTTATGTTGCTTAATAATTTGCTTAATTGAAAGTATATACTTGTTTTTTTTATATTCCTTTCACAAGTGTCTCAAATAATAATTGTTTAAGTATATTTAATTTGTTAATATTATGTTTTTGTTCGTTTTAGTAGGACAAGAAGTCATGTCACACAATAAATTCTCACCTCCGTTGCCTAAACACAAAATGCCATTCCTCATTAACACGTGGCAGTAATGACATCAAATTTTATTTTCCATGATACAAGGGAGCCCCTCTGTTTATTTTCAGCCATAGTTGAAGTTGTGAGATTTTTGTCGAAATCCAAGAAGATAGATTTTGCTTTAAAAATTTAGTGTGGTTATTTTGACTTCTCACCTCCATGAACTCTAATTTCAGGGATGTAAAGTAATGTAAAAAAAAAGAAGTGAACAGGTTTTCATATGCTTAACATGTGCAGATTGTAGCAACGAAGAAAAAAAAATTCCATAAAAAATGTATCTATTAGGCCTATATTAATGGAAAGATTCTCACCTCCGTGATAGACCTTATCAATGTCATTATTTGTGAGGTGAGAATAACTGATGGAGGGGAAATAGATCAATAATTGGCATTCTACTAAAATTATAAATTGCCAGTATATCCTCAAATTTAATAAATGCTATTTTTAACATACATTTGAAACTACTAATTAAGTTGTACTTTAATTAACAGAGCTTAATATTATATTCCCACTAATCATTAAAATAGCTGATTGTTTGCACAATTAGCAAAATTACAACTTTGATATTAAATTGGCCTCGGTTTTAAATATTAAAAGGTTTTTCTTTTTTTATTTCCGTGAACAAGGTATTTCTTTATTTTTTTTATTTATGAGTAAAATAATTGGAACTTAGCTGGGCCATTGTTTATGGTTACTTCTAGTAAGTAACACTTTCATGTAAGAATTTAAAAAAAAAAAAGGTTTCGAAATTGAAAAATATTTGCGTTAAAAGTTACGTTTTCTGGAGAATGACCCTTATATGAGAATGACATTTTTAACTTTATTATATTTTTCTTAATCCCATTTTTTTCACTTACATCATCTTCAATTTCATTTAGATTAAATTATTTCACTTCCAATCTACAGAGGTGTGAAAATTATTAGAATAGTTCGTGATTTTTTCAGTTTTTCTTGAATAATTTTGTATATACTTGCAATAATTCATGAAGGATAATTTGTTTTGTTTTTCTAATCATATTTTCACTCCTTTAGAGTAGTTTTGGGGACATTACTTTGTTTAATGTTGACATTTATAAAATAGGGAAGCATTTGATCTAAAGTAATGAAATTGTTCGCATTGCATAAAGCGTGTGTTTGATTAACAATCGAATTTAAAATAAATTTAAAAACTGTCAGCTTGTTTTTGCTAGTATTTTATGTTCTTTCCATGGGTTGGCATCAGTATTATTTCATTCTTAATGCAATTTTTTTCGCAGCTTCAATTAGTTTATAATCTAATCAGTTTTTTTTTTCTTTTTTGTAAAAGAACTATTGCGTGATCATGAGCAAAAAAAGTTAAATTTTTTCCAGAAAACTAGCTGCAATAAAGTATCTCATCCAAGAAAATCACTATACACAACGAGAAATCGCTAAAAACTAAAACGTTTTCAAGCATCTGTATGTAAAAAAAAAAGATCTTTGAATTTCAAATGTGAATTTATAAATTCCAGGGAAGTGAAACGCAGTAGAAAAGTAAATTTATTGCAAAAACAGAAATGAAATTAATTCATATTGCCAAAAATAACAGAAAAAAAACTGATCATGAACTAAAAATACTTCTATAAGTGTATGGAGTAAATTTATGTCATTCTTCTATTCGTACAAAACTGATCTCAGTTGAACTCGGTGCTCGTTATCCTCGTAAAGAGGGCTAAAATCAAATTTGCTGTGACGAAGAGACTTGCTTGGCCAAAAATTGTGCATGAAGTATTGAATAGTAATTGAACCAAGGCGAGAGAAATATTAATTTTCGTTCAATTCTTCAAATAAATTCAAGTTTTTCTGTCTTTTTCCAAAAATTAAATTATTGCATACTGACTAAAGATTCAAAACTGTTTATAAATGTGGCTCAAACTTTCTTTATGAGAATATTTCCCAACAAATTACATGCACTAAGGTACTTTTTATCTTTTAGGTATAGTTTTCTGATCAATCAATTCTTAAAATACCAAAAGATTACAGTCAGCATGTCAGGAGAAGTAGCAGTAAAGTATTTTCCCGAGTCGCATTATACAAACGGTTAAAGACACCACCCAAGTTATGGATTGGAGCGTAATTTCCGTTCAGGATGCTGGATGTTTAAGCATTGTAGAAGGCATGAGGACCGAATATCAGCATGAAAAAGTGCTTGAACAAAGATTTTATAGTTAAAAGTTTGGTTTCCAAATGGAGACTTCATATTCATGCATGATGGAGTTCTGTGTCTTGAAGCCTTATCTGTGACCAAAATTTTGAAAGCAAAAAAACATGAAAAAACATTTAAAAGGCATGGAAACAGTTCAAATATGAACCCAATAGAGAATATCTGAACTATTGTAAAGAAAAAATTAACGAAATCGAACTTCACAAACGAGAATTGTCTCACAAAAGGACTCATTCAAATTTGGCACTATCACGAGGAAATACAAATTAATTGCCAAAAACTTATAAAAAGAATGCCAAGACGGATCGAATCTTTATTAAAAGTAAGAGGATGCCCCCTTATTACTAAGTGTATCAATATTTTTAAAATAAAGTAACTTTTTTTTTTTGATATAACAAAGATTTACTATAAATTTCACAAATATTCAAATAATTGTCACACCTCTGTATATTGCCAGTAAAAAAAACTTCCAAGTAATTCAAACTTCACTTCAAACTTTGTTAACGAACTCAATGACCTACATACAAAGGTTTGAAAAATAAATAAATAAATAACTATTATATATTCATAAAGGTATTCATAATTTCTAACCAAGCCTAAAACTCCTGATTCTTCGGTAATCAAACTATTATTGATTGATTTTTATCATTCAATACGTTTTGTGCACGAAAGATAAAGCTTTATTTCTTAATTTTAAATACTCCCTTTTTTTTATTGCACTTGAATTGCTTTTGCCTTTGAAGACATCACTGTTGAAACTTCGAGTTGCATATGGCACTTTTAGGGTAAAATGCTGCAGCACCAACGGCATTTTCATAAGGGTGCCAATTGACTCATTGTGCCTATCCTTATGTAGCTCATAAATGTGCCATTTGGTTCCGTATGGTACCCTGTGGTACCCTCTGTTATCCGTAAGTGTGCTATAGAGAGTCAAATAGCACTCTAAGGGGGTGTCACTAGTGCAACAACTTTTGACCCTTAAAGGTGCCATATTCAACCCGAAGTTTTAACGGTGCTCATCGATACGTCAATTACAAAAGTCGATTTAATGTTTCTTTAAGAGCACGAAATGTTCTTAATTCAGTATAGTATAAATCAGAGAATGCAATAAATAATATTTTTCATATGTTTCAATGAATGCACATATCCTAAAAATGATAAGACACGCAACCGTATTTATGCGCTTGACAAGTAAATGCAAAGCATAAATATTTTATGGGATTTTTTACTTCCATAAAATCAATAGGCATTCCAGAAATTGTTTGCTTATAAATATCCCCTTAATACGCTTCAATAGAATAGAAAATAGATCCAGTTTTTATGCATTAAATTACATTTCAAACAGACATTCCGTACATAACCGATTTTTTTTCCTGATATCATTTTTGAAACATACTAACAGAATTTCTTTTCCCTGCGAACAAACGCATTCCCTGGGAAAAGGAATAAATTCCATAAAACATGAAAGATATTATGGTAATTTTATGCAGTGCAAATTTATTCCGGTTTTGTCTTTACATTTTTAAATTCGTAACATTTGTAAGCCGTCTTGAGAATTTTTCGCAAATGACCGTTAGAACATTTTTTCAACGAAAAATAAATGTTAAAAGATATAGAAATAATGCAGGCTTAAAAACTACGAATTTTCATGAAGCTAAGTTCTTGCGAATTAGAAAAAGAAAAATTTTCAACACTTTTTGTATTAAGGATTAAAAGTGTTCTGATATACTCAATATTAAACACAAAAAAAAATGTGTTGGTAATTTTACTTTACGTATTTTTGACCAAGGCTGCTAGTGAATTTTTTTGCAAGATTGGGTTCATAAAAATTCCAAAACTTGGCGAGAAATATCAAGATCATGTATCTAATAGTTCTTAAGATGCATTCTTTTTTTGTAATTAATACTACTGTAGCTGGTTTGTTATTATCTTAACATTTATGAAGTAAGAATTATGATAATAAGTACTAAAATTGATGTCTCAATAATTATGTCTTTGGAACAACTTCAATCGTTTGCTTCAAAAAAACATCTATATTTATGTCTTAATGCAACTATACAAATAGTACAAGAAGTATATAAGTAGGAAATTTTTAAGGGGAGGGGAAAGTAGAGTTCAGGCATAGAAGGGGAAGGATTTTTAAAACTATTGTTTTAAATTGCCGCCGCAATCTTTTTGCATAGTCGCAGCATGCCCATGAAAGAAACCTCCATTCCGGATTGCATCGCCTAAAAACTATATTTAAGAAAGGTACAGGGTGGGGTGCAGGAACTTCCTTTTTTGAATTTGGTGCGCAAAAAGTGTGGAGCATCACAGAGTGGTGGAGAGAGGCTCAACGGAAAGATCTGAATGGAAAGTTGTATTACATCATGTTTTCAGATGCCATCATGCTTTTGTTGAGACATCATCGCGATTTTTCTGTGGAGGCGTATTTTTCCAACAGCCACTCGATCGGAATGGGGACTTAAACTGGCCTGCACCCTCGCCTGATTTAGCACCATGTGACTATTTCCTGTGGGGTCATCTGAAATAGCGGGTTTATAACGATCGTCCACGAACCCTGGAGGACCTGAAGAACCACGTCCGAACTGAATCTGCCATTATACCCGGTCGCCATGCTCTAAAGAGTTGACCAAATTTACGAGTTCGACTGAATCAGTGTATTAACAATGGAGAGCAACATTTACAAGATATTGTTTTCAAAACAGTGTAAAGCATAATCTCCTATTATGTGTGACAGGAAAAAGAAAATAATAAATAATTTTTATATATAGGTACGTAAAATTTTTTATTTCATTTTCAAAAAAGGAAGTTCCCGCGCCCCATCATGTAGTATGTTTATCAATAAAATATGCTGCTTCATAAATACAGCTTTTTCAGTAACAATAAAAATAATATAATAAAGTCCTTCAATATAAAGTCCAAAATCCGAAAACTTCAAACTTCAAAAAGTTCTACTAAAAAGTCGTTTGCGACTGAAATCGCGGAAAAAGTACGTATGACTTTTATCAATTTCCTTTATAAATTTTAACCCATTCCATTGAAACAAAATGCACCTAAATTTCCACCCATTGGGGTCTCAGTTTCTGCCCATTAAAAAAAATTCACCACGAGCAAAAACTGGCTGGCGGTATGCAAAACCATTTGTAAGCTGGTTTTTCCATGCTATTATTTTTCTCAAGTGGATAAAGAGGAATCTCTTTCCAATCTTTTTAAAAGCAGTTGCATACTGGACTTTTTTACGAAAAAAATGAAGCTCGTGGTTCATATTTTTTGCTTCCACCTTTCTGAATTTTAAAATATTAAAACAACTTCGAGGATGTTAGAAGATACTGCATAAACTATAGAAATATTTTCACGGTCAAAATTCAAGTCTAGAAAACTTTTCTTATTTAGATAAATTTTATGTAATGAATAAATGATCAAACAAGATTTTGTACATCTGCAGCCATTACACTGGAAGTCACCAATTAGACTTCGCATGCTTATAATGTCGATTAAATGAAAATTTGGTTATAGCGACATTCGTATTGCTTCATTCAAATAATGCATTTTTTGCATACCACAACTGCTTTTATGTTGAAAAATAAAATATTTAAACTTCAGCACTAACAAATTTTGTATCGTTTCAACTTTAAGGAACTCCAGGTTTGGACTTTCTTTAAAAACAATGTTTGAATCTGTCTCTTATACACAAAAATTAAAAGATAATTATGTAATATATAGTAGGGTCACTCAACAGTATTCGGTTGTGAAATGTCCTGTAGGCAAAATTTCAAAGTAGTATTTTTGCAGCGAAAAAAAATATAAATTTGTCAAAACTTAGCGTTACGTACAGGGCATTTCACAGCCTAGTACTGTGGGATGACACAGTAATGTTTGATTACATTAAACACAAAACAGAGTATAATCCTGTAAAACAGAAACGAATCATTCGTTCTCTTTTAATATTATTTACACTACATCCTCATGAAATGCGTCACTTGTTCAGAATTAATATGCAGTGTTAAAAAATAATTATAAGCTTTTCTTAAGGGGCCGTCTTTGTATTTACACTTCATCTTTAAAATTTAAAAGACAACACTTTTTTTCTGTAATATTTGCCAATCAACATTGAAATATTAGGGTAGACCGGGGCACGTTCAGGCGGATATTTTTCAATGAAGTTTCTAAATTTTATGTTTTAACTTCGGAAATTTTAGACATTGCGGTTTTATGAAGCAGTAAATGGAGTCAAAATTTGTATATTCAGCTGTTGCTCACTTTGTGTATTTAATTGTTAAAAAAAATATTTTTGAATCCAAGTCGGTTGCGTAAACATTCCGCGGACACGGGGTTCGTTTACGCATATTTATTTTGACACCTAACGTGGTTCTGTTCGTGTTTCAAACATAATGTCTTACCATCGTTAAAATAAAGCAAATTTATTATAGACTGAATTGCGCATAAAGTAAAAGCTGAACGGGCATGAAGACAGCCCGTGACACTGCATGATTGTAGGCTATAAGATACGAATTTGTAATTCAAGTAAAAATTAAATGGTGATAGAGAGAGAGAGAGGTTTTCAAACTAATATCCTGAAAATACTAAAATGTTTTGAGACAGTTCGGAGCGAAAAAAGCGTCAGGGCACGTTTAGAAGTAAGACACAGTACGAACGTGCGTAAAAGTGCTCAGACGTCAACGCGTAAACTTGCCCCGTCACCAAGTTTTGATTTATTTTTAGCGTGCAAAAAAAATTAATAACATTTCAGTTCCTACAAATACAATTTTCAAACAAGGATGAAATTCTGCTAATTTTTATACATTTGTTCTTTTTTAACTAAGTATCATTTATTCACAATAAGCTACAAAACGCTCGACTCAAAATTTACTCGACTTGATAGAAAACAGATTGTTCTCTCTGTATGCTATACCGAAGCTCGACTGATGCGGATATTTGCTAATGAGCAGCATCAATATGTTATGACTGTTGGCGCTCCAGTTATACGAGTAATTCGTTTTGAATAAAGGGCACTGCGTAAACGTGTCCCATGCGTAAATGTGCCCCGATCTACCCTACCTTATTCAGTTTCTGTGTAATTTCGTTCAGCCTTAGCCTTGCATTTGAATTATTTACCTCGGTTTTTTTCCCCTTGATATTTTTTAGCATAAAAATGAAACTATTTAATTCATGTTTTGTTAAATTTTCATCCGAAACTATGAACAAATCCTAGAATAGAAACAAGTTTTAAACAATTTAAACGTCAATTGTTTATGAATTACGAAATTGGTATTTGAAAAATTTGATCTAAAACAATGTTATATTTCCATTTAAAAAATATTCGGTCAGAGTTTTCACGTGGGTGTAAGACATTTTAGGTTAAACTATTCAATGGTAAATTTACCATATTTTTAAGTACTTTCTACTTCCATTTTAGAGACAGTGTACCATCGCTGAATGCATAGATTTCAGCTCTTTAGGAAAAATTAAGAAATCTTTACAAAAACGAGTGTTTTGAAAGGTGTTTCTCAACTCTTACGCATTAGAACAAATATTACAGAGTTTCTTTTGTTTACAAAAACTTGATGCTTGTTGCCACTGCTTCGTGAACCTAGACTTCTAAAAAATGGTGGTACCTTTGTGAATATATTCTGCTTTAATGGTTGGAATGCAATTAAATTTGGTATTTAGGCTACGTTGAGTATTTCTTGTCCAAAATAAGGCATTTCAATCAGGAGTTTGAAATTAGTATTCTGTCGTGGGCAGGTAAACGACAGTATCTTCAGAAACGCGTTTTGGATTCAATACTAACAATAGGGAAATGTTGGAATCGGCCTTTTTTTTTTTTTTTTTTTTTTTTTCAACGGAAACCAAACAGGCAAGCTCGGTACTAAAGCTAACATACAATAGATGAAAAAATGTAAAAAAAAAAAAATCAAGATGAATAATTTGCAGTTACTGCCTCTTACCCGATCACGGCTGTATTCATTTTGATAAGAATACGACCCCTAAACAAAAATGCATTTCAATGAAATTAAGAAAATACTTTTATCTGTGCAAGTGTTTCCTGAGGTCTACGCCCCTCAAGAGGACAATACGATTGTTAATGGGGCAATTCGAGAAAACAGGAAAAGTCATACCACAGGGTTCAATGTAATCAAGCAATCCATCTTATTATATCTTTAAACTTTTCTGGAAAAATATGACAAACACGTGAAAGCTATTTTCATAAGTAAAAATGCTATTAACACAATAATTGAAAAAGTGAGCGAGGATACTGGAAATGAAGCATATTGAACAGTTAAACACAAGACTTGGTGAAAATGGATGAATCAACTTTGTGAGACAATGATTGCGTACATGTTACTATTAGATATATTTGAAAAGGCGAGTTTTGCTTAAGAAATTATGTTCTGCAATTCATTAGATAACACTATGTGAACTCCAAAGACGTATAGCAAGTTGAAATGTTGCTTATTCGGTAATAATATACCAGAAAATGTACCATAACATCCTATGGTGCAGATAATGCTCCTTTTATGGTGGAAAAGAAAAATGGTTGCTTGAAATTAATGAAAGGTGAGTGTCCAAAAATTCTTCTTGTGCACTATGTTATTTATTGAAAAAAACTTAATAACTAAAACACTTTGCCTGTTCTAAATGAGTACTAAATTTTCCAAAACTACCAAGTACCAAATGCGAACATCTTTTCAAGGTGTTGTATGAAGAATGGAATGAAGACCACGCGATACTTTACACTGTCGAAAGGAAACTGTTTTAAAAGATTTATGGGCACTACTTGATGTTTTTAGTAATTGTTTGCGTGACAAACAGAGTAGCTTAGTACTTATCTTTTGCTTTCCGAACACAAATTCAAAAAATAGTTGTTGGATTGATATATATGTCACTTGAATGAGAGAGATATTTTTCAGGTTTGAAGTAAGTGTACATTAGGGTGGTCACAAGGCACATGGGGAAAAACTTTTTTCAACTAATCTTTTGCGGCACCCCCCTAAAATGTGCCAATAGACTAGAAAATGTGATTTGGAAAGTTTCAAGACACTTCGATGATATTAACACGTGCCGCAAATAGGCTAAAGTTACGAAAAATGGCAATTTTTAGCAACAAAACTTAGTTTTTCATCTGTAAAACCAAAACTATTCGTTCTAGAAAATTCGTTCTAGTCTCATTTCACAGGGAATTTTATTCTCTTTAAGTCTAATTTCATCTAAATTCTTCTAAAAATTGATTGAACATTATTCAGGATTTTTCAAGTCAGGTCGTAGCTAATATCCTCAAAATCGCGTAAAAAGAAGGAATCATTATAATATAAATTGTATTGCTTCTTTTAGTTAATGGTTGTAACCCCGTTACAATGTTTAGCTATCAGAGCAAAAAACAGCAATATTTTCGGAAATATATGCAGTGAAATCCTGTTACAACGAATCCGATACAACGAAATATCTGTTTCAACGAAATAAATTTTAAGCTCCGATTTGATTTCCATTAGGTTGCTTGAATTTCATTGCTACTAAAACCTCGTTACAACGGAGAAAATTTCTGGTAATTTGAAGTTCGTTGTAACAGAATTTCACTGTAATATAGTTATGTCTCTAAAACTCAAAGCTAAAACAAACAACTGCATGTAAAACATGAAATTAGCTGTAGAGGCCATAAATACGGAACGTTGCTTTCCTCCTCGGTGGTCAGCGCTAGAAACTAACTTAAAAGTCCCAGTCTTGTAAAGGTTTTCGACCGCCAAGTGAAAGGAAAAAACTACGATTCCCAGGAAAGGGGCCTGTGTTCTCAGCCGAAGACTTGTTAGGGCTTTCGTTAAAATGACAGTCATTCTATAGCTCCTTTCTGCAGTACAAATTTGCGTTTTGTGATAACAGTTGTTATAGAAAAACGTTTTTGTATTTAGCATGTCGCTACCACATCTTAGAAGTTGGTTTGAAAGCAGTTTTGATTTGCAAAATAGGTACGTCCACTAGTCCTCAACCAGATATTTTTCAAGAATTTCAGGATGAATGGTATAGATAAGAAGCAATTCAAAGCAAGTATAGAATATTAAAAACAAAATAAGTAATCCAGGTGAAATTTCAAGCTTTCTTTTTGAGAAATAAAAACAGTAGCAGCTTAGGGAGACCTATAAAAAGTTAACTTATTTAGGTTTGTCTTTCTCCAAACAATGTTACTTTTCGAGTATCTGGTGCTATTCATCACACAAGGTGGATGGCAAAGGCCATATGAGACAGTGAGAAGCATAGGGATGCAAGTGGACTATTTTAAGTTTCGCGTAAAACGCGTTTAAAGATCAGATCCGTGGTAGGCTTTCATTGAATTTTTTTCTAAATCATGCTATACAGCAGCACCCCTACCAGGGCTACTAGTACAATCTCTTGCCCAAAGACAGAGAGGTTCACCTACAATTTGTACTGGTTATCTCCAAATGTTTAATTTTGCCAATTGCATCCCTTTGCTTCTCGCTACCTCATATGACGTAGTGAGATGCAAAGGATGTAAGTGGACTTTTTCAAGTTCCTCATAAAATGCGTTTAAAGTGGTAGGCTTTCTTAGGTAGGCTTCGTTGAACTTCTTTTCTAAATCATTCTATATAACAGCCCCTACCAGAGCTACTAGTACCATCTCTTGCCCCTAAGCAGAGGAAACGTTCCCCTATCATTTGTAATGATTATCTCGAAAATTTTAATTTTGTCAATTACATTCATTTGCTTCTCACTGCCTCATATACTCTTTAAAAATATATCTCCTCAGGTATCAGCTTTCCTTAATTGATTTAAAGATAAAAGGTGTTGAAGATATTTGGTTGTTTATCAACAATATTTATGGAAAAGTATGGTTTATTGTCTGCGATCCAGCTTTGGTCCCCAACCAAGATCTACAGTTAGTAAAATCTTTGGTTTAATACAAAAGTATTTATGAAGATGATGTTGGCATGGAACTACCTAAAATAATTAATTTATCATTTGTGGTTCCTGAACTCAGAGAAGGTTGCATTTCTCTTTTTTGATGATATTTTATGAAGAAAAAAAAAAGATCAAAACAAAGAAGACAGCAAAATTTAAATCCGGAGTAGGAAATAATGAAGTTGATTGTGATGATAGAGTTACAAAAACACAGCTCAATCTGAAAGAAACATAGTTTATTGGACACAGAAGTAGATTTTTTCATTTCTCCTCAAACTTTTTAAGAGATACAAGTTTTTAAAGAGATTCAAAATCGATAGAAAGTTTTTAAATACTAATCTTGATGAATAGCGTGAAAACCAATATTATATTAAGGCTAAAAAGATAGTAAACAGTTTAAAGGTTGTCAATGGCACAGTTGAAACAAGGGTAAAACTAATTTCTATTTAACGAGCTTCTATTACAAGCTATGTCCGAATGCAGGCACATTTTTCCACATTCATCAAAATGTCATATTGAAGCCATTACCACTTTAACTTCTCAATGAAAAATAATAACATAATGATGTATAATTTAACAGTGTAAGCAATAAAATGCATTAGATTTTTTCTTATCTTTTTTATAATTTTTCAGCTCTGCTTTCTCTTCTGAACTGCTTAGTTATTTTATTTTAAATCAACAATTTGTTGCATTTAATTTTTAAGGTACCCCCAAATGAAGCCTTTTTAATGGATAAATTAAAATCAACAAAGAGCAAATAAATGTAATTGAATATTGTAATGCTTTTAGATCTTTGCATGAAAATTCCTTATTGATGGTATCTTCCATGACCTGACCTGAAAAATGCCCAGTACCATTCTATAAATTTTGTTTAAAACATGGATAAGATAACTCATCACGAGAATAAAATTTCCTATAAAATGAGACCAGAACGAAGTTTCTAGGATAAAAAGTTTTGGTTTTAAAGACGAAAAACTACGATTTTTTGCTAAAAATCACCGTTTTTCGTAACTTTAGCCTCTTTGCGGCACGTGTTAATATTATCGGATTGAGCTGAAACTTTGCAAATCATGTTTTCTAGTCCATTGGCACATTTTAGGGGGGTGCCGCGGAAGACATTCGAAAATCATTTTTTTTGTGACCACCCTAGTGTGTCCTTTGGGTATTTTCGTTATAATTATGTTTTTTTGGAAAAAAAAAATAAAATATTCAATTTTTTAAATATTTTATTTATTAATTTGTTGAATTTGTGTCCTGATTTCTTACGTGTTTAAATAAATTCAAAACAATCATGATGTAGTATTTACAAAAGGTTTACATACACTACAAACATGAGTGTATATTTTGACATGATTAACTATAATAAATGTAACTCATTTTAGAAGAAATTAAAGATGTGTTATCTGTAATAAGGTATTAAGATATGTGCTGTCTCTTCTATCCAGAGTCTTTAAATTAGGGAATATTTTATGAAATCATTTAAATAATTTTCATGAAACGTCCCCATAAGACCAGTAAAAAAATTTCTCGTAGGAAATAGAAGAGCTTCAATTGTAACTTCCTAACAGCTATCATGATCTGAGCCTGATAGATTTTAAATTAGGCAAACAGTGTTATGAATATTTAAAGTAAAACATGCAAACAGATAGCAGAAACCAAAAAAGCAAGGATAAGGCTATTTGGCACCCACATCACATACGATTTAAAAAAAGTTCTAATTTTACGTTAGTTCTTTAATTTCGGTACATTTCTAAAGACACACATAAGAATCCTCTTTATTGCCATTACAAGTAGCATTACAAAAATGAGATATTTGGTGTGTACTGTTAAGTGATATTTGGCATCCACTCTTCCAGCAGTATCCATGGCATCTGCACTACTTGGCATCCTTTAGGTACGCCTCTATACAAAAGAAATAAACATTTTAGTGTAACAAACGGTTTACGTAAGAACTTAATCATGTTTAAATAAAACCACTATCAATATTCCAAGGGCAGTATCATGTTAGTTTGGTTTATGATTTCAAGTCTTGCATGTTTCGTAAACATCTCGTAATCTAAGAAACTGCGTTCAAACTAAAAGCAAAATATTTACATTCGGAATAAACAAGAGCCATAGCTATTGTTTCATAAATGTTAAATATTTAAAAAAATACAAAAGCTACTGTTTCTTTTTACTTCCTTTTACAAAAAAGGAAGTATTGTATCCTCGAAAAAAATTTCACTCAAAAATCGACCTTAATTTCCATTTTGCTCACTTCCGAATGAATGTTGAGTTTTTTTTTCGACTCGACCGCATGTGGATAAGTGTCTAGAACGTATAGACAAGCGAAATATCCATTTTGACGATTCCCGAGTTAGTTACAACGAGTTTTCTCGTGACGTCTGTATGTACGTATGTATGTGGGTATAATCGGATGTGCGTATGTGCGGATATATGTCGCATAACTCAAGAACGGTACGTACTAGAAAGTTGAAATTTGGTACGTAGACTACTAGTGGGGTCTAGTTGTGCACCTCCCCTTTTGGTTGCATTCGGGTGTTTCTAAGGGGGTCTTTGGCCCCTTTTTGGGGAAAATCATTGTTAATTTCGATGTGAACTCAAGTGGTGCTACAATTTGGAGGACACTTGTCGATATAGAGCCAGTCTTTTGGTCACCAAGTTTTGTCACCAACTTGGCGACAAATTTGGCGAATTTTTTTTTAAAATTATTTATTTTATTTTTTTAAATCTGGTTTTAATTTAGTCACTGTTGGTGATATTTAGAGTGTTTACTATTGAATCACATTAAAATTGCCAATAATGGGGAAATAACGTTAAGTTGGTGTAAAAGGAAGCCATGTGATGCACACATCAGCTCGTTTTGAATACCGTTTGCTTATACGAGCAAAACATGCACTGTAAAAAAATTGTGTATGGCAGCATTCTGCACTTTGTAACCTTATTCTGGTGGCTAACTTCCTCCATAGCAATGGAGTAATTTAACTGAGAAAACTCTTGTAACGTTGTGAGCGATGTGTAACGTTACACCACTTTTATCAGTTAAGTTACTCCATTACTATGGAGGCAGCTAATCACCACCGCTTTTACGGAGTAAGGTTACACTTTTTTTTTTTTACAATGTGAATATATATATATATATATATATATATATATATATATATATATATATACCTTCAAGTTAAATCAGTTGCATTGCTTTTTCTACTGAAAATGAATGAATCAAATTCCTACTTTTTATGTAAAAGCTGAAGTTCTTAAGCCATAGTTAAATTAAACCATGTCTTGATAGATTTAACTGTGCATTCATTTTTGAAGCATTCCATGATATTTTCATCTTCAGAAATGATTTACATCTCAATGTAAGTAACAAAGGTTCAATATTTCTAAAATATATCAAAACTTAATATTCTTTGAAAAAGAAGTTTTATATCAATAAAAGAACTGTTTGAATGCATTATTTCATTGAGTTTTTTGTTTTAACGCAACCCGATGAAAACAATGAAAAAAAAATCTATTTCACTTCATTTTGGTAGCAACCAGTAATAACGAGGATAAATATTCCATGAGGTTTAGATTTCGTGCTTCTCACAAAAATCAATATATCTTTTCTGAAACTGTTTGCTGGTAAATATTGTTTTAAAATTCTCCAGTAAAATAAAAAAACATCCAATTTATGCATCAAATTAGATTTCAAACAGACAAGTTATATGTAAACGGACTTTCTTTCTCTTCATAAGTTTCTTAAGACAAATTTTTCTTCCTTGGGGAATAAAACATATTTTCTGAAGAATAATATGTTTTATAATGTACGAAACATATTATGGTAATTTTGTGCAATACAAGATTTGGTTTTTTATCCCTTTTAATCTCCCGTGTCTTAAAGGATATTTAGACCTTTTGCTCTAAGATTAGAAATAACTTTTTGTCAGAATCTCACATTAATGCACAAAACCAAAACAAGTGTGTGACTCTTTAGCCTGCATCATTTTCTAATTTAAAAAAGATAGAAAGAAAGAAAGATTTTAACGGAAGAATCACTTGTTTGTTTTGTACTGGTTAACATAAAAATGTGATTGCTACTATGTTAATGGATTATTAGATTTTAGAAGGTTAAAATTGAATTTTAAAAAATGATAAAAAGGAAAAAGAAAATTAACGTATGCGCAATTAAACTCATTTTAAAATTCGGCTTTGTCTTTTAGAACACATGTCCCTGCCTTTTTTTTGGGGGGGGAAAATTAATCGTAGAAATTTTTTCTGCACTGATAAACAATGTACTTTTGCCGGCTATGTTTTCACAAAAAAGTATAAAAGACACAGGCATTATGTATAAAACAATCGTTTCAAATTAAAATCATATCTGTTGAATTAAGCTTCTACTAGAGATTATGTTCAATCCTCTTTCGATTACATTAATATTTTTTTATGTTTTGTTAACTTTTAATTTTCGACAAGTTTCTCCATAAGATTTATATTGATTACTTAAGGGGTTACAGTACCTCAAAAATGATGAAACGATCAAAAAAAAATTTATTGCTTATTTCAAAACTAAAAACTATTCTGAACACAGGGGAAAAGTTTCATAGCTTTAGTTCAAATATTTAAAAAGTTATGAGTGGTTTTAGTTAATGCTTGCTATGTGTTCTTATGCAAAAGAAAAACTTGAGATTGCTTTTTCTCGATGATGGTTTTTTTGTGTTTTCATGTCATTAGAATCCCTAAGGATTTTTTTCTATTAAAGATAGAGCTTTAAAGTAATACTTTTTGCAATTCGGATAACATATTTGACAAAACTGTGCATTGGATAAGCATTTTATAAATTACTCAAATGTTTAGAGATTGTTAAACCTTTAAAAACCAAAATTTTTTTTTTAAACTTTGACTTTTTACATAATTAATCACAGAAAATTTTCTAATAAACTCATAAGCAAATGAATGCACAGATTTTTAGAGATGATTATAGTGATCGTTTAGCAAAAAACTTTTTTTTAATTAGTGCAAAAATAAAAAAGCCTTAGGGATTTTAAAAAATTGAAATTTGTCTCTATTTTTTGAATTTTTTAAAAATGTAAGCAAGATTTTTTAATTTTGAAAATAAATTATTGATTACGAAACAAGTATGCATGTTATGGGTTCAAAGAAATTTAAAATTTATTTAAATTAAAGAAAAAGGTTTGAAAGGTACTGTGACCCCTTAAAGTAATTTTGAGAGATAATTTTGAGAGATTGTGAGAATATTTTCTTTATTGGATTATTGAGTCATATGATTGATATCTATTTTAAATCTGAAGACGAACTTTAAATAAAGCACTAACAAGGAATATTTTCGCGAAAACTCTGTCAGCACCAGTTTCTCTCAGGGCTTTGGCAGACGAAGTTTTTCTACTACCCGTATTTAAGGGTGGATGCATAACTAGTGTTATGGAAAACCAAATAGTGAAACTAGTAAATAGTATCGCGCTTTGTTTTTCTTTTTATTTATTTTTTTTTTATTTAAGCTTTTAGCAAAGATTTTTAGATACTAACTATGGTTGCTTCAACTTCATAAGTTCAACAATTTTCACTCTTAGTCAACAAAATTGATATTTGCGCTAATCATTACGTTATGACTTCCAAATTTTGATCTTGTCATGTTATTGATAAGATTATAATTAGTAGGTTTAAAATTAAGTGATTTACGGGACATCGGAAAATATTTGGGAATAAAAATAAACGAAGCTGGTATGTATTTAAAACTTGTATTTTCATTGCTGCAATACAGACAGAACATGATTTCATACGTTATTTTGCTTTAAAAAATGTTCCTACACTGTTAAAACTACAGGTTGCGATTGGCACCTTTCAAGGGTGAAAAGCTTGTTCACCAGCGACACCCTATACGGTGCCGAAATGTCACCCTTAAAATGGGTGAAAAACTGGCACCCTTAACCACAGCGTGCACAGTAGGTGAAAAGATGGCATACTAGGAGTGAGAAATGGCACCCTCACTTTTCCCTATTGCAGGTTTTAATATTCAGTTCTTGCGGAAAGGGCGCTACCCCTCCCCCAATGGAAAATAGGTAGCCCCTCATGTGGTACGGGGAGGGGGAGGGTTTTTTTTTTGGGGGGGGGTTCTGGGGGGCTGTTCTCCAATACAAGATCTTAAAAAATCGATAGTTTTTAAAAACATCCCCTTTTTTGACTGAAGCAGTCTGCGCCATGACCGACTCCCCCCCCCATTTGGTACACCCCGCTGTTTTTAATCTTATTGGAATAGACTTTTTACTATCCAGATGGCCGATGGCTGTTCCCTATTGCAGTTACTTGCGGAAGGAGATGTTCCTCCTACATAGTAATTCTCCTCCCCCTCAGGTCATGGGGGTTGGGGGGGGCAAATCCCCCCCACCAAAAAAAAACAAAAAAATAAAAATAAAAATTTTCAAAAACCAACCTTAAATATTAAGTCTGCGCCACCCCCCGAGCAACTACCCCTACCCCCCCCCCCGCCCATCGCAGGCCACACTGCTTTTGTCCTTATTCGAATAAAATGCTTAAATTTTTTATCCAGATGGTCAATGCCAGTTCCTATTGCAGAGTTACTGGCGTAAGGGGATGCCCCCCTAAATAGAAATTTACCCTACTCAGGTCATGGGGGTGGGGATGGGGGCTCCTCCCCCCCCAAAAAAAATATTAAAATTAAAAATTTTCAAAAACCAACCGTAAAAATCTGAAGTCTGTTCCACCCGTTCAACTATTCCCTCCCCCCCCCCGTAGGCAACACTGCTCTCGGTCTTAATGAAACAAAAATAGCTTGAACGTTCTTTTATCCAGAGGGCCGATGGCTGTTCCCTATTGCAGAGTCACTTGTAAAAGGAGATGTTCAACTAAAATAGGATTTCACCCTCTTAGGTATTAGGGGGCGGAGGTCTGGGGCATCCCCCCCTCCTTCGAAAAAAAAAAACAAAGCTATCAAAAAAAGCTACAAACTAAAGTTTTTAAAGGAAAAACTCTAAAATTTTGAAGCTTGCGCCATGACCCGCTCCACCCCCCCCCCCCCCTCGTAGGACTCACTGCTTTTGATCTTATTGCAATAAATTGCTTGAATTTCTTTTATCCAAAAGGCCGATGCCTGTTCCATATTGCGTTTACTTTCGGAAAGGGGGTGCTTCTCTGAAAGTAAAAGTTAACCCCCTTAGGTAAAACGGGGGGTGGGGTGGTCAACCCCCCCCCCCAAAAAAAAAGAAAATCACCATAAAAACTGAATTATTTAAGAAATAAACCTTAAAAATTTGAAGCCTGCGCCATGACCCGCTACATCACCCCCCCCCCCCGTAGGCCCTACTACTTTTGGTCTTATTCAAATTAGCTTTTTTTTTAATACAGAAGGCCGATGGCTTTTCCCTTTATCAGTCACTTGTAGAAGATGTTTCCCCTAAAATAGGATTTCGCCCCCTCAGGTATTAGGGGGTCTAGGGCATACCTCTCCCCCCCCCCCCCCCGTCCTTAGAAAAAAAAATTAAATCCATCAAAAAACTAAAATTTTTAAAGGAAAAACTCTAAAATTTTGAAGCTTGTGCCATGTCCTGCTGCAACCCCCCCCCCCCCCGTAGGACCCACTGCTTTTGATCTTATTGCAATAAATTGCTTGAATTTTTTTTGTCCAAAAGGCTGATGCCTGTTCCATATTGCGTTTACTTTCGGGAAGGGGGTGCTTCCCTGAAAGTAAAAGTTAACCCCCTTAAGTAAAACGAGGGGGTCAACCCCCCCCCCCCGAAAAAAGAAAGAAAATCACCACAAAAACTGAAATCTTTAAAAAATAAACCTTAAAAATTTGAAGTCTGTGCCATGACCCGCTCCATTCTCCCCCCCCCCCCCAATAGGCCCTACTACTTTTGGTCTTATTCGAATAAATAGCTTGATTTTTTTTTAAATCCAGAAGGCCGATGGTTTTTCCCTACTGCAGAGTTATAGCGGAAGGGGATGTTCCCCTTTAAATAGGAATTCCTACCCACATGTTATGAGGGTTTTTTTTGGGGGGGGGGGGGCACCCCCCCCCCCCAAAAAAAAAATTAAAATTTCTTAAAAACAAATCTTAAAAATATGAAGTCTGTGCCACTCGCTCAACTCATTAATGTGGTTTAACTGTAACAGGAAATTTCTTAATTGACTGTGATCAACCACTGGTACCACAGTATACTGAATTCCACTTAGTGGTGGTCTGAAACAATTTTTACTCGTCTCGGTACAACAGACCACCAATGGTTCTGAATGCTTGTCAATGCATAAAAATTTTTATTGCAAATACAAGCCAAGGAGCAAATTTGTAAAAAGTTGCTAGTACAGAATGTGCTGTAAATAAAATTGTACATAAAAACAAAAAACAAGCAAGGGTTACAGATTTCTTCCACTAGCCCATTGGTAAAGAGTTGAGGGGGGGGATGTCACACACACTCCTCCAAGTGAAACGATACCTCTGGGGGTGCTGGACCAGGGATTGCTCATTTTCTGGTCTGAATCAGAAAATCAGAGCTATCTTCAGGGTCACATCCAACTTGTTAAACCACAAATAGTGGCAGGTACGGATTCGATTCTTTACCCTAGAGCGACAAGTGGTAAAGAATCGAATTTTTAAACAATATGCTTAGATTTTTAAGCCCTGCAGACCCTTATCTGATACAATATGTAAACTCTGAGTTCTACTGTGTTTTTTGAAACCCATATCAATTTTTCAGATTTTAGAATATCTCTTACAGTAGAACTTCAATTATCCAAACTCCTACTTTCCAAATTTCTGAAACAAAAATACAGTAAAACCTGTAAAGTTGATCACCCTTTTAAGTTGACCGCCTTTTTTCAGGAACGTAATTAGCCTTTATAGTATAAATCAACCTCTATAAGTTGACCATCTGTTTAAGTTGATCAATAAAAGTAGTGCACCGCAAGTGGTCAACTTACACAGGTTTCACTGTATAAGATACATTTTAAAAGAGACTACCAATCTAATGTAGGCACAGCATAAACGTTAATGGGATGATAAAAGTAAGATAAATTTTTAAAAAGATTAGACTACAAACCTAGTGTAGGTGCAGCACAAACATTATTGGGATGAAGAGTCAGTGTCATAGTGTAGAAGCTTCTAATGTACAGCACAAGTAAATATACTCAGCACACACACAAGTAAATGTGTTGACTTTCCTTTCAATTAATCAAAGACTTTTTCTCTAAAAATGTTCTTTTCTCTCCTTTTCAACACCAATATTGACTAATTAAAATCCAATCATCCGAATGGGGTTCAGTTTCAATTGAATCAGAAAATTGCAGTTCCACTGCATTGCCATTTCAATTAATATTTTTATGTCATTCTATTAAATTACCAACATATGTATTCTAAAAAAATATCATTATCGTAAAAAATGTTAATTTAAATTCATTAATTGCTACACTCTTCATGGTTAAAGTTAATTTTCCAAACAACATATTTCTATACATTTTTTATAGTCAATGTGTCGAGAAAATTTTTGTTCCATGAAAACAAGAAACAAGAAAGGCACAACAATGTGGCATTAAAATGTTGTACAACAACTTCATGTAGACACACATTGTAAATAAAACCCTTTTACAATGCAATCAAGATGTGAACTTAAGGAGAGCAGGATTGTAAACAGCAAGTTTCCCCCCTTTTTTTTATGCGTGCTTGTACCCCAATAAAATTTTCCAGTCAAATTTTAACTTAAGTTTTTCCTAGCAATATTTCAATAGAATTTCTTTATATTTTCTTCAGTTAGGCCAGAAAAGTCAATCATCACTTAAGCTTACAGTTTCTATAAAAGTGAAGTTCAACAATAATAACACTAAGTAAGGAAAAAAGATTTTAAATTTATTTTATAGAAACATTTTCCCACTATACCTTTTCTTACGTATTGCTAAAGACTTCGTAACTAATGAAAAAATATTTTTCACCACAGGGGGGGGGGGGGTCACCCTTTGACCCTCCCCTGAATTCGCCCTTGGAAACTCACTGACAGTGTGGCGAGATCATGCGTAGGTGGTTGAACCGTTATTTGCTTTGAGAAAACCCTGTAGTCTGTTGTTATGTGAATATGAATGCTTGATAGACATAACTTCAAACTGCACCTTTAAATCTACCTTACAGATACTTCACTTGAAGGTCTGACTAAAAAAGAAATACCTTGGCAATTAGTTATTTCAGAACAATATTATTCCACAAACCATGTTATTATGAATTTCCTCACAAATTCTAAAAACAATTTGTCAGGAGCCCACCAATTTTCCTTGCCTCCAAAGATTTTACAATTTTTGTCAGTCTGTGCTTACTCATTTTTGGTTTTGGCTGAACACCAAAAAACCCCAGCTGTTGAAAACACAAAGCATGTTCTTCCAACTGTCATTACATATGAAAATCTGAATTTAACTTATGCAGTAACCAAAACTATATACTGAAGCTGTCTAAATGCTAATCCTAACATTCTACTCTAGATATCAACCATTAAACCCAATATATTAAAATTACATCAGTTAAAACAACTTCACATTTCAATTTTGAATTCTAATCGTTTTGTTGTAACAATTGTTTTCTGTCTGTTCAATTTGATTTTTGTATTCCAGAATTTGTAAATAAAGTTAAGCATTATAAGCTACCTCTTATTAAAAGTACTGTAGGATGGGATAACTTTGGAACATTTTTCAAAGTTTAACTGTTCCTATTTTTATTTTCAAAGAAAAAAGCTAAATAATCACTAATATGTCAATTGAGTATTCCTCTTACAAGATATGGCAAAAGAATAACTCTAGTTATAGTGACATTTTATTTAAAAAAATCTAAATTTGTCCTAATCTTACCCCATTGATTGGGGTAACATTGGAACAGTGCTTTATCCCAATTCAAAACAGTAGGAAACATGACTGCGAACCATTATACCATAGGTGCCTGATCTACACTAGGAACAGCAAAGGAAATGAGTTTATATTAATCCCAGAGTCAGATAAAAATATAAAGTATCTGCGCACGCAACTCAAAAGTATCTGCAAGCTAATAATTGTCTAACACGTTTTTTAAAAAAAATGTGGGGGGGGGGGGTCGGATTACAAAAAAAAAATTAATCACAAGAAATTTCTTCATTTTGTAAAAATTCGTTATCTAAAACAACGTTATAAAGCACAAAATTGCAAATAATTGCAGGTATATGCTTTGAGGTTACAAGGAACTAATTTTCATGCCAATTATATATGAGCCTATTTATGCAAAGACCTAAGTTAAATTTCAAAATTTTAAAACTAAGCTTCTTTTAGCGATATCTTTGCATTTGTAAGCTCACATAATTTTGGGTATCATACCTCCACTGCAGATAATACATTGGTGGAACCTTTCTCTTCTTAGTCTGTCAAGTCAAGAAATTAATATGATATCCAAATTTCTGAGAACAAAGGAAAAACTAGCAATTCGCTGCTTCTTGGAAATGCTCTGTTGAGGGAATGGACAAAAACAAGTGCAACAAATTTAGTAGCAAGAGTTATGAATACGTTATGCTATTATTACGTTTATGCTATTCGTTTATAACTTTTACAAATTAATTAAATATCACTTTAAAACAAATTAGAAATAAGAATTTGAACGATTATCGCGAGATGCGCGTGCCCGCAGCGAATACATCCACCACACGCTTGGGTGTATATACGATCTGGAAATATCTTACATCTAAATAAATAATATCAACGAATTTAATATCAAAGAAATTTAAAACGAATTAGAAGAAAAGAGTATGAACTTTTACTATTATCGGACGACGTGCAACTCCGCGGCGATGTATCCGCACGTCAGTTGAAGTATCCGTGCACGATGTGCGCCTACATTATTTAGCTCTGATAAATCCTAGAATATTATATATTAAATAGATAATTAAGAACAATGCATTCTAACTAACAAGTAAAAGATTATGATATTATTTTAAACTGCTATGAAATTTTTTAAAAAAAGATAGTGTAACTAATACTATTTAAACACTTTGTAAAGTTTAGTTTTTGTCAACCAAAGCCAAAATAAGGCTGAAAAGTTACAGCCCTTTAACTTTGAAAATTTCTCAGTCCCAAAGTAACCTTATGAAAAGATGAAAATTTACAATGTACAGGCTGTAAAACATAAACGGAACAAATCTGATATACCCTGCTCTTGGCGACTTTTTCCTGTTGGCACCAAAAAAGCGTCGCCAAGAAAACTATGTATGACGTCATATGTCATACATCGTTCTTAGCGATGCTTTTTTAGCGCCAACAGGAAAAATTCAAATTATGTCATTAATTATTTAATGAAATTAATGCATTAATTTTTTTTCCGTTGTTTCTCCGGGATACGAGCCCTCGGTCTCATAGTACTTTCGTAATGAGACCTCGGCTCGCCGGCCCTGCCTCGGTCTCATTACGAAAGTACTATGACACCTCGGGCTCGCCAGGACCTCGCTGCCGCTCGGTCCGTTATCCCTCCGACTTTTAATATACATCACAGTCGGATATAAGTCACAGATCTCCTCCGTTCAGTATACAATAAAGTCATAGATTTTATGTGAAATTAACACCATTTTTGTGCTACAAAAATGCCAACCAGACCAAAATACAAACTACCAGAAACACACTAAAAACACAATAATTCAAAATATGTTCACTTACCTTTTTTACTTTTCTTTTACTTCCTCACGTGAGGCAGTGCACATATGTTCCGCTCTTAGGGAAATTATCCCATTTTTTATTATCATTACTTTACAAAAATATTTAAATATAAAATTTATATGTAAAAAATCTATTTAGGACTCCGGTACGTCCAAACGTTGGACGACCTGACGAAAAAGAAAAAGAAGATTCATTCAAAAATTTCAATTGATACATTTGGACAACATCACAAACCGAACTCATAATTAAAATAGAAAATTCAACTAAATTAACATTAAAAAACAACAAGAAAAAGAATACTCTAAAATAAAGTTTGAATTGAAACTTTATTTTAGAGTATTCAACTTAAAATCTCCCTAAGAGCGGAACATATGAGCACCTACCTCCTACCATACACACACGTGCAAAAAGACAGACTTCGAGAAACTACTTTCCAGCGTTCAAGTTGCAAAACCAGGGTTGCCAAGTTATCGCCTTATTGGCGATTTTCGTATCGAGCGAAAAATTAAAATCTCGCCAAGAGGGGGGCATATCAGAGGAGAGCCACATAAACATAGTTATTATACCTTACAACATAACCAGTTATCATGATTGTCAGTTGTGAAACCCTATATCCCCAGAAAAGAAACTAATCAGTTTATGCAGAATTTCTGATCAATAGAGACGTACCGAGTAGCACCTTGGCCGAGTAGCCGAGTACTCGGCCTTTCGCTACTCAGCCGAGTACCGAGTTCCAATTATGTTTTAAGAAGAACCACGGACACACACCAGACAAATTGTGAACTCATTGGAATAGTAGTATAGACCTCCATATAAAAAAAATAGTTTTTAAAACAAACTTCCAGATGAAATTTAATTATGTATTATTTAAAAGATTTTATTTGTGTCAATAATTTTACAAATAAGTTATTTTTTAAAGTAAAAATAAACAAAAACATAAAAGGCAGGATTATCAAGTTTGAATTAAAACAAATTATATCAATCTATACTTCTAGTCATACAAATGTAAATAATTTTTAAAAGCAAATGAAACAATGTTAAAAGTACAAATGTGCAGGAGCACTGCAGACACATTCTTCTGCATTACAAGGAACATCTTTTTTAGTGCATAAAATGTGAGCAAATGAACATAAAAAAATCTGACTTTTGTCAGATGTCTTTAAATCCATAAGCTCACATTTTGTGCATTATAAAAAGCATTCCTTGTAATGCCAAAACACGTGTATACAGTGTTCCTGCACATTTGTGCTTTTAACATTGTTTTATTTTTTAAGAAAGGGTATTTTTATGCTTCTTATAATTTTGTTAGTGGCAAAAATCCATTTAATAATATAAAAATTTCATATTTTCTGTACTTGCCTTTTTGCCCCATTTTTAATATTTAAGTTTCTTTAACTTTGGGGCATTAAAATATAAGATTTACTCCATTGAGGCATAACAAACTTCATTATTCTCAGAATTTGAATTTGAATTGTAAATGATTGCAGTATATTATTTATATGCTTGCATTTTTTTTATTAATTGTAACATCTGCTTTGAACATTATTCAATTTTTTACAACTACTCGGTATTGGCCAAGTACCTGATCAAAATTTGCCCGAGTACTGAGTACTCGGAAAATTGTCCGAGCAAGCCGAGTACCCAGTAGTTACCGAATACTTGGTACGTCTCTACTGATAAACATAGCCAAGATTAGTTGTACTACATTAAGTTATTTTTGGAATAATTTATTTTATTTTTTATTTATTTTAAATTAATAACTATGCTTTTAAGGAAAATAAATTTAGGATTTTTGATGGAAGTGCATTTAAATTTCACATAAGACACAAATTAGATAAACTACTTCAAATTGAATGCAATATACCCCGACAGCCCGGTCATCACATACTGAGACTGTAGTTTCGTTCTTACTAGAACTCCTCAGTCAGGAATAGTGAATAACAGAGCTGGTTTCGGATGTCATCTCAATTCAGTTCTGACTTAGCCCTGGCTTAAAGGTGGTAACTTACTGCTAAATACCCATAATTTGTCTTCAACTCACGAGTCGAACCTTACCATGCTGCGAACACTCGCTGGTGAATTCACTTTATCTACCAGTTTGTAGGCACTCTCAGCTTCAATTGAGATGATATCTGCCATCTGCTCAGTTATTCACCAATTCTGACCGAGGAGTTCTAAAAAGATCCAATCTGCAGTCTCAGGATGTGATGATCAGGCTGTTTGGTACATTACATTTTGTTCTGGGGGCCTTAGCCTTGGGTATCTTACTGCAAAATATTTCAAATTGGCATAAAATAAAAATTAAATTTTTCAGATTAAAAAAATTAACCAGGTATTCAACTGAATATTTTTTTACTTAGTGCATCTCAATTAATATCAATAGAATATTACTGGATATTAGGGTTGGGCAATGCATCGCAAAAAACTGTTGTACATCCTACATCTTTAAATCAGATTAGAATTTTTCTCTAAACCAATTCATCAATATAGCACTGGCTACAAATCCTACCACCAATATTCAGACACCATTCCACAATCGTTACCGTTTCAATATCTTAATTGTTTCAAAATTCTGTAGAAGCAGGGGCACCCAGATGGGAGGTTACTGTGACCTACAAAAATGCCCTTATTCCACAATTTTTTTCAGATGATTCATAAAATTTAACGATTACTTTTTGAACTTACCTTTTAAAAAAATAATGATGTTTAATGTCTCTTCTCATAAGATGAATTCATACTCATAGCTTATGCAGTACAATTCAGCAAATTAAAAAAATTTCCCAACCAAAAATTTAAGTTTTGTTATCTCTCATGGAAGTATCATAAGCGAACGAAGATCTTCACTTTTCCCAAAACTTGCAGGAAATGCAGTTTTTTAAGCTCTTGACAGAAAAAATATTGATGAACAAAGTTTATACATATCTTATAATCATTCAACAACAACAAAAGAAAAAAAAGACGCTTAAAGTGTAAAATAGCTACTAAGATTGCATGTACATATTTTGGTGTTTTGATGAACCCCTTTTTAAATGCTAAAAGACTGCTCACATCTTTTTGCATTAGGAAAATAGATTCATTGTAATACCAAAACACCTATAATATTTATTGCTATCTTGTCCCTTTAAACGGTTTTTTTTTTTTGGCAACTTCCTGCTAGCGTTAGAATCTGTTTGTAGTATCTGGGATAATTTATATTTTTCCATCTGGAACATATTTTGTAAAATTTAAACAAGCAGTTTACAGTGAAATCTCGTTACAACGAACTTTAAGGGACCGTAAATTTTGCTCACTGTAACAGAATTTTCGCTGCAATTGAATTGGAGCAAAGTAATGGAAATGAAATATACAGAAAATTTCCTTTGTTGAAACCGATATTTAGTTGTATTGGTATTTGTTGTGACAAGATTTCACTGTATCTTCAAAAAAAAAACTTACATTGTGATGTATTGTGACATTGCCATGTAAGGTTGGCGATGCATCACAATGTAGAAATTTCTACATTGCTTAGTCCAACTGAATATAACAAAGTTGTTGTACATCATTACAGTAATTTTTAAGAAAATAATGTATGCAGAATTATAGAATAAATGAAAACTTACTTACAAATGTCAGGGCCGCGCTAAAGATTCGCCACTGCGCCAAAAGTGATAAAATTGTAAATTCGACAAAAGAAGCTGATTTGCTATAATTCTTGGCAAACGGAAAATTTTGCGGAAATTTTCATAAAAAATAGAAAAAAGATTTTTCCCTCGACCCTCAAAATTATAATTAGAAAATCTGCAAGAAAAAAAACAACAAATTGGGATTTCCATGTCGTATGCATTGTTATTAAGTGCTTAGTAAAATATTAGTGTATACTGCATATTTAAAATATTAGCACTTGCATTGTCTATTTTATAAACTTACTCCTTTGTTTTCCAATTGAAATTTTCTGGAATTTTTTTTAATTCACAATTAAAGTTAACTAAATTTAGGTCTTTGGCTAATACAATTAAAATTTGACTAATTTGTTGGCTAACAATTTGAAATCCGTAGCAAGGGCCCTGTATATGATGCATGCTAGACAATGTTTTTTTTTTTTTCCAACATCTTTCTTGTGCACTTTATAAAGTTAGTTTTTAATCTATGGTGTTTTTTACTTGCACCAAATCAGTGCACCATCAAGCCTGGTACTATTATCTGACAGCATATTGCACCCAGGTAAGAAAAAAGTGACAGAATACAAAAATGTTCAATTCCTACAAAGCAACAACTAAAAACCTAATGAATATATTGTATTATTAGTACCCACAATTAATAAATAATACAGTAGAAGACCGTTATAACGCACACCTTGGGACCAGAGCTTTTGTGTTATACAGGTTTGGCATTATATAGGTCAATTCAAATTTTGAAACTAATATTCAGAATATATCTATATATTAGCATTTCAGAATGAGTTCTATCTGCAACGAGTCCTAAAGCACTAATTATAAACCATTAGTCATTCACAAATAAATATGCTTCACAATCAAAAGAAAGTGAATTATTCTGCACTTCTGCTAGCTCCATGGTTAACATAACAGCTGCATTTTCAAGAGCCATCTGGTATTTTCTTTTTTCTGTGAATACTAATTTTTATTTAAAAGCTTTGAATTAAGATGAAAAGATGAAAAACAGTTTCAAAATTGAATTTACCTAACAATATTTATGTTTGCAAGACAAACCAGAAAGATTTTTTTTCTTCAAAACCTATTGTTTACATTTGAAAAATAGTGCAGTTTATAGACAATTGCGTTATACAGGTCGGCGTTATAAAGGTATTCTACTGTACTCCTAATGTTTCAGCTCTGAGCCTAATGCTTTTGCTTTTAAAAACCAGAATTTTCACCTTCAAGTTATGGAGTTCTTTGAGCACTATTTTGTGACATCTTGGGATACAATGCTGTAAGATCATGCCTATGTGATTGAGCCACTTTCTGCTTCAACAAAACCCTGCAGTCTGTCATCATGTTAATATGACTGTTTGATAGACTTACAGTAAAACTCCAATATAACTCCACTGTCAAATCCCATCTTTTGGTGACGTTATATCGATTTTGGCAATATATCGAAATATAAAGTGTAAGATTACAAATAATGTTAAGAAATGTGATAAAATTAAAGCACGATTTTACCTCTTTAAGTTAAAAAAATTAATAGATTTCAGGCTCCAACATTAATTAGTTTATCTAAACTACCTGTTTTCTGGTCCAAAATATTAATATTTTTTAGTTTCAGTTTGACTTTTTTTTTTTGCTCAAAAAAGATAGCTCTGTTCTTTTCTAATGCAAGAAGGCTGTTCAACATTTTTCTATCAGTCGCATATTCCTTTAAGAATTTTGTTAGTTTCTAAATGTGACGTTTGTTTTACAGTTTCTGACTTAAAATTCCCTTCTACATTCTCAAGTTCTCCTTCAGATGAATCGGAATCGCTAACTTAATAATTTCCTCGAGAGCCATATTTTCAAAAGCTGAAACTGATTTTTTGGCATCAATGTATTTATTTACTGTGGAAGATTTTGCAAAACAATCTCTTTGTTGATGTTATTCTGAATCTCTCATTTCAACATTACTCTGCACTGTTTTTCACCTTCAACTAAATCCCCATATCTCCAGCTATTGACAAGTTTCTGGTGTAATTTCATCCCATAAACCCATTTAGCTAAAAGCAGGGTTGGCCGAATTGGACCCAATGGGTTTTTTTGAAAAAACCCATTATTTAGCCCATTTTTGGGTTTTTCAAAATTTTGTGAGAAGTTTTAAAAAAAATTTAATTAAATTAAATACTTTTACAATTTATACTTCTTTTTTATTTGTTCTTCACCACAGACAATGAACTTAAAAAATGAATTTTGAGCTTTAATAGTATTTCTTAACTCGTAACGGCATCAAAAAAATACTTCAAAGATTTTAAATAAATGTATTTAACTTTTTCTTCTGGTCAATAAATAACTCAAATTATCTTGACCAAGTCCTGTCACGTCTGATTTTCTCAATATTTGTAGATTGTACAGAGGAAACTAATCTAGTTAAAAGGCCTTCATGTAAATTATTTTCTGCTAACCAACACGTCACAAATCTTGAATAAACACAAGGTAAATTTTTTAGAAATAAACAGATTTTTCAAACGGTCGACAGAAAACAGAACAGGTACAGTATTTTCATTATTTTACAAAAAAGTTTAATATTTCTTACCCTATTACACAGAAATAGAAAAACAGGCAACATAAAATTCAAAGAAATGTCTTGATTAAGCTGGAATTCAGTAAAAAGGGATTTAAGCTAATTGAGGTTCTACAGTAGTTTTGCATAAAAAAAATTAAATACTATAAAGTAAAATGCAAAAAAAAAAAAAAAAAATTAGTAATTAAAAACAAACAATAGATTTTATCACCCGAGAAGTAACTTTGCCTTAACTGTTGGTAATAATGAAAATTAAAAAATCTGAAACTTAAACATTCTTGGGTTTTTTCGTCTTTTATACTTTTCTTCATAAAACGCTGAATTTTAACTAGTTTTCCAGCTTTTTACCCGAAGATAATTTTTGCGCTTTGTCCATATACTTACGCTACAATATGCTACAAGTACCCCACATTTTCCCTAAAGAAAGACAAAAAAACCCACATTTCTTTTAAAAAACCCAACTTTAGTTGGGTTTTTTTTTTTGGGTTTTATTTAAAAAAACCCAAAAAACCCTGGTTTTTGCCAACCCTGGCTAAAAGGGTTGTAAAGGTTGTGTAAAATTTAAGCCCTGGTGTAAAAAATGCAGGCACATGTTAACAAAGCCCCACTTTCCTATTCAACCACTGATAATGTTTTTCGGTAGAGAGTAGACCACAAGTTTATTGCAAACGAGCTCTCCACAAAGCGTTTTTGCCTGGAAACATTTTGGTGTACTCTACTTTTGAATAACTTGGATGGGAGTGCTTATTACACTATAGATACAGAAGAGAATAATCAGTATTTGTAATTAAATAATTGTCAACTTACTGTAAACATCAGAAAATTTTTTGAAAAAGCATTTTTTTGGAGCATGGTATTGGTCTGTGTCATAACAAGCGACACAATTATGGTGGCATAATAGGATTGGTGCTTTAAAGGGTGGGCCTTAAGTCAGGGTTTGACTGTAAATTCAAGACTGCTTCCTCAATCAGGATCCTTCCACAATTTTGGTCAATGGGAATACAAAAAATATCAATTGCTACGTTGCTAGAGCAAAGCATGTTTTTCTATTTGCCACAACCTACCAAATTTGAATTTAAAACCTATGCAGCAGCTAAGAGGTGTTTCACATCATTATTTATAATGAAGCATGTTAGTCAAGATTCAATTTACTACACAAGCCTTAAAGTTTAGTCTTAAAACTTTTTTGACGAGAAGTAAACAAATCTTCAGAAATTTCAACTTCATTCGTTCAAGGAGAATCAGCGCTTCAAACCAATAGGATCATTCGCAAGGCAGAAAATTTTATTAAAACATCTCTGACTGTGCAACGACCCAAATAGTTTGAAACGAAATGAAAATACATGCAATTCAGCTTTCGAAACAGTTGACAGCATGAAATCACGTGGGTAAATATCTCAAAGTCAAAAAATGTTTCACCTTAAATTCAGCACATATGTATCAGCACACGCGATGTAGATTCATTAAAACGAAAAAAAGTCAAAGATATTTACAGAATTGTGAGCGAAACTATATAATTTTCTCATCTCTCAAAAGAATAGCAACCGAAACAAAATAATCATACGTGAAATAAATATAAGAACAAACAAAAACTTAGCGAAGTAGTAACGGTCCAATTTCACTTCATTGACTTGTAAACAAGCATGGAACAGCGGTTACAGGGTTACAAGCTCCTTTTAGTAAAATCGAGTCGTCAGAAGAAGGCATCTACTACTGTAATCACGAAGAATAAATTTGAAAAATAAACGTAATAATACAAAATGCATGAAAATGACTTTTATCATTTCATGAACGCCGCCATTAAAAATCATAAATATCATGTGACAGATCACGTGACAGTTGGGCACCCTTTTTAAAGGAGCCAAAAGAACCGCAAGGACATCTCCAAGCCTCCGTTTTCACCCGGATGCACCTTGCTTTCACCCCAGGGTGCCAAAGGACCTTTCAACGGCTCCTGTAGTTCTAACAGTGTAGGTATCCTTTTCATGCAAAAACCGCTGAACGTACCCTGCCTAATCGATAGTTCTAGTAAATACATAACTAATTGAGAGATATTGTTTAAAATATCTTGTTCAAACTGAATTTTTATACCTACAGCCTCAGTCTTATTGAAAATTTCCTGGAATCTTCCATTACTAAAGAAAAGTTTTAATTCAACTTGAAAATAAGTAACGTAAAATAAATCAAATTCAAGTTTATAAAATTCAAATCAAAACATAAAACTTCCAGACACTATATTATGAATGACGCCATTCGTCTCGAATGTAGGTGTTAGTATAATTCAATTAAATATACAAATTAAAGAAATAAATGCGTTCTAATCGTTCATCAAAAAAAAAAAAAAAGAAAATTACGGCTACATAAAAGCACTTGATCGGACCTTTAGAAATATTGTCCTTTTTCCAAGATATAGTTTATTTTTCCTTCCTCTCTCACGTACTATGGAATATGTTCTCCTTCTTACAAGATTGTACTTTTAATCCATAAAAAAATCAACAGTGCCCATTATGACATTTTCAGAGGTAGCGAAAAACTCCTTGAAACTGAATTCCGTTTATTTTTGCTTCATTTTCTTGCTTCGTAAGGCGTGCAATTCGCTACGTAGCAGATCTGACGGATAAAACTACCCTGCGTTTAGTAGTTGGATTTATGAGGTTTAAAATCAAGAAAGATATAAAACGTTTGTAGCAATGTGACTTTTAGCATCAAAATATCAATTTTTCCGACCTCGTATTTCATTTGAGTAGTTTACACCAGTGTATCCTACACTGCAAAAAATAATTGTTGTTTTTTGTAGTAATATACTGCTTTTTCCTACAGTTTAATACTGCTCTGCCAAATAACAGAGAAAAACTGTAAAAATATTTTAGATTGCGCAAAACGATGCGCAAAAGGTGTTTCTTTCATACGGGAACAGAAACTAATGAATTCAAGATATTGGCAGCCATGTTTTTTGATGATTCGGGTGTGCTGAGGCAGGACTGCTCAACTGTAATCCAAGTTAAAGGTAAGTGCTGATTATATTATTCATTCCCTTTTCCTCAAAATATAGTTTTCTTTATCATCGAGAATGTATGTAAAATAGCAGTTTATTTTGAAATCGCAATTCGTATCCCAATATTCGTTGATGCTGACTTTGCAATTTCTTATAGTTGCTAAGTTGCAGCGATTGCTTTCTAGCAAAAATCTGAGTAGTTGTTGTGATTCTGAATATTTTACTGCACGTGTGATAGTTTTTAAACATTTTCTGAAACTCAAATTTTATTTAAAAATAAATCAATTCCTTTCTTGGTCGTATTTAAAGTTATTAGAACATTAAACTTTGTGTACGATTACATTTTGTGTTACATACCATGTCCGTACTTAAAATTTAAATTTTTATGTTCTCTAGTGAATTTTTAGCATATCGCGATTGACTTCTTTCTTCTGTTTTTTTTTTTTTTTCTTTCTTATGTTCAGTTTTAAATTCTTTAACATTTTGCATTTAACCATTTTATTGAAAAACTTTACGTCATAGCGTCAGTAGCTTTTATAATCTGTACGTAATCCGATGAATAAAATGTAAATAAATAAAATAACAACGTGACAGAGAGACATGCAAACAGTATACAATTTACTGATATTTCTTGTTGAAGAATTTGACACTGTGGAAATACAATACTCTTATGTCTGAACGACTCAAAATTCTCTGAAATCTGGAGCCAGCTTTCATACTTATCGGTCGAAAGTAAAATAATATTAATTAAAAAAATCATCAATAAAGAACTCAAAAAAAAAATAAATCAATAAATAAATAAACTTAAAAAATAAGCATCTTAAAATACAAACACGAAACCCTTGTGTTTTAAAAGTTTTATATTTGCGTCAGCAGGAAATTAAAGTTTTACTTCAGGAAAATTGCACTAGTACATTGAAACTTGTGACCGTAAAAAAAATTTTAGAAACTATATTTAAAGGCACTCGATTGGAGGTCACGGGAAGTCTCTATGACCTCCCCAAAAATGCCATATTGGGAAAATTTTGTCTGGCTATTCGGCAAATTTGGGGACATAATTGTAATGTTGCAATTTTTAAATTTTCGAATGACCAAATTTCATTAGATATTGTACTTAATTGTGCGTACTTAATGTGTGCATTCACCAGTATTTTATTAATCGGCAAATATTTAAGTTCCATTTGGCAAATTGAGATTATACGTCTTCCCAACATATTTAAGTTCAGGCCGTGCCTGGCTATATTTTAAAATTTTCGGCTTTTCATTTCTGATCTGGCAGTGTTTCGTTCTCGTCAAAATTACAGCTTTTAAATTTAAAGTAGAATATTTACATTATTATACATTGTTTGTCATATTTTATTCGCTTTGAAGGACATGCTCATTTAGAAAAGTAGATGCTCGAGAACTACAGTAGAATTTGAAACTCTTATAACCTTGAAACTCATCAGTTTCCTTACATTTTAACTTTTAGAACACTTTGAGTCTTAAATTTTAGCATCAACATGTTCAGGATGAAGACAAAAAGTATATTATAAATAATGAAAAGTGTGATTCTGTACTTCACTGTCTTTCACTGCTTATCTAAAGTAAAAATATGTCAGATTGTTATCCGTGTAAAATGAAAAAATCGGAGAATTTCGTTTAAACCTGTAACGGAGATTCAAGCCAACGCCCGATAAGATCTTTTGCATTTGAATACGATGGGTTCCTTAGCAGTTGAGTTCTTTAAAGGGGGGGGGGAATTATTTTCACAATAATAGACGATTTTTCAAGAAACTCTCCAGTTTATTTCTTTAAGAAGAAAAGTGAGGTTTAAGAACACTTTGTCAGGTTTCAAAAGATAAGAGAGATTTGTGGCAAAGCTCCGATAACGGAAAGGAATTTCTGAACTCCCGGTTTGAAATTTACCTTAGCGACCAAAGCATAAGAATCGAAAAAACCAACAAATCCTCTAGTTAACAAAGTAGCGTCATAGAACACTATAAGTTAGCATTAATGAATGGAAACTTTTAAATGAATCGAATGTGCCTCAGCAGTTTTGAGCCGAAGCAGCTATGTACTTCCACTGCTTACGGACTAGAGCGGTTTTAAAAGGAAAAACCAAACCCTTTTTTGAGCTTTTTGGGGGAAGAAAGCCATCTATTAAACACTCCCGGGGTTTTTTTTGGCTGCATTTCGTATACTGGACTTCCAAAACAGAAAATAAACAAATTGGATATGAGAACTCAACAAGGAGTCATGGTAGAATATGCGTTTCATAAAAAAGGTTACAGAATTTGGGATCTCAAAAATCGCGAAGTGACAGAAACGCTGAATGTTAAATTCGATGAAAATAAATTCTGGGTGAACCCCCCCCCCCCCCCCAGGAACGAGAAACAGAGGGACACAGTTTTATTTCACTACTGAGTAAATCTGAAGTAGAAGAAGAATATCCTGAAAATCATAAAATAGCATGTTGAGAATTAAATGGGTTAAAGAAAGTCCAAGGCAAAATAAAGAATGCAGGGATAAGTATTATTCTATTAACACGACGGTTCTAAAGTCCGAATCGTGAAGCCGAGGTTTATTGTTCTGAAAATAACATTGAATATGACACAAAATATTTTAATTTCACTTGTGATGATAATTCAAGAAAAGTATAGGATTTTTATGAAGATAGGGGGTATAATTCAAGTATGCTAGAAGCTAACATTTCCGAGATTTAAAATTGGCAAAACGGAATGGCTCAAGAAATTCAGGTGATATGAGAAAAAAACGTTTACGTATTGGTTCCACTGAAGGAAAGTTTTAGAAAGAAAAAAGGGTACAGATGGTTTTTTTTTAGCTCCAAAAAATTAAATTTAAACAATATAATAACACAATTGTGGAATAAAATATATGAAAAAAAAATACTTTAAAAAATTATAAGTAAAATATTTCATATTAAGTACAGAAATCTAAATAATTATTTTACATCACACATTGTTTCATATTCAGATTTCTAATAATGGGCAGCTGTCAAAGAAAAAGAATATGAAGCTGGTATCAGTTGAACATTGCTCGAGCTGTTAACAAGTGTTGGAATGGAATATAAGTTTAAGAAAAAGAAAAAAAAATCTACGGTTTTCAGTGCTACTATAGCAACTCGGGGAGGGGGGGGGCTAAAAGAGGCTAGATGCAGTATTCATTGTTTTAAATGAATACCTCAATATTTCCCAATTGGTTGTCTTAAACGTCGACCTTGCTCCATTTTCTAAAAAAAATAATTCTCTACCGCATCCTAATTATTGCTTTGAAGTAAACATATTGCAATCCAATAATCTGTAGCCTATTATAAGAAGAAACTAGTTTCAAGTTTTATTATCCTTAAGATATATATTCTCCCAATCACCGATCACTTCAGTTATCCGATCGAAAAAAATAAATATTACTCTTAATCAACGGTCTCCTATGTATTACAAAATCTTTCAAAACTACCGAAAGTTAGAAGGATTTTTTTGAATTGTATTTCAGAAACCAGTATAAATGCATTTCTTGACATGGAAGATAAAATGTAAGATTATGTTATTTCTTTTTTCTTTTTTGAGTTCTTATGTAAAGTATTCAGATTAGGTCTATTTTAATTAGACACTAATAAACCACCGTTTCAATTGCGTAGTTTCCAAATTGCTGCACAGCAGTTTTTTTTTCTCCTTAAAACAACATATTTAACGCTTAACTGGTTCCTGAAATAAACGATTCAATTACAATTTAGGTATATGTTTAGCGGTTTAAAAATAAAAGCAACTTCCCAGGGCAATCTTAGATTCAGATCATTCAGTTTCATAATTTTAATCATTTAGGCGTATTTTTATACCTACGAAATTTGATTTTTCCATGAGTGTTTATTGGTGTCCACAAGTTTTATGAGATTCTAACAATTTTTATTTTGACAGATGCTTTCATAATATAAGGCCTAATGATGGCACCTAAGTCGGCAAAGATGTCACAAAGAAGAATCAAGTTTGTAATATAAAAATTTTGACCTTGAAAAAATTAGCATTATGTTTTAAATGAATTTCTGCAATTTCACTGTAAAAATTACTAATCGATATTTATAGGTGATGTATACGAAATAAAATAATTTGCAATTTTTAATGGTGTGAATGTTTCATTTTTTCTCATGAAAACAGTATAACATAATATAAAGTTATATAATTTTTGGAGTAGTAAAACCAATTTTTAACTTTAATACTAGTACTCATAAACCTGCAGATTTTATTATACCGAGTAAAAAATTGTTTCTGTTTAGTAGCTCTGGAATTTTAAACCGTCACATATTTATAGTTTTCATCTATGTAAACTTTAAAAGGTTAATAGGATAAAGTATTATCTAATCTATAATAATCAGTTTAGAATAAAACCATTCTGTGCAGTCTAAATGCTGTATACTGCACATATGGTGTGAAATAAAATTAGTTTGTTACTAATATTTCTCAAATAAAGTTGATCCAAATGCAACTTATAACATTAAAAAAAGAAGAAAACCATGAAAATATTCTGTTTTACCATAAAAGAAAAATAAATGCACATAATTGCATGCATAAAGTTAAAATAAAGTTAAAGGTTTAATGGATTGCATATTGCAAAACATTTCCCACGTTATGATGCACATTTTAGCATTACAATAATGAAAAAAGTACTTTTAGTGAAGATACGATGTAGTATTTTCAGTTATATATAAAAAACTTTCTCATTTTTACTACCTTCATGGATTAAAAAGTTTTGTATTATGAAAAAGCTGTAACTGTTCTTAAAATAAAGTTTCAGACCATATTTTGCAATTTCCTTCTATTTGTAAATTTTTAAGTCTGCAATAGAGCTAAAAGTTTCTTGTAGAAATGAAAATGCACCACTTTTTCTTCTTTAACAGGTGTTTATAAAATATTGAGATGGGGTATTGATTTATTTTGTGTACAAGGAAAATAATATCAATAAAACGTATATTTAGCAGCAGTTAACTATTTTTATGTAAAAGTGTTTTATATTTCTTTATTTGTCGCTTTTTATAGCCTAAAACATTATTTTTGTTGTTGAAAAACTTTAGAAAAGGAACAGATTTCGTATGTAGGCTGATTTCTACAACGTACATACAGAATCAAATGCTTTACTTTTCTATATTGTTCTTCAGCTGTAAAAGCAGTGATTTCGACTATGAAAAGAGACAACGATAGGGTGAAAAACCCTTTTGCATAAAAATTGATAACTTTATTTTATGATTTACTGCTGTTAATTTTAATGTACAAATCATTTATAAAACCGTATACTACTGCTGCTTTTATGGCGCAATTCAGTTGATTCCGCAGCATAATACTGCTAACTTTACAGTTTGGTACTGTTAATTTTGCAGGGCAATTCCGTTACAAAACAGTATATTACTGTTAATTTTACATATTATCTCTGTTAAATTTACAGGTCAAGTCATTCCTAAAACAGTATATTACTGCTAATTTTACAGTTTGATACTTAAGTTTTACTGGGTAGCTCTATTAAAAAGCAGTATATTACTGCTAATTTTACAGTTTGATACTGTAAGTTTTACAGGGCAGTTCTATTGAAAAGCAGTATATTACTGCAAATTTTACAGTTAATCATTGTTAATTTCACAGGGCAACTCCATTAAAAGACAGTATATTACTGCTAATTTTACAGTTTATCGCGGTAAATTTCACAGTAAAAGTCTGTTATAAAACAGTATATTACTGCAAATTTTACAGTTTAGAATTGTAATTTTTGCAGTTTTTCTTTGGAATGTGAGCTGCCAGTATTTTACTGCAAAAACAACAGCTTTTTTTTGCAGTGTAGCCTGTAGCATATGCAATACCAAAAAGGGTGAAAGGTTGCAACCCACAACACTTTCTTCGATTACACTATTAAAAAGCCTCAACAGATGAGTCTAACCAAATGAACTAAAGCCTCTTAAACGCGCCCTAGATATCAACTTTGCGGTGTGAGGGCGAGAAACGTTCTTCACAAAATGTTTTCAATGTTTTTTTTTTTTTTTTTTTGAGCAGTCTCAAGGTACTCCTATACCACAGAATAGGCGGGGCATATGTCACCACTAGACCTCCTAATGTTCCTCAGAAATATTATCAAGAAAAAACGATGGCTGCATAAGATCTCACATTTTTTATACTTAAGGACGACAGACAACAGATGTTAGAGCAGTATTCGATTTCTTTCTTGTGAGAAAAACCGATGCATCAAGTGCGCTTGCATGAGCAGACTTGAACCTTCCTTCGCATGCATGAATTTTTCCCGCCTGTCAATAGCGTCAGACACTGGCAAACAGTTTGACTGATGTAAAAGGTAGTGTCCTCGAAAGAATTTTTTATTTCAAGTAAAATGCGGAGGCAACTGGAGCAATCGTCGTTTTGCTTGAATTTAAAAAGCGAGGAAGACACTACACTTTACGTTGTCAAACTCTTTGCCAGTGACTGACGCTATTGGCAGACGGGAAAGAATTATGCATGTGTATGTGCACAAAGGTTCAAAGTCGGTTCATGCAAGTGCGCCAGATTTATATCCATCTGGTTTTCCCAAAAAATTAGGTCAAATACTTTTCTATCAGCCTTTGTACAACTTTTCTATTGGGTTTATCAAAAGTTTGAAAATATGAGCATAGAAAGAAATTAACAGAAATAAAGGAAGTATAATAAATTTCAAAATTAAACACTAAGAAGCTTAAAAGTTTAACTTCATAAGCGTTTGATATAACTCAGTTATTTTTGAACTCTTGCCTATTAGAACGTATATCAGTTTTTTTTTAAAAAAAAAGCTCAATGACTCATTGAAAGAAATAGTTATCAGTATTACACACTGCAACATTTTGAAATATATGGAAACGAATATGCTTTAAATACTTTTGTACTCTAACTTATGGGAACGAAATATTAGTCAGGAAACATGCTGGAAATTTACTATAAATAAATTTGGTGAATGTTGTTTCGTTGTTTTTCGTAAGGCCTTGTTTCCCTTTTGCTGCGCCTTACCTTTTTTCATTTCTAGGGAAATATTTACACACACACAGACGCGCACACATACACACACACTCACATATATTATATATATATAAAGTATTGCTTTTTTTGGTAATAAATGACACTTTTTCCGGTATTTTAGGATTTTAATTAAGCCTACTCAATATTTAAAAAACTACGTATTTTAAAGCTACCCTGATAATTTTTCCACGCACTGTTTCTCAATCACTAAAAAAAGATTTAAAATTGTATGCTTAATAATATGTGTTCTGTATCTTTTTATTTTGAGACATTGCTGCTTTAAAAAATGAATCACGCAGTTTTATTTTTGATCATGAAAAGAATTCAGACGCAAAAAGTATAAAACTTTAAAATGAGATGAGCAAATTACGTTTGGATAAAAGATACATGAAACTGGTGGCTGAATAAGTACATTGAAACGAAAAATCACTGAGCTTTACTTGAGCCTTGAAAAATCTACTCTGATAAAATGAATTATCAAAAATAAGTTTTCCTGATTTAAAAGTATGAGCCTCAAGTCAAATAGCTGACTTTTTCTGAAGCAATTTGCAAAAAATCAATAAAGATGCGAGGCTTTGCATATTTTGATGAAAATGAATAGATTAAGTTACTTGTGCAATAAACTAAATTAAAAGATAAAAAGTATTTTTGCGTAAAATTTAAATTACATTTTTATATTTTTATGCAAATGTGGACAATTGAAGAATACAGCCCTCAGATTTGAAAATTTATCGGTTTACAGGCAAAGTTTTAATATTTTCTTAGCTTGAATATTTGTAACGTCTAGCAAATTATTTTTGTGCTCTTCTTTCAATGAAGAAAGAGCTGATACGACTAGAATGGAGCTTCTTATGAAAGAGTAACTGTAATAGGAAGAACAATCTCTTTAACCTAGCGTTAAAATGTTTTCTATTTCGTTTAATATTCTCCTACAGCTTCAAAAATGTTAAATATTTTTTTGATGAGATGTTTAGCATACATTTTTTCTTCTTTTAACAAGAGCGTTTGACGGAATAAATGAATATGTTTAAAAATTAAATGAGGTAGTTCTTGATACTTTTCTTATGCATTTAATAGAAAAATGTCCTTTAAAAAGGACTTTAATGAAACACATTTAGTCCGCCATAAAGACCTACAAGCGAACTGGAACTATGTGAGAAAAAGGAAATACAAGATTTTCTTATTGCATTTTTTTTTAATGTTCTGAATTTGCTTCAATACTGAATTGCAGCATTAGTCAATATATATATATATATATATATATATATATATATATATATATATATATATATATATAGTTTAAAATATAGTTTATCCTTCAGTTTTCTCACTGGGTAGTCTAATGGTAGTCTAAATGCTAAATTTTTCAACAACCACTGATTTTCATTACCTATAAAATACATTGCCTTTCTTTGGATTCAAAAGTTAGGCATTTTGATTGCTAAACTGATTGAAAGAGAAGTACCTATTCCTTCCTTTCAAATAAATATTTTTTCGTTAATGACAAGGTTTGCTTTCAAAGAAATAAAGTTTAAAGCAAAGTTTTGCAGAGGATAAAATGCCTTTCCTTTAACTAAGGTTTTGATTTATTAGCATTGAAAATGAGTAAGCTGTTTTTTTATTTAGCTATGCAAATGGATTCTTTATCTATATATGTAAAAATGGATGTTTTTGGATTTGTGTTTCGCATATAAATCCATAATTTACGTTGTATCTCTGTTACATTTAGTACAGAGGTGCTTTAATGACGAAGAATTCTCATAGAGGGTGGGTTCAAAAATTAAAAATGTTTAAACATATTTGAATTTTTGTTTTATGTCCAAAAATATGCTCTTTCTGTGTGAAGAAATTACCGCATAGTTTTGACTTTGGTATCGTTGAAAAGCTCGTACGAAACTGCCCAGATAATCTTTTCCGTAATTAGAACTTGAGTTACAGGAATTATTATTGGAATATAATTTTACGTATGATTTTTTTCTCATCGCTTGCGCGAGATAATCGACGTGTTAAACTGCTCAGTTATCATTTTGTTCTTATGTGTTACCATTTTTGTCGGGTTGCAATGCTTTTAATATTAGCTGACCCGGGATTTGCGATCGACGAAAGGAATTCAAAAACCCGGTTTTGCAAGTAATTATTTAACAGCAAAAATGTGACTTATTTGTTTATTTTTCGCTGATAGCTGTGAAAAACTCTTTCAAATGGTGCCTAACTTTTCAAGTTTGATGTGGCGCACACAGGAATTTCTTAAAGGGAGGGTTTAGGATCGAAGGTCCACCATTCTCATATCATACTCCAGCACGCGTCCAAACATATTCTTTGAATTTTATCGATTGTCGGGAAAAAAGAACGCTAAAAAAATATAGATATATGCTGAATAATTACTTGGCACTAATTAATAAAATTAATTTATGAATAACAAACTCTTAATTAAAACACCAAAAAGCACAAGAACGAAAGTATTTACATTTCTGATAGAAAAAAAAACAGCGAAGCAAAATCATCATTCTATAACAATTTACAATGTCCACATATCGTTCGATTTTGTAGGAAAAGAAAGTGAAAATATTTTTTTTTATAAATTTTTTCATTTATCAAATCCAAAGGGCCATGGGAGGGGTCCGGATCACCCCTGGACGCTCCCCTTGTGTGTGCCACTGATAGGGAGTTATGGCGTAACCGCAAAAAACACCTTTGAGAAATATATAAATAACACTGTGATTTACTGTGTTAAAATAAAATGTTTTTTTTTCTAATTTCAATACAAAAACACAACTGTGGTTTTAAATCCTGCCCTGAGTGAATTAAGATTATATATCATGGAAAAATGGATCAGGATTCAGCTGAGGAAACTGAGTCATTCGAAAACTTCATTTTCTGACCCATGGGAGGCTCAATTCTTACCTACTAAACTATTGGGTCCCCATCTCGGGATACTTTACACTAAAGCAAGGCGTAATAAAACAACAAAATAAATTGAAACGTCAGTCTCATATTTGTTGAAATATTTTTTTAAAGTTTAACAGCAATTTACGACGTTAAAATCGAAGTTTTGTTTTCGGATTTTAATAACAGAAACGTAGCTGAGAATCCTCCAACGAGTTTAAATATTAGATTAAATATTGTTTAAATAGTGATTATAACTCTGCTGATGAAAGTAAATCATTTAAGCGATATATTTTGACCCATTCGGATTTGAACTCTCCACCTTCGCATTATTAACAAGACGCACTAAGCAGCTGAGCTAATGTGTCTGCATTTTTATTATGCTGTGCATCAGAGCAATGCGTAATTAAAAAAAAAAACAGAATAAATCGGAGTGGGGCTAGGGAGATGACGAAACAACCAAAATGTGAATTGCCTCTTTATTTTCCGTCAATAGTAGTGAAAAAAAAAATTTTTAAATGGTGACTTACTTATGAAGTTATATCATATTTTGAGGGAGTTACAGCGTTGTAAAAAAAAATCACCTTTGAGATTCATTATAGAGTAGATCTTCGTTTTAAGCGAAGGTTACGTTCCACGAATATGCCGCGTAAATCAAAACCCAGTAAATTAAGATTTAAGGGTAAAGTTAAAATAAAGGTTAGGTTCCATAATGAAACAATACTACATTCTAGTAATAGATAAAAATAAAGCAAGTTTAAGGTGAAATTATTTCGATACATCGTTCTCATAAATGCTAAATGTTGCACTTATGAATGCTTGTATCTTATTAACTATTTAATGAAAACATAAAAGTTATATGTTTTTGGAATCTATGGAGTAGGGTAATCAATCTGATATCAGTAAAATTTTCAAAGTTATTAAAATTAACTTTTAACCGAGTTTCAAAAACTGAAAATATTTCAATTTTCTCATAATTAAGCGTTTTATTTTTTAATCTCAATCTTTAAAGAATGCATTAGCTTTGATGAAATTAATACCCAATAATGTGCTTAGTATCATAAAAGAAATACCTTACTTTTAAAGTTTTATTTTAACTCATTTGTCTTCAAAATCAGTTTTAAACTTAGTGACATTTTGTAAAATGATGATTTTCCCCTTCACGTACACACAAAAATTCAAATGAGGGAAAATTCAGACAACTTAAAAATTTTACAAGAATATAGAGCTGTGTTTCTACTATTTGCTTAAAGAAACTCGAAATTTTTTTTGATTTCCAAATGTAAAATACAATTTAGAAAAATGGCATTTTCTTTCTGTTTTATGGGTCAATCCATACAGGTTCGACGAAAGGTTGCGCTCGACCATTTTTAATTTTTTTGAAATTCATATACCTAAATGCTGCATATGAAAGATGTTTAAAACCACTTTTATTTTTTCTCTCAACTGGACCTTTGATTTTTTAGAGGTCATCAAAAGTGATTTTCGTAGTCAAAAATGGGACTTTTAGATCTTTGCATTTTGTCCAAAATCTATTTGAATTACATTTATGACAATTAATTTAAAACTTTGATGTTAAAGTGCATAAGTTGATAGTCTTACATGCTGAGTTACGTAGCTGTACGTTAATAATTAAAATAATGGCAACAGGTTAAATTTCAAGGCCAAATGTAAAAATTTTACCCATTTCAAAGGGGGATAACTCACGTAGGGGACGGAAACACAAAATGAAATACGGCAAAAACTAATCACTGAAACCATGCTAAAAAGAATATGTAACTGTTGCTTTGTGGTTGTGTACCCTTTATAGATTATAGCCCCTCAAAAATCGGAAAAATGACGAAAATGACACTTTAAGACCCCTATAAACCAAAAGGGGATTGAATTAAAAATAAAATTTCTTGGCCAATTGAATATTCCATTCAAGTACTATACATGTCATACATATTGTTTTTTGTATTTGGTTTGTAAAAAAGATGCAGGTCTTTGAAATTAAGCAATTTTACTAGTCAATTCATACACTAAAACAGAAATAAAAAGTGTGAAAACTTCATGGCACCTTCTAAAACTACGTATATTGTGCCCTATATAATACATTATACTGAAAAAACATATTGTAATTTTTAAAATAATTATTTTAGTTTGATAACTTAGAAATATTTGGACACGAATGACTAGTTTATACTGTATGGAACCTGTATGGATTGACCCTTATGTGAAATTACGAGACTTCAAAGAACTAGATAAACGACTAAATGATACAAAAGCAAGTAAAATTGATATTTATTTCAATTAAAAAAATGCACAGTTCAGCATGTACTTCATAAACATGCTTTTGAGAAAATGAAACACGAAAGAAATGGTTAGTTTTGCTAAACTTACAAAATAAAAAGAAGTAACTTATGAAACTTTACCTTAGTTCAAGTTACTCTAGTAACAAAAATACGCTGATACCAATGATTAAAATTTAGTAGCATCTAAAAGACACTTCAATATATTATGTAAAAAAAATTGAATAAATTTAAAGCATTCCCTCATCTTCAAAAAAAACATCTTAAAAAGAGGAAAAAATGAAATTTTTGGAAATTTTCGATTTTTTTAAGTACAATATTGTTATCCAGAAATTCATAAACAGTTACTAAATTAGAGCAGATAGTTACTTATAGATAGTTTTTCAATCTGAATCATTTTTACTGTTAGTTTTTCATTAAAAGAGCTAGAAGAGTGATTTAAAATCTGAAGTAAATTGGCAAAATTTTAATCTTTGTTAATATCTCAGATTCAAAAAAAGATCCGAGTAAATTTTACTTTGCTTTTTCTCAATAGAGATTTGTTTATAAAATGCGTAAATATTTATTTTTAAGTGTACGTTTATAACTGATGGAGTTATTGAATCACAAACTGGCAGCAATGAACTCTGAAAATTTAGGCTTAGCGTAAGCATCAACTTTTAATTTCAATAACAAAGCAACAAACAGTTTTTAAACTTTCATATTTTGCATTTCCTCATAGATATGCATGGTTTACCTAAATAAAAATTTTCATTGAAATTTGTGACATGTCAGCCACAGCTGATTTGCTCATTTCGCATGGAATGACATATAAATGATGCAAAAAAGATGGCGCATTACGAAATAAAAAGGAAACAAGAGTGAGAAATACGCAAAATGACATTTCTTGAGCAAAAATAAATAATCGCTAAACATTAAGAAATGAAGAAGAAGGGGCGGGGGGGGGGGGGTCAACCTCTGATTTTGGAGTAACTCACACCATTAAACTTCGTTCCCAACTTCGGCCTCATCTGTTTAGTACAGAACCGCTACTACCCCAGCTAAAAAAAATCTGCAGAAAATATTTAAAAATAATCTGCAGAAAATTTAAGCATATTTGGAACATGCTTTCTAAAGAAAGTCTGCAGATTTTATCTGTAGATTTTTTGCAGAAAGCGTTTTCCAAATATGCTCAAATTTTCTGCAGATTTTGTGAAGAAAGCATGTTTCAAATATACTTAAATATTCTGCAGAAAATCTGTAGATAAACTGCAAAAAATGTACCCAGCAAATTAAAAATAGTAGATAACAATTAATAACAAATGAAATTAATGCAATAAAAATCCGAAAACATTTTTAATTTTAAGTTTCGACATTTCTTTAATAAAAATGAGTAAATTCACTACAGAGTGGTGTTTCATGTTTGTTTAATAAACATATAATTAAAACTTGAACTACTCCTCCAAAATGAAAATTTAAATTTTATTAAATTGGAGCTTATGCAAATTGAAATAATTAAACCAAATTTGTCACAAAAATACATCGCTATGATTGTAAAATTATATTAAGTTTCAAGACGAAATAATAAATAGAACTATTTGTAAAAATTAAAAATTTCGAAAAATTCCTCCAAATCGACCACGTGGTGGAAAGTAATTAAGTTAATTAGACTGGTTATTACTGAGACATCGTAACACAATTTTTTTCATTAATAGATATTGACAACGTAAATGTTCGCTCAAAATTTTAAGTCAATCGGTGAAAAAATAAAAATTTCAAAAATTAAAAACCTCCGATTAGGCATAACGTTTCAAACTAACCCTAATATACTAATACACTTATTAAATAAAAGTTAATTTAATCAAATAATAATTGTTGAATTTTAAAGTGTCTTACCTTTTTGTGAACCGAGGCATGAATCCAAGATTTTTTCATGGGTTTCCAATGATGAAACTTGAAATTTCCCTAATTATTTGTTTCCGTGACGGAGCAAAAAAACAATACGAGTCACCTGGTCGAGGGGTCATCTACTCTCGTAGCCTTGTGGCACCCGAATATTGCGGGACGCACCGAGGCCTCCGTGGACGGTAAGAGGCTTGGCGTTCGGTGCGTTTGTACTCGAACGGCGCGCCGTTCGAGAACATTATTTCAAGTCATATTTGTTCTTATTTATTTTCAATTTCCTGATTTTTCTCCAAGTGAGACAAATTTGACTCTGTTCTAATCCGTATCCTTCTTGAAATTGACATTTTTGAAAGCCCTTTCAAACCATGTAATAACTTGCGTTATTCAATATCGTTTTGTTTTCAAAAAATAAAAAATAAATAAATAAATAAATAAATGATGTATTGTAATTTCACTTTTATTTGATTTGAATCATGCACTTATATTAAAATTGATTTTCATGTCATATTATTTATATAATACAATAAACAGACATTTTTTATTTGGTAAATGTTTCAAACGTGTTAAAATGCTTTTAAATTTCAATTTAAGTTATCAAAATATAAATCAAAGTTCTTGGGGGAAAAGTTTAAGTTATTTATTACTGATTTTAATTAGAAAAACAAAGAAATGTGTTTAATTTTCTAAAAACTGAAAAAAATATTTAAAAAAATTAAAGTGTGAAAACCTTTTATGCTGTAATAACACTTTGAAAAATAATTTAAATTGAAATACAGATTTCTTTTTGATGACCATAAAATATCTACAAACGTGCGAACTATTTAGAGAAAACTGTAAGAGAATTTTTTGTATAGATTTTCTGTCGATCTAGTTGAAGAAAATTTGCAGATTTTTTTTACCTTCAAAAAATCTGCAGAATATTAAGAGAAAACTAAAAAGAAAACTTTTTTGTGTGGATTTTCTGCAGACTATTTTGAAGAAAAAATGCAAATTTTGCTTGTCTTCTAAAAATCTGCAGAAATCTTGAAAAATACTTCAAAAAAAAAATTAATTTCTGCAGATTTTCTGAAGATTATTTTTAGCTGGGACCAACGCCTCGGAAGAGTTTCTGAGTCAACTTCAGCACTTCCGAATAAATAATTCCAAAGTCCCTTTGATTTTCGAATTATGTCACCATTCAAAACGTCTTTATTCAATTTCTTCGTCGGTTCAACGGGAAGCTAACAAAATGACACAAAATCCGGTTTTGCCATCTCATATTTGTTTCCATGGTCTCCAATTCGGCAATATACACTCTATAACAAAACAATCGACGCATCAAGAAGCAATTATCCGATTGCTTTGAAATTTTGTATGCATGATTGTTTTGACCAGATGTGTTAATGATTAAAATTTGGTGTCTAATGAATGATTAGTTTGATCTCCAGCGCATCGAAACTGCACGTCCAGTAGATGTATATAAAGAACAGTTCTTCAACAGTTGTTAAAACTTTCGGTTTGATTGCGATTCAGATTACCTTTCAACAACTTAAAAATGCCTCGCCGCATACTTCGTGCTCATTACGAGCAACTGTCAGAGTTTAAACGAGGTCATATCATTGGATTGAAAGAGGCCGGTTGGTCAAATCGGAGAATCGCTCGTCATTTGAGTTGAAGCGATGCGGCGATTCGAAGATGCTGGCGAGGATGGGTGGAAAATGGCAGAGTTTAGCGTCAAGATGTTAGCGGTCGAACTAGGGTCACAACAGATCGTGATGACAGAGTGATTGTCCGATCAGCTTTCACTGCGCTTTCTTCATCTCTATGACCATCAGACAATCAACCCAAACACTAGTGTCCATTATGACCATTTACACTCAGATTTCATTTACAGACGGTTGGGATAACGAAATCTACGCTCACGCCGACCATTACACCACCTGCCACTGATGCCTACACACTGCCGAGCCAGATTGCAGTAGTGCATGGCTCAATCAGTTTGGAACGGTGCCGACTGGGAATGTATAGTCTTTAGCGACGAATCCCGCTTCCAACTGTGTCATGAATGACGATCATCGAAGACGTGGTTGTAGACACCCAGGGCAGAGGAGGGATCCTGGTTTCACTTTTGCACGCCACACTGGCCCTCAACAAGGCCTTATGGTCTGGTGTCTTTAATAACTGGACCCCTTTGGTCGTAATTAGAGGTACACTTACTGCACAGTGGTACGTCGACGACATCCTGAGACCTGTTTTGTTGCCGTTCCTTTTTGCGTACCCTCGGCTGGTTTTCAGCAGGACAATGCCAGATAACATACGGCACGTGTTGCTATAAACTGTCTGCAAGCTTGTCAAACTCTTCCGTTGCCTGCCAGATCGCCAGATCTCTATCCCATCGAGCATGCCTGGGATATGATGGGATGGCGATAGCATCTGGCAAGGAATGTTGATAACCTCCTCCGACAATTGGAGCGAATTTGGCCGGAAATACCGCAGAACACACTCCGGGAGCTTTATCGGTGTTTGCCACGCCGTGCTTCAGCTTGTATCCAGGCTAGAGGCGGGTCGATACCTTATTGAACTTGTTACTGTAACTCTGACATAAACCATTCACTTGTTCTAAGAATTTAATCATTTACAAGTCTGTGCATTGTCTTCCTATCCACCAATTTTTGTCTCAATCGGATTACTCCTTCTTGGTGCGTCGATTTTTTTTTTTTTTTTTTGTTATAGAGTGTATCACCAACTGATTGTCAGTCTGAGACGCTATATTAGTTTTGTATTGAAATAAGTAATTCATAGCTACAAAAAAAAAAGAGTAAATAGGCTTTTTAGAACACCCGATCAAAAACAAAAAGGGAAGTGCACAACTGGAACGTACGCACACCCCACATGCGAAATTTTAACCTTCCACAGCTTACCAGTTTTGAGTTATGACTTATGAGAGATACATACGTACATCCAGCCGCAAGAAACAACGCAATAATTAACTTGTTTGGTACCTGAATGCAGTATTAAAAACTCTTTCACGGGTGACTAAAATAAAAATTCATGCTGAAGTTTAAGTAAACAATTTTTACTTTGCATTAAAAAGTAAAACAGCAAAGGTCTTTTTTTTTTTCGAAAACATCGGCCAATTCCATCGGCTTTTCGATGTTTTTAAGGCCGATGGGCCGATGTTTCCTGCAAGTTAGCATCAGCCGCCGATGCCGATGCCGATGGCTAAATTGTTGAACCATCGGCGCCGATGCATCGGCCAGGCCGATGCATCGGTCGAGTCCTAATATTTTTTAATATTAGTCCAATATGGCTCTTAAAAATAGGTATTATTATTCTCTTATAGTGTTTTCATTCATATGGTTATTTCATCTTTTCACACTCCTCCCAAAAATGCTTAGATAATAATTAATATATCGCTTTCATACGATTAAAAAAAATGTCTATCATTTTATTTTCATGTTTAAACTAAGCAGAAAATACCTTACTGAATAATCTCGCATAACGAAATTTTGAGCTTCAGTGTAAATTCATAAACCTCGTAAATATTTAGTGTTCTGAAAGCGAAAAAAACTTTTAGAATGAAATTAAACAGGAAATTCCAATATCCTTTTCGCGAATTTATTCAGCATTTATTTCTCCAAACAATTTTGAAAGAAAAACTTATAGTTTCAAGCTCATTGAACTTCGCAGACAGGAAGTAAAACTTGAGTGTGGGATTATTTTTATTTCCGGAACTAATAGTTGAATAACTTTTGAAGTAGCTTCTCAAAAACTTGGACATCTAGATGCAACCATATATCCTTAATTGAGGCAGTGAGAAGCAAAGGAATGTAAATGGACATTTTCAAGTTTTGAGAAAAACGCGTTTCAAGTTCCGGTCCTAGGTAGGCTTTCATTGAAAAGTTTTTAGAGTAGTAGTATTATTTCTTTCCCCAATACAAAGGAGAGGTTCACGTACCTTTTGTGCTGGTTATCTCCAAATTTTTAATTTTGTCACTTACATCCCTTTGCTTCTCACTGCCTCAATTGTTCTTGTTTTTTGTTTCGCTCCTATACTTCAATAACTTTCAGAAGTTCGTGAATCAGTATTTAAGTATTTAGTAATGATTAAATATTAACAAAAAATATTGCGATTTAGTGCAAAATGTTTTTTTTTTTTTTTTTTTTTTTTTTAAACCAGTCCTGAGGATAACCTGACTGAGTTGCATTAAAAACGTTGAAATTAAACGGAGTGCGATAAAACCCTTAAAATAATCAAGTATCACCTTCCGTAGGCGCCATTAAGCCGTCGCATGTGGCGAACCAGGGTTGGGGAGCGAAGCGAGCAGGGGGGGATCCCGAGTAGTCATGGAAATTGGTATCAAAATTCAGCTGAAGAAATTTTGTCCCTTATAAACGGCATTTTCTGGTTAATGGGAGGGATGGCACCACGACCTTCGCGTTATTAGCATGACGTTGAAATCAACTGATGTTCGCCATCTCGGGATGCTATACGTTAAAACAATGTGTAATAAAATAATACAATGAATTAAAACCAATGCCTCTATTGTGTTGAGTAATTTTTAAAAAGTTGATTTGTGATTTATCATGTAAAAAGAAAAAAAGTTTTCTTTTCTAAGTTTAATAACAATAGAACTGTAGCTCAGAACTCAGCATTGAGTTCAGATTATAGTCATGAACATTAAAGAGGTTATACATTCTGCTGAGGAAAACTAGTGATTCAAAAATGACACATTTTGGCCCTAGACTCGAGCAAACGACGTTCACGTAATTGAAACAACGCTCTACCCAACTGCGCAAGATGCCCTCCTTGTCGGCAAGCTATACATCAAAGCAATGCGTAATAAAATAACAAATTGAAAAGAGTTTTTCGAAAAAAAATGGAAATTGTGAATTTCTTATTTTTTACCGATAGCAGTGAAAAAAAACTTTTTTATTGATGCCTTACATATGAGGTTTGAAGAAGTAATTAAAAAATAATGGCGTGTTCGCACAAAAAAAAATGAGAAATTATACACAAGATTTTTTTTAAGTAAAAACTGAACAAGGCATTAACTTTAGTAATGAAGGAGCTTTTTAATCATGAATTCATTCTATAATCCAAACGAGAAGATCTAAATATTTCAAGACCGATCTTACTCTCTCTGCAGAATTCTATTCATTCAGATATTCAACTTGAATATTAGATGAAATTAATCAATGTTTAGAAAAAAGCTTTACTGAAAAAAAAAATCTGAATAAATATTTTATGAAGCGAAAAAAGAAGAATTGTTTAGCTTTTTTCTTGATTGAGGAAAAGACCTAAAAGATAACAATGTGAACGGTTCATGAGCAAGTAAAAAAAGCAATGTGAAAATGAATTTTACATGCAAGGATTTCTTTTTCCAGTCAAGATTTTCTTGTTTGGTGTTTATTTTAAAACTTTTATAGCAAGCTTATGATCGTAAATTATACTTTTAAATTGCTTTCAGTCTTGTTTTGGGAATTATTTTAATTATTTCGCTTTTTTCTTTTATTTTTCTCTTTCGAAAAATTAAATGCTAAAGTTTGTTAGAAGAAAGTGCCCAATACCGAATAATGTTAACCAGTATTTCCACTTTAGTTCTGGCTTCTGGGACATTAAATCAGAATATTTTGGAAGAAAAATATTATTTCAAAAACTTAGCACTTTGGATTTTTTAAAAATAGCTGCCAAAAAAACAAAAAATTAACATAATAATAAAATTTAAAAAGCGGTATTGAATCAGATATAACATGATTTAGTTTCAAGTACAAGTGTGATAAAAATAACTTCACCAAAATTAAGCTCTGGTACTTAAAAAAAAAAAAGACACAGAACTAAAACTTTAGTAACACAAATCTTGAGCCATTTTAGAAGGACTCCATTTTCTTTGATCAATCTTCCCCATTAGCCTTTTGAGATCAGAAACGGAATTAATGTGAAGACGTGTTTATAAATACAGACAAACTTAAAGCATGAAAAACTAAGGTATCTGATTTAGGCAGTTTGTGTATCTGTTGGGAACAGTTTGTTAATTGGCTAAATTTTTAAACAAACTACTAGATGAAACTGTTTCATATTATTACATTTACCATAAGGTTCCACATTTTAGAAGATACAGCGTGTCACAGTTAAACGTTTTAGTACTCCTAAGAGGGGTAGGGTGCATGGTGCATCCTAACGACTCGAAATCATACAACAATGTGGAGTCGGAAATGCTTTCCCAAAGCGGTGATATACCCAGAAGCATCATAAAAAAGAGAGACCGCAAGTGAAAATTAGTAATACAAGTAAAAAAGCTAAAGCTACGTTGGCTAAAGTAAGTGTTCGAAATTTTTTCCACCGGCTACAATGCACACCTCACATCATCGACGCATGGAACTCCGAACGGTCTGAAATACTCCCGACACATCTCGAATTTATTGGGTTGGAAAAGCATTTCCGACCCCGCATTGCTGTACGATTTCGAGTCGTCAGGATAGGGTAGACCGGGGCACGTTTACGCAGTGCCCGTTTTTCAAAACGAATTATAACAGGAGAGCCAACAGTCATAACAGATTTATGCTGCTCCGTAGCAAATATATTCACAAGTTTTTGAGCATCAGTCGAGCTTCGGTATAACATGCGGAAAGAATAATCTGCTTTCTACCGAGTCGAGGTAAATTTTGAGTTGAACGTTTTGAAGCTTATTGTGAATAAATAATACTTAGTTAAGAAAGAACAAATACATAAAAATCAACAGAATTTCATCCTTTTTTGAGAATAGTATTTGTATGAACTGAAATGTTATTTAACTTTTTTTACACGTTAAAAATAAATCCAAACTTGGCGACGTGGCAAGTTTACGGGTTGACGTCTGAGCACCTTTGCGCACGTTTTTACTGTGGTTTACTTCTAAATGTGATTTGATGTTTCTTTTGCTCCGAACTGCCCTCAAAACGTTTTAGAATTTTTAGGCTATTTGGTTTTGAAAATTACCATTTAATTTTTAATTGAGTGACTAATTCATACCTTCTAGCTTACAACATTATAGTGCTGTCTTTATGCCCCTTCAGCTTTTACTTTCTACACTATTCAGTCTGTAATAAATTTGGTTTATTTTAACTATGGTAAGATATTATGTTCAAAACACTAACAGAACCACGTTAGGTGTCAAAATGCGCACGCGTAAACGTGCCCCGTGTCTGGGGCAAGTTTACGCAACCGATTCCGACTCAAAAATATTTTTTTAACGGTTAAAAATACAAACTGAGCAACAACTGAATATACAAATTTTGACTCCATTAACTGCTCCATCAAACTGCAATGTCGAAAATTTCCTAGGTTAAAACATAAAATTTAGAAAATTCATTGAAAAAAATCCACGTAAACGTGCCCCAGTCTACCCTACATTCTTAGGAGTTTTGAAACATTTGACTGAGACACCCTCTAGGGGAGGGAGGGCCACAGTGAGAAGAAAAATTTAAAATGTAAGAAACATGGAAACTTGGATTCTATAAGAAAAATTTTAAGGTGAATTTGTAATGCAGCGTAAATATACAAATTTTTGAGACACAAAAAATTTCGTTACTGCTTAAAGTTTTTGAGATAATATAAAAAAGGAAAATTATTTTGTCTCACTGTAACCCACGCATGGGGCACAGAGAGACACTATATCGTCGCCTCAGAGCAACAGTAAGATATCTTAGTGTTTTTTCTGGGATTAGATATCTTACTGTTGCTGTGAGACGACGATGTAGGGTTGAGTGAAACATAATATGTTCAGCGTTTAAAATCTGAATTCAATCATAAGCGAAAACAGAAATTCAAGTTTCATCGTGTACATCTAAATTTTAAAAAAGATAATTTTCAAACCACAAAATAGATTGATTTATCTTTGTATCATTTCTTTTCTTCGGAACTGTTATCAACAACGTAATAGCTTTATTCCGAACGAATGCACCATCTGGTACAAATGGTCAAATAAAAACAGTCAAAATGGTTTTACTTTTGAGCAAACAACTAATGTACAAAAATTTCCATCGTCATCAGCTACAATTAGAACATTTCCAACATAAAAGTATTTTTGTTTGGTGGCAAATTCTATCAGAACAGTCTCCTTCAAGTGCCCCACGATCTAGCTCTTCAAACCCAGAAGGTAGATTTTTGCACACGTCAACATGGTCTGATAAAATATCAGATCCCCCATTTAATTTTTTCTACCTCATCAGTTGTATCAAATAATCCTACTTTTTTTTATATTTTTGACTTTTTTTTTTTTTTTCATTTCTCTAATTTTTGTGCTTTCTTCTTCTAAAACTCGTTTTCCGAGAATATCACGTGCAATGATACTTTTTCCCTTTTTATACTGTCATCATTACTCAACCTTTTCTCTCTTCGGTTTAGGATATCCTCTGAAACTCTAAGAACCAAAGAAAACATTCACTGCTCCACTGGAGCAAGAGTGCTCTTCTGTATCAGTTTTGTCTATAGTTGACAGATTATTTTTAACTACTTTATCTGAAATGCCACTTGGAATCAAAAGGTTAGTTACAAATGAATTTCTCGTGGAATCGTCAGAAAATGTCCCTATTTTCACCTTACTTGGTTTAATTCGTATTTTTGATGATTTTAAAATACCTGTTAAGTAAATAAATAGCAAGTTGGAAACTAGTTCTAAATAAAGTTTGAAAAAAACATCCCTTTCGAATAAGAGTTCAAGATGGAGCACATTGGGACAATTTCACCATGCCTTCACTACGACTGTATCACTGTACTCCACTCCGCCTTTTTCTTCTAATTCAATATTTTAATTAGTTCGTTTAAAGCCTATCCTAAATGTTTTGAAGGATAATTAGCTACATAGGTTGAAAGGAATGAAATGACTCATTTTTATCCATAATAGAAAATGTTATAAATCGATGCATGCGAGAGTCAAAAAAAAAACATTGTTTGCCTGAAATCAGAAAAATAACCAATCAATTTGCAAGCCCAAGCAACAATTTCATATCCCTGGATCTACCCGGCCAATTGCATCAGATTCATAGGAACCTAGCATCATTTACCGATTATAATTAAATAAACCAAAAAATAGCTTTGACTTGCTGCGCTCCACCCGCCCCTATATACATAAAAATGCTTACCATGGGAAAAATTCCAAAAATACATCACAAACTAAAATCTTTGTTCACTATCAAAACACATTATTGCGTCTTTCTAAAAAATAAGTGAAACAGATGATAAGAACGCTCTATTAGCTTCTATAATCACTTGACGTCGGTAGACGGTAGGACAGTGTACAGCTAGGGGAACAGGCGTCCGCTTTAGGAGAGGGAGTCCGAATTGGAGCGCATTCTTCTATACATAGCATGAATTTTCATCTCATACATGTAAAAAAAATGTCTGGTCAGTATGTGCTGTATGATTGCAATCTATAATAACGTAAACAGTACAGTAATATCGAAAAGACTTTGAAATAAGGCTTAACTCGTAGACAACTGAAACAGTTATTTCGAAACAAAGAGCTTAATGGGTGATTCTCTTTTAGCACCAACTTTTCTTGCGATCACAAGTGCAGAGATAAGTAAGCAATTATTTCTAAATTAAGCTAAAAAATAGAAATTTCCCTGCGCGTTTCATTGTTCGAAGAGAGATACTTCATGATTGAATTTCCGATACACGAAATGAAGCTCTTGCGACTTGTTAAAATAACCCATTAAAATTCATCATCAGTTTTACATCGAAAAAAGACATAGATATGAATAATTTTTCTTTTGAAGGAAATGAAAAACTTAGTTTTTTTTTAATTCATTAACTGAAGAAAACCATCCACCCTCAATATCAGAAATGTTCTACTTTTTTGGAAGAAGATTTCTATTTTAAGAGCTTAAGAGCAACTACCTTCTTTAGAGGGTTTTTTTTCCCTTGGCCATTTCTAAGACTTTTTGGAAAGAGAAAAAACACCTCAAAATTGGTGAGTTAAATTATTACACAGTACCAACTTGGCCCCGCGCTATGTCAACTGGTGTGTGACGCAAACAATGCCATTACGTTAACTCAAAAACGATTTAAAAACAACTGTCAATATAATCAACTTCTCTTTGGTAAAGTCATGCCTCCAAATCAAGGAACACAGTATCTTGCTTAAAATGATATAATTACTTAAACATCCTATACGATAGTTATAAGCAAACCATAAAAATTTACTCTGATACACAAAAAATGATTTCTTTGGAATGACTCTCAAACCAAAAAGGACAGTAGTACGTAGGTCAAATCAGTATCAGGGTAGCTCTGGACAACGAGAATTAAAGCTTTTTTATCAAATAAACCCTGTATCAACTGGACTACAACTGATCTCCCCTATAATTAATCATTTTTATTTTCACCTTTTCCGTAAATTATGCCGAAACTACATTTTCATTGGCTGTCTTTCACACTTCACTTTCGACGTCAAAAATAAAATTAGCATATTTCTGCATCCTTCGAAGTATTCTTCTTTGAATTCTGATAAAATGTCGAATTATCCCATTTTAAAGCTAAAAACCTCTTTAAAATTCTCTCTATCACTCTCTCTTTCGGAGCAGCTATCAATATTCAAAAAGTACAAAAATTTGTTTCGATATGCCTATGTTTAATGTATATTGAACACTTGGCAATCAATCAGATCTCATCAAAAACTTTAACTATTACCTTGGGTTTTTGTTTAATTGTTGAAAATATATTTTCTTTTCGATTGATAACTGGCATTGGCTTTCCAAAGATACTTTAAAGTACCTGATTTCACGAAGTTGAACACGGACATTTCTGCAGAGTGGAAGAAAGCTAGGCTCCTCACTAATATTTCATTATCTGTGCAATTTTATGGAGTACTTTATACCAAAAAAGGTTTCAGATTTTCTGCTGTCTAAGCTGTTTACTGAATTCGAAAAGCTTACTAAAATAAAAATGTCAGCAACTAATGTTTAAGAATGAGTATGTTCTAGCAAACTTAATTCCTACAATGGAGCTCAAATACACGTTAATTTCCTTTTGAGGTAAATAAATTGATTTATTTAAGTTTTAACACTCTGTGTGTAAAAATAGTTTATTTTTAGACATATTTTGATAAAAATATTTAAACTGCGTTTTTATCAAACAACAATGGCCGTTTAGTCTCAGTAACTATCTGATTGACTTTGCTGCCAGAAAACATTATTAAAAACCCTTTCTCTTCCTAAATCTAGCTATACTAGTCACAAAATTAAGTGGAAAGGGATATTTTAATACAGTTATTTAATTCAATAGGATTCTTTTTAACCTTTAAATACCTTTATTGTACAGCTAAACAAATAGAAGTCTACTATACATTAAAGAAGGTGTTATTTTTTATGGATGCTATTTGTGCACGGAAAACACTTCCGGTTTGTCGTCGCTTGATACTAAACTCTTTTCATAGTTCATATTCAGATCACATTACAAAGCGTTCAGCATTTAAAATTATATATACAACAAGAGTCTCGGATTACATTAAGTAGGGATAAAACATAAAGGAAGCTACTTTAAAAAGTATTTTTTTTAGCTTTCAAGTGTTGCTTCTTTGTTCTCTTTAAGAAAATAACAAAAGGAACATTCGAACTACTTTGAAAGAAAAAAACTGCGTTAGGAATCTACTTTCAGAGCAGTATAAGATTTTTTTACTACAATAGAAAATTTAAACTACCGCTTTTTCTGCGTACAAAAAGTACTTTATGAATTCTGCGTGCGAAGAAGAAGGGAATTTTCTTCAAGGAATTCTCTGAGTGAGGCAAAAAATGAATGTTTTCACTTTTTTTTTTCTCTTTTTTATACGTTTTACGGAAAAAAATGCAATCTTGAGCTTCATTTACTTTGTTCTAGTAGTCTTCATTCCAAAGTTTTTTCCCTAAAAAAGCAGACATTTAAACATTTTTGCAGTTAATGTAAAGTAACCTAGAATAACACAACTGTGTTACGCACATAGCCGTAGGCACTGAATAAAAATCTTCTGAGTAAGATTTCGTGTGGAATTGCAAAGCTCATAATTTTAATGTTTGTAAAAAATGCTAAACTATTTTTTCAAATGTCTTACATCTCAGTAGCTTTAACTAGTCATTATATTAAAATGATACTCGCATTGAAGCTTTCATATGTTTTGCTCTCTGTGTTCAAGTTATAATGCAAAAATTTCGAACAAAATATAAATCTTTCAAATTACAATGAAACTTATTTTGTCGTGTATCTTTCTTCTGTTACTAAAAAGCGTAATACTTTCAAAAATAATCAAGGGCAATTATTTATCTGCATAGTTCAAGAATAGGTTATAAAGCAAAGTTACCTCGCCGTAGTACTATTTAGTATAAGTAGTAATAAAATAAAAACAGGGCTTTCACGTTCGTTAGTACAAATTATTAAATTTATTCTATTACACATTCTACCAATTCATTCCACTAGCTTTAAATGTATTTGTATCGTACGCTTAAAGTTAATATTTTCCGAGTTGCATAGTAAATCCTACACCTGGTACGCACAATATTTTGCTAAAAGATAAACACACCAATCTGATCACTATTTTTCATTTTTTTTTTTTTTTTTTTTTTTTTTTTTTGACATTTAAATATTATTGATTCTGCATTTTTCGTGAAACTAAATTGTTCTTCTAACTCTTTATGAATACTGATTTTGTTTGCATTACGTTATAATTTTTCCACACGATAAATATAAATCAGAAACATAGGAAACTTCATGTATAACTGAAATGTAACTTTTAACACAGATATTTCCTTTTACAAATGATTGCTTTTTATAATAATAGATATGGGCAATTCCACGAGAAACTGACTGACATTTGTGAAGCAAAACAATAAGTATTTTGTAACATTCAGCTCAAAATATAATTGTGCAAACGATATTTTGCCCTGGAATATTGTTAATTTTAAGTTGAATTTAATGGTATAATTAAATTCCCGAAATACATTTTGGATGATTTTTAAATACTTATTAAAACATGGTAACTGACTAACATTTTAAAAACAAGTATGTCAGTCAGTTACCATGTCATTTACCTTTTAATGTGGTTTTGTTTTTTGTTTTTTTCATTCCATTGTCCAAAATTATATTTGAGAATTTAATTATGCCATTGAACTCAACCCAAAAAAATACAATATTCCATGGGACGAGATTGTTTGTACAATGTACATTTTCGTTGAATATTATAAAATGCGTATTTATTTGGTTCAAAAATGTCAGTCAGTTCCCCTTCGAATTGCCTATAAACACTAATGAGAATAGAAGCAAAATTGTACAAATAAAGAATTAGGGCTTATTTATAGTATTTAATATGAATAGAGTAAATACATTGTAAATAAAGTGTGTTTTTTTAATACTAGTTTAATAATATGCATTTAATTTGTAGTGGGATAATGATCATTCATCATACGTTGTTCAATAAATTTTCCAAGCATGAAGCAAAAGCTATCGACATAGTCCTAAAATGTCAATAAGTTTACGAGACTAATACATCATAAATATCATGCACCACCAATAAGATTTGTAGCAATAAAACTTTTAACATCTAAACATTTAATAAATACAGTTAATAGGATGTACGATTCCTAAAAATGTATCCAAACGTTTGTCCAACTTCGGAATTTCTGATCAAAGGTCATATTTTTAGATAGCCCTAAAATGTCAATAAGTTTACCTAACTAATACATCATAAATATAATGCACCGCCAATACGATTTGTAGAAATACAGTTAATAGGATGTACGATTCCTAAAAATGTATCCAAACGTTTGTCCAACTTCGGAATTTCTGATCAAAGGTCATATTTTTAGATAGCCCTAAAATGTCAATAAGTTTACCAAACTAATACATCATAAATATAATGCACCGCCAATACGATTTGTAGCAATAAAACTTTTAATATCTAAACATTCAATAAATATAGTTAATAGGATGTACGATTCCTAAAAATGTGTTCAAACGTTAATCCAACTTCGGAATTTCTGATCCAAGGTCACATTTTTTTTTCATTACTTAATGTTCAAAGATAAATATCATCCGGAACGACGCATTTTTACATCCTTTCAGGGTGAATTACTTTGACAGAAACAAAAAGTCGCTTGATAAACATTGGCCAGGTTCATTATTGCATTCACTTGGAAGATGATTGAAATTTCTTTCCGGATCAGGAGAGTTTGACTCATTTCATTATAAGCTTTCTTTTTTCTTAAGGAAGTAAGAGCTTGTTATTGTCGAGCTCTGTGGCGCTTTGCCAAATAGAAACATTCTGAAGGACGGTGTATAGAATTTTTATAAATGATGAAACTTACCTTAACAGAGCTGAAATATTTTGTGGAAAAAAGAAGAAAATAGAAAACTGCTTCATATTTTAAAGGTTTTTTTTTTTTTTTTTTTTTTTTTTTTTTTTTTTTTTTTTTTTTTGCTGTTGTATAGAGTAATTTTTCTTTAGTAAATATCACTATGGATAAAATTTTTAAAACGGCGGAAAAAAAACTCCGGTCAAATTACAGACAAAAATATTGTTAAAAATATAATATTTTATGTAAGCATGCAAAATTAAATGTTTCATCACCTAAATGATATTTTGAAAAATTACTTTATAGCTTTTGAAATATTCAATGCTTTTTTTTATTTCGTTCCCAGCTATTATTATTAAAACTTTTATTTAGCTTTTACCGTTATAGTGTCGTTACTTGGTATTGGGGAGCTCAAAAACAAGGAAGGGTTGATTTCAAGCTAATTCCTTTTTAACTATTACTTCATACAGTTTTTGTAGATTTATCAATTGTAAACAAATCACAGCATATAATCTTCTTAACACCATTATTTTCTTTACTCATTTATTTCTATAGCTCTTTAGCATTCGTAACCCTGTATAATTTCTAGTATGAATGAAGCTTTGAAGAAGGTATTTATTTATTTTTAATCATTCTTAGTAAATTAATATTCACTATTCATTCATCACTTTCTCTTTTTTCCTTTTCATTTTTCTTTGGTGGAAAATATCACATAGTTTGCAAACTTTTTTCAAAGAACATTGCAGTTGTCTCCAATATCGCTACATATGTTGTCGAAATGACAGTTCAATTTGCACTAGAAACTAATAATCCAAATTTGTCACGAAAATTGCTTATCCAAAGTCCTGAGAGATCATAGTTTTGGTAAAAACATTATTTTCATTCACAATGGTGTAATTATAAAAATTCAACTTAAGATTTATTTTTTAATAAAACGTATAGATCAGCAGAATTATTAATGTTAATTCTACCAGCTAAAATTTAGGATACCCAATAGGAACAAAATTCTGGCATCTTGCTACATATTATTATTCAAATATTTATGTATTCATATGAAACAACTTATCATATTCATTAGTAGCAATCAGATTAAGCTAAAATTATTTTCAAATAAAAAAAGAACCGACTTCAAAAAACAAAGAGGAACTAAAAAGTAAAAAATAACTGGTCATTCTTACATACGATTTCCTACCCAAACGTATATATCAAATTTGTTTTAGAATTCCAATCCAAAAACGAACTAAACTAAACAACCAATTATAAAATAAACACTGATTTTAATAACTATACGATGAGTTATTTTAATTCCTAACTAATTATATACGATCTCTTAATTTTTGATAACCTTTTGAAATCAGAGCCTCCTATAAACTACTACCTAACGTAACTGCCAACCCTACAAATCCTGAGTTACACAGTAATTTTACAAAACGAGAAAGTCTTTAAAGCTAAACCTTCTCAGTTACGTAAGGTAGTAGTTTATAGGCGGCCTCGACTTCAAATGGTTATTTAAAATTAAGAGATAGTATATAATTAGTTAGGTGTTAAAATAATTCATCGTATATAATTAAAATCAGTGTTTATTTTACAACTGGGTGTTTAGTTTAGTTGATTTTTGTACTGGAATTGTAAAACAAATGTGATTTATTCGTTTGGGTAGGAAATCGTATGTAAGTATGACCAGTTATTTTTTTACTTTTTAGTTACTCTTTGTTTTTTAAAGTCGATTCTTTTTTTATTTGAAAATAATTTATTTTTTGCTTTTTAGTGGTGTAAATATAAAATAAGTACGTAGGGTAAATTATGTGGTACACTCCTTACGTACATCTCGAGTAAGTAAGCATCGAGCATACGAATCTGAAAACAGCTAAGATAAGCAAAATAGAGAGAGAAATACAGCACAGCGTCTGAAAAACGAAGACTGTGAAGAAAGGTTTTTTTTCAAATGCGTAATTATTTACAAAGAAAATTGTCTTCATCAGCAGTTTGACTTTATCAAAGTATGTTTTCCGAAATAAATTCACGAGTCACTATAAAACAACAGAAATCGCTTTAACTTTGCCCATAGAATTTGAAGAGCTTTCTTGATTTTTCAAGGATCCCATCTTAAGATACTAACCTGATGACCATGGAATCACCTGGAAAGTATATAATTTTTTAAACGAGAAAAAAAATCGAAATTGGTCTATGCGTGGTTGAGTTTACGGGGGAAATACATAAAAATATTAAGACGAATTGAGAACGTCCTTTTTGAAGTCGGTTAAAAAAAGAAAAAAATCTCTAAGCGCATAACATTTTATACGATTGGCACTGAAACTTATCTTTGTTCCTCTCCAGGATTTATTTGTGCGCTAATTTAAGTAGAACCATTTAAATAACAACGTTTTTCCTAACTATTTTATGTTTCACAATAATACGTGTCACGTTACTCGTAAAAAAAAGTCACATTTCTCTTTACTTGGCCCCGTTATAGATCAACACCACACTAGAAATAGAGTATCTACTGTGATGTTGTATATATGAAGGTAAAATTACTACAAGAGCAATGATACTAAATGAATTTCCTTCAGAGCAGTCTTTATTCAAAATTTGCGATATGACTACTAAGGATTGAAACAGGGGAAATATTTGGGGGGGGGGGGTACTCCCCCAAAGCAAGACACCCCTTAAAAAGGAAAAATACCTCTCAAAACACCCTCCTCCCCGCCTTTAAGGGGGCACCCTTGATTTATATTAATGTTTTATGATACTTTCTTTAACACTGAGTAAAGAAAGTACCTTTGTTTTATGGCACTTTCTTTAACAATGGATTTCATATTTGATCGTTTAATATTGAAATTAAATGAAGTTTATTGTTTTTTGCCCATAACTTTTTTCTAAAGAGCAAATATGGTGAAGTAGAGGATCTAAGTTAGATCATTCCTATCCATTAAACAAAAAAACCATAAAATCGTTTTAATAAGTGAGACGCTATGAATTTACAAACAACAAAGCGCGAGAATGAAAATTGAGGAAGTCCCTCGATTTCTCCAAGATCCCTTATACCCAGGCTTGAAGACCATTAGACGACCGGGAGAAGTATGCCGTTTCAAACACGAAAAAGAATTTTCCTAATCAGTACAGGTGTCTTCTAGTAATCGGGAAGCATAGTACATAAAAAAATCTGTTAATTAGTATTACCATAATTGTAACTTAAACTGACGGCGTCATGTAATATTGAATTTAGAATACGGGTCAAGCTTCAGAAATCGGACATCAGTTACGACATATTTATTAAGGAACATAAATTTAATCGTCGGAAGGGGGGGGGGAATTTTCGTCTTCAATTCCCCTTGAGTTGAACACTAAATATATTTCAAAACTGAAATTTTTTTAAAAAAATAATAAAACTTTGATGACTATAAATGAAGTTATTTATAAGCAAAAAATTTTTACATTAAATTAATTAATTCAACTATTTCGGTAGCAAAATACATTTAATTTACTGATTTGCTACATGGGTAATAAATACATTAGTAAGACTATAATTAAAATTACCACAGGCGGCGTCTTAAAAATCAAACAGCCAGATGTGTTAGAATTAAATATTGTTCAAGTAAAGATTCATCTGTCAAAAAAATGCACCATTCACGCCAAATCCATGTGACCTGTGACTTATCACGCAGCTGACGAAAGCTGGTCTACGTAGCCACAACTATAGCCACAACGTATGAAATTTAAAGTTTCTGAGATTTCTCAGGAACCCCTCATCAGATACAGACAAAATTAACATGTGACTATCTGGATCCCTTCCAAACAAAAAAAAGAATTTTTCAAATCAGTCCAGTATTCCTGGAGTAATACGAAAACATACATAAAAAGCCGCAAGACGAAATCATAACTTCCATTTTTGAAGTCGGTTAACAAAAGAGATTATAAAAACAACAACGGGCGCAAATATCCCGGAAACTGCAGACATGTGTTCGGGGGTTACAAGGAGGCTCTTCATCCTAAATTCAATTCTTTTGCATTGAAATCCCTTGTAACCCCGAAGCACGTGTCTTCAGTTTCCTGAAAAATGTTGCCTACTTACGATGATTTATTTTATCTTACTTGTTAGTACAAAGATATTTATTTAATTCAGATTAACCCGTTTCTTTCACTTTAGATGGTGCTCTTGAATATAAAAATGTTTCTTGAACATTAAAAGTCGTATACCTGAAAATCAGGAAGATTAGTTTCAAGAAACCCAAATTAGCTTATATTTTCTTTTCAGTATTTCAAGCACATTTAAATAGGAGATAAATGAAACTTGGAATGTTTAATTTTCACTCAAAATGCCTGAAATTATTTTTAATATTATTCTACATCAGTTAAATTATTATGACTGCAAATATTTCTGTCTTCTAATGTCTTGCGCTCGTAAAGTTACTCACTTCTTGGTAAAGAAACAAGTGGTTTCAATTTAAACAAAAATGCAGTTGCGTAGCGTTTAACATAATTATCAACCTTAGCTGTTAATTAAAGCAGCTTTTTAAGTAATCAAAAACGTCGGCGGAACGTTTTAATCTCTGCTCTCTATTTTGGTTTTATTAATTTATTTATTTGCATTTTTTTTAGTTAAAATACCACAAGTACGGCTACAGAGAGACATAAGTGAAGATATAAGCGAAAAGAATAGTTTAATACTCGAGAACTTCAAGATAAGGCAGCAATGCCTGCATCAGTAACAGCTTTAGGATTACATTCGTGCAAATTCTATGCTGTTAGTGCCATAACATAGGCCTGCAACAAAAAAAATGGTTTTTAAGCCAATAGCGTCAGAATTAGAATAAAAAAGAGTCTTAAAAGTATCCAAATAAAACTTCAAAATATTTTAAACGTAAGAAAAATGAGGAATGACCGTCAAACGGAATGTTTTACAGAGAGTAAAAGACTGCCAAAAAAAAAAAACTAGAATACAGTTCTTAAGAATTAAAGCCAATTTTTGGGATATCAATTAGTGTTTCTCTACAACCTAACTTTAAAATACTCGTGTTTGTGAACGTTTCGGAATAATTTGTATTTTGATAAAATCTTAATCGTAGACTGAGATTTCGTGGTAAAGAAAAGGCTGAATGGCGATACTTTCAATGCATTGCATTAGACGCACAATAGTATTAAGTTTGATAATAATTTACGTGTTTTAAGCAAGACGTTGTATCACAATTAATTTCTCGCGTAGTTGACACTTTGAATATGGCTTAGCTCCTTATACTTTTAGTTCGAGAAATTATTTTTATTCGTAACTATATTGATCAAAAGTATAAGTCTAGAAGTGATGAGTACGAAATCTTTTTCGTATTTTTGAGAAAGTTTCGCATCTTTCTATATTTTTTCGTATCTGACTTTCCCCTTCACATATTTTTTTTTCTCAAATATTTATGGATATTTCCCATTGATTTTTTTTTTTTTTTAATCGGTAGTAAAAATTTTCTAATTCTTTCTGTAGTTCTTTCAGGTTCTACAGAAAAGCAGACATTTTGTCCTGTCCAATGTCCATGACAGCTCATTATTTAATTTCGAAATGTATAATAAACAAACATATAAAACATATAAATGTGTAATACATTTTGACTAAGAAAACACACATGTAAGCGTGATATCTAATGCAAAAATACTTTTTCCTTACATCTGAAAATATATATATACTGAAATGAAATATAGTGGTGCAACGTGCAGGACAAAATGCCTAATTTTCTAGAAAATAGCCGCTTCTCTTTGAAATTAACACTAAGAAATAATTAGTAGAAAAACCAAGAGTATAGTTTAATTTTTTAATTACAACAAATGGATTCGGAGAATATTTTGCCACAATTGAGAAGTTTAAAACTGATGTCCAAAAGTGTTCTGTCCGTGACAAGCAAACTTCAGTCTAAAACTAGCAATTAAAAAAGTTATTGGGAAAAAATTTGCCAAGCAAATCATACAGGTAAAATACTTTTGCTTGGTCAGCAATTTTTTCCTCTTAGTCCTAAATAATTTGCATATATGCACAAAAATTTAAGAAAACATTTTAGTTCGGTTCGTCCCGCACGTGACTGTGGATTCACTCTTTTATGTAAATAATTTCAGGAAGTGACAACTTTCAGATGAATTAGATATTCAGAAATCATTTACATCATTTTTTTTCAAAAACATAGAGATTCTTCATTTGCTGAAAGTTATTGAACTAGATCTCAACATCAACTCGATGATATCCAGAGAACTGTGTTATTTCACTTTATCGACTAAAATATAGCAACTGCAAATATTCCCATATCGGACAAAATTACATAAGGAAAAGAAATATTTTTCCGAAAAATTGCGTTTCACTTCGAAAATTCTTTCAACTGATAAAATTGCAGCGCATAAAAGTTTGGAAATTGAAAGAGGCTTTAATGCACGTTTTTTGCATTTCGACACAATTAGCTTGATGCAACGTAAAATATTCACTTATTTCTAATTTGATGAAAGTACTTTTAACAGCTGTCGCTGTTATTAAATTAAGTGGTAAAGAACTTCGGTGCATTTACTGCAGCAATCTTTTTTTAATTGCATTATTTCCGATTTGCATGGAAACGAGGAAGAAAATTACTAAGTGAAGCAAGAGATATTAGCATAAACTTTCTGAAAAAGGATGTTATTAAGCATTAAAGTTTGTGAGTTCCTTTAGCTTTCATATCTGGAAGTTTTAAGGCATTGTTCAGAGTGCTCAACCTTTATTCTCTTATTCTTCCTTTTTACTTGGTTGTTGATGGTTCAAGTAAAATAATGTACTGTAAGAAAATGTTGGGAAATTTCGGTAAGTTAAAAAATGACTCATACGCCTGTGCATATTTTTAAAATGTCGATTCTTTAGACATGAGGCGAAGATTCTTGCAAGAGATCAAATTAGAAAGTTTTTTTATTGTACGATGTACGTCCTGTTTTGCAAAATACCATTTATCATTCCAGATCTCATTTTTCAGTTTACTAAATGAGATTAAATAAGTGACTGAATATTACTGAAATTAAAGAATTTCTTAAAGTCAAAAAATATTAATAAAACAATCATTGTAAAATTATTTTAAAATAGGTTAAATGTAGTTAAGTGCATGTAATTTTCAAAACTGAGACTTCTTTCCTCAGAGCTATCCAAAGTTGAAAAATATCCTCAAAAGTGATTTTTTTTCCTAGTTTTTATGTATCCATTTTCAACAGGGCAGAAACAATCATAACGGACATTCCTTTAAAAAATGAAAAAACGAAAATTTTAACTCATTTAATAGAAAAAAACAGAACGCGCGTTTCTTCAAATAACGGAAAATTTCACTAATGTAACAGAAGAAAAATAAAGAGACGTTCCTTCAATTGCCGGAAATTTTCTCTCCTATAACAGAAAAGAAATGAAGATGGTAGCTTCTTCAATTGACAAGAGAAAACAAAACGGATATATTGACCAGTTAACGGGGACTTTCTGGTTTCACTGCCAATAAAACAGCAGCGATGGTCATTTTAATGAACTCGTACATAGTTTGTTGTCTTAAAACTCCCATTTTTTAATTTTCGCTAGAAAAAATAATCTGATCGTCAAAATTGTCTCTAGAAAGGAAACTAATCAAGAAATTCGTAAAATATTTATTCAGTTGCAAACAAAATATAAATTTCCACGATAAATTTATGATAAATGAAATCAAAGGTAATGGTAATTGTGATTTAAAAAAAAATTAGTGGTACAAAATGTAAGTGAAATAAATAAACAATTCTTAGAGCTAGGAAACAGATCTCAGTTTTCCGTAAACAAAAAAGACTCATCCTTCAAAAAAAAACTAAATAGGCTACTGTAAGTGATAAAAAGTACTATTTCTACTTCCAAAATACTAAGGAAAACTCAAACTATTCCGAAAGTACTTCTACAAGTAAACTATAAGGGTGATGTAGCCAGAAGGAAAGTTGTAATTGACGTAGAATGAACTCGGATGAAAACTCTTACGTTTGTTAAAATCAAATTTTAAAGTTTGATGACGTCTGGTATCAAGTTATATTCAGTGACAATCAGTATATTCAATGTTTCTGTGAGTAATGATCATGGGCGCTTCAGGAGGGAGGTAAGGGGGCCGTAACCCCCTTTCAAAATAAAAAATATTCAAAATAAAGTCAAAAACACACACAGACGCAATTTTTCAAAAAATTGATTAATTGATTGTCGCTTCAATTTCTAAACTTATCCATGAGCTCAGCTTTAAAAATTTTGAGCTGATTTTGAAAGTGTATAGTTCTTCTTTGGGAGCTCTTTGAAAAGGGAAAGTTTTTTCTAGTTTGGTTGTACAGCCGGAATACCGCTATGAAGGTAACATAATGTGATATAGCGTAAAAACACTTCCCTTTTCCAACTCTCCATTAAAAAAACTTTTCTTTCGTTAGAAAAAGTGTGTTATTACACATGACTACCCCCCCCCCCATACACAGTTTAAAAGTTTAAATTTTGAGAAGTGCCTCCTCAAGTCCGACATTTCAGAATTTTCCAAAAGGGAGGGGGACAAAGGGCACTTTGTACTCAATGCACTTTGTAAAAGAAAACAGCAAATTACATACACAAATGAATAATTACCTCAGCTCCAAAATTTGAAGATGGAATTACCCCCCTGACTGCCTAAACAATGAGCCTACCCCCCCCCCCCCCCCCATTTTTTCTAGCTGCATGCGGCTTGTGTAATGATCGATATCTTTTTTAAAAAAGTCTAGCTCAGAATTTCTTCCCTAAAACAGCAACCACATTGTTAAGAATGAAGATGAATCAAGACAAGCTCAGAGCTGATTGACTGCAAAAATATTTGGAATTAAATTGCTACTTCAAAAAGGATAGAAATGATAATTATGTGTACTTGAAAATTTAGGAAAATTGAACCTAAATTTGGGTTTTCATTCGATTTTTTTCTCGTTCAAAATTCAAAACTATACTGCTAAACTCATCAAACTATGGCTGTTATACAATTGTAGTAAAAAGAATTACAGACCCCTCCTCAAAAGACAGGCATTTATCTGATTGCAAAACTGTATGCAGGCAGCCTCATTTCACGCAATTTATAAAGACTTCATTATAGAATTTTCTTACACGGAAAGACGACATCTTGTAACCTTACCGGCAACGTAGTCATAAGAATTACACTAATGAAAATATTATTCATTCCTCCTTTATTTTTAATTCAATAAATTTCTTATACATAATTTGACGTTTTCAAAAACTTGCGGGTAGATTTGCTCTTTAAAACATTCAGATAATATTTTGACAGTTGTGATCTGCAAAATAAACATTATGGTATTAAAAGCAAATGCAATTTTTTGCAGGCAATGAGTTAAGAAAATGTGTATATGTAATGTAGAAATTTTCGATACACTTATATTATATACTAGTGATACCCGCACGGCTTTGCCCGTAATAGAAAAATCAAAAGGTCTTTTGGTTCGCCTGTATATTTACAAATAATGTATGATGAATTCTCTCGCCAGTTGGCTTGTACCCATCTTACGTTTCCACGTTATGATAATTTCGTATCTCGCCAATTGGCTTGTGCCCATGTTACGGTTCCACGTTATGATAATTTCGTAATTTACTCGTCCATCTTATGAATTTTTTTTTTTTTAAATTGGAGTAGAAAGAGAACCACATCGAATTTTCGAAAAATCGCTTCGAGGTGCACACTCCCATGCTACATACTAACTTTGTGCCAAATTCATGAAAATCGGCCGACCGGTTTAGTCGCTATGCGCGTCACAGACATCCTACAGACATCCAGACATCCTCCGGACAGAGAGACTTTCAGCTTTTTTATTAGTAAAGATTAATAAGAGTAACTTTCTATGTTAGGGTTATTAAAAAGATATACAGTGTGTTCCGGTTAAACCTGCAAGACCTCTATTTTCGCAACCGTTAGTCGTAGATGCATACCTCCAACTGCAAAAATGTTCAAAATCAGATGCAGAGTTAAGATTTTGAAAGTTTGAAATGAAAATAAAAATGAGTAAAAAAATACAAAATTTAGCATTTTATACGGGCTCTAGGTCCCCTAACTTATATTTAGGGAAATAAACTCCATTGAAAAATAAACTTGACATTCATACGATCAAAACTCAAGAGATATTCGAGTTCAAAGTTTTAAGGAACCATACAAAAGATGAGATGGGAATTTATCTCCCTTTAAGAAGAATGATATGTTGTCGAAGTAAAAAATATGTATACTTTAACTCAGTGTTGGGCATCAACTAAAAAAATCAACTAAATTTGTAATTGATTGATTAGTTGACTAAAGTAATCTGACTCCCATTTAGTTCAGACTAATATTTTTAAAATTTAATTCAATTGCAGACGAAGATTAACGTTAGTTTAAACTAACTCGTTAGTTGATTAAAAAAACGAATTTAGTTCAGATTGATTTAGTTCAGATTAAATTAATCAAATTGAATTTAGTCAGATTAAAAGTAATCAGATTAAAAGTAATCAAATTAATTCGATTACATTTTTAATTCAGATTAAATTCGTAAAATATAAATGTCACATGAATAGAGGCACATTTGTATTTCTACGTGTATGTACATATTGATGCAAGCATACACGAGTTAATACGTGTATATACGACTATGTGCGTGACAATACGTATATAAACGTGTTATCCCGCGTATGTTCGTGTACGGAGGTATATTTGAATTTTTAAGTGAAAATACATATTTATGTGTGCATATACGAGTAAATACGTGTATATACGAGTATGCACGTATATACAAGAGAATATGCATATGGATACGTGTTACCCCGAGTATACTCGTATACAGAGGTAAATATGCTTTTAATTGTGTATACACATACTTATGCATGCACACAAGCGAAAATACGTTTATATACGTGTATACATGAGAATATGCGTATAGATACGTGTTACCTCGAGTATACTCGTGTAAAGAGGTACATTTGTATTTCGACGTGTATATACATATTCAAACATGCATATACGCGAAAGTACGTGTACATACAAGTATGTTCGTGTACACACGAGAATATGCGTATAGATATGTGTTACCCCGAGTATACTCGTGTAAAAAGCTACATTTGTATTTGTACGTGTATATAGATATTTATGCGTGCATAAACGAGAAGGTACGTGTATATACAAGTATGTTCATGTACACACGAGAATATATGTAAACATACGTGTTACCCCGAGTATACTCGTGCGCAGAGGTAAATTTCTATTTAAACGTGTATGTACATACTGATGCATGCGTATACGTGAAAATACGTGTATATACGAGTAAGTACGTGTACACACGACAATAGGTATATAGATAGTTGTTTCACCCGAGTATACTCGTGTACGATGGCACATTTGTATTTCTACGTGTATATGCATATTTATGCGTTTATAAACGGGGAAATACGTGTATATACGAGTATGTACGTGTACACACGATAACATGCGTATAGATACGTGTTACCCCGAGTATACTCGTGTAAAGAGGTACATTTGTATTTCTACGTGTTCATGCCTATTTAAGCTTGCATATACGGGAAAGTATTTGTATATACAAGTATGTTCGTGTACACACGAGAATATGCATATAGGTGCGTGTTAACCCGAGTATACTCGTGCAGAGAGGAGAATTTGTATTTAAGATTGTACATACAATTTTATGCGAGCATATACGAGGAAAGACAACTATGTACGAGTATGTTCGTGTACACAAGAGAATATGCGAATAGATACGTATAACCCGAGTATACTCGTGTACAGAGGTACATTTGTATTTGTACGTTAATACGTTAAAAAACATATTTATGCTCGCATACACTTGTATATACGAGTAAAAACATGTATTAACGAGTAGTTTTGTGCATATCCGTATATATACGTGTTATCCCGAATATTCGTTTATACTCGAAATTTTGTATTTCTACGTGTATATACCTATAAGTACGTGTAAACACAAGTAAATACGTGTATATACGAGTAGATAAGTGTAAACCCATTTTTTTTTTTTTTTTTTTTCATTTCTACCTGTTATCCCGAGTATATTCGTGGACGGAGGTATGTGTAATTTCTAAGTGTATGTACAAATTTATTTGTGCATACACGAGTAAATACGTGATTACACGGTATGTACGTGTACACAAAAAATATGCGTATGGATACATGTTAATCCGATATACTCGTGCACAGAGGTATATATATATATATATTCATGCATATACGAGAAAATACGTGTATATTCGAGTAAGTTCATGTACACATGAGAATAGAGGTATATATTCCTTTTTAGCCCGAGTAGTGTACAATGGTACATTTGAATTTCTATGTGTATATGCATATTTATGCGCTTATACATAGGTGAATGCATGTATATACGATTATGTATGTGAACACACGAGAGAATATGCGTATAGATACTTGTTACGCCGACTATACTTGTGCACAGAGAAATTTGCTTTTAAACGTGTATATACATATTTATGTGTGCATATAAGAGAATACGAGTATGTACGTGTTCACACGAGAATATGCGTGTAGATAAATGTTACACCGAGTATACTCGTGTGTAGAGGTACATTTGTATTTAAGATTGTACATACATTTTTATGAGTGCATACATGAAAAAATACAAGAACATACGGTGTAGATTTATTTCAATCTCTCTAGATTTAGTATAAAGTTTAATCTGACGAAGTTTAATCTGCTTACTTTAGTTGACTAAATCAATCTGATTAAATTAGTTTGACTAAATCAATCTGATTAAATTAGTTTGACTAAATCAATCTGATTAAATTAGTCTGAACTAAATCAATCTGAACTAAATTAGTTTTTTTTCCCTACAACTAACCAAGTTAGTTTAAACTAACGTTAATCGTCGTCTGCAATTGAAAAAATCAGATTAAATATAATCTGAACTAAATGTGAGTCAGATTACTTTAGTCGATTGAGGATTTAGTTGATTAATGCACAACACTGGTTTAAACGCATATTCTCGTGTTTACATGTACTTACTCGTATATACACGTATTTTCTCTTATATGCATGCATCTATATATTTATACACGTTTAAATAGAAATTTACCTCTGTACACGAGTATACTCGGAGTAACACGTATGTTTACATATATTCTCGTGTGTACATGAACGTACTTGTATATACACGTACCTTCTCCTATATGCACGCACAAATATGTATATACACGTACAAATACAAATGTACCTCTTTACACGAGTATACTCGGGGTAACAAATATCTATACGCATATTCTCGTGTGTACACGAACATACTTGTATATACACGTACTTTCTCGTATATGCACGCTTAAATATGCATGAACACGTAGAAATACAAATGTACCTCTTTACACGAGTATACTCGGGGTAAAACGTATCTATACGCATATTCTCATGTGTACACGTACATACACGTATTTTCGCTTGCGTGCACGCATAAGTATGAGTTTTTACAATTAAAAGCAAATTTACCTCTGTACACGAGTATACTCGGGGTAACACGTATCTATACGCATACTATCGTGTGTACTCGTACATAATCGTATATATATGTATTTACTCGTTTATAAACGCATAGATATGCATACACACGTAGAAATACAAATGTGCCTTCGTACACGAGTATACTCTGGTTAAACACTTATTTGTCGTGTGTACACGTACTTACTCGTATATACACGTATTTTCTCTTATATGCATGCATCTGTATATTTATACACGTTTAAATAGAAATTTACCTCTGTACACGAGTATACTCGGAGTAACACGTATGTTTACATATATTCTCGTGTGTACCTGAACGTACTTGTATATACACGTACCTTCTCCTATATGCACGCACAAATATGTATATACACGTACAAATACAAATGTACCTCTTTACACGAGTATACTCGGGGTAACAAATATCTATACGCATATTCTCGTGTGTACACGAACATACTTGTATATACACGTACTTTCTCGTATATGCACGCTTAAATATGCTTGAACACGTAGAAATACAAATGTACCTCTTTACACGAGTATACTCATGGTAAAACATATCTATACGCATATCCTCATGTGTACACGTACATACACGTATTTTCGCTTGCGTGCACGCATAAGTATGTGTTTTCACAATAAAAAGCAAATTTACCTCTTTACACGAGTATACTCGGGGTAACACGTATCTATACGCATACTATCGTGTGCACTCGTACATAATCGTATATATGTATTTACTCGTGTATGCACACATAAATATGTATATTCACTTAAAAATTCAAATATACCTCCGTACACGAACATACGCGGGATAACACGTTTATATACATATATTTACGCACATAGTCGCATATACACGTATTAACTCGTGTATGCTTGCGTAAATATGTACATACACGTAGAAATGCAAATGTGTCTCTGTTCATGTGACATTTATATTTTACGAATTTAATCTGAATTAAAAATTTAATCAAATTAATTTGATTACTTTTAATCTGACTAAATTCAATTTGATTAATTTAATCTGAACTAAATCAATCTGAACTAAATTAGTTTTTTTAATCAACTAACGCGTTAGTTTAAACTAACGTTAATCTGCGTCTGCAATTGAATTAAATTTTTAAAATATTAGTCGGAACTAAATGAGAGTCAGATTACTTTAGTTGATTGAGGATTTAGTTGATTAATGCGCAACACTGCTTTAACTTGTCATTGCTATTAAAAAACAAATGCAAATATTATGCCTTCTTTACATGTGCACAATATTTTTTCTTTTTGTACTTATTTGTATTAGTTTGAAATAAAATTGATGTTTTTGTATTTCTCAATGCTATGATTTATCAGCTGAAAAAAGTTATACGCAGTTATAAGCAGATGAAAACAAAAAATTGAATGCTTTTTAATGTAAATGGAGGGGGGGGGGTCATGAAAATATTTAGAATTTCATAGAGGGGTCATGAAAATTAAACATAATCTTGAAGAGGGTTCACGTAATTTATTCGGTAAAGGTATGCTCATCTTCCGGCACCCCCTGGTCGTAACAAATGACCACCCCCCCTAACATAACAATACTGAAGCAGCATTAATTTAAGATGTTTTTTTTTTTTTTTTTTTGCATTGCTGCCTCCGTATTGCACCTTTATGCAATACGGAGGCAAGATATTTTTCTTACATACAAAACTTTCATTATTTCTATCCATACGTTACAACTTCTGTTTCCACAGAAATGATTTCAACAATATAGCACACCAATTTCAGGTATTTCTACAGCAGATTCGAGTAAAACCAGGCGGAGGCTGAAGCGACCGAAGACAAAGGTTTCCATCCCTCAGAATTTGGCACGTAAAATTTGTTAACTGAAATATGGGCATAGGATTGATCTTTATTTCTATGGGTATGGATTATGCAGTAGATCCCAAAAAACCACATAATTAAAAATAAAATAAATTATTCATCAGAAATTGTTTATAAGAAACTTGTATGCGAGTAGATGATTGAAACAGTCTTAGGTGAATATTTTGTGCACAAAATAGCTAATATGCATGGTACAGTTAAGTATAAATATGAATTCAAAAATAACTAGCTGACCCGAGCGAAGTATTTGCGTTCGATGTTTAAATACCACACAAAACCACCACCTTCTGTAAAAATACCACACAAAAACACCGAATGAAAACATTTACATATTATCACAAGGTTGAAAATCACTGAATAACTAAATTCAATAACTCAAAAACTGCTAATTGAGATAATGATGACTTAAAAATGCAGAACCGTTCATAGCACTGTGCCTTAGGGTGGGCCGAAAAAAAAAAACGAATTTCTTCGGAGCACTTTGCTTTAGTGCTTAAAATTTGAGACTCCCTAACACTAATTATTCTGTAAAATTTTAATGCTATGAGATAATGTCTTCCGCTCCGGCAAGAGGCTTGAATTTTAGAGATTTTTAGAAAAAAAATCAAAAAAAGAAAATATCCAAAATGTTTTCAATTTTGCAGAAAAATTAGTCTTAGGGCGGAAAATTTGTGTCTTCCTACCACTAACGTCAGAGCAAAATTTTATGACTCTGAGTTAATGTCTTCCATTTCGGCAAGAGAATTGAACTTCAGTCAAAAGAGCCCAACAAACTGATTTTTCTATTATTGTACAACTATTGCAAAGGGGGGAATTAAAAGTTTAGAAGGTCTTTAATTAAAATATAATTTCATGTGCATGTCCTAAAGAGAAAAAAGCTCCGTTTAAGGAAAGGTCATTTCTCTCCAATCAAAGGACGACTAGGTAAATGTCCATCGGTGCAATGGATATTAGTGAAACAAAGACATTTCAAAAGAGAGCCAAAAGAAGGTTAAAAGACTGTATTCACTACTCGTTCGGTGCATCTACTTCAACTTTAGTTTAATCGGAGAGTCAAGAAAAATCCCTCTAAGATTTAGACACGGGAAGTTCTAGTAGTTAAAACCTTTCTTGAACTAATAGTTTCAGCGAAAGACCTTCTACATCTACATCTTCTCAAATGCGGATTAAACTAAAAAATACAGCTATTACGAGTTTGAGGTTTGGGATCTCCAGCAGAGCCGCAGCTGCGTTTGCTTCTAGTCTTTTGCAGGAAGTTAGTATGCTTTCCGAAACCTACACTTCTCTTGTCATCTACAAAACAAAATGTTAAGGGAGAATTTGAGAATTGGAAAAGAATTAAAAACTATTTCTCCTAGTGAAAACGACACTCCTTTACTCAGTTTTTACTTTGACGAGCGTCGTGACAAAACATGGATGAATGAAATAAATGAGACAGGTACGTTTTATGCGCGATCTGTAGTTGAAGACCACTGCTCTCTTGTAAAAGAGTCCGGGAGTCCAGTCTAGACATCATGAAAGGCATTCATAGTTATGTGGAAGCTCACGGATTTGAATATACCTTCTTGTTATTGGAGCAGATGGAACAGTTGTAAACACTGGAGTAAAAGGTGAAGTAATTCGTCTATATTAGAACAAAATATTCGCAGGCCCCTACAGTGGGCTATTTGTCTTTTACATTTAAACGAACTCCCATTGCGACATCTCTTCCAATTCGTTGATGGTAAAACGTCCGGCGCAAAATCTTACTCCGGTGAAATTGGAAAAAGCCTATATGACTGTGAAAAGCGTCATATAGTTTAGGTTTAAGCCAGTGGATTGCGAGCTGCCTGACGTTAACCCGATGATACTGAGTAAGGATCAACAATATTTATTGCAAATATCTCATGCCATTAAATCAGGTGTATGCTCTCCAGATCTTGCTAACCGCGAATCGCGTGCTCTAAATATGTCTCGTTGGCTGACAACAACCAATAGAATCTTGAGATTGTACATTTCAACTATAAAACCATCAGTTGAGTTGAAAATCTTGGTCAAGTTTATATTCTCCATCCTGGTTTAAAATAATAACCAACCATTCTATTAAAGACGAGCAAGACATGCGTCGTGGGAAATCCTTCATGCTTCAAGATATTTGCCAAAAATGTATGTTAACGTAATCGATCCCGTCATTGCTCGGAATGCATTCTTCGCTTCTCCAGAAAACATTCTGTTAAGTATGCTAACAGATGAAAAGGTGAATATCAGAGAGGTCGGAATTCATAGAATCATAAAAGCTAAAGAGAGTGCATTTCCAGATAAAAACTGTCTGCGCACATTCCGTATCCTAAAGCTGAACTTTGAGGCGGTAGATTATGTTGGTTTAATAGACTGGAACACTTGCAAAATTACATCTCCACCAGTTCTCCGCAATGTTCCTTCAGATGATCTACGAAATATGTTGGTTGATGGAATCCATGCAAAATCTGGAAGTTCATTCAATTCCCTTGCCACACACAGGTTGTTGAACGCATCGTGAAGTTGGTTTCGAACGATCGAAGGCATCAAATCAAGTATGTGGCCAAGAGAAAAGTTACGAGTATATTTTCACTGTTCTAAAATCAAGCAGCAATATGCCAGCATTTGAGCATAAAAATAATTATAAATTACAGTAATAACATGATGTATCTATAACTCTAAATTACAAAGCGTGAACTGTATATTTTAAACTTTTAACAATGCATAAGAAAAAAAGGCTTTCAAAACCATTTTGTAATTTTTTCCATAATGAATGAAAATGTATGATAAAAGCAGTTCTGATTTCTTGCATACCTCTCAAAAAGATTTTCTAACAGTACAAATACTTTGATATCTAATTGACCTAATTTCTACATGTACTTAGATTTTAATTAAAGACCTTCTAAATTTTTAATTTCCCCCCTTTTCAATAGTTGCATAATAAGAAAATAAATAAGTTTTTTGGGCTCTTTTGACAGAAGTTCAAGTCTCTTGCTAAAATGGAAGACATTAACTCAGAGTCATAAAATTTTCCTCTGTCATTAGTGTTAGAAAGACACAAATTTTCCGCCCTAAGACTAATTTTTCTGCGGATTTGAAAATATTTTGGAAATTTTCTCTTTTTTTTAAAAAAATCTCTAAAATTCAAGCCTTTTGCCGGAGCGGAAGACATTCACTCAGAGTATTAAAATTTTGCAGAATAATTAGTGTTAGGGAGTCACAAATTTTTCGCACTATAGCTAAGTGTCCCGAAGAAATTTGATATTTTCGGCCCACCCTACGCGTGTATAATGTGTGCATGACGTTTCAAGTAGTTATCTGTTTTTTTAATTATATTATTAAACATTTAATTTTCCTTCTTCAACTGGGAAATAAGAAAATCCTAATGCAAAAGATATTAAAAGATTAAATATCAATCAATAGAGATTTGATGCGAAACATAGCTTGAGATCACTCCAAATAAAAGGTTTGAGATAAATAATGAATAGAAGTACAGTCAATTCGTGATAACTTGAAGCTCGATAGTTCGAATATTACCATAATTCGAAGTTTTTATCAAGTCTCGACCCTTGGTCTTAAATTCCATGCTAATTTTTCTCAATATCTCGTTATAAGTTTTTTCAAAGATGACACGAAATTTATTTCGAAAGAATGAAAAAAAAAGAGGAAACAAACAAGTGATTTTGAGAGAAAAATTCATTCCCCTTCACTTGCAATTCCTGCACATTAGACCTCTAAAGCAAGGAGGACAAATGCTGAGCCAATGTGCGATAAAAGAGTTACACTTGCGGAAATAAGTATAGCTTGTTTTCTTTTAATGTACTGCATTGCTTACACTTAGACATGTTGCTGGACTACGAATTTGCTTTTAAACTGCCAAGATGTCAAGTCAAGTGATTGTATCTTTATTCAAAGGATGACCTAAGTTAAGATGCATTCCCCTTCATTCTTTAGTTCTATAATTTGCTCATAAGTTCCTGAGAGACAGTGAGTTTTATTTAATACACTAAAGATGTCTAAGCAAATACTCTATCAACAAAATTAAAAGAAAAAGAGAAACTTCTAAAGTGGTAGAATCCATGAATTCGGATTTGAAACGAATGAAGATGTGCACCTTACCCGAAGTTCAGCTCTATTTAAGTGGTTCCAGTAGTATCGAAATCAAAACCATGCTTTTAATTTTTTTCTCCCAAATTTTTGATTAAACTGTGCATATTGTGCTTTAAAACTTTTAAGTCCATTATACGTACATTTTAATTAAAATATTCGATGTTTTTTTAAATTAAAATATCAAAAACTAAAACTAGCGGAAAGTCGAACTTTCGATAAGTCGAAGTTTTTCGTTGGTCCCTTAAGTTTAGAGTTATCGCGAATTTACTGTATTTTAAATAATAATAATAATAATAAACTTTCCTGCAGCGATATTATTTTACCGTTACTGCTCCTCCCAAGATGGCAGCACAGGTATCCCCTGTAACAACGCAATCGTAGGAACAAATTCATTGAAAATCTAGTTTTGAAAATTATGATTTTTGGAAAAACAGCCAAACGTTAATTGTCTCTTTTTTTCTCACCGATAGCGGCAAAAAGAATATTTAAAATGATGCCTTTAATGGCATAAGTTTGATGAAGTATTAAGGAAGTTAGGGCGTAATCACAAAAAAAAAAAAAACCCTACGAACAAACATAAAAAATATGATTTTTTGTGAGTTAATTGGATAGCAAAAAACATGTCTGCTTTCCGCTCATCTTTTCAATGCAAGGAACAAAAATTTGAATATTAATTGTCTAACTTTCATGTACATCTAATTTAACTTAGAGAGACGGAAGGGGAAATCGAAGCACATTAAAATTAAGCTACCATTATGTGCTGCCATCTTTTAGTTTATACTACAACTAAACGCTTTCTTGGTATTTCGAATTATTTTCTTTCCATATATTAACGTTCTGAATGTCTGAATCGGAATGTTCATTAATCGAGTCACATCACAGCTACAAATAAAGAAACTTCAACGTTAAATATATTTTTGAAAACAATAAACAACAGTTTTGGACATTGTATTTGCGCGAAACTTTATTGCATATTTATTCATTTATTTTACTATTTTTTTTCGTTAATTTAAGTCTCTCCAAATCAGTTCTTTCACATGGAAGAGTAAGAAATCTTAGGAATACCTGATAATAATCAATATCAATTTTTTTATCAATAGTATAGTTTTAAGTCTACTCTTTAAAAAGATGCATATTTTTTTAAAAAGTATATTTTAAACTTTTAAATATTTAACCAAAAATTTCATTGTGGCTTCAGTTTAGTACCTGAATAAAAATTATTATCCAAGTCTGCGAGTTATTTTTAAAAAACAAAATTCAGCTTGTTTATCACACTCCGTTCTGAAAAACAATAACCGTATTCCGTGCTTATCAAAGCAAAAAAAAAGCCTCGAAATCATAATCATTCTTGACTTTTTTGTATATTCATTGGTAAAGAAGCAAAATAGAATTTTATTGATCTGGAGTATTGGTCTGGAAATTGCATATGCAACTTTTAACAAATCATTATTGTTTTCTTGCTTCAGTTTCAAAAAAAAAAAAAATTTTCATAATAATGAAATATTTCTAAACGTATGGAGAAATTTCTCTTTCCTGTCTTTCTGTCTTTCTTTCTCCCCTTTAATGACCGGTGTGCTCATTAAAAAACATTTTTTTATAATGCCATTTGCATAATAATTACGTTTTATATATCCTAGTTGAGTACTAGATGGCGCCACATAAATGTACTATATTTTGCTTTTTGTTTTACAACGCGGCTTTTTTAAATTACGAAAACAAAATGAAAACGTACATATCGTCGAACTTAGAAATACATTTTTATACGATTCCCAAAAGATCACACAAACTAAAAAGTTTGATTTCTCTTTTTTTCCCAACGTTAGCACTTACGGATGAAATTCTTGCTTTGTTATATAATAAGTAATGTTAAAAATTACTCTAGGATAGAAAAATCGAGGTAAAGATTTATGATTGATTTTTTTTTAAACAATAGAAATTTCTCTCTATTTCTTTCTTTTCTTTTTTGAAATATGAGTACTTTCATCCATTATTTTTTCATGAATGACAGTGACAGTTGATAAGTAAAATTTTTGTTTTCTTTCCAAAAAACCAAATTGCTCTTACATTTTGGACACCGGACCGAGGTCAGTGGCGTAACTACGTACCGCAAGACCCCGCAAGGCGGGTGGGCCCGCAGTCTAAAGGGGCCCGAAAATTTTTGAGCTTTGTTTTCATTCAATTTTATTAAATTTTTCCAAAAATCAATCTTAGTTCTAAAAGCTTCTATTGGTGCTGGGGCCCCCTACAACCCCAGAACCTATTGACCCAGGGCCCTCGATTACGATATCGGGGCCCTAGGTCTCTTTTTCGGGGCGCTCATGAAGCCAAACATTACAATTTCTGCTATTTGCTAAAATAATTTTAGCCATTTGGGGTCCCCAAATAGCAGGGGCGCTAGGTCGTGGTACAGTTGTCCTATTCAGTAAACAGGGCCTGAGGAAGAGGGCCTGCGGCCCAACTTCCCTGAGCGAAAAACAAATCTTGGCTCGGTGCAAAAAGTATTATATTGCCCTCCCTTAGGCCACCTGCCATGAACAGAAGGGAAAAGTCCTGAAAGTAAAAAAAAAGAAAAATAAATAATGATAATGACCATACCGGAGCCCGGAAAAAGACAGCCAATAGAAGTTTGTGGGTAGGATCTGGATTGGGGAGGGGGCGGAATCGAAAGGGGTCCGAAATTGTTTCAGCTTTGCTTTCATTTAATTTTATTACATTTTTCCGTAAATCAAACTTCGTTTTATATGTTTATATTAGTTCTGGGCACCAGAACCTATTGGCCTTGGGGCCCCTGATTAAAATATCAGAGGTCGTATGCCAAATTTTTTTTCTTCGCCCTCTTGTTGCCAAACATCACAATTTTTGCCATTTGCTAAAACAGATTTCGCCATTTGAGGGCCCCCAAATATCAGGGGCTCTAGGCCTCGGTGTAGTTTGCCTATTGAGTAAACAGGCCCTACATTAGGTGGAGGAATAACCTCCAACTCCTGACCTCCCAAGTTGAAAAAAAGAATTGCAATTGCTACTTTGTTTTAAGTTAACTTCTTTTGGAGGCAATTGCTAAAATATATCACCTACCAAGTTTTCTTACTTTTTTTTTCCCCAAACAAATAAAAGATTCGGACTTAGCTAAGAAGGTAGGAAAGAAGAGATCCTAATGCTAAATAATTTCCTTTTACTTCACCAAATACAGCCTATTGTGGTTTTAAACTTCAATTTCGGAAACATTCAGGGAGTGAGTACGAAAAACCTCCTTCTCCTTAATGTGTCCAAAACACGATTAAAATTGCTTTCTTGGAACTGCGATTTCGAAAAATTCCGGGGCAAAGCTCCGAACCTTATCTTTTCTCTAATTTGTGGTTTTGAAGCTTTGATTTTAAAAAAATGCTGGAAGAGCCCCGAAACTCCATTCCTTCTCTTCAGGTCATCAAAGGTGAACTACGTTTCAAGAATTCAGTTTTGAAAAATTTCCGGGAGAGAACCTCAGAATCCTCGTTCCTTTTAAAATTACCGAACATCATATAAAATTGCGTTTGGGGAACTTCAATATTAATTTTTTTTCCGGGAGTTTTATCTTTGAACAGCTTCTCCTAACATAACATCCTAAAAACGCATTAGAGGGCCACTTTCGATGAAGTTAGGAGAAGGAATGAGGGGTTTGAAACTTTGCTCCTTAATTTTTCGAAATCGAAATTCCAAAAAGGCCCCACAATAGGGGCATTCCACGGTATTTTTGACATTTATGTACAGTCTGTAACGTGACCTTTTTTGCCATAACTTTTTAATTTACTGTTTGATTAGCATATTATTTTATTTTGATCTTTTCCTACCAACACACCAGCTTGAAATAAAATAATTTACAAATCAAACGGTAAATTAAAAAGTTATGGCAAAAAAAGGTCACGTTACGGACTCTACATAATGTCAAAAATACCGTGGAATGCCCCAATAGCGTTTTTAAAACTTTAATTTCCAAAAATTTACGAAGAAGGTCCTCAAAACTTGCCTTCTTAATATCACCTAAATTCGCCTAAAATTGCGTTTCTGGAACTTCAATTTCGAAAATTCTGGAGCAGAGTCCCCAATTCAATCCTTTATTGCAACGTCATTAAAGGAGGCCTACAGTTGCGTTTTCAGGAGTTCAATTTCAAAAAATTTCCGGGGAAGAGTCCCCGACCCCCCCCCCCCCCTTCCCTTCAGAAACATAAACGAAGATTGTCTAAAATTACGTTTGTAGAACTTTAATATTGGGAGATTTTAGTGTGAGCCCCTGACTTCTTCCTCCAAAGGTGACTTACGATCACGTGTTAAAACTTTCGAAAAATTTATGGGTAAAGCCTCTGAACCTTCCATCATTCTAACATCACTGAAGAACGTTTAAAATCACTATTTTGAAAATTCGAAAAACTCCGGAAGAGAGTTCTGAACCTCATTCTTTCACAAAATGTCATCAAAGGTATTGCATTTTTAGAAGTTTATTTCTGGGGATAACCCCCGATAACTCCGTTGTTTAAGATCATCTTTTAAAATTGTGGTTTTCGAACTTCCAATACCAAAATATTTGTGGAAGAGAGTCACTGATCCTTTTCCATTTAGTTACAAAAAAAAAAGGGGCTTGCAATCGCGTTTTTAAAACTTTAATTTCGAAAATTTTTCGAGGAAGGGCCCTGAACTTTCATTCTTCCACATGCAGTCTGAAATTCAATTTTTTAAACTAGAATTTCAGAAGACTTTTAGAAACTCTACCCGAACCTCTATTTATGTACAAATATTATAGTTACAATTTAATTCATATTGCTAATTCTTTGACCCCTCATTGTGACGAATTCTCCGGATTTCTGTAGCTAATGATCCCCTTCTAAACTAAAAAGAGTATGTGTATGTGTTGGAAAAAAATTGTGGGGCTAACAAAATCGAAAAATTGTACTACAAATATACATTAATAATATTTTTAGCAGGGGGCCCAAAATCAGATTTTGCGGTGGGGCCGAAAATTTGAAGTTACGCTACTGACCGAGGTCGTGGCAAAACTGCCCCTGCCCAAAGTTTCAAACAAAACAACTATGAAATGCTTTTTTTTTTTTTTTTTGTGAAACATGCTAATTAAATATTCCTTCCCTAGCAAGGCAGTACTTCGGTGAAACACGATGGAAAAAATGAATAAATAAATCATTAGAAAATCACAAGCAAACGGAGCAATTCTGTCAAAAATTAGAGAAAAAAAAATTATTCATAAGGTTTCGAGTGTGTTATGCTAGAGATGGCGCCGTCGATGATAATGATAAAACATCTACGTGTTTCAATGGACAAAAGAACAGACTGCAAAATTTCCCTTCAATCGGGCAATTTCTAGGGTTACCTAAATGACTTGAAGTTCGGTCAGTTCTAGAAATCTAGCAAAAAAAAATTTTTTAAATTGCATCTTTCTTCAACATCACAACAATATCTAGAGAATAAATAAATTTTATTAGGACAAATAATTTCTATAGAATCAAAGCATATAGCAGAATAAAATACCGTTGAACATTATTTTTTCATAAGTGAGGATTCAGTATCAGTAGGGCAGTTTTTACGATCTTCAGCAACGATGTGTGAAACATTTTTGAGCAATCACGATTGCTTATTGTTCTCACTTGACCGTTTTTGGCGTCCGTGCCTTTTTCAGCTTGGACCAGGCCTGCAGCACCACCGTCCACCGGCGGCGGCGCGGCTGGTCCTGAGCACTGTCCCCCGAAATCCACTTTTGCTGGACGGTGGCGTCCATGTCCCACACACACGAACGCCTACACACACACACACACACACGAACGCCTACACACACACACACACGAACGCCTACACACACACACACACACGAACGCCTACACACACACACACACGAACGCCTACACACACACACACACACGAACGCCTACACACACACACACACACGAACGCCTACACACACACACACACACGAACGCCTACACACACACACACACGAACGCCTACACACACACACACACACGAACGCCTACACACACACACACACGAACGCCTACACACACACACGAACGCCTACACACACACACACACGAACGCCTACACACACACACACACACGAACGCCTACACACACACACACACACACACGAACGCCTACACACACACACACGCGAACGCCTACACACACACACACACGAACGCCTACACACACACACACACGAACACCTACACGCACACGCACGTACACAACACTCACTCACACACATGCATACATACACTTACGCACCCACGCACCCACACACATGCGCCTACACAAACACACACGCTCGTGATTGCGAAAAACATAATTTGAATTCAAGATGCCAAAAATTCAAATTAATTTTTTTCCCCTTACTTTCATCTTCTATGAGAATATTATTGTGTTCCTGAATTAATTTTGCTCCTCTTTCTGCAGTATCATTCACAAAAATTGTTTATCATGGTTTTCCATTCCTCTTATAACATCCAAATTCATCCGTCTAAGTTGAAGCCTTGGTTGAGGAAATAAGAACTGATAGAAAATCGGGTAAAGAAATATCTTGTAACAGGTATTACAAAATATTTATCCATTTCTATCATAATTTGAGTCATAATTATCTTAACTATGGTTGGAATAATATCATCTAATAAGGAAAGAGTCATAGTTTCGTGAGCTATTTATATGTATTTATGTTTTTAAGCTATGGTTGAAATTTTTTTGAGAATAACTTTATTGATTTCGGGATCACTATCCTGATAATTGATCAGTTGACGCACGAATAGAAAATCCGGATGGGGAACTTTAACAGCTTCCGGAGAGAGAAAGCAGGCTCAAACGTAGACTCGAGCACAAGAAAAACTTGCGTGAACAGCTACCGGTAGACGTTGATGCTAAGTCTAGTTTGATCGTCACAGTAGTCAGGCAAAAGTTACCAGCAGCACAAACCGCTCTTAAGTGAAAATTGGTGATAAAAGGCAATTTCCTACTTAGTTAGAAAATAAGAAAACGATGTGCACATTTTGTAAAAATAGAGTTACCGCACAAAATGAAAATTAATGTTAAAAGATAATGTTATACTTAGAAACTAAACAAACGATTCACATTTATTAAAAATAGAGTTACAAATTTAGTTTATCTAATCACATGAAAACAATATGTGGATTTATTTTGTAATATCAATAATACAAGTACATTGCCTCTCATAAGTGTTTTCTCAAATTCACTCAAAAGTAAATGCTATTTTATAGAAAACACTGCATGCTAACAAAGTTGGTAAAACTCAAACTAAATAATATTTCCAATTAATTTTAAATACACTCATAAATTTATGTGTTCTTACAAAAACAACTCGGCTAAAAACTAACAGAGAAGCCTTTGGGAGATTGTTGTAGAAATGATTGCAAAAACGTCATTAGTCGCGAGCGTAGTCCTGGCGAAAAAGCTTCGCTGCCTGAAAAGGAACCAAATGAAAAGCCGGGAAGCTATACAAAGTCACAGGAAAAAGCAGTTTGAATAAAATAACTCTTGTGACAGGAAATACGTCCATCAAAAATCCAGATCTGCTAGAAATTTGTTTTTAAACTTGAAAAAAGATGAAAAAAGTCTTTTCGGTGAAAATTCAAAAATTTCATGCTATTTGAGGCACACTTTAAACTTTTCCGATTGAGCTAATATTCTGCACACATCACTTTTTTGTTTATGGAAACAAAATTGGTGGGTGGGAGCTAACTTTTTACAAAGTTGAAAAATAAGAGCCACCCTAATGTATATATTCATATATATATATATATATATATATATATATATATATACAGTCGAACCTCCATATATCGAACTTCCACATATCGAAATTTTCTATATATCGAAATCCCAGCAAATTTCTATGTTCCTTATATAGGAAAATTGTTTCTGTATATCGAAAAAAGGAAATTTTTTCGGAGACATTCATAGATTTTTTTCCACTTTAAACTGCTTGTCTCAAGAAAAATGAAGGTTAGAAGAGAAAATTACGTTGGAACTCATAAGAAATCTGGGGTTGAAGGGTGTGTACAGGGACGTAACTAGAGGGGGGCAGACGGGGCTCGTGCCCTGGGCGCCAGATTTTGGGGGCGCTAAACTGACTAAATAAATGCTTAAATTAAATTTTTAAAAAAAGTACAAGTTATTAGAAGGCACTCCCCCCCCCCCCCCAAAAAAAAAAAAATCACGCTGTGCAGGCGCTGGCAGAAAGTTTGCATGGTTTAATGTGGATAAAGAGTGGGAAAGATAGACAGAGAGAAATAGAGAGAGAGTAGGAGGGTGCTGTAAATAGCATGAATGTGTTTTCTCAGAGTGACCAGTACTTGTTGTATCTTATCTATAAGAATTTTCCTCTCGGAGGAGGAATATGGGAGCTAAGCTGAGGGAAGTACACACCAATACAAAACAGCGGAAATGCTCAAATGTCCTTTTTCTACAATTAAACGTCATAAAGCTGTCAACGAACATGATGTCTTCCTCTCAGCTTTTACAATGACGAGAACTTGTCTACCCCACCCCAAGGGCCTAAGGGAAAATCGTTACACTGTTCTCTTGGCCGTAGCCCATGGCTTAGGAATTGGAGACACTATCTTTATCTTACAGAACCATTCTCTAAAGAGAATCTTCTCCAGCTCGTACCACAAACTTTTTTTCTGCTTTTTACTCCGTTCTCAGAATATTTTTTGCTCGTCTTGTATCTTGTAAAGTTTTAAATCAATTTTAAGATATGTCGAAAAAACTATCTGAAGCTGAATTCAGAAAGAGAGCGAAAGACCACGAAAAAGAGGCTCCGAACAATCTTCATCTTATTTATCATCGTGGTTAAATGCTAAAGACGTTAGGAGAGCAGATAAGGCATTGTTTATATAATTTGAATGATGTAATACAAATTTGTTGAACTTTATAATTTTTAACATTCTTGGAAAAAAATCTCGCACTATAATAATAGAGATTCAATTTAAAGTTCGGGAGGCTGCTAATATTTCTTTAGAAAATCCTAGGGTTATTTTGAGAATAAATTGAACTAAAACGATAATTTTTCGACTTAGTTTCAATATATTTTTTCCACCCACACAATATTTTAAATATGCTTAAATCATCAACGTCAATCAATGCGCCAGAAATCAGCTATTTTTGACGGCTCTAAACTTGAATTTTTCTTTGGTACTTTTGATGCATATTTATAATTACAGTAGAACCTCGTTTATCTTGTCCCAGTTTATCCAGATCTCCGGCTTATAAAGATCCAATTTTTAAAGTTAAAAAATATATTCACTGAAATGAAAATACTTCTAAATTATGATAGCCGGAACGAAACTGTCAATGTACCAAATATTTGTTCTTTATTTTGATTAAATACACAACTAATGTATAGGACGTGCAATAAATTATAGTCATCTAATAAACAACATGGCATATTTGGAGTGTCATTCCTACACCACAGCAGCTGAACTATTTAAGTGTTTGCGAGTAACAATCCTATGTAATTTTGTTACAGCGTTTTTTGCTGTTATAAAAGATAAGTCTTCTTATTTACGAATAAGTTTTACAAATTACCCGGATTTTCGTTATCCAGATTGCCTTTGGTCCCCGCTAGTTCGGAAAAATGCAGTTGTACTGTAAATGAAAATAACCGGAACGGAAGCGCACTGAAAACATATAATATTTAACATTTTTAAGATATGTGTTTTTTTTTTTTTTTTTTAAGGTTAACAGAAAGAGTTTTGATCTCAAGCACATTAGGTTTCTGCTTTTCTATTAACTGTTTCTCAGATGTTTACTATATACCAGAGTTGGGGGACGTGCGTCCTTTATAAAAATTAGCTCTTGTAATAATTAATATTTAACTGTACAGATTGCGAAAATTTAAAAAGTGTTGCACAAAAATATTAAGATAGAGTTTAAATAAGATAATCTGTCCTTTTGAACTACAATAAGATGTCAGCTTAAAGTCAGGATAAGCCAAGTATAGTAATATTCAAAATTAATTTGAAGTAAGAAACAAAAACAAACCTACTAAATTTTTTATCGGATTTAAAATTATTTCACCCATTATTGCGATATGTTGCTCTTTTGTAGTTGAATATTGTTGTTTTTCTTGCGAATTTCTTCATAGTAGTATATTAAAATACTGAAATATAAATAATTGAAAATCTTTGTTTTATTGATGTTATAATTTTTAATTAATTTTTTAAAGCAATATTGCAACGAGTTGTGAATTACTCTCTTGTGGAAATACAAAAATATTTTTCCTTGAATAACTTCGTATGTAAAACAATAAATAAAATACTTAATGATTTTACCCCTATCGCTATTTTTAAAAAAGCAATACAGTGATAAAGTTATATAAAAACTTATAATTACGTAAAAGTGGCATTTATAAGGCTTATGATATTATAAGCAGCGGACTCCTTTCTTACTGCCTAATTCAAATATGGCTTCCAGTGGTGAAACGGTTCAAAAATTATACCAAATGGAATATTATTTATCTATTTGTTCTACTGGTTAAGAGCACTCCATCACGGTGTAACGAAAAGTTACATTACAAGACATGTATAAATTGCAAATGCATTTTGTGTAAAATTCGTCCTTGGCTCATATGAGGCAGTGAGAAGCAAAGGGATATAAGTGGACATTTTCAAGTTTTGAGTAAAACGCGTATAGCCTAGGTAGGCTTTCATTGATTTTTTTTTCTAAATCATGCTATACAGCAGCACCTACCAGGGCTACTAGTACTATTTCTTGCCCCAAGACGGAGAAGGGGTTCACCTACTATGTGTACTGGTTATCTCCAACTTTTTAATTTTGCCACTTGCATCCCTTCGCTACTCACTGCCTCAAATGTAACCGTCTCCTCCGTGATTCTGCTCCATTTGCGTTGAAATTTGATAGTTAGAATTAAATTTAAGATTTATTTAAGATCTTAATTTTAGGTTTAAGTTCTTGTTTATTGTATATAGTTAACCATGTGGTGCATTTAGCCCAATATGATATTCTGTCGTGCATATACTGGAGCTTAAACACCTTCTTTTTACTTTGTAGTTTAATTTTTTGGTCTTTTTACCATACTTATTGAATCCTTCACGGCTAATGAGCTCTTGATTCAACCTTTCAACTTTTTCTATTAATTGCTGCTTGTATTTTTCTTTTTCTCATCAGTATTATTCTTAAAAATTGTTTAAAACTTGTTATTTGGCTTGTATAGTTTATATATTTACTTGGCTTTTTAGTTTTGCTGCGTTGCGCATCTATGGGCTTTTGGTTTAGTCTTTTCAATATTCTTCACTTGTATTATAAATATATATATATATATATATATATATATATACATATATATATATATATATATATATATATATATATATATATATATATATATATATATATATATATATATATATATATATATATATATATATATATATATATATATATATATATATATATATATAGGGAGCGTGTATTTTCTCTGTAATGTACTTGAGGGGCCCTGATGTTGACGTTATGAAGTTTCTCGAGGATTTTTTTTTTTTTTTTTTTTTGCTTTGTTTGTTTTGTATGGGGGGGGGGGGGCGCCGAAACGAGGTCTTGTCCCTGTTCGAAAATGACCTAGTTACGTCCCTGGGTGTGTAGTTAAGTCGTTGTTCCGTTCTGAAGTTCTTAAATTCCCTTAAGTTTATTTCAAATCTTAGCTGTAACCAGTAACCCTGTAAAATCAGTTTCAAATTATCCCTTTTGTTTGTTGATTATCATTTCTAGTCTTCTTAGCTTCAGTAAAAATCATTCAAGATAAGTAGATTGTTTTTTTACTTTTCTCTCGATCACATTGTTAAAACGAAAATCCCCTAATGTTGCGTTCAAGTTGAATTGCCGAAAAATATGAAGATGTATGGGTGACGTAAAAATGTAATTTCTGTTAATTTTTTAATCATTAACTTTCATTTAATTCGATACTCGTATAAATTATAAATTGTGTTTCATACACGAATATTAGCTTCTATTTTAATGTTTTAGGATACTTTTATGATAAAATAAGATCGTTTCCATAGATCGAACTTTCTATACATCGAATTTTTTCCCGGCAATTTGCTACTTCGATATATGGCGGTCTGACTGTATGTATATATATATATATATATATATATATATATATATATATATACACTGTAAAAAATCTCGGAAAACTCTCTGAATATACAAAAAAGTTTCCGTAATACACAGATTTGTACGCCCTCAGCAGTTTTCTGCTCTTATCAAAAACCTTTCCCGTTTAACAAGAAAGTAAGAGTCGACGCATGCGCAGCTCACACGGCAATTTTATAGTCCAGCACCAAAGCCAAACTGAAACTCGTGAAAGCACGCAATGAAAACAAGTGCTGACTCAAGTGCTGAACTCAAGTGCTGAAACAAGTGCGAAGTAACACTCATCAAGGGGATTAGTAGAAGTTTTGTTCCTCGCATGAATTTACTGAAGATAATTTTAAAGTCTTATATTTTCTTGCTAATGTATCGTCATGAGATTGAATTTGAAGCTATGTCACTTATTTTTAAGTACGAAGTGCAACTTCTCCACGCATGCTCGTGGAAGGAATACAAACTGAAATTAAAAACCAAATAACTGCCGAGAGGACGCCATGTAAATTCGTTGCGTCGCATAACTTGTGTAGGTAATTTACTTTTTTCATGGATACTTTTCTTCTTTCTACCAAATGGGTAATTTTTGTAGGCAGAATTTTATTCTGTCATAAAAATCACCTTTTTGGTGACCAAAGCCTGCAAAAGAATACCACCGACGGATAGGTAAGTCGCTTTGCAACTCTATTACTTTAAAGTGATTTAGTTCATATAAATCTCGTTAAAAAAAACTATTTTCCTCAGTATCATTTTTTCGTTGTGAACTATTGCAATTTGAAAATATTTTACATTACATAGAACACATATTTAAAGTGCAAGTGTGTCTAGTTTTATTCTGTAAAATTTATGAATTGAAGAGTATAAAAAACTTTAAATAAGTGTTATTGTGTACTTTGTTTTTATGTGTCAATCTCAGTTAATATTTGGCTGAACATTTATGTATCAAGCATTATGAATTAAATGTTATAATATGCAAATTGTCAGGTTTGATAGTTCATCTTTAAGGTTGCATGTTTTCATTCTCTTGTAAGCAGTGTAGCTAGATTGTATGAAGTAAAAAAAAAAAAAAAAAACTATCTCTTGTAATTAGGAACATAGTGCTTCAGTATTATCTAAATGACGATATCTCTTTAAATATTTGCATTAGCGAAACGCTTTAAATTAGTTAAATGTGTATTAATTTCTTTAACAAATAGATTCATATATGTATTTAAAAGTGTCTTCATTTTTTTCGTTTTACGAGCCTCAATTTTACCAAAAGCAAAAAAAAAAAAAAAAAAAAAGACTTAATAAAATAAGTAATTTTGTATTTTTACACCATATTAAAGTATTTGACTTATAATTCATATGATACTTCGATTTATAATGTATATGATACTTTGATTTATAATTTATATTATACATGAATTATTATTTATCTCAGCAGAGCTTCATTAGTACGATTTATTTTAGTTGCAATGTACCTGCCCTTAAGGGAAAGAAGCTGCAAATATAACAAACAAGAATTATTTCTCAATAATATCTTTTTGTATATATATGAAATACACAAGCAATGAATAGCAATGAGAAAAAGAAAATTAAAAGTAGCAATTATTAGAATAAAGTTGAAAGGTTGAATTCGGAGCTCATCAGCCGTGGAAGATTCGATAAATATGGTCAAAAGACCAAAAGATATTCAACTACTTACTAAATAGAGAGTGTTTAAGCTCTAATATATGCATTACATTGGGTCAAACGCACCATATGCTAAACTATATGCAATAAACAAGAGCTTAAACCTAAAATTAAAAATAGGGTTTTTTTTTACCTCGGCGAAATTAAGAAACAAGTCCCTATAATTTGTCTTCCTCAGGACAGTACCTACTGCATGCATACTAGTTTAATGTAGGACAGTCAGGAGGAATGAGTCAGTGGCAAAAATGGAACAGCTGCATTTACATATGCCAAAATAAAAAGTAATATTAGTTCATGTCATTGTTTTAAAAGTGATCATTTTTAAAAAACTATGTTATTAATATACAATGTACATATGGGGAGAAGACGAGGGGCGTTCACCACGCAGACTGTGCCATTGACACTTTTAGGAGGTTGCTTTTTTAAGGGGGGGGGGCGCTTTATAGCATTTTATGGGTGCACCATCACTCTTATGGTGGGGGGGGGGGATTCTCGTATATATGAAATGGAATAATCATGTAATAGAGTTCAATGTTTTAATAAATAAAATATTTGCGCACACTGTAAAAATAAAATCAGTAACCTATTTTGAATAAGTATTTATATTTGTGATGAGCTGGAAAAGGGCAAGAACAGAAGAATCAACCCGAATGGTTCCAGCAGGGGGACTTGGTGTCATATTTAAATTCATCAATTTCTGTTTATACTTTTCGGTACACTTTGTTCGTCAGAGACATTGACTTGAGGTGAACGAATTCCGGAACGCGAAGGGTAGGTAAGTCCTGTCAAATTTTATCCGAAGATAAAAGCTATCAAGTTTGATACAAGATATGTTTTTAAGTTCTGCATTAAAAATACAATATGTTGATAGTTTTGTCTTGAAAATATTGAGAGAAAAACTGAAGTTTAAGATTGTTTAACAAACAATCCCCACTTTTCAGAAGGTACCCCCCCCCCTCCAATTCCCCGACGATTTTGTGATCTTTACTAATAATAAAGCTGAAAGTCTCTCTGTCCGGAGGATGTCTGGATGTCTGCTTGTCTGTAGGATGTCTGTAGGATGTCTGTGACGCGCATAGCGCCTAAACCGTTCGGCTGATTTTCATGAAATTTGGCACAAAGTTAGTATGTAGCATGGGGGTGTGCACCTCGAAGCGATTTTTTGAAAATTCGATGTGGTTCTTTTTCTATTCCAATTTTAAGAAAAAAAATATCATAACATGGACGAGTAAAGTACGAAATTATCATAACGTGGAATCGTAACATGGGCACAAGCCAATTGTCGAGATACGAAATTATCATAACATGGAACCGTAAGATGGGTACAAGCCAACTGGCGAGAAAATTCACCATACATTATTTGTAAATATACAAGCGAACCAAAAGACCTTTTGATTTTTCTATTACGGGCAAAGCCGTGCGGGTATCACTAGTTCGGAATGAAACTACTAGATTATTTCATAATTTTTCAAAAATTTATAACTGTGCATATGTTATGCTGTTAACCATGCTATTTGTCATTAGAAATTCAAAAAAAAAATCCACGAATGATTCTAAAATTGCTTGTATTATTGCTCTTAGATATGAAAGAATTGAAACTGATATGGTATGCAATACTATAATAAAGAATTATATTTTAGAAAAAATCATGGAAAAAGGATTCCGAAATTCTCGGAAACGTTTTTGAAAATTGTTTGGAGAATTCCGAAATACTCGGAAACGTTTTCGAAACTTTCATGAACCACAGCTACACAGAATACTCAGAAACATTTCTAGAAATTACGGAAAGAGGATTCCGAAATACTCAGAAACGTTTCTGAAAATTACAGAAAGAGAATTCCGAAATACTCAGACACGTTTCTGGACATTACAGAAAGAGGATTCCGAAATACTCAGAAACGTTTTTGAAACTTTCATGAACCACAGCTGCACGATATACTCAGAAACGTTTCCGGATTTTTTTTACAGTGTATATATATATATATATACAATCAATTCTCGATAACTCGAATCTAAATAAGGGACCAACGGAAAAAAACGACTTATCGAAAGTTCGACTTACCGCTAGTTTTGGTTGTTGACGTTATAATATTGAAAACGATCACATATTTTAATAATTACTAGCTGCGTGCCCGGCGTCGCTCGGGCTACCTAAAAAATGAAAAAGATGTCCAGCTGATTTTTTTGTATTACTCTGACATCAGTTTCTAAAGCTTTAAGGTATAAATAAATATGCGTAAGCATATTTTTGGCAAAAATCTCACTAACGTTAATCATAGTTATCAGTGATACAAGTTATGAGTATTTTAAATTAGCACAACAGATGAAAATATATCCATTATCAATTACAATCTGCGCTTACATTAAACTGAATTACATCTGATGGACTATATCTGAAATATTTATGTACAATTACAATCAGCTTTTTACATAAAATGACGTATACTGTTTGGTTGATTACGTGAAACTAAGGCACCAACACTTAATAATTACCAATAATCATTAATTTAACACCAAGTCATCAGATTCCAATTCATCTTTAGTTAACATCCCTAAAAACAACCTTTTTTGTTCAACTCTGTTTCACTTAAAGAAATCCGAACAATCTTAATTTACCGTGCTCTTTTAACGATACAAAATGTATTTTAAAAGTAAAAATAGGAAGGAAAAAGTGGGTTATTACAATTCGAAAACTCCCCAATGTGACGGGAAAAAGTTCAACAAAATAAACATAATTAGTCGCACATCCTAAATTTACCAAAATATGAGGCCGGTCAATGATAAATTTACACTACAATAAATAAACATAACTAAAGAAACAACTTTCATATGCTGAAAAGAGTTAAGGCTGCTCTTCAGTGAGGGAAAACATTGAAGTTAGGGTGTAAATGACTTTCTTCCTTGAACGACGGGAGTGAACCTGAATCAAGTGATTGACACTTCAACGGCCAATGGAGTGGACGGTAATCGATGTAAGGCAGGAACACCAGGAACACGTGACCTGTCACAGCTGTCATTGTTCTGGAGGGAAAGGAACCCCTAAATGACCCCCGTCGTGAAGAGCAATCAAGGAAATTAGCTGACGGCCAAAACCCCACTTGAACAGTACCGACGCGAAGGTTGAACAGAACCAGGGTGAAGGAAAAGGAGGGTGGGACCGTGTCTTTGATCTTTCAGTTTCCTCGCTTCGTGGCTAAAGGAGGGGTGAAACGGCCGTCTCTGACGTCATCCTGGAAGCACTGACTTGCGTATTTCCATAGCTCAATACTGGTTTGCATCTTCCATTTTAATTTTTCTGCTCGCACTGTTTATCGCACGGGCTCCCTTTGCCCGTGCCCTGGGCATGACATTTCCAAGAAACAGGCCCCCTTTGTTTACTTCATCTGTCGGCTCTCGCTGATTGGGTTTAGCAACCTTTTCCTCAAGAATCCAACATTAGAAGGTGGGAGGGCAATGGGAGGGCAATTTTTCATACTTCATTTAAATTATTTTTCAAAAACTATCCCAGTGCTTTGAAATAAATTCTTTAATTCTTAGTATTCCTTCCTATATTGTTCTCCCTTTTTCGTTCGGTGAGGGGGGGGGTGTAGTTTATAATGAATTTAAAACACAGAAGCAAAAATAAAATAACTAATGACTAAAATTAAGAGCAGCTGCAACATAGGTTTTGGTATAATTGGAAAAAAAGGGGTCAGACAGTGATAGGGGTGGACGGACCCGCCGGCCGATGCGCCCTCAATGCACCTTCGTTACTATTATTTTATTTTTTGCACCCTCAAATTTGTGTGACTTCTTTTTTTTTTTTTTCATTCATTCATTCTTTTTTTTTTTTTTTTTTTTTGCACCTCTTCAATCCTGAGCCTCTTCTTTTTCTTTTTTTTCTTGCTTCCTCAAACCTAAGCTCAGTTTTTCTTTCATCCCTTGAACCTGTGTACCTTCGGTTTATTTATTTTATTTTACTTAATTTTTTACGGACTAAAACCTGTGCGCTTTAGGGGTGTCCCCCCCTTAAACCTGTGGGCTTTCGAGGGTTTTTTTTTTTTTTTAAACCTTTGGGAGTCAAGGTTGGTTCTATCTTGGGGAATCCTGTTCGCCCATGAATAGTTATGGATTTCAGAGTGGTTTTTTAAAAATTACCTATGAATTCAAAATGTTATGCATTTTTTTGTTATTTCATAATCAGTGATGTTTATTAAATGAAATTATTTAAGAATGTAAATTAATTGGAGATTAATAAAAGATATGCATATATTTGATGACTTGTGCATCTTTTAATTTCAATTCGTATTGATTCGTATCGCTTCATAATTATTTCCGTTTTATAGTTGCGTACCTAAGTGGTTATTCTTTATTTTTTTTTTTTTCTTTCGAGTTTAAAATCTTCTTATGAAACATACTTACCTGTACACAAGAACCAAAATATTTAACAAAAATTGCTTAACATAAGTTCGAAATTTCTTCAATTGAGCATCAAGTCGAAAACATGAAAGGGTTGGCGGTGCATATCTTTGATGTTCAGTTTCGTATAACGCATATTTTTCCATTCTTCTGCGCATATATTCTACAAATGCAATTGTTTCAGTATATGTATTTATTGCAGCTTATTTCATTTATTTGAATCATAAACATCAGTAATTACATAGTTGATCATACTTTGAATGTTCATCAGTGGTATCCATTTGAAAAGTCACAGCCAATAGTTCTTGGAAATATCAGTTTAAAGTAAAGGTTTGGTCTTAAAAATATTTCATCGGATAATATTTTTGGGGGGTTATTAAAGAAACGTTATGTATCAACCAGCTTCTGATATTCCGTACTTATTCCTCTATAGTTATTTTAGTATTCTGCAAAAATAATATTTTAATATATGTATTTATTGTAGTCATTTATGTACACAGCTATTTGCATTTTGAATCAACATAGTAGTTACAAAATCTTTCCATTATACACGAGTAACAGTACTTGGGAAATATCTGCTTGTAATAACAGTAATTGCTTTAAAAATGCTTCATGAGATATTTAATTTTTTTCATAAAAGACGTATAAATGAAATATTACCATGTGGTAATCAGTTTCTGAGTATTTGTATTTTTCCCTCTATGTTGTTGTATATATTTTATAAATGTAAATATATAACTATTTTGAACTAATATAGTTGCTATATATTATTAAATTCAATCATTATTCATTGAAAAATTCGTTTTTTACTTCTTAGAATTAATATTAATTTATTATATTATTAATATTAATCATGATTCTTTCTCTCTTCTACAATTTTTTGAAGACAAACTTTAAAGTAAATGAATAACAGTAATTTCTCTTTCAAATCAGGAAAAGATTTTTTGTAGTAGTTTACGAATTTAATGACTCAAATAGATTACCATTTTCTTCTAATAAAATTATTTTAAGTTGTAGTCAAACTTGGTTTAGTTTCATAATAATTATCGTTTGAAATCACTCATGATCAAGTTTTGTTTTTCCATTTTATTCGAATTCAAAATAATTCTCGTAAAATATGGGTGAGACACTAGTATCAAAAAAGCTAAATTAAGACACGAAGACTTATTTTTTTTATTTTTTTCCAAATTATGCTTTTATGTCCAAAAATAGGCGCGAAGCAATGCCATTTCCTATTGAAATCGTCTTAAAGTGCTCCGCGAGTGCTTCCAGAGCTACGTCACCAATTTCATTCCCCCACAACCCGTTTCGGGAGATGGTCCAACCCTAGTCTCCTCTTCTAAAGACCCTGGAACAGAACAGAAAATAAAGTCAGTACCAAAGGGTCTGCGGTAATTTTTGAAACAAAGTTTTTTTTTTTTTTTTTGGATATGCGTTCCCAGATTTTATATTCATGAAAAATTGATGAATGAAATGAAAATTTATCATAAATTGAAGAGGAAAAACGATTGTCTTATTTTTTTTTAAACGATGTTTTCAATTACCACGTCCGAATCTTATTTCGTTCATAAAGCTAATTCGTTTCTTGGCTGAAGTTTAATTAAAGAATGCAATTTTTTGCGTTAGGATATGATTATATATATAAAAAAAAACATAAGAGGTATAAGCTTAGTGTAAAACTCTGGTGTAGTCCCGGAAAAAAAAGGGTGAGGGGTGAGGAGGGATGATTACATATCGGTTATCGGATATTTACAGTCAAGAGGTGGAACGATGCTGATTTTATTTTTAATTATTGGGAGGACGGCAGAAATGGCGTAATCAGAAAACAATTTCTGATTAGGATATGGTTACATTTCAAAGAGGGGGCGGATCCCGCTTTTGGTAGTATATATATATATATATATATATATATATATATATATATATATATATATATATATATATATATATATATATATATATATATATATATATATATATATATATATATATATATATATATATATACAGGGGCGGCATTTCACCATTTCATTTGGGGGGTCGAGTTTCTTAAATATGTAATACACACATTAGCTAACAAGAAGTTGTCATAAAATCGGTTTAGTATAAATAAAATTAGTGCTTAGAAACAATTAAAATTTTGATTCATTGACTAAAAAGTTATCATACAAAACATCTCGCTACTTAAGTTTTTATACCTTTTGGAAAAGTTATTATGCATGATTTTGAGAATTCGGAAGAGCAGGGAATCGTGTTACTAATCTATCAGTGCTCAATGTCATGCTGTTTTGCCAGTTTAGCTGAATGGAAAAGGTTTTTTTTTTCCGCTTTGTGCTTCGAAAATATTTCTCTAACCTCCTGAGACATAAAAAAAAAATCTTTCTCTTCTAGCTGAGCTGATTGTAATAGTTAAAAAATAATTGAAGTAACACAAAGTTATGCATGAAAACACTTTTTATATCTTGCTCTTCAAAATCACCCAGACTACTTCAAAAACTGCGAGGGGCTTAAACTTTTCATCATTGAATAATCTAGTCATGTCGGCGCTCTCAGCTTCAGTGAGATATCATCTGCTTCCAGCTCTGTTATTCACTATTCCAGACTGATGAGTCCATTACAAAGACGAAACTGCAGTCTCTGGATGTAAAAACCATTCTGTCGGTATATTGCTTGTAATTTTTCTTGCCTCAAGCTAAAAATTTTATTCACAGTTGAAACATTTTATTTTTTGTTTTCAAAATCCAATCCAAATAAATCATCAAATCTTGTGTTAATTTCATTCGAAGCTGAATCTATTACTTCATACAAAATATTCAAAAATCAATGTTTGACTTCACATCATCATGTGGGTTTTTTTTTTTTTTTTTTTTTTTTTTTTTTTTTTTTTTTTTTTTTTTTTTTTTTTTTGCGTCTCTTTAAAATTGGCTGGGAGGAAGAATTTTTTTTTTTAATTTCACGATTAATTGAAATATACATCTATAAAATATCTATTGTCTTTTTTTTTGTTCAAGAATCACATGCATTTTTAAGAAGTTTCTATGAAAGCATTATATGTATTGAGCAGCTGAAACGTGTTTCTAGCAGAAGAAAGCGATGAACACTCATTAAATAAATATACACTTAGAAAATGAGCGTAAAAGTGAATGTAAAATATCAAGGAATTTTCTTGTGAAAACCATGCAGCCGCACCACTTTTCACGAGCCTCTCATATTGGACATACCATCGTTACACTGGGCGCACAAGTGTGAAATATTTAGCCTATATGAGGTAATGTCTTCTTTAGTTAAAATTAACCATGGTTCTCTATCAGTTTTCTATGTTTGGAAAAAGCCGAAAATACTTCATGAATTTCTAAGTCATCATCCAAATAACGAAAAACACTTTTTCTAGTCTGAGAATGTGTCGAGTTTCATCAAATAGTTGTTTAGAACCAGCGAGATTTCCTTTAATGAACATTGATTTCCGACTTACATAAATTGAATTCACTCATTTTCTATCATTCTGCTCAAAAAATTTGGGGGTGCGACCGCCCCCTCTTGACCCCCCTATTTGCCGCCCCTGTTTATATATATGGTCGAAAAAGGAATACTTCTGCAGTTCGATGGAGGATATGCAACGCTGAACTGACATTTTTGTTAATTAATCAATTAATATTTTAGATATTTATTTATATTTTTCCGGTGATTCATCATGCGCAGAGCTGCATTTGTTTACTATCAGTAAACAAATCATCCCGCAAAAGCATAGATAATCAGCATGGTGACTAGAGCAGCATACACAAGATTAAATGATTAATATACTTCTTAAAATTGAAATTCTTTTTCAAAAATAATTATAATAATAATAAGAATATTAATAATAATAATATTTTACGCATCAGACGAAAAGTGCAACAGGCTATAATAATAAGTAGTTGTTAAGTCTTTTATTGAAGTGTATTTTCGAAGCACGCAGTTATATGATGTTTGAGAACATTTGAAAATACATTTCGTGGGTGGAATTACACGAGCAACAGGGAATTACTTGCAATAATGTACTTAAATTAAAAATACAAGCTGCAGTTTACTTGCAGTACACTTGGAACAATGTACTTCGACTTATTCAAATGCAAAATGTTAGGAGGAATAGAATAACTTTTGAAAACATTTATTTATTTATTTTTCTTCTCAGGTCTTTTTTTTCTAATGGTTTTCAATTTTTGGTTACATTAGTTATGCATTGCTTTCTGCCTTACTTACGTCAATTGTTTGCTCGTAAGAACGTGAACAATGTCTTACATACCTAATTTATATTCAGAAAAAAATATCGGAATTGAAAATATAATCCGACATTTGCAAATCACACACATTAGTATACTATCCTTTAAATTTAAAAAATATTTCAATTTAATTTTTCTCTTTTTGTATAAAAGTATTCATGAAGCAGAATTTATAAATTGTTGAGTGTACTAACATTTATTGCTCTAATTTTTCTAATTTTTCTTTTTTTGATCTCTTCTCGACTTCCCGGGGAAATTTTAAAATGTTAGCAAAATTAGGGTAACTCAAATAACTCTAGCAAGCCCCCCCCCCTCCCTCTTTTCTTAACAGTAAAAATTCAATTTTAAAAAATTGAGACTTAATTTAAAAAAAAATGCTTGTTTAATTTCCTTATTTAAGAAAAATTCTTAGATCACAATTTTAAAAGAGCTTAGCCATTTGAAATTTTTTTCTATTTTTTTTTTTTTTCACAATTTAAGATTTTTGAAATTGTCTTACGTAAGCATCACTCAAACATTCCCCCCTTCCGTTGTCAGCAAAAATAAGCAAATTGCTATCCCCCCCCCCCTAACTATGTTGCAAGGGTGGAGTTGAGTGGGTGGTTATGAGAAAGGACATGAAATTTTAATTTTCCTCAACAGGATGACTGTAGCATTATAGATAAAACAGATATTATCATGAAATTACCGCCACCACAATTGGTTGGTGGAACCAGTAGAGCAGTCTTGTTTTTCTTTTAATGTGGACCTTTCTAATTATGACATTCGCTAATTTTTCTGTAATTTTCAAATGTGTCCCACTCCTCCCATACTCATGTCCCACTCCTCCCACCCAGGAGGGAGGAATGGGACAAAATTCTTGAAATTTGTCATTAGTCAAGTGTGAAAATAATAAAATGTTTAAACATTGTGTATATTTTTAAAATGTAGTTATAATATGCAAGTTTATTGTGTGAGCTTTTGCATTAATGAATAAGTAGAGGATTATGAATAAGAATCATTAATGTGAAAAGTGTCCCAATCCTCCCTCCTCTCCCCTACTCATGTAAAAACGAGGGCCCCTTGAAAACATTTGCTACGGGCCCCGCGCTGACTTAATCCGGCACTGTATTTATGGTTCAGTTCCCTTCTTGTTGTTTACCTTTTTATAGCGAAATTGAGGCTATAAACGAAATTGTTATTCGGTTCCTTAGACTTCACTATGAACAGGCGCGACTGCACAGTGCATACACACAAATATATATTGATAAAGACCGGCTAAAATTGAAAAACCTTAGGTTTCAAGGAAATGTTTTACACGTCAGACAAATTATTTGTCTGAGCTTATGAAAATTTCAGTGTAACACGGCTATCGAAAGATTCTTAGAACATTGTGTATTCATCCAATTAAAAACAAAATGGTCAGTGTTCTCCCCCTTCCCCATCAGTTCTCTAATTTTCTGTAAATTTAAACCAGTGGTTCGCAGTCTTTTGCACGTTGCGACCCTTTTTTGACCAAGTAAAGGACCTGTGATCCCGTAGCCTACATGTCAGTAAAGTATCGCTAGGTGTGGACCTAACCTGGCAACATTGTGAAAGCTACGTTAGATCCTACATTACAAAACTGCTATGTTAGATTCGATCCACCCCCAACTATACTGTGGTAGGAATAATGTTTCGACCGAATAAGAAACGCTACACGACCCCATTTGGAGTCACGATCCTGGGAACCCACCCCTGCTTTAAAACAATTTTTTCATACTCATTCATGCTTTAAAGAAATGCAGGTATGTATCATTTTTCTCCTTAGAAAGTTTTCAAAAGAAAAATTCAGTGAAATCCTGTTACAACGTATATCAGTATAACGAAATACCCGTTTCAACCAAATAAGTTTTCAGTCCCGATTTTGAAGTTCATTGTTACTGGATTTCACGGTATTATGAATTACATGATCAATGTGTACATACCTTGTAAAGAATTTTTTACGAGTTTGGCTCGAGAAATTATTTTCGAAAATGTTTGGTGAGCTGTGGAAAGCATTTTATGCGTTTACATTTGTAGTAACATAGTATAATATAGACAAAAATAGATTCCAAATATCTAGTAAGTATCTGGAATACGGTTTTGGACCCCGGTTTTTTTTTTTTTTTTTTAGAAATGGTCGCATTATTTCGAACAAAGTCTCAAAAGAGTGCTGGAAATATTTTGCCAGATTTTTTATGGAGCAAAATGTCAAACAGTAGTACCTACCACCTTTTTCAACGAAATTCATTTTTTCTCGAATTTTAAACAATCAAAGAATGGATATTTCAAAAAAGCAAAAAGTGCATGACACAGATAGAGGCTTGAAAAATACTAGGAAAAAAATTTACAAGAAAACTTCAAAGGAATTTGTAAAACCTTCATCCAACTTTCCCCGCAGTTTAACATTGGATCCGTAGGCTTTCAGACTCTCAGTGAAAAGCATCCTTAAATTTGCTTATAAAGTAGCATTAATATACATATTTATCTTTCTTTGGATGCACCAGCTCCATTGTTTATGCCTTCTTGATGTAGTGAAAAGTACTGGGGGTAGCGCATCCCCAGAAATAGAAATATTCATTAATGCTATATTATAAGCATACTTAAGATCATTTTAATCTTAATTATATCCGTGAATTAATTTGAATAACACGGAAAGGTTCTTCACTGAAGGTCTGCGATGCAACTTTACGCAAAATGCGATACTTCGTTTTGTTTTAAATTTACAACGTGAAAATTTTTTTTCGGATATAGGGTTATAGGTGTGAGTCCTATACTCTGGTTTCATGCCAAAAAATAAGGGAAAATATTGTGAAACAAACCCCTAGAAAAAAGAATGGGTTTTGATGATTTTAAAAATGTAATAAGTGGTAATACCCCCCATGAGTTAACCAATTTCCTCCATATGTTCTTGCGTACAAACTTAGCACCTCTCTAGCCCCTCAGAAAAGTATTAATGTATAATATAACGATCCCTTCCCCTCCAAATAAAAATAATGGCTATGAAACTGTCAAAAACTGAAAAAAAAATGCGGGCGACATTTCCAAAAAAGCAGGACGTGTGAATGGAAAAAGGTGGTCATATTTGGATTCAGGAGGTCATTTAGCACAAGAATTCACAAGAATTATCTCAGAAGCACTCTTTAAAAACTATATCCTTTCTAAACACAAATCAAATCCTGAAGATGTTTCCAAGCATGTGGATTCACTTTCAAAAGCACTCATTCATTCCTTCATTGAAAAATGCCTCCGGAAAAGAGGGGAGTAGTAAATGGAAACGGTCGTTTGCGCTAATGATTGTAAATCTTATACACCTCACCCGATTTTTCCCCCCAAGAAAGGACGGACCGGTGGAAGGCGTGGCTTAGTAGAGAAATTGAGCTTTTTCGAAAATATTTCAGATGGTTGGAACTCCAATATTTTTTTAGAAATGGTCGCATCATTTCAAACTTAGTCTCAAAAGAGAGCTGCAAATATTTTGCGTGTTGGGGCGTTCTTAAAATTTCGATAGCACGATTTGCAGCTTTTTTACAGAGCGAAAGGTCCAACAGTACCTCGTTTTCAAAGAAATTCATTTTTTCTCGAATTTTAAAAAATCGAAGAATGAACGTATCAAAAAAGTAAAAACTAAAATACACAGACATAGGCTTGAAAAATACTCAGAAAAAAAATTGACCCGAAAACTTCAAAGGAATTTTGTAAAATAACATTCAACTTTCCCCGTAGGTTAGCATTGGATCCGAAGCTTTCAGACTCTCAGTGAAGAGCACCCTTAAGAACGTTGGCTGTAAAAAATGAAAAAAGGACAGACGATAACATAAAGGCTATGTCAGAATAGGGGCAACCAATTTTAAACTAGTTTATTAAAATGAAATTCTAGATGAAAACATTGTTTTAAGATTTGGACAGCAGCCAAAAAAAATCTCTTTTAAAACAATTATTAGAATTTTACTTGCTCACCCATATGCAAAATGGCAGCAGGAAAGAAATAAATATTCCTGAATAACGTAATGTTAATTAACGTTTTAATTAATATCTCCGCTAATTAAAGCCGTACAATTACGAGATTAGTCCTATTGTTTTCTTTGGAAAGTTTCGAATTGATCGGTATCTCGTTCGACTCTCGATTCGCAGCGGCTCTCGAGAAGATCGATCTTCAGATGGACAGACAGACAGACGGACGCGAACAGATTTTAATAGTATGGATGGACATATAACAGACAAAATTTTAGAACTTAAAAGTTTTTAAGCATAATTCGCACAGTTTCTCCGTGAAAAATTCTGAAGACGAAGTTGTGTCTGGTCTTGAACTTCTCCAGTCATCAAGTACTGGCATAGAAATTTTTTATGTTCAGTAATATAGCAAAATTCGCACGCAGCAAACGTCTACTAATAGGAATGGCATGATCTTTAATTCGATACTGCTGGAAACAGTTGAATAGAGTTGATTCTACTTCATGAAAGGTGCACATCTTCATTCGTTTCAAATTCGGATTCGCATCACCGCTTTTGAAGTTTCTCTTTTAATATCGTTGACAGAGTAATAAGAGCCATATTTCAATGCATATTTGCCTTTTTGATTGTTGGATTCCTTTCAATGCTACAAATAAAATTTACATCTGAATCCTAGATTTTTAGCTTTTGCTTCGACATCTAAAAAGAAAACTCTCTCTCTCTCTTTCTACCTCTCTCGGGAACTTATCAGCAAATAATCGAAATAAAGAATGAAGGGGAGCGCATCTTAACTTAGGTCATCCTTTGAATAAAGGCACAATAATTTGACTTGGCAAGTTGACAGCTTAAAAGCAGATTCGTAGTCCAGCAACATGTCTAAGTCTAAACAGTACGGTGATACCCCAATTGCCACAATCCCCCTGGGAGTCAGAGGGGTGTAGAGACTGCCTCTATTGTTGACCTCTCTGTAGGGGGTAATGGGTTGGGGTAGCTGGAGGTTTGGAATACAAGTCTTTTTTTCCTTGTGGAAAAAAGTTGGCGAACTAATATAGGGTTGCTTTGGCTTTAAGTCTGTCGCCCATAATTCGCTCGCCCCTCCAGTCGAGCGGAAACTTGATGAGTGAGCTACGCCCTCAGAGGGGATTACTGTCAACCAAAACTAAGGAGAGAACTCGATTTGCAAGATAAGATAGAAAAGGAATTTTTCATTTCCCTCTTTTAAGACACGTGTTTGCTGCGATCTTTTTTTCAGTTCACCATTTTTCTTCGCATTCTCATTTTTTTTGCTACTTATTGCAAGCACGTTGCTTAAACATGAATATAAGTTTTATTTCATCAAAACGAGGATTTGTACAAGGATGTGTACGGCCCCACAATGCAAAGCCAGAATTACGTTAAATGAAAAAATAAAAAACTTCCAACAATATCTATATGTTCATAGTCACAAATCAAACATGTAGTCCTAAAAATGCATTTTTATTATCATTGGTAATGGCAGAGGAGAAGAGATTTGGGGGTCCTCCTTTAAATTGTTTAAAACGGTAGCTCCACCAAAGATTGTCTAAAACTATTTTTAATGTTAAGTAGATGAGAGATTACAGGGCTCATCCCAGGAAATTTTTCTAACTTGTAGACTTAAAAACGCATTCTTCACTATTTTTTTGGTAATGGTAGGGGTTGAAGAGATTCGGGGTCAACTCCCAATTTTTTTTTCAAAATTGAACTTTTAAAATTGTGAACGTAGGGCACCATGATTCATGGGTAACTTTTAGAGGACCGGGGATGTTTCGAAATTGAAGCTCCAAAAACGTAATTCTTGATGACTTTCAATCATGTTAGATAGGAGGGAGTTCACGGAGCTTTTCCCGGAAACTTTTCGAAATTCAAGAGCTAAAAACAAAATTTACGCCGATTTTTAACGATTTTGGCGAACAGAAGAGACGGGAGACACATCCATTGAAGTTAGCTTTTAAAACGCAGTTTTTAGCTTTGTTTAGCAATCTTTTTAGCAATCTTTGCTTTGTTATTTTGTTATAGGAAGAGTTATAGTTTCGAGGGTCTCGTATTTAAAAGATAATGAAGAATAATCTCATAACAAAGTATAAAATGCAAACAAGCGTCTTGATATTACTTCAGTGCCTGATAAAGATGGTTTAAATTATAGGGGGAGGGGATACGTTGGACCGGTCTCAATTATTTTAATATTATTGATATTTTTTATTTTATTTTATGACCAACAAATAGCACCTATGGTCCTACAAATCCTATAATGAAATCACATGGTACAGTTATATTGAACGAATTTTATTCCAGAAAGTGTTATTTTAGTAGTTCTGAGAAATGTTCAGAAAACTAACTTTTTATTTTTTAATGATTTTCATTAAGAGTGCAGGGGAAAAATTGAAGTCATTTCTTAAAGTAAGTTCCTTTGGTTCATAATAACTAGCAAAATCATGATCAAATAATAAAATGTATCATAGTATGCGTGAAATATTTAAATAATCACTGCAGTAAATATACTTCAGAATTATCAGTTCGCACATGTAACCCACATAACACTTCAAACATCTAAACATAAACTCTACTGAGGGTCAATCCATGTGAAATCATACAGGAAAAGAAAACAATGTTGCTCACTATTTTTGATTTTTAAACTTTTTGCCTGTTATTTAACTGTTATATTGTTAGTCTGAAACAGTGGTTTAAAATTTTTTAAACCTTCAGAATTTTTTTTGGCAACCACTTTGTAGTATCTGCGGAGTCGACTTTTCATGAAAATAGTACTTTACTAAAACTCTTATAACTTTTTTATTTATGAACATATCAAAATTATTTAAAAGCATTTAGATAGAGCAGAAAATGGCCTAAATTTCTGTATTAGTTATTTTTCTGGCAAGTTTTAACAAATTTGGGTAAAATTAGCTTAAAAGAAAGGTTTTCCGTATAAAATTTTAAATTTTTAGCATAAAAATATTAGTAGAAGGAAGTAAGACTCAATCTTACTTTTCCCCCCTTGAATAGATATTTTATAGCACTATTCTCAGAAGCAGTATGAAACGTCTGAAACAAGTCAATTTTTTATATAGTTAGTCAAACTTGCCATCTTCGAGAAAAAATGCTAAATTTAAGATTCAATATCCGAAAAGGGACTGAACGAAAATCTATGAAAATTTAACTGTACACCTTTCATATAGTAGTAAATATGTGGCAAAAATTTTATATTTGATCCCTTAATAGTTTTAGAAATATGGAGCCTCAAAGTTGCCTTAAAAATCACATTTGTTTTCACGCCAAGAAATCATCATAACGCAAAATGTATTTTACTCATTATACCAGTTGTTGTTTTGTTGTATAAACTAACCTTTTTATACATAATGTATCATATTTAAATTTACTTTCCCCTCACAAAAACAAATGATTCCAATATCTTATTATATATTTTACAAGTACCAACTACTACGTACATGAGAACAAATTTTCTAACAAATTCCTGTGTTCTGATAGTAAGACAGTGCATAAAACAAGTCAAAACTTGTAAATCTAATTTTTTTAGAAGAATGAAACAAATATTTATGTTCTATATTGTTTACGTTTTATGAGCAGGGAACAAATGCATACTTCTCATTTCCATAAACATACTCTTTGATAATCTTGCCTTGCACTAGAGTTTATATTGAAGATCACGATGTAACACAAAGCTAAAATAATTCTCATTAATGTACGCATAAAACCTTAATTTTTAGTAAAGAAGGCAGACTACGTGAACTGAGCTCTCTTAATAAGAAGCAAAATAATATATGGAATGAGCAAGATTTCTAACTCATTGCTATCAAAACAGGACAGAACGAAAAACGTGTTCTCAAACTCATAAAATGGAATGTGCAACAATGACAGTTACAATTTATGATAGAATAACGAATAAACATTTTGGGAACATAGCTAATAAACAACAAGAGTGCTACAAAAATTACGTCTCCAGACTCTGATTATACATTTATCACAAGCTTTTTTTACATTTATCACAAGCTCATTTGCTTTTTACTAAGAAAACTCATTAGATATTTTTCTAAAAGATTCATTTATGTGTTAATTTCAGTTTAGTTATGTTTTACATTGTGATTGTCCAATATGAACTGTTATGCAGGGGCGGATCTAGAGGGGGGCCATGGGGGCCATGGCCCCTCCCAAAGCCTTGTGATTGTAGGAATTTTTTTAAGGAAAAAAAGAAAAAAATATTATGAGAAGATAACAAAATTTAACACATGTATTTTACTGAAAAAGAAGTATAGGCCTTAATTGGGAGATAAATTATATTCCTATCCTCAAAACAAAACTTATATTTCCAAAATTTTTCTCCATCTTTTACATCATTTCTTGATTCGAACTACAGACACTTGGACGATCTCTAAATGCTGCAGTTCTCAGAGTATAACTATTGTTCACAAGACAAAGAGAGCCTAAATTTTCGTTTTTATGGCTTTAACTTCGGAAGTAGGAGGAGAACCCCCTTTTCCCATGCCCTTTCACAAATGCCTTGATGTGTAGCAAAAACTTGCATTTTAAGTCTTTTATTTGGAAAAAATGTCAACGGAAACTAGCTTATCCAGCCCTTATCACTTAACTTGCTTAAAAGCAACTTAAATGAAATTTTTTGGGACTTCAATTACAAACGATTTTTGATAGGACCCCCTCCCCTCTTTCCCGAGTTTATATCGTGATGATAGCTTTAAAAGGAGGTTTTTGAAGGAGCTCACGAATCTTCCATCTCTTTATAAAATATGTATAAATATAGTTAAAAATCAAATTTTTAGAGCCTTAAAGGCAAAATATTTCCAGGAAGGAAGGATTCTAAGCACCTTCACACTTCCCTTTAATGTAAGCAAACATTACCTAAAGGTGCATTTTTAGGCTGGACAGCTGAAGAGCTAGAAGAGCACCCATCCTCTTCTAACTTCTCAATGTATAATGAGAAAATATTTTGGTTTCTAAGCTTCATTTTCAAAAAGTATTTTGGGGCCAGCGCCCGAAACCTGACCTTTCTCCGTACATCATCAAAAATAGACAAAATGCGTTTTTAGTTTCCTAATTTTCAAAAATTACTCGGAAATTTAAATTTTGAAACATTTTCGAGGGAAATTCCTTAACCCATCCCCTCACCTAATGTCTCGATACCCCGATAATATAGTTTTTAAAACTTAATTTTAATAAAATTTCTGGGGAGTTATCAGGGCCCAATTTCCCAGTAGGCAGAGTAGGCAGCTGCCTAAGGCGGCAAACTCTTCAGGGACGGCAAATTTGCTATTATAATACACATTTTTTTGAATTAAATTGTTATTCTTGAAAGTAAAATATTAGCATTCTTTCATTTTCCACAGAGACAATTTTTTCTTGTAATTTAATAGTGATTACTTTCACACATCTTATGAAAGTCAAATGTTTTTCAATCATGGTATTTGCCGAATCGTCAGCAAAATTGGCCGAATAAAATTTTTTTTGGGAGATTACTGTTATCATTTCATCGGGGGCCTCAGAATGTGAAACGCCATTATTTCTTCATAAGTTTGACAGTTTGAATCAGGGGAACACTTTTTCACGTTTCTTTGAATGAAGGATATTTTGCTTCGTTTAGAGGGGGGGGGGGGTGAGGGGGCGGCAGATTTCAAATTTGCCTACGGGCAGCATGGAGCTAAATTCGACCCTGGGGAGTCTGTTCAAAAATTTCGGATGGCCCCTCCCAAAACAATCGGCTGGATCCGCCACTGCTGTTATGTGGGTGTTCTCAATGGTGAGCAAAGTCAGATAACAGATTACCAAAGAGTGACTAAGGAAGTTACAGAATTGTTAGAAGAGGGTCAGAAGTTGCTTAAACTTAGAATATCCATTGAAATAGATAGTTATTTTGCAACCCTTGTCTAAGCCTACAAATATGCCTGTTGATTTAACTCCAGGTAAATCACTGTCCCAAAAGTCCCGCAAAATTATTTGTTCAAAAAACTGAAAAAGAAAACATAAAAAATAATAGTGATGATGAAAAGTAATTTAATATTAATTAAATACTCGGTATTATCGGTGACAGTGTGTTAAATGCCGGACTGTCTAATGTTTTGTATATTTAATCATGCGGAAATTACAGCTTGTTGAAAAAAAAATGGCCACAATAAGGCTATGAAAAATTTAAAAGAAATTTTTTATTGATATTAACGTAGAGTACAATTTGTAAAGAAGTGAATTTAAATATCATACATTAATTGTAAAAGGATAGTTTATAGTACAAAACAGCAACTGATATAATGAGTAGAATACATTTTGCATTATGATGATTTCTTGGAGTGAAAACAAATGTGATTTTTAAGACATCTTTGAGGCTCCATATTTCTAAAACTATTAAAGGATCAAATATAAAATTTTTGCCACATATTTACTGCTATATGAAGGGCGTACAGTTAAATTTTCATAGATTTCCGTTCAGTCCCTTTTCAGATATTGGATCTTAAATTTAGCATTTTTTCGCGAAGATGGCAAGTTTGACTAACTATATAAAAATATTGACTTGCTTCAGACGTTTCATACTGCTTCTGAGAGTAGTTTCATAAGATTCTATTCAAGGAGAAAAAATGTAAGAGTGAGTCTTACTTCCTTCTACTAATATTTTTAGGCTAAGAATGTAAAATTTCACACGGAAAATCTTATTTTTAAGGCAATGTTACACCATTTTTTTAAAAAACTTTTCAGAAGAATGACTACTATAGAATTTTAGGTCACTTTCTGCTCTATCTAAATGTTTTTAAATTATTTTGATACATTCATAAATAAAAAAGTTCTAAGAGTTTTTGTAAAGTACTACTTTCATGAAAAGTTATCTCCGCAGCTACCAAAAAGTAGCTGCCAAAAAAAATTCTGAAGGTTTAAATTTTTTTAAACCACCGTTTCAGACTCTCAATATAATAGTTAATTAACAGGCAAAAAAATTTTTTAATCAAAAATAGTGAGCAACATGGCCTGTATGATTTCACATTGATTGACCCCTGATGAATTATGTTCTGATCAGCCAAATGAGCTTTAACAAGTTGAAATAGATGACAAATCCTTGTTTGAATGAAAAAAATGATTTTACTATAGTTAGATTTTTTTTACAACAAAAAAGTGCGTTGCCCATTATGTAGACCCATTAGCGGATAGAATGCAAAGTTGGATTTCTAGAGTTTGAAATAAGTTCTCAAAAACGAAAGGAAATATGCTTTATCAATCTATTTTTCCTGAAAAATTGATAAAAGTGTAGTAAATGAGAATGAATGTGGGAAGTTGCTTATATCCAGTTGGGTTGAGCGGAACTTTAAGAACTACAACAAACGAATTGTTTGCATTTGACTTTTCAGGTTTTAAAAGCATATACTAGGCTCTGTCTTCTTTTTTATAAGTATACTGATACTTACATCTATCTTCCCTCTTTTTTAAAATTAGTTCAATTGATAAAACTCTTACTTTTACTATTGCAAGACAAGAAGCAAATAAATTAATTTTTGTGCTTGTCATCCTATTTTTTATTTTTATTTGTTGTAATTTTAGCTTCATTACGCTACTTTAAAAAAATTGTTGATAGTTTTATTTAAAAAACTAGTGGCACCCGCACGACTTTGTCCGCAGTAGAAAATTAAAAGGTCTTTTGGTTCGCCTGTATATGTACAAATAATGTGTGGTGAATTTCTCGCCAATTGGCTTGCCCATGTTGCGGTCCCACGTTGTGATAACTTGGTAATTTGCTCGTCCATCTTATGATAATTTTGTTCGGGAAAATGTTCTTAAAATTGGAATAGAAAAAGAACAAAATCGAATTTTCGAAAAATCGCTTTGAGGTGAACACCCCTATGCTACAAACTAATTATGTGCCAAATTTCATGAAAATCGGCCGAACGGTCTAGGCGCTATGCGCGTCACAGAGATCCTGACTGACAGAGAGACTCTTTATTATTAGTAAAGAATAGATTGTTCATTGTAAAATATAATGTATTGGAGAATAAGTAACTGACCAAAAGCATCATAAGAGTTCATTAAAGTTGCGCACATTTTTTTTAACGAATATCTTAGTGGAATTTAAAACAATGCTGTTTTGTGTTCATATTATTATGACGTAATAAAAAAAATTAGAAATAGTGTTATTTTCGAAAAACATTATGTAGAAATTCAACTAAATGTTATGTACTTAAAAAAAAAATCTGATAATTTACAGCAGAGGAAAAAGTTGAAAACTAAAGTGGGGATCAAGTAACCCCAGTCTCTCCTATGTGCCATCATATGATATTTAAATTTTCAAAATAAAATTTACAAATATATTTTTCTGAAAGCGTGGTCAAGGCTCCCCAGGTTAATCTGTATTTAAATAAAAAAAAATATTTAATTCTTTATTCATTGTTCGCTAGCTTAATAAATGTGTCTCACTGTTCCCACTTACTGTGTCTTACTGTTCCCCTCAATGGGGGAACAATGAGACGAAATTGCATTTTGTTTTTATTTTGTCTGAATTTGACTTTCTTCTTAAGTTTGTGGTTCTCAAACTTTCGAGGGAATACTATTCGGGAGAAAAAAAAAATCAATCATCATATTCATCTTTTAAATACACTACAACATACATTTTACAATTTGTTTTAAAAACTGCTACTTTTCGTTCTGTAAATATTTGGATTCAATGTGTGCCTTTACATAAGAATCAGCCAGAATAGTGTATTTTTTAGTGCCATGCGACTCGTATGCAACACGCGACACTCACAAGACTGTTTTCAATTTTTTTTAATTATTTTTCACAGCGGGAAAAAATTTTTCGGGCGTAATCATAGGAGCGAATCTTTTCCTAGATTTTACAACAAAAAAAAGTTTTAATCTTCTTATAAAAAAAAAAAAAAAAAAAAGCAGAATGAAAAGATACTTTTTAATGATTTTTGAAATATTTTTTTTTTTTTTTTTTGGGGGGGGGGGGGGCACGTCCAGTGCCCGATTTGAAATTTTGGAACTGTAAGCCCGATCCATCTGTGGGACCCCCTGTACAATCGAAGGAAGGGGCATAAGAAGCGCAGCCCCACATTTTTATGTTGCCTTTCCCCATCGTCATTTAACAATTTTAAACTTTGAGCCTCTCTTGCCATCCAAAATAATATTAGCGGATGCTCCTTTAGCCTCCAAATAAAAATAAAACTCGGAAACTGAGCAAAACTAAAAAAAAAAAAAAAAACTGTTGGGGAGGGGGCTTTCTACAAAATTGTTACGTGTAGGGGGAAAACGGTGGGCATATTCGGATTCAGGGGCCAAATTACATAAGAATCAGCCAGAATAATGCAAAAACATTTTGAAGGTTTTTTTTTTTTTTTTTTTTTTTTTTTTTTTTGCGGCACAGTGATATTGGTTTACTTTAAATATTATCAAAGCAAGCGAATAATTTTAAATTTTTCGTCTGGAGTGAGGGGAAAGGTGTATATGTTGCATACTCAGTATGTCATCTGCCATCAGCTCGGTTATTCCCTATTCCAGACTGATGAGTTCATCTTAAGGACAAAACTGCAGTCTTAGGATGAGATAACTGGGCTGTCGCGGTATATCAGGGTTGCCCACCTAAGGGGGGTCAGGACGCAAACTGCGCCATTAAAATTTTTAGGGGGGAGTTGTTTCAAGGAGTAATTTTCTCCTTTTTAGGGTGGGGGGGGGGGGTTACGCCCGTGCTTTTAAAGGAGGTGGGCATCCATGGGTATATCGCATGTAGTTCTGTCATAGCCCTGGCTAAAGGGCGTTAACTTAATGCTTAGTTAAAATGAATCTCACACAAGACACTATTATTACTATAATTTCAAAAAAAAAAAAAACATTTTACGTATCCTTACGTATCTTTAAAGTAATTTTTAAATTAGCTCCAATTTTGTATCAAGCGCATTGTTATCTTGTTGCTTCTAAATCATATTAACATTTGATTTAAAACATTTTATTAAAAATTGCAATTTCAATCTTTCAAGAAACCATGCACAAGCAATTTAGAAGAACTCAAAAGCGGACAATAAGCGCTTGAATTTGTTTATTGCTTTAATCTATTTCTTTGAAAGACAAAAGATGTATCAATAACTGATGTTTGACTGAAATATTTCATCGTACGAAGTTTGTTTCACTTTTTGAATTAATATTAAACTCTACGATGAAAATAAATATTAAATGTTCTTATTTCGCGAAGCTATAAAAAGTGTGCGTACTTTTGCAAACAGTTTTGTATTGTGTCATACTCTTCCTGAAATTTAAGTTCTGAATAAAAAATAACTATTGAAGAGGAATGTATTAATAAAATTTCTGCAATTATTTAAAAAGAAACCAAGCATTAAACGTAGAATGCAACTCAAAAATCGTATTTAACCTAACATTGTTGCCTATTATAACATGCGCGAAACTCACTGATGGGTGATAATGCAAGAAGCGGAGGTGGTTTGTTCAGTTCTAAGTACAAGTCTATGGGTTCATTCCATCAAATGGCTTTTATCACTTATTGGCGTAAAACAAAAAAATTTCCTACGACGGTGGTCATTAATGGAGGACACTAGGTCTTGCTTTTCCAATTTTGAATTATTATTGAGGATTACTCGACAGGTGGTCTTTCCGGGAATCAACACAATAGCTCTAGGTTTGTCATATTTGGGGGAGGTTTACCACATTAGTGGCAGTTGGGAATACACCAACAGTACAGAACAACAAAAGAAAACAAGCTGTACACATTTCCGCACGTGTAACTCTTTTATCGCACATTGGCTCAACAGGTGTTCTCCTTGCTTTAGAGGTTTATTGGGCAGGAATTGCAAGTGAAGGTGAATGAATTTTTCTCTCATAGTCACTTGAATTATATATACAGTCGAGCCTCCATATATCGAACTTCCAAACATCGAAATTTTCTATATATCGAAATCTCAGCAAATTTCAAGGTTCATTACATAGAAAAATTGTTTCTATTTATCGAAAAAATCTATATGTATCGAAATTTTTTTTCGAACATTCGTAGATTTTTTTTTTTTTTTTTTTTTTTTTTTTTCCACTTTCGACTGTTTGTATCATGAACAATGAAGGTTAGGGGAGAAAATTATGTTTACTAAAGGTTGCTAAGAAACTCATGAGAAATCTGGGTTTGAGGGATGCGTAGATCGTTCTGGAGTTCTTAAATTCCCTCAAGTTTATTTCAAATCTCAGTTGTAATAAGTAAAACACTGTAAAATCAGTTTCAAGTTATCCTTTTTGTCTGTTGATTATCATTCCTAGTCTCTTTAGCTTCAGTAAAAATCATTCAAGTTAAGTAGATTGATTTTTTACTTTTCTCTCGATTACATTGTCAAAACGAAAATCCCCTCATGTTGCGAATCAAGTTGAACTGCCGAAGAATGAAGATTTATGAAGGCAAAAAAATGTAATTTCTGTTAATTTTCCAGTTATTAACTTTCGTTTAATCCGATGCTCGTATAAATTAGAAATTGGGTTTCATGCACGAAAATTAACTTTAATTTTAATGTTTTAGGATATTGTTATGATAAAATAAGATTGTTTCTATATATCGAAATTTCTATATATCGATTTTTTTCCGGCAATTTGCTACTTCGATATATGGAGGTCCGACTGTATATGTATTTCTTTTTTTCGTTCTTTCAAAATAAATTTCAAGTCAATCTTTGAAAAAATTTCGAGTTAAAGGAAGTTAACTTCGAGACATTGAGCATAATTAGCATGGAATTAAAGACAAAAGGATCGGGACTTGATAAAAACTTCGAATTATGGTAATGTTTGAGCTATCGAGCTTCGAGTTACCGCGAATTGACTGTATATATTGCCATTGCGTCTAAAATGAGATACTGAACCCAGTGTTAGTTTGGCAATGTATTTCAAAATATTAAAATACACCCCGGGTCTGCCTCTCCTGTACAAACAATAATATGAAAGCCTTTTATTTCATGTTCAACGTGAGGGCCAATTAAAGATCCTTAAGCTATAGGTATGTTCCGCAATCGCAAAATTTGCGACACCACATTTTTTCTGGACCAATAAAACCTGTAAATTATTGAATTTCGGTAAATGATAGTAAATTAATAAATTTAAATTATCTGAGGTCTCACTCGCGAACATTTTTGATCATGTTACTCTAAGTAAATGTAGTGTAATTATAGTTTCAAAGAAAAAAAAATCTAAAAAATAACCGAAAAAATACAACTTGCCCCCCCCCCCCAGCCCCTCCTTTCTCATTTTTTTTTATTTTTCTGCTGTGCCACGCCATTGCCATAAGTCTACCAATGCGCAAGATGCTTTAGAAAACAGGTGGCTTTGTATTACGTATTTTCATCGATAAATTTTCTTTCATCATGACCCCCCCCCCCTCGAAACAAAGTCCTGGATACGGCCTTGATTCGTATTACAATATGTATATAGGATTATAGACTATTTATTTCCTATTCGACATTTGTAAGTGGTTAAAAAAAAAGGTGTAATATTATGTTTCTTAACGATCAAATTGGGTGCTTTTGAATTTAACTGGGAATTGAATTTTTGGCATATCCCCATACAATTTACTTTTACAACCAACATTGCTTTAAAAACCGAGATTAACAACTGTGCATTTTTGTTAGTGCACAAATCATTCAGAAGCGAAAATATCGTTTCTAAGGGGGCATAGGGCTGGTCAAACATAGTGCTGTGCGGGTGCGAGTATGCAGGAGCGTATATATATGATTTTATTTCGGGAGGGCCCCCAAGTCAAGTATTATAAGAAATTTCCAAACTTAACTATGAAAATAGCAAAAGCCTTGTTTACAATGAGTAGTTTTCAACTTATTTTGGGAGGGGCCAGGGCCAAGGACCCCTTTGGTCCCCCCCCCTCCCCCGTCCCTTAAATACGTCCTTATGTATGAGACAAGCTTACTGAAAACGGGACTTTTCCGTTCAAAATGAGCCATATGGTCACCTTATTTTGGCCAAGAAAAAATATTTTGTTGATTTTTGTTCGGTATTATTGAATATGATTTTTAACGCATTCATCTAAGACCATATACAGTCGAGTCTCGACTTAAGCGAGGGCTACGTTCCAAGACCCCTCGCGTAAGTCGAAATTTCGCGTTGTGGAAAAAGATATCCGTAAAACCTTTTATAAACATACCCAAATTATTTAACACACTTGTAAACATCACCACTGTTTTAAACCATTCCTTAACTATACATTTCCATTTTTTACATCAAGAACGGATTTTTTTTTTTTTTTTTAAAGCTGTTTTATTCGACATAAAATACTGTTGCGATGCAAAATCAATGATCAATGGGACAGAGGGACATAAAATAAACTAGTACGACACGTACAGTATACTAATAAAATAATTAACTATTTTGTACTGTACAGTAGATCCAGTAATGATATTTGTAACTTAAAAAGTGAAGATGATGATGATTTATGCTGCGTGATCAAACCGTTATCCGAATATATATTTTAAATACAGTCGCATCGCTAATTCTTTTATAACGGTTCCTTCTATGGCAACACCATTCATCCAGGTTTCTAATATATTTACAATACAAGAGCAGCTTCCATTTTCTTCATTTTTGCGTTTTGCTTAGACACTACTCGGCGAACTTTTATGGATTTCCTTGACTTTAAGTCCTTGAAACTTATGTTTTGTCACATACAATCGTATTTTGTGAAACAACCACGAATTTTGTTAGCGTTACTAAAAAGTTGTTATATTGCCGACTAATATAATGTAAAAAATATATGAATATTTTAGGATATATTTGACATTTCTTTTAATTCAGTATTGATTAAATGTATTTTAATTCGTAAATATAGCAATGTTCAGACTAGCACGCTGTGGGAACTTCAGCTGTCAGTGATGCTAAAAGAATGAAGGTTTATTTGCGGGGGAAAAGTATTTTTAGTAACCCATAACAAAGTCGATACTTACGCACCACGATTTCTTTCCGAAAATTTTCGCGTTGCTGGCGATTAATTCGCTTTGTGTCAAAAATTATTTACTTGGGAATATATATATATATATATATATATATATATATATATATATATATATATATATATATATATATATATATATATATATATATATAATATATATTTTTTTCTTTTTTTGGTGTGTTTGAAATAATCAGCAACATTTCTTTTACAAGATAAATGAGAACTCCACTCCTCAATCACAAAAATTAATCATTCAGTTGTCCTCCAGAACTTAGGTCCGCTACTGCTTAACTGCTACTACTGTTTGAGTGAGCTACTGCTAACTGCTGCTACTGCTTGAGTGAGCGCGTAATTGGCGATTCCAGCGGTCCAAGACGCCCTCTTCTGGCTTCACGATTAACCAAAATAGCCCTTTAACCGCTGTTCCTCTGAATAGCAATCGCATGTTAATCGAAGTCATTTGTTTTCGTATTTCCTAATCTCAAAAAAAGATTTTGGCGAAATTAACGAATTGTTTGTGTCTTAGATGAAATAAAGTTTCAATTAAAATAGCTCGGTTGTGGATTTTACGCTTGGTGATTTGTCTAGAGCCGTCTGTATAATGTGCTTGTTTACATTTGCACAGTGTTAAGTGATGGACATTTACTTCGCTAGTTATGCCTTATTTATGAGAAATGTCATCTTTGTTTCGGTCGCTATTATTGTGAAACATATTCCTGAATATAATGTTTAGTTTTGCTAATCGATATGTTGTGAAATAGCTTTTGTTACCTTTTTGTGATGTTGTTACTGAATCGTGCGTATCTTGAGTTTAATATGTTTTGGAGTGAAGATGATGCATTTTGAGCTTGAGAATTTTATTCAAGTGATTTGTTCCTGTCAACTCTATATGAATGATATGGATTTATACTTCGTTTTAACTAGTTGGATCGTTGCACAGTCAGAAGTGTTTTATAAATTTGTTCTGCCTTGCAAACGATCTTACTGGCATGTTGACATTTTAAATGCTGAATTTCCATGAGAGAATGAAGCTACAAGTACTGAAAATTCGTATACATAACTTCAAAACAGTTTCAGAAGAAAAATATTTCAATGAATGTTTCAGCAGAAAAGTATTACCTTTCGAAAGGTAAACACATCTGATAAAGGCTTGTGTTGTAAATTAAATCTGATTAAAGTGCTTCGCTGCAAATATTGATGTTGTCAAGGCCTATTCAAGAATAAAGCTCCTTAAGAATTTGCTACAAGAAAATTTTAATTAGTGTGTGACATAAACCCAAAATTACTTTGTTCTGAAATCTGTAAAAAATGAGTAAAATATTAAAAATTCTGAAGTTATAAATCGACTCCTCAGCCCCATCTTTTGATGAATATCCATCTTTTTTTGTTGTTTTCCTCTACCTTGATCTTTTAATTTTAATACTCTAAACTTGACGAATTTTGTTCGAAATTCAAGTGTTTGGCCCTGTTTCTCGACAACCTCTCTATACTGAAATTTAAATTTTCTTGGCATTTACAGCATTAATTCAGTGTTGTCCATTTTACAAAAACCTCTATCTCAAATTTAGTTTGCTGTTTTTTGAATTCAATCCCCAGCAATCTTTATCAATGGTAAAACTTAGTGACAGAAAAAATTTCCACCTGGTATTAGCAATCATATAATTCTCCAAGTTTTGTGAAACATGTAGCTCAAGGAAAACTATATGTACAAAGATCGTGTTTTCCATCAATTTCATCCACTCGGAGACTGGGGGGAAAGAGGGCATTTTTGAGGAATGAAAATGAATCTAGAGTCTTACTTTCGAGTCCACCGGTAACAGTTTTTTTTGTTCTATTCCTTCATATGTTTAAATTGCTTTGATTATTGAAAAAGTAAAAAATATCGACATTTTTGAATGAAAATCATTGAAAGATAATTTTTATCCTTGAATGATGCATGAACTTGCTGTCGATACTATCTCTTAAATTTAAAACGTGTAATCAAAGCATCATACTATAGAATGTTGAACGATATCAATAAAAAAGAATGTCAACCCTTCGACTTGCTTATTTTCATAACTTTTATCAAAACTCTCTCAAATTTTCTTCTGTCCCGTGGAATCGCAATATGTAATGGTTGTTAATTATAATAAATTTAGCATTTTTTGTTGAAAATGCTAAATGTTGTAAATGTTTAAGAGTTATTTTTAAAATGTTCAACTCGATCTCCCTACCTTAATTATTAAATGCTGTTAAAAGTAATGTTTTTGGATGCAGCACAAATTCATTAGGTTTTTATTTATTGCTTGTAAAAATCAATCATTTTTTCATTCGGACACTTTATTGCCAGGCACAATATGCTGTCCAGCAACAGTACCAGGCTTTAAGAAACACTCGTTCGGTGACAGTAAAAAGCATACCATTACACGATTAATGATTTACTTTAAAGTGCACATGTCGGAAATGCATAGCATTAATCGGTTATTAAATTTACATTGATTCTATAACTCGGCATACATTATATCCTTTAAAATTATGATAGTTGTTGCAAATACTAAGGCATTTTCCTTATCTTGGCTCTCAACATAAACGCTGGATTGGATTCATGGCGATAGCGATTGAAGAAAAATAGTCAAAACTTCATTCTTATATTAAATAGAAAAAATTTTGTTCCATGAAGTATCTAATCAATTACTCGACAAAATGATTCAGTTAAAAGCAGCTGTTAATATCTAGTAATCGTATTGCTAATGGAAGAGATGAATTAAATACCGAATATTCGATAAAAATTTGAACAGAATATCTAATGTTGAGTTATTTTTTTTAAATCTGTATGTTATTTTTTTAATACCAATTGAAAATAGTTTATCTATTTTGTGTCTAATGTGAAATTTCAATCTAGTTCCATTTAAAATCCTAATAGCATAATCATTAATAAAAAATAAATAAAGAAAATCATTCCAAAAGCAAATTAATATAACTCCTGATTAAGGAACTAAGTTAGGGTCATCAAAATTCTGCTAAGAAAGTATTTTCTTTCCAGTATATGGATTCATCTGATAATCATGATCTAACTAGGTCAGTGGTCGGAAGTAGCGGCGCTACTCTGTCATAGCTACAGTCGGACACCGATTTAACGAAATCATCGGGACTGAAACTTTTATACGTTAAATTGGGGTTATTCGTAATATCTGGGTGATAAAAAAATTTAAAAAATAATGCACTCAATCTGTCACAAAGTTACTAGAGCCAAACTCAATTTTCTTTTGAAATTGAAAAAAAAAAAATCATCAAAATTTAAATTTTTAAATCTATTTTGATTCAAATACTCTTATTTTAGTGGTACCGCAGGCTTTGCCCGTAATAGAAAAATTAAAAGGTCTTTTCATTCGCCAGTGTATTTACAATGTTATCAATGTGTGGTGAATTTTCTCGCCAGTTGACTTGTGCCCATGTTACGGTTCTACGTTATGATAACTTCGTAATTTACTCATCCATCTTATGATAGTTGTGTTCATAAAATTGGAATAGAAAAAGAACCACTTCGAATTTACGAAAAATCGCTTCGAGGTGCACAAACCCATACTACAACCTAACTTTATGCCTAATTTCATGAAAATCGGCCGAACGGTCTAGGCGCTATGCGCGTTACAGAGATCCAGACAGAGAGATTTTCAGATTTATTATTAGTAAAGAAGACAGGCAGCGGCTCTTCCTACCCGCCTACTTCCTCTAGATATGTCTGTGGGCATTAACTGAAACATAAAACGAGAAATATGAATACAGTCAACTCTAGACAACTTGAAGTTCTAGCAACCAGCTAAAACCTTTGAGTTATGGGAAGTTCCCATAGCCTTGCCAAGGGTTTGAGGCCTATTGTAAACTTCAAGATGAAGGAATATTAGACTTATGAGGTGTCAAGTTATCTCAAGTTAACTGTAAAATTTTCTTTTCTCTATAAAATCTTCTTTTCCCGAAAACTAAAATTATATTGACATTTACACTTTGCAAACCTGACTCCCCCCCCCCCAGTTTTAGCTTCGATATTTTAATATTTCTTCTTGGAAAAAATAAAACTGGTTTTTGCCAACCGTAGTTCAAACTGAAATAAAAGTTAGTGAATGTATGAGAAATACTTTATTTGAGTTACATTTTATGTGCACTTAAAAAGTGACAGCACAACATTTAAACACAATAAAATTGTAGCAGATATATCAATATGTAGATCAACTCACTATCAGTGCCACTCGGTAAACTACAAAAATAGATTACCTCTATTAATAACGAGGCTTGCAAACTTGTTAAACGGTGATTCTTCTAGAAGAAAGCTTGTTTTGACAATGATTGATTTGATTAGCCAGGATTAATTTCATTTTTAATTACTTTTTAAGTAGATTTGCCTACAGAAAAATTCCAACAATTGTGACATGGACTGTACTAAGAAATATATTTTCACAGGTTTCAAAAAATGGGATGTTTTGTTTCCAGTTTTCAGGTTCTTCCAGCCAATCAATCCTAAATCAAATTCTCTCTGAAGCAATAGCAAAGAACATTTTCTAATTTCTACTCCAATTTTATCCATAGCACTGTGATGCCGAAATAATTGATTAGCAAGTTACCAATATGACAGATAATTTTGTTTATTAAATCTGCCAATAATGATAAACCAGCTAGTTTTGAAAGGAACAAGTGTGATACTTGAATTAAATCTTCTGCAAAAATGACAAGAACAGAGTCGACGAAATTCTTTTTGTCCACATAGTTCTGCATTTGCTTGCCAATGCACCAGGGTCCTTTAACTTGAATACAATAACTATAAACTTTCTTGTTGTTACATCACTCTACGAGGGTCCCCTCTTTCTATCACTGAAGTGATTTCCCGATGTATGGGGCCCACGGATCTTGTTGTTACAGTGGCCGCCGCTTATATGAATCAACTTTCTTCTAAACAGCTTCAATAAAGCTGAATTTTGTTATTTTCGACAATTTGATATTATCAATGCAGTTTATTCAATTAACCGGTATACACTGTATTAGCCTTACTTTAGTCATCTTTTGAATCACAGAAAAAAACCACAACATGAAAATTTTACTATGATTAAAATATAAAGTATGTAATAATAAATATACTCTTTTGAGCTCATTTGCAACTTATAGATATCAAAAGTCTCCAACTAAGAGTACTTTTAAACCCTACAAATCTATGTACACTGAAATCTCCCTACCACAAACTTCAAGGAGCTTCACATTTTGTACATTGCACCGGGAATTTTGTTGCAATGGAATTTAAGCAATGCATTGAAACTCAGACCAGGAATCAAATTAATTTTTTTACGTTGAAAAGAATATTTCATTGAAAGTTCGTCACAACGGGATTTCATTCCCTGTATTCTTTTCAATCAAACCACTTGAGACTTTTGTAAAAAGTTTTCAATACATCACAAACTGAATACAAGGATGTAGCAATAGAGTAGAGGACATACCCCTCCCCAAAACTTAGAAATTTCCCCTTTTTTGACTAAAAACAAACCATCTATCTTTCCGTGTTTGTTTATCCAACTAAACATGCATATATGTATGGAAGTTTTTTAGAATTCAATTTTTATATCTCAAGACCATTTTTAAAACATTAATATTTCTCATAAGATATTTGGACATTGGATAATTTTTAACGTTCGATATATAAGGGGAGACAAAATTTATCTATCATGTGTAGTATTTTCAAAGTTTTTGTTTTTACCTATGCATTATCAAATGCTAAAATTAGTCTGAGACTGTTAGATGTTTGCACTTTAGTTTTACATTTCAAATACCACTCATTGAGTATAAACAAAGCCACTATCGCAATGTGTACTTCTGATAAAATTTTTAAAGAAAGTGCATGGAAATGAAGAGAAATTAACTTGAAATAAGTAAAAATGAGCAGTGAACAAAAGCGTATTGCAGTATCATTTGATTTTCAAAACATTCCGCTGTAACGAATCTCTTCTGCCAGAAAATGTTTAAAATAAAAAAAGCACAGGGGGTACAATTATCTTTTTGCAATTAAGAGATAAAAAACACTCGAAACATGCAATGCGGAGTCAAACGCTATATCAGTAACATTATAAATTCACACCGATAACGTAAACATAACAAGGAAGCTATGTTAGTACTACTTGACATTAATGACAGTTGTACAGATATTATACTACAACACTGGACGAAACTATACATAATACCCCCCTAATACTGAAATATATAAAAATACTGCACAAATAAGAGATTATTATGTAAAAAGAAATGCGAAATAGGCTAGAGCTCGCAACAAATGGGAAAATCAACAAAGCTTGCTATGTAAAATGCGATTACGGCCACGGTTAGTTACAGGTTTCGGTCCGACATTGATCATCCGGGCAACGCCCACTTTTTCTCATTGGAATCGCCAATAAAACCGCGAGTGAACCGAACTACGAAATCGAAAGAAAGACGACATTCATCCGGAAATTGACGTCATTCCTCACAGAGAAGATTTCACCGGAAGAGGGAAAATCCCATTCGGTCACGTGACTTGACTGAAGTCTCTTGGTTACGTCGTTTGTTTACATTCTGTACAATAAAAAGACGCTGTCGGCGTTTCTCATCCTTGATAAAATTATTCTAGTGTTACAAGACAAGTGCTTTCACCTTTTTGTCTACTGAATTATGAGTTCTGAATCGGAAAACAGAGTGCACCGTAAGTTAGGTTCATTCTTCAATGTTCTAAAATGTATTTTCTTTTCAACTGTGATGTTGTTTACTTGAATGGCTGACATTGGAAATGTCTCGAAGAGTATATAAATTATTAAGTGTAGCAAATATCATTCAAAATGTTATTGATGCTGATAGAAGTGATCAGAAAAATTTCAATTTATTATCTACTATTTCACTTGAAAACCAGCTATTGCATGTGTGTTAGATTGCAGACTTTGTCTTGAAATCCATCAAAGTACAATCGAACTCATTTATAACGAGTGCGAAGAACCGTGATATTGCTCGTCATAACCAAATGCTAGTAAAAAACCGGCTCGTAAATGAAATCACAAAAAATAATTTACTTGATTTGTTAGCTTTTTTATTTCTGTACAATAAGTTGGTTAATTTACTTTTAACAGTTATTGTCTCTTTCTTGTTGTATCTCGAGAAATACGCATGACCCAGAAAATATCGCCGTTTGTATCCCTGGCTTTGAAAAGTTTTAAGTTTTTCTGTACATCAAAAGCAGGGTTGGCAAAAACCCGGGTTTTTTTAAAAAAGCCCATGGACCCAGGGTTTTTTGGTTTTTTTTAAATAAAACCCAAAAAAACCCAACTAAAGCTGGGTTTTTTAAAAGAAATGTGGGTTTTTTTGTATTTTTTTAAGGAAAATGTGGGGTACTTGTAGCATATAGTAGCGTAAGTATATGGACAAAGCACAAAAAATGTCTTGGGGTAAAAAAAGCTGGAAAACTATTTAAAATTGAGCGTTTTCTGAAGATAAGTATAAAAGACGATGAAACCCAAGAATGGTGAAGTTTCAGATTTTTTTGTTTCCCTGCTTATTAACAGTTAAGGCAAAAATACTTCTTGAGTGATAAAATCTATTGTTCATTTTCAATTACTACATTTTTTTTTTTTTTTTTTTTTGCGTTTTGCTTTATTGTATTTCATTTTGTTATGCAAAACTACTGTAGAACCTCAAGCAGGGTTGGCAAAAATCCGGGTTGTTTTTAAAAAGCCCATGGATCCAGGTTATTTTTAAAAATAAAACTCAACTAAAGCTGGGTTTTTAAAAGAAATGTGGGTTTTTTGTCTTTTTTTAGGGAAAATATAGATACTTGTAACATATTGTAGCGAAAGTATATGAACAAAGCACAAAAATTGTCTTGGGGAGAAAAAAGCTCGAAAATTCAGCATTTTCTGAAAAAAGTATGAAAGACGACAAAACCCAAGAATGGTGAAGTTTCAGATTTTTTAGTTTCCATGATTATCAGCAGTTAAGGCAAAGTTACTTCTCGAGTGATAAAATCTATTGTTCGTAGTTTGTTTTTCATTACTACGCTTTTTTTTTTTTTTTGAATTCTACTTAATTGTATTTCATTTTGTTATGCAAAACTACTGTAGAACCTCAAGTAGTTTAAATCCCTTTCTACTGAATTCCCGCTTAATCAAGACATTTCTCTGAATTTTATTTGCCCGTTTTTCTATTTCTGTGTACAGAGTAAGAAATATTAAACTTTTTCGTAAGATAATGAAAATACTGTACATCCTATTCTGTTTTCTCTCCGACCGTTTGTAACACCTGTTAAAAAAATATACCTTGTTTATTCGAAATTTGTGACGTGTTGGCTTGCAGAAAAGAATTCAAATGAAAGCCTTTTAGCTAGAGTGGTTTCCTCTGTACAATCTACAAATATTGAGAAAACTAGACGTGACAGGATTTAGTCAAGATAATTTGATTTATTTATTGACCAGTTAAAGAAAAAAGTTAAATATATTTATTTAAAATTTTTGAAATATTTTTTTAATGTCATTAAGAGTTAAGAAATACTATTAAAGTTCAAAATTCATTTTTTATGTCCATTGTCTGTGGTGAAGAACAAATAAAAAAGAAGTTTAAATTGTGAAAGTATTTAAATTAATTAATTTTTTTGGAAACTTCTCGGAAAATTTAAAAAAACCCAAAAGTGGGCTAAATAATGGGTTTTTTTAAATGGGTTTTTTCAAAAAAACCCTTTGGGTCCAACCCAATTGGTCCAATCTGGCCAACCCTGATCAAAAGCCATTGATTATGTTGAGGGTGGTGCAGTTTGAAATTCTTCATTTTTGTCGTTTTCATTATTTTATTCATTTGCTTTAGCTTGAGTTTAAGCTACAATATCCTTGGAAGAAAGCAGACTCAGATAATATAGACGAACACTGGAACGCCATTTGCAGAAAAATTTTGAAGTTTACTGACAATTTTGATGTTATTGTATTTTGTAGTACAGTCGAACTCGCTTATCATGTGCAAAGGGACCACGATATTTGCTCATTATAAACAAGGCCTCATAAAGAATGGGTTTATGAAAAAAAAATCATAGTTATTTTGATATTTGTGTACAGTACCAAAGAAGTTGTTTTTTTGCTTTGAGCTGTCTGACTGTCTCTTTTTTGTTGTTTTTGAGGAACGTGTGTAGCCCGAAAAACATTGTCATTTGCGTTCGTGGCTTGAAAATAGTGTGAAGTTTTTCTGTACTTTAGAAGCCATTGTGTATGTCAAGGACTGTTGGATTGTTCACGGGATTTTTGTCTTACTTATAACTTTCAAATAAATTTAAAATGTTTATGGAATTTTTCCAAAAGTAGGACAATCTTTTCTGAGGTGGAAATCAGCGGAAATTTTATGAAATGGTTGTTATGAATGTTTTTGCTCGTTAACAGCGAGTTATGTTCCCATAGACTTAACATTAAACCAACCAAATCTGTTTAATTTCCTCGCTGAATCCGAGTTCTGATATCAGGGCTCATTATGCAAGTTTGACTGTATCCTTTTTTTTTTTTTGGCGAGCTACAAATGTTTTTTGCAAATTTTGAGTGACTCTCAATTAGTAATACTGAAAAAAGATAAAATATAATTGAACAAACATACTGATTGTGTAGTGGTACTGTGCTAGTTTATAATTTTAGTTTTACCATTGGCAGTGACATAAGACTTGGGAGAAGTACAGTAGTTTTTTGCAGAAAATTTTAAAGAAGTTATTTCAGTTCGTATACAGTTTAAATTTTATCTAGGTCTGGATGAAAGTATCTTTGAAGTGATAACACTGGCGTAAACAAATATATAATTTTCAAATCCTTCTATCTACTCTACAAAGTAGAAAAAGAGGGCTGTCATCACTTGTTCTCAGGATTTATGAATCACTACTAACTTCGGTTAACTTTGGAATGTTAAACCAGAGCTGGAAGTCAATGGAAGTTGGGTCAATAAAAGTTAGTCAATAGACTTTAGGCAGGGTGTGCTTGTTAAAAGCAAATTACACTCCATAGACTTAACATATTGTGGACCGGTGAAATATGAATGGGTGTTCTTGATGGGCAACATACTTTCACATGGTATGACACATATGAAATTCACATGCAACATACAAGACAGCCAGGTTATCACATCCAGAGACTACAACTTCATTCTTATTAGAACTCATCAGTCTGGATTAGTGAATAACCGATCTGGAGGTAGATGTCATCTCATTGAAGCTGAGAGCACCAACAAACTGGTAGATAAAGGAAATTTATCTGACCAGTGAATCTCAGCAGCATGGTCCGGTTTGACTCAAAAATTGAAGGCGAAGCTTGGGGATTTGACCCTCCTTGTAAGTTACCTCCCCTTACTAAATACTCAAGCTTCGCCTTTAATTTTCGAGTTAAGCCGCACTATGCTGCGGAAATTCACTGGTTAGATAAATTTCCTTTATCTACCAGTTTGTTGGGCCCTCTCAGCTTCAATAAGATGACATCTGCCTCCAGCTTGGTGATTCACTAATCCAGACTGATGAGTTCTATTAATAATGGAGCTGCTGTCTCTGAATATCATTACCAAGCTGTTTGGTATATTGCTTGTGGTTCTGCCTTAGCCCTGGCTTAGGGCTACATATGACTGCTACATATACTTACTGCTACATATGAAATTTTTTAGAGACGTTTAAGTCAACGGGCTATATGAGCATTTAGAACCAATAAGAAATTCCCTAAAAAATATAAGAGATGGTATAAAAATTACTGTTGTACATTGACACCTAATGATGCTCATCACTGGTCATTTTTTAAAACTAGAAAATCACAAAAATTATTGTGACCGGTTCACAATGTGTTTTGAACCAACCAAGTATTGCCGACCTCTTTGTTAAATCAGAGCGTGTTGTTTGTGAGTTCGACTGTATTTACTATTTTAAAAGTAACCTATCTCTAGGTAATGCTGTGGTATTAACATTGCATTTTGCACTACTATAGTTTTCACAGAAACACCAGCATTTTAGTCATATCAGTTTTTATAAGTTTCACTGAAAATTCCCGGAAAATAAAATGCTGAACTTAAATGTTGAGTAACAAGCTAAAAAGTTTTAAAATAAAATGGAAAACTAAGATTCAGGCTTAATAAATTTTTATTAAAATATTGTAAAACTTAGATAAATGGCAATTTAGCACTTCTTCATAATCAAAACAATGCACTTTATTTGGCAATAAGCTTTTGCGGTTTAGTCCTTGAGTGGTAATAAAATGTATACAAGTGCAAGCTGCCTTGTGGGGAGTATGGCTAATAATTAAAAAGCAGTAAACTTCAGATAATCCGCTGAATAGGATGGCATGGTAACAGCGGATAAGCTGCAAAATTGCTAAAAAAAAGTAAGACTAGCTTAAGCAACAGCTTGAAAAAATTAATAATACTGGTTTGCACTAAACTCTAGGTTAAAATAGTAACTGGGTACTGTAAAAAATATATGCAAATGCTAAAAAAGGGACTACTAATTATTTCAAATGCATTACAGACATATGCAAGCAAATTCTACAACCAGATGACCTGAAACAGATCGAGTTAGGTTATACCAAAAAGGTATAAACTAGGGGAGGGATTTTTTCAAATGAAATTGATCTGGTAATTCATTTATGCGTGTAAGTAGTGTAGATCTAAAGCAGTAATGTAGATAAAGCAGAAGATAAACAAGTGCACTAATAATGTCTTCATCAGAGGTCAAAAACTTCATCCCTCATGACCTGGATTTTCCTTTCTGTTCTATTCTAAACTTTATCATTTACTTTAAATTCAACAGACTTATACAGAAAGCGAAATGTTTTTTTTTTCTTTGTTTTATGAAAAACCTTTCCAGTGTAGAAATAGTCTGCAGACTCAAAGCTGCAATGCACATCATGGCATTGCACACAGTTTCTGCTACTGGAATTTGAATTATCACAATATATACACATCATGTATATACAATTTCAGTAAAACCTCAATTAACCGAGCTTCATTTAACATATGTTTCTGTTAACTGAATCGAAAGTAAAGTCTATTTAAAAAAAATAATGTAAATTTAATAAAATGTTGGTTTCTGTTCCAGTTTATTGTATAGCTATTAAAGCAGAAAACAACACTGGTCATAATGTTTTTAAATTTGTTTGCATACCTGTAGGGGGAGGTGGGGTACCTTGGACCGGTTTCAATTTTAATATTCTATTAATATTTTATTTTATTTTTTATGACCAACAAATAGCACCTATGGTTCTACAAATCCTTTAATGAAATCACATGGTAGGGTCAGATGGGGTAAAATGGGTATAAATAGCCTACTTTTGGATTTTGACTCAAATATTTTTGTCAAAATATTTTGTAACTAAATTTTTTTTTGTTTTATGTATACATTACATATGTTGAGAGTAGAACTAAATGATTTTCACACATAATTTGATACAAATTTATTTTTGAGAGGAGTGTTTATGACTATATGTTTTCTATACCCATTTTACCCCACGCAGGTGAAAATGGTAGCCTGTGGGGAAAATGGGTATTGAAGTCTAAGAAGTGATAAAAAAGCATACTATTTGTTCAATGCAGTGTGATAATATAGACTTAAGAGTCAGTTAACAAAATTTTACAATTTAATTTAAAAAAATAGTGCAAACAGTAACTTTGACAAAATATTAATGAGGTTTCTTTCAATGCATGATATCCATACTTGTCATTCTTTGAAAAAAGTAATGGCCTCTATTGTTAAATTGTGGCTCATTAATTATTTCTATTATTTGATGTTTTGCAATGAAATCCATGTCGTCTATATCAGGAAAAATAAGAAAAATCCCCCATCTTGGATTTTTTAAAAATATTTCATCGCATAATATTTCCCTCAACAGCCAGATATTTGCCAATAAATTCTTTCTTGCTTGTTTCCTCTAAGTATAATATTTATACCCAGGCACCTGTGGTTAAACTTTGCTTCATAAAAGCATATTTTTAGCCGTTTCTATTCAGATACTTCCTCTGAATGGGAACTTTCTTTTTCCACTATTTTTTATTTTCTTGTTTTTTAATTCATTATTTTTTTCACTTTCAACTCTTCGCCTTTCTGAAACATTTTTGTCAATACTTCCTGTATTTGCCAGCATACATTTAATTTGTTTTAAATAACTCATGCAGGTAGTTGTCAAATCTGAAGCTCTTGTTGAAATTGCGGACGATATTGCACTTTTCAAATCTATATAAGGTGACGAAATCGTGCTTTGTGACGTATAATTTTCGGATTGAAATGAGGATGTGTTCTGAGAATTTAAAGGTATATTAGAGAAATTTGTAGCATCTGATTGCAATCAAATACAACTGTGACGACCAGCAACAGGCTGGGCCCAGCATATTCTGAGGAAATAGTTATTTTGTGCGAAGTGCACGAAAACTCTAGAATAAGTATACCACTGGCTTCTTATTATTTGTTATGATGGAGCGAAGTTTATTTTATAAAGTCATGGCATTGCATACTTTTATGTTTCAATCATTTTAAATTAACCACAAATGAAATAATATTCATTTAAAGGAAAATATGCTGTTGTATCTTTTAAATCAAAAGCCTAACCATATACCCATTTTACCCCATTTTTAAAATATAAGATTAAAAATTGAAAAAAATCTTTTTTTTTCTTCCTTGTAAGTTGAAGCAGCAACAAAAATGTCCAACTAAAGATATTATGACACAGTAATAAAAATTTCTCAAAAATCAGGAGCTAGAGATAGAAGTTTAAGCAGACAACATGCGACTTGAATTTATCTACTTCAATTTAAAGAGTTACCTCTCACTAAAAAATAATCTATTGGAAAAATATATTTTGTGAAACAGAATTCAGAACAGCCAAGTATAATGTCCCCTCAAAAAAATGCAAATTTAATTTAAAATAATTTGTTTTTAAAACCATATATTTTGACTACCCATTTTACCCCACCTGACCCTACAGTTCTATTGAACAAAAATTATTCCATAAAAAGTTATTTCAGTTGTCCTGAGTAGTTTTCAAAAAACTATAACTTTATTTTTTTTAATGGTTTTCATCAAGATTGCGGAAAAAAAAATTGAACTTTTTTCTTAAAGTAAGTTCTTTTAGTTCACAATAATTGGCATTTTTTTCATTTTTTGTCAAAAAGAAAAAGCAAATTATTACATCACTTTTTTCAGACCAAGAATGTGGGGTAAGTTGGTCCGCTTTTTCTGGGTCACGTTGGACCGGACCAACTTATCCCCCCCCCCCCCATAATTTCAAAAAAAAAATTTATTATAACAATATTCTAAGTGTTTGTATATTATACATTTATTTCATTTCATGTTACACATGTTTCAAAATAATAATAATAAAATCTTAGATCAAAAAAGGCTAAGATATATTTTATAACTATTTAACACAAATTATACTAAATTAATTTTACCCAAAGGTTTATTTCATATCTGTACTTTTTTACTATTTATATTTTAAAATATACTTCTAAATTTTTGCAGACAATTGTTTTCTAGGAGTAAAATATGCGATGCATGCTATAATAAAGTTCCCATATTAAACGTTTTTTTTTTTTTTTTTTTTTTTTTGGCTACACAAGCATTCTACATTGAAACAAAATAAAACAAATTATTGATTAAAAGAATAAAAAAGTTACTTTAACTTTAGATTATCTAATTTCATTTTTTATATTTGATTTTAGAACACAAAGCTATACTTACTAAAAGCTGTCAATTTTATTGTTCATTTCCTTTGAAATATATGGTATTATTATAGCAGGATTCTTTTCTTTTTGGAGTTTTTTCATGCAATGCAATGAAGAAAAAAAGAGCTCCCCCCCTTAGCAAATATTGATGCAACTTTACATGAAAGTGACATATGACTTAGGGCCGGGCGATGTAGGAATTTCTACATCGTGATGCATCGCCAACCTTACATCGCGATGCATCACGATTCAAGGTTTCTTACTTTATTTTAAATAAACTTGTTTTTGATTTACAAAATATATGCAAGGTATAAAATTATATATCATGTCAGATACGAATTAACAGATTTCAGCACCAGAAAGAAATTCATTTTTTTTTAAATATAAAGCAGTGCTAAAAGCGCAAGTTAATGAAAAATATGGAAAACAAGTTTTGAGAATACAATGAGCCTGTTTTTTCAATGCAAAAAGATGTAAGTAAATGGATGTAAAGTCATGCATTCCATTGAAAAGCTCACATATTCTTCATTTAAAAAAGGATCCTTGTAATCAGTAACGAGATAGGAGGGCCGGACCGGGTGACACTCAAAGACGACTGTAAAAAAAAAATATAAATACTTTAATTCTGAAAATGTACACCAGTATATCTTAAATTATATTTAATCTAACAAATTTAACAAAAATAGAGTGCCCAATATTGCAGGGGGAGGAGGAGGTTTCATATAGCATCTAGGATTTTGCATAAAATGTATTCCCAAATAATATTTGTTTTCCAAACTTTTGTTGTGCCACAAAAATAGAACTGAGTTGTTATTGAAAATTATATAAATTTCATATTTACATAATACCTTTATATATATATATATATTATATATATATATATATATATATATATATATATATATATATATATATATATATATATATATATATATATATATATATATATTGGGGGGGGGGTGACGCTGCGGAGTTACCGATCCGTATGACATCTGTGCTAGGAACTCTGTTTCTTGTAACACCAAAATACATGTTGTATTTTTTGTTGCTATTTTGCTCTTTAAATTTTGTTTTTTTTTCAAGCAAGTGACTATATGATAAACTACTAATTCATCTACTTATCTTTCGTCTATAACTAACCAGGGAACTATACGACTTCAGTAATCATGGAAAAGGTTCAAAATGGTCGCATTCGAAAGAGCATATTCAGACAATTTTTTGACCCATAAATTGTGTGCCCTTGTCTCTTCGTTTTGTAGATATAGGGGCTTAAAAGTCTGCCGAAATCTCAAGAAAAGTCGCCAGATTTAAAGACTTGGCAAGAAATTTAAAACACCGCGCGATTCCATGGTCTACATCTTGCAAGGCATCTCATTTCCATTTTGGGAGATTTGCAAAGCGTGTGAAAGATGTGTTGCATTAATCCCTTACTTGTGCGTGTTAAATTAAAGGAATTACCATCAAGGCCTATGAAATGAAAAGTAGTAAGCTTTATCCAGAGGACAGGCACGTAGCTAGAACTTTGTTAAGGGAGGGGTCCAAGGTTGCACGAACTTCAAAAGAGGAGGCATGCTAAAGCAGAATTAGTAGCTGATAATTACACAAGACTAAGATGAATCCAATTAAAACTGATCATTAAAATATGATAATTAACTAAAATTAATTAAATAATTGAAATTAATAGAGTCATTAGTTAAAACTAGTTAACAAAAAGTTTATGTTAAGTGGTAAATTAATTATTATCAGTTTGTAAATTAACATTAAACTGAAAGTTATCACATACAAATTTCCAAATATGGGTGAACCTCTGTCCTCCTGAAAATAAGTGATATATTTTCTATTAATAAAAAGGGCACAATAAAAGAAAAACGGAAAACGAAAACTGTTCTAGAAATTACTTGGAAAATGCATGCGATAATTTAATAAAATATTAAAGCTTTGTAATATATTTCAACAAAATATGTACATTTGTACTTATGCCATTTTATTTGAAAACTAGAAAGTCACCCGTCAAGGCATAACGGGTGGAAATTGCTTCAACTCTTCTTCATTTGAACGAAGCAATTGCCTGTTTGGTGATATTTTGATAGTTGAAATTTTAACTCTAACACCAGTGGATTAACCCTAAACTCCAGTAGATAGCGTTCATTGTTTTCGTTTCTTCACTACTCTGATATGACACAGTCTTACCAGTATAACTGTTCAAGTTACCCGATCGAGTTCAGCCTTGTCACAATAAAGCCTTTCCTTGCATGTTTAACATTACCAAAACATATTATCGAATTACATATCATGCCGTGGTGCGAATTCATTGTTGAAACACGCGGGTTACTCGATCATCGGCATTATTTATATGAGGATAAATAAATCTATATCTATGGAGTCGAATGTATAACTATATGAATGTTACATAACGTAACTCTGTCCGATTTGAACAACATTTCAGGCAAAATCCCACAACTCTCTCAACGAAAATATTAACAAGGTTTCATTAAAAAAGCTTGAATTAGTTTTTATTTATTTACATTTATTTATAATATTCATTATTTATAATATTTATATTATAAATAATGAATTATTCATAATATTATTATTATATTTCATTTATTTATAATATTTATTTACATTTATTTATAATTATATGTAAAAGAATATTATAAAGGAATATTTTTATAATATTCTTTTGATAACACGAAATAGAATGATATTTCCAATCTTATCCGTTTTCTAAGTATCATTCCTAATCATCAATTAAAAGCTTGAACAAACTATTAAATCTTTGAGGGACGGAGGCTTCCTTTGTTGCAACCATTTTTTATATATATATTTTTTCTTTCTTCAGCCAACTGACACAGAGATTTCAGTTAGCTGAAAAAAAAGAGAAGCAAGAAATAAATGGTGTTCTCAAGTGAAGTCGCTATTCCTCAAAGGTTGAAAGCTGTTTGAAAAAATTTTAAATATCGGAAAAGGCGTATTGCCGTTTTTTATCATTATTTTTTTCTTTCTAACGGGGCTGTGTTAGAGGCTTTAGCCTTTTGTGGAACAAGTGTGAACCAACGATATGGCATTCAGTCATTCATATGCCACCATTAAGGCGCGGATGTGAATGTCACAGGAAAATTTGATGCCCAGTTTCCACCAGATGGAGACACCTGAGGTCTCTTCGATGCGAAACTGCAAAAGGAATTTAATTTTGTCAAGAGTATTCGCAGTCAAAGGATCTAAGGGATCTTTTACGTGCCGATTAATGAAATGTATACCTAATGAATTAAATTAAGCATTTGTGTAATTTTATTTTAACAACATGTTGTTAATTTTAACAACAATACATATCATATTTTACGACGCAGGTAATGATTTTTTTTCTTCAATACGATGTTAGCAAACCACTCTATTGCAAGAAATAGTAAATATCTTTAGCTTGAAGAAAATAAGTGTTTAAAAAAAGGCAATATATAAAAGAAAAGCTCAAAAACATTTACCTCGTATTCACCTTTTTTGTTTCTTTGCTTGTAACGCAGTAAATAGCGGTAATTTTCACCTAGTAATTTACACTGAAGTGACAAAATTCATGGGATAGAAATATGCAAATATACAGATGGCAGTAGCATCGCGTAGAACAGGTATAAATGCGCAGTGCTTTCATTTGTGTTCAAGTTGTTCATGTGAGGAGATTTTGACGTGATTATGACCGCACGATGGGAATTAACAGATTTTGAACGCGGAATGTTAGTTGGAGCTAGACGTATGGGTTATGCCATTTCGGATATCGTTAGGGAATTCAACATTCCCAGGTCCACTCTGTCAAGAGTGTGCCGAGAGTATCGAATTTCAGGCATAACATCCCACCATGGACAGCGCAGTGGTCGACCGCGTGCACTTAACGACCGAGACCGGCGACGTCTGCGTAGAGTTGTGAATGCTAACAGACAAGCAATACTGCGTCAAATAACCGCAGAAATCAATGTGGGACGTACGAGGGACGTGTCCGGTAGGACTGTGCGGCGAAATTTGTCTTCCTTGGGCTATGCCAGCAGACGACAGACTCGAGTGCCTTTACTGACAGCACGACATCGCTTTCAGCGACTCTCGTGGTCACGTGAGCATAACGGTTGGTCCCTAGATGAATGGAAAACCGTGGCCTGGTCCGATGAGTCACGATTTCAGTTGCTAAGAGCTGATGGTAGGGTTCGAGTGTGGCGCAGACCCCCACGAAGCCATGGACCCAAATTGTCAACAAGGCACTGTTCAAGCTGGTGGTGGCAGCATAATGATGTGGGCTGTTTTTACATGGCATGGACTTGGTCCTCTGGTGCGACTGAACCAAACAGTGACTGGAAATGCTTATGTTCAGCTACTTGGAGATCACTTGCAGCCATTCATGGACTTCATGTACCCCAACAACGATGGGATTTTTATGGATGACAACGCACCATGTCACCGGTTCACAACTGTTCGCGATTGGTTTGAAGAACATTCTGGACAATTCCAGCGAATGATCTGGCCACCTAGATCGCCCGACATGAACCCATCGAGCATTTATGGGACATCATCGAGAGGTCTGTTCGTGTCCAAAATCCTGCACCATCAACACTTTCTCAATTATGGACGTCTATAGAGACAGCATGGCTCAATATTCCTGCAGAAGACTTCCAACAACTTGTTGAGTCCATGCCACGTCGAGTTGCTGCACTTCGCCGGGCGAAAGGAGGACCTACACGATATTAAGACGTATCCCATGACTTTTGTCACTTCAGTGTATAGTTAAATGCACATGCCTGTTTTTTGTAACGTTTAATGCTACCTTCACAATTTACTAAAGATGGATGCATAGATGCTAATTAAATAACTCCTTAGTACAAAGCCAGTGAATAACAATCAGAAAATGTATTCCTATGATGCAAATACAAATATGTTTTATGGAACAACATCGAATGAGATTTTTTTTCGTCAATTAAAAACTAACTGTTTTTCTTTTGGGATCATAGAATCACAATTCAGTAAGATTTAAAAGTAATAATTTCTAATAAATTACTTATTACATGCGTTAATATGGCCGAACTTGTAATTTCATAAACTGATCACAGTAAAATATTCAAGTAATTTTGAATTTAATTTTTCTATAAAATTTTGATACCGTAAAAAGTTTGTTACATCAACTTCAAGTCTTATTTATTCATTTATTTTATTTATTTTACCTTCAAACACGATTTTTTTTGGGGGGGGGGGCATTTAATATGTTCCATGATCATGCTTAAATATTGGGGGGAAAACATCAGTAAACAATCTACGTAATTTGTTACTCAGAAAAGAGAGAGATGTTAAAAGTAATCTAAAAGTTCAAATAAAATTTTTATCAAAATATAAAATGAATCTGAAATGAACCATGCCAAAAATATAGAGTTAAAATGAAAAAAAAAATCAATAATTATTTTTCTCATCCTTAAACACACGAAATGTGTAGAATTTCTTTTTTCGCTGCTGGCTTAGAATCTAAAATTAGTTTTCAAATGGAAAAACACATTAACTCGTAAAATTGCTCGTATTATCAAGAAAACTTTAAAGGGAGCACTGCGACTTACCTAGTTTGGGTAAACTTAATTTTCTTTTGCATACAATTTTGTTCAAGATATGTTTCCTATAAGTATGACATAGATAAAAACTGCGTGTTAAAACAGAAAAGAATCGGCATTCAATTACTGATTCACCAGGAACGCACCTCACTCTGGCTGTCTTTCGTACAACATGCGTCTACGAAATCCACGAAAATTCAAAAAGAAAAGAGAAAGAAATAAAGAAAACCACGCCAATGAGACTGTGGGATACGGCGGAAGTGGCAATATGCTTGTTTTTACTTTGCCAATGGCAATTTGATGGACCAAGGAGAGGGGCTGAATTCCAAGGTCACAGGACCCAGCTGGTTTGAAAGTCGAAAGGGACATTTCCCCTTTTCGGACGGAGTAGGTGACACAGCAAAAAGCAGACGAAAATTGGGAACCTGCAGTTGTTGCACGAGGTTCTCGTGTTCTGAATTGACTCAAGCGCTGAGAAAATTGCCGATTACTGGGAATATTTAAGGGGAGAGAATGCTGCGTTTTATAAAATCATTATCTTTCGGAAAAATTTTGTTGATGCGAGCTGCAACAACTGAGAAAAAAGGAGAGGGGTCTTTCGGAAAGGGGGGGGGGTCCGGACCCCATGGACCCACCCCTTGGCTACGTCCTGTCAGATACGAATTAACAGATTTCAGCACCAGAAAGAAATTCATTTTTTTTAAATATGAAGCAGTGCTAAAAGCGCAAGTTAATGAAAAATATGGAAGACAAGTTTTGAGAATACAATGAGCCTGTTTTTTCAATGCAAAAAGATGTAAGTAAATGGATGTAAAGTCATGCATTCCATTGAAAAGCTCACATATTCTTCATTTAAAAAAGGATCCTTGTAATCAGTAACGAGATAGGAGGGCCGGACCGGGTGACATTCAAAGAGGACTGTATAAAAAATATAAATACTTTAATTCTGAAAATGTACACCAGTATATCTTAAATTATATTTAATCTAACAAATTTAACAAAAAGAGAGTGCCCAATATTGCAGGGGGAGGAGGAGGTTTCATATAGCATCTAGGATTTTGCATAAAATGTATTCCCAAATAATATTTGTTTTCCAAACTTTTGTTGTGCCACAAAAATAGAACTGAGTTGTTATTGAAAATTATATAAATTTCATATTTACATAATACCTTTATATATATATATATTTTTTTTTGGGGGGGGGGAGGTGACGCTGCGGAGTTACCGACCCGTGTGACATCTGTGCTAGGAACTCTGTTTCTTGTAACACCAAAATACATGTTGCATTTTTTGTTGCTATTTTGCTCTTTAATTTTTTTTTTTTTTCAAGCAAGTGACTATATGATAAACTACTAGTTCATCTACTTATCTTTCGTCTATAACTAACCAGGGAACTATACGACTTCAGTAATCATGGAAAAGGTTCAAAATGGTCGCATTCGAAAGAGCACATTCAGACAATTTTTTGACCCATAAATTGTGTGCCCTTGTCTCTTCTTTTTGTAGATATAGGAGCTTAAAAGTCTGCCGAAATCTCAAGAAAAGTCGCCAGATTTAAAGACTTGGCAAGAAATTTAAAACACCGCGCGATTCCATGGTCTACATCTTGCAAGGCATCTCATTTCCATTTTGGGTGATTTGCAAAGCGTGTGAAAGATGTGTTGCATTAATCCCTTACTTGTGCGTGTTGAATTAAAGGAATTACCATCAAGACCTATGAAATGAAAAGTAGTAAGCTTTATCCAGAGGACCGACAACTTTACAATGAAATTAAACATAAATTGTATCATTTGATTCGTGATAATAATAAATTTCAGAACTTTTTCTGTGTTTTAAGTGTATTTAACTTAACTAATTTGAGTGTTCATTATTATTAATGAAATATGTTGTAAGTACTTAATAATCTGGGATAATTAATATGAATAAGTACAAAAAGCAAACTAGATTAAGCTCATATACAGATAATAAAACGAATGGTCTTTGATGTTGAAACAAAATGGTCATGGATTATGGTATTAGTTTTTTTTTAAGTGATAATTAATACATAAAATTTTATTGTCTGACCACTGTGAGGAAAAAATTTAATTTTTAATTTAAAACAGAAAACAAAAGGCTAAATAGAAAACAACGGATAAAAAATGTCAACAACCTGCGCTTCAGAATTATCGATATCGGAAATTACATCATGGATGGAGGGAAATAGTTATTTTTGTTCTTAAAAACTGTTAATATAGTCGACGTTCGTTACAACAACCCCTGACGTCCGAACAAAATCTGCCACTACTGCTGAAAGTGGGTATAACGTAAATGCACAACATATTGCATGTTTTTTATTCATCTTTAAAAATGCTGGAATAACTTTTACAAGTTATGTTTCAATCAAACTACAATCACTTATTAATTTCCAGATTATTACAACCAAAATACTCGGACAAAATACTATATGCTTGGTCTAAGTCTGGGTTATTGAAAATTCGGCCACCTCCATTTTAAACAGCTTTGCAATTTTACATTTCGTTGGAGTTTGAGTGTTGAAATATCTGTACACGGCTTAAATTCATGACATGCTTCTAGTACCACAACTTTCTATCTTTTGATCATTATTTTGTTCAGTGTTATATTTGTCAGGGTCAGTAGCATATTTTTGCTTTTTCGACTGGCTTTTTTGTTTTATTATATCTCTTATTTGTATTTAACATTAATCTGCTAGATAAAATTTCTTTGCCTTAAGTATACAAATTAATTTAGTATTTCATTTTTATTTTACTTTAGCTCTTGTCTGTGTTTACATTAATCTGTTGATTAAAATTTCTAAATTAGAGGTCTTTTTAATAATTTACATTTTACTGCCCGAAGTAAACAAATTTGCTTTGCAGAAATTAATACTTATAAGAATTATAATAAGAAATACTCAAAAAAAAAAAAAAAACAATGACATTGTAATTAACACTTAAAGTACCAAAGTAAAATATACTTAAAATCTACTAAAATGCAAAAATATACTTTTATCCAGCTCGTCTATTAAAAATTTTACTGGGGAAAAGGTCAATTCTGCCGTGGAAAGTTAAAACGCAGTATGTGCAGAAATGAATTTTTGAGATATTTGAAGAAACGTGTTTTAGATCCCAAAAAGGGAAACGTTTGAATATGACGTTCTTTTCGTGCTAATTTTCAGCGGAAACCAAATAAGCAATTTTGTATACTAAAGCTAAGGCAGAGGTGCCCGACCCCCCCCCCCCCTTCTAAGGGCAAGGGCGCACTCCCTAAATATCCCGGAGACCCCCCCAAAAGCAAGAGACCCCTCCCCAAAATGAGAAAAATACCCCTCAAAACACCCCCCTTCCCTAAAAATTTTAATGGCGCAGTCTTCCCTACAACCCCCCCCCCCCATGTGGGCACCGCTGGCTAAAGTACAGAATGTGGCAAAAAAAAAAAATGCTGATAATACGCTTTGCTTTCCCACGGCAGATTTATACAAAATGCTTATCATGCCGAAAAGCAACAGAAAACACACTTATATACGCATAGCTAGAGTTGGAAATAATTTGTGTCTGGGAACTCACCTTGGGTTTTAGGGGGACTCGCCAAAAAAACGTGGTTTGAAATCATTTAACTTTATATTTGCATTGTTTTTACAAAAAAAAAAAAAAAAAAAAATCCGGTGCGCGCGCTTCCCCCTTCTCTACCATACTACACTAATGATTGTACATGTAAATTAGAGGTGGGCAATGTTCTTTTCAATGATCCGTTCATTAGAGGATTGTTCATTCTTTTGATCCGTTCATTTAACTCGTTCATTTGAATGGCTTTGTTCATTTTAAAAAGTTGCAGGTGATCTTTCTGCACGACAAACTCATGAACATTCAAAATGTTTCATTTGATCAGTAATATTCTTTGAAGGAAAACTTACTAAAATTATCCAAAAGTAAGGAAATATGTGTATGAAAAATTAATCAAAAAATTTTACTTGGGGTTAGATGTAGAATGCAATCACAATTAAACTGCTTCTTCGTCAGTGGGTGGGAGCAGCAAACACTAAAAGAAGCCTCACAGGTTTCGGAACGCTTCGCAAGTCAGCAAGTAAACGAGGCGAAAGCATTTCTTGATATACAGTCGACGCTCGATATAACGACCATCTCCGTCCCAGAGAAAAAGGTCTTTATAACGAGTGGTCGTTATAAGAAGTATAATTTTAAAAAATATACACAGTCACCATGCATGCCCCGTTGTTCCATAAAAAAAATTAGAGACGTACCGAGTAGCACTTTGGCCGAGTACCGAGTACTCGGCCTTTTACTACTCGGCCGAGTACCGAGTTACCGAGTACTCGGCCTTTCACTACTCGGCCGAGTTACCAAGTACCAATTATGTTTTATGAAGAACCACCGACACACATGTAATGAATTTTGAACATATTGGAATAGCAGTATAGACCTCCTTGTCCATATAATAGTTTTTAAAACTAAATTCTGCTGAAATTCAATTTACGCATTATATAAACAATTTTGTGTGTCAAAAATTTTACAAAAAAATTATTTTTAAAATTAAAAATAAATAAATAAAACGTATGATTAATCAAGTTGGAATTAAAACAAATTTATACCAATCAATTATAGTTTTAGTCCGCCAAACATAAATAATTTTAATACAACAAATGTGCAGGAACACTGCAGACATGTGTTTCTGACCCCCCCCCCTCCCGTTACAAGGAACGTCTTTTTCAGCGCATAACATGTGAGCTCAAGAATGTAAAGACATTCGACAAAAAAAATCTGACTTTTGTCGGATGCCTTTAAATCCACGAGCCACGAGCTCCCATGTTGTGCATTGAAAAAGGAATTCCTTGTAATGCCAAAACACGCGTCTGCAGTGTTCCTGCACTGTGCTTTTAACGTTGTTTTATTTCCTTTTATTTTTAAAGCAAAGGTATTTTCATAATTTTTTATAACTAATTTTTGTTTGTAACAAAAATCCATTTTTAATATAAAAATTCAATATTTTCTACACTTTTTTTTGCATAATTTTACATAAATAAGTTTTATCAACTTTGGGGACATTAAAATAAAGATTTAGTCCATTGAAGCATTACAAACTTCATTATTCTCAAAATTTAAAAATTGACTTATAAATTTTAATTGTAAATGATTGCAGAATATAATGCTTGCTCTTTTTTCTTTAAATTTTAGTATCTGCCTTGGACAATATTCAATTTTTTGCAATTACTCGGTATTGGCCGAGTATCTGATCAGAATTTGGCCGAGTACCGAGTACTCGGCAAATTGGCCGAGTAGGCCGAGTACCGAGTAGTTACCGAGTACTCGGTACGTCTCTAAAAAAAATGGTACTTTTCAAACATTCCAGTTAAATGCCCAAATTATTTTTATCATAGGAATTTTAAGAAAAATCGTGTGCAAAATACTATGACAGGATATTAAAGAACTTTTAAAGTAGAAAATATAGAAAGGAAAATGTTACACACTTACAAATCTGCTACCACTACACTTTCTAAAGATAAAACCAGAAACAGACGTTTGCCTTTTTAGCAGACGTGATTTTTGCAAAACATTACTTTCCGTTTCAGATATAGGTGATGAATTGTGTTTTTTTTTTTTTTTGCTTTTCAAAGAAACATTTAGGAATCTGGAAATTTCTCGATTTTTCCTCCCATTATTTTTTCTGTGCCAGTTGTGGTGAATGGTAATTCCCCCCCCCCCCTCTCAAAGTTGGATTTGACATTGAAAACTTCAGGCAGATGTCCGTAAACAATAAACAAGGTCATTTCAAGCTACAAATTTGTTTTATTGGAAAGAACACTAGAAATAGCGTCCGCTGAATTCGGTCGTTGTATTGGATTAGACGATACAGAACGGTCGTTATAACGAAGGCAAATTAACGTAGTGTTCATAGGAACAAAGTTGGGACTTTTACCACTGGTCGTTATAATGGGACGGTCTTTATAATGTGTGGTCGTTATAATGAGCGTCGACTGTATTATAAAGCCTATGTTGAAGTAAACACAGAACTAATGTTCGTTACAGAGATTCAGAATACGATTTGAAAAAAGAAAAGATGATATTAATTTGAAAAGAATTACCGTAGTTACAGCCAATTTACTGTAAACTGGTTTCAAAATTTTTTTTTTTAAAGTAAACATCTGCTTTTTAAATAAAAACTTGCGTAAGTTGTCGAAACTGACCTTTTTTGATCCCAAAACAAGCAGTTTTCAACCATAGCATCTACCCAAAAGAAAAATGTGCGTTTCATGAAATGTTTTTCCCAACCACAGCACTGTAATACATTAGGGTGGGTCATCGTCTTATGGTAAAAAAAAAAAAAGTTTTCGATTTCCAACGGGCAGGGCAAGAAAAAGGTGCCAAATGACGTTTTAAGATTATATATAAAATTTCATTCGAATAGGAGTTCATTTTCGGCCTCCGGATTGAGTTTGAAAAACCCGTATTTAGGTAAAAATAATCTATTTTCATTAAAAAACTGAAAAGGAAAATTACAAATATATATAACAACTAAAGGTTGTCCAAGTATTAATCATTAATTTACAAAAATGTTTAAATGATAATCATTAATTTTCAAAATTAAAAATATTTATCTTAAAATAGCTTGAAAGTCCTTACTATTTAGTTCTGGCATAAGTTTCCGGGACTCAAGTTGATTCTTTATTGAAGCTTCTCTTTTTGCACAATGTAGTTGAAATTTATCTCAATTTTAACTGCTCTTCCACAGGGGTGCCCATCCCCAAAGGGTGATGGCACCCCTCCCCCAATGCTGGGAATTGTCCCCCACAACGAGAGCCCTCCCCTCAAAAAATAAGATCAAAAATCATAAAATCAACCCTCTTAAAAAATTTAATGCCGCAGTCTGCGCCATAAACCCCCTGGTATGCACTCCTGCCTTTCAACAACCGGTGTGTATGGCATGGCAGGCATAGAAAACAGTGCTTTTTTTGCCTGTAACCAACAGTTGAATATCTTCTTCAGAGATTAATTTCAGTATTGGTGGATCAGACACAGTTTTCCAGCCATTGAATCAATATAAGATTCTGCATCATTGTTAACAACAAGAATGAAAAATTTGTCCTTTGGCAGTCTATTTTGCTGAACACTACAAGCTTTTAAAATCCAACGGGTTGTCAATTCACGGATGTGCTGTTCCAACTCTGTCAGCATTGCAATAAATTAATTTTTAGGACATGCGAAAATACTTTCTTTAGATTACGGGATCTATTTTGCACTTGAACTCAGTGGATCTTTTTGCAGTGATTTTGAACAACTGCCGAGTCAATCTGCACATAAAGGGTAACTTTTGATTGCTAACCAGATTGGAGCATAAACTTTGACGACTTATATTGCAAGAATTGAACAAGTTGAAAGTTTCATCACGTAAACGAAGTAACATTTATTATTATTGCAATCTTACATGGAATGTATCCTATTTGGGTAAGGAAATCGAAACTTCAAACTCAATCCGGAGGCAAAAAGACTTATCAGAATGGAATAAAATTTCACATGTCAGCTTGTGACCATTAAGCACCTTTTTAATCCCCTGCTTCTTAACATTTCGGAAAAAAAAAATTTTACCCACCCTAATATACATTATTAATAGAATATGTAAAAGAAAAAAAAATACTCACCTTAATATTAGGGAGCTTCAAACTTATTCCACAGTACCGATCAGAAGAGGAAAAAACGCAACATCTTTTTAAATGGGGCGGGGGAGAGTTAGACAGTAATAACCCAACCTTATTAAAAATCTCTGGATATTGAATGTTAAATTTAAGCCACTTGGAAGTCAACAACCAACTTGAAAATAATGGCAAATCAATACGGATAGTAGATGATAGGTAGGCTTGCCAGACGTCCAGGATTGATAGGGACACAGTGCCGGTGTTTAGACAAAATCTCGGTGTCCCGTCCGGTTTATTTCATGTCCCGGTAAAAGATAAAATTGATTGCAGATGACCAAAAAAGTGTTAAAGTAATTAATTGTGAAGGAATATTTACAAAATAATAACTTTGTCATTTCTGTACCTCAGAGCAAAACTGGTGCAAGCCCAAAGATTGCCATTTTCTGTTTATTACTGCATTGTAAGTAGTATGCCAGTCCACATCGATTAATTCACGTAATTGCAAAAAAAAAAAAAAAAACCTTTGTAATTATTTATCAGTTTTAAAAGGGCGCGCCTCCTATCCTTTGCATGCGCCAGGCAAATGTTTTTCCTATCTCCTGAAAAGCAGAGATTATGTTACTTACGTTACTCTAGCTCTGAAGTACAGATTTATAACATTGACTTGTAAAATTAATATCGGATTAGTTTGTGATGATTTTTACAACAAGATTAAAAATAAAAACTTTCTAAAAAATCCTAGCCAAAGCAAAAAATACATAAATTTTGTTCAAATTTTTATTACACAAAACGTTACTAATGGATACGTTGTAAAATTGCAAATGAACTGAAACGTTTAAATAAAAATGATGAATAAAGCAGAAAGTAAAAAGGTTAGAAATGAATATATTGTATTGCACTGAGAAAAAGAAAATTCGAGATTAATTGAGAGTTAAAAATTCAAAGATGAATGTAATTCAAAAAAAAAAAAAAAAAAAAACGATTTTATCACAAGTGCATCAATACAATGTTTAAAACTGCTCACCGTTCAAAAGAACAGTTGTTTATTTTTTATGTGAACTAACGGATCCGTTAATTTTAAAGATTCGTTCTTTTTGACCAGTTCGTTCATGAACGACACATTCCTAATGTAAATACATTTTTGCCAAAAACCAGGAGGGTCAACCTTAGCCCCTTAATCCCCCCCCCCCACGACTGTGGTGGGCCTGCTTTTATCATTAATAATAAAATAAAACTTAAGCTTAATCTTGATTTAAAGTTGTTCCTTTGGAAAAACTTTCCACTTTATAAGCTTGATAGTGGTATTTAACTTTGACGCACACAAATAAAGCAGGAGTGCCTATTTCCTCCTAGAGCGATATTGCTAAAGCTTGACCAAGAAGAGAAGGCGCGTGGACTGGAAGCGGAAATGGGACACTTCATTTTAAAATAGGTAGAGTGTGAGTGAGAGCGCACAAGCGGAGTAGGGGTTACTTGGTGAAGATGCGTTGATATTTCGCAGTTGCGAATTCACACATTTGAAGAATTGGGGAGGGGGGATTTTTAAAATCTTTAATTTATTTATTTAAATTTATTTGTTGATTTATTTTTAATGCAAACTATTTCATTTACTATTTTATTTTAATTTATTTAATTTTAACGTATTTTTTTTTATTTAATTATTTAATTATTTTGTGTGTATGTGTGTGTGTTATTGGTGTAGCACGGAACGTTTCTAACAAAACAATAATAAAAATAATAATTTAAAATAAATAAATAAATAAGTAGGGCAAAGGGGATAAGAAAAATTAGGGGGGGGGGCATATGGTATAGCAAAAGTTTTTAATACTCATACAGAATTCCTGGTAAAAATAGGATTGAAAATGCGCATAGTAGCACTGAAATAAGTTTTAGAAGGCTGTAAACCTGTGAGTTCTCTTTCGCGCGTGTGCACTTGCTCTCAATTTGATATAAATAAATTTCAAACACTTGAAAGCCCCCTTTGGTATGACCAAACAACAGGTTGCAGTGTGTGCAAGTGGGAGAAAAGGTTGGAGGTGCAATATTTCAATGCAAGTTTTAGTGGGGTTTCCAATATTTTCTGTGTCTAGAGCCCCGTGAAGTATTATTAATAATTTATATTATCTTCCTCGACCATATTTTTTCTTAAGTCCTTTCAACAAAGTATGATTAGATTGTGCTTTACCCAAAATGCTTAAAAAGTGCTCAATTTCCTTAAACAAAAGAATCTCCTTAATGCCATCATAGTAAGTTTGAAAAATATTTTCTGAGTAGTTTATGATTAGCAGAAGGAGGAATCTTCAAAAGACAAAGAGCCCGAAGAAGTTTCTATTCCATTCTCGAATTCTGCAACAAACCTTTTCCAGTTTATGTAACGTTAGGCTTCATTTTTAGTGTAAACAGTGAAACATGGTCCCATTTTATTCTAGTTAAATTGTTGTGAATGCCCCCAAATACCGCTTTAAATCAGGTGCTTTTTAGAAGCTTAGTCCCCGTTCCCCTCATGTTATTTTTTTTAAATTAATTTCATTTATAATTAACTCCTCCACCCCCCTCCAATCTTGCGCTCAGTAAAGTGCATTGAGGAAAAATAAATAGCATTTTCAACGATTTTACAACCACCATAAAAAATCCATACTGCTGGTTTTGAAGTTATTAAAAAAAATACAGAAATTTGTTTTCATAACGTTGTTTCCAAAAGTTTAAAAATATAATTTAGCTTTTGCGGAAACAAGAAATGAAAGAGATACATTTATTTTCTTTTTTTTTTTTTTTTTTTTTTTTTTTTACGTTTTGATACTGTTTTCAGATCCGTCATTTGGAAGATCAGGGGGTCATTTTAACCCCTTCCCTGGATTTTAAAACACAATGTAACCATGCATTATGTTGCTTTTTTACCTATAAAAATTGAGTATATACCCTTTGCCCCCCCCCCCAACACTTCGAAATGACGAGGCTGACTGCGTTGTCACTACCTAAGCCCCAAACTTAAACCAAGCTTTTTAAACTGAAGTGAAACTTTCTTAAAATAAGAACTGTAAAGTAATGTAGTCAGGGGCATGCACCGCCACCGGAGAGGGGGGGGGGGACCTGTCGGCCCGGGATCGAGCCTGAAAGAGCCCGAGATTTCTAAAATAAGGGGTGAAATTTTGTGGGGACGCACGGGTAAACAATTTAGAGGGGTCCCGTAAAAAACATTTGTGACAGGCCCCGAAATTTCCGTGCACGCCACTGAATGTAGTCCAAGAAAATAATGTGCAATGAAACACATAATTAGCAATGATATTTAAAAACTCTTAAGTGGTAGCAAAATTTAAATTACTTATATTATTTCACAGATGCATTCATTCCATATGCAACTGCTCACTATTTATGCTAATATCTCTCCAATATACGATGGCGAAAACATTGACTCTAAAAATTAGGGAGTGCAGAACAATCGTACAGTAAATACGCTCTGAGCATAACAAATTTTTATGAAAAGCTCGCTGAACTGTGAAAGTTAAGATTCAGAATAATATTACTGCTACAAATAATCTGAATAAAGTAGAACAGTCTGCTTCACTTGCATCAATTACATGATTTGCGCTGTTGTAAATTCGCCACTGTTTTTTTTTTCTATTTATGCAACTGCCCCCCCCCCTTTAATGGGTTCTTCTTGTCACTCTGCCTCGAGGAGCTTGTCAGGTGATAAAACTAAACTGTTCTTTTCAGAACAAAATGTCTTTAAAAGGAAAAACGTTGCATTCTAGAGAAAGGAACGTTGTTAATATTGTGAGAAGATTTTTCGAAAAAGAAGCTAAGTCTGGCGAACTTTTAATTTCAATTCATAAAGTGCAACATAGAATATCTGCCGCAACTGGAGTTTCAGTTCGGACTATCCAACGTATAAAAAAAGAATCGTTTTCGAATGACCTGTTGTTATCTCCTGGAAAACATCGCCCTCAACCTGTTGATCGGAAAGCGTTTTTGGATAGTTTTGACTTATGTGTTGTGAGGAGCACGATAAATGAATTTTATAAATCAAAAAAGATGCCTACAATACGATTAGTATTGCCAATTTTAAGAGATAAAATTAATTTCCCCTGGAAGAGGGAAACGCTAAGAAAAATCTTACACAAAATTGGATTTCGATGGAAAAAATATCAAAACAGGAGAAAAGTTCTGATTGAACGACCTGACATCATTTCATGGCGATGCAGATACTTACGAGAAATAAAAAAGCATCGTCAAAATCAAAGGAATATTGTGTTTATTGATGAAACTTGGATTGACAATACTCTTTCTTTTTCCAAATGTTGGCAAGACGGAAAAATTGGAGCTACTGTCAAAGATGGAGCAGGAAGTCGATTGATAGTAGTGCATACAAGATCTAAAGAAGGGTTTATACCCAATGCAGGTTTGGTCTTCAAAGCAGGATGTGCCAAGGGTGATTACCATGGGCAAATGAATTCCGAAAATTTCGAAAAATATATTCGAGAAACATTTTTACCAAACATCGCCCCTAACTCTGTAATAGTAATGGACAATGCTTCGTACCATACGAAGGTTGTAGACCCTGTACCATCGAAATATGCAACAAAATATGTGATGCTTCAGTATCTAGACGAACACTCAATCCCATATGACAGCAATTTGAGAAAACCGATAATTTTTGAAATAATTCAAGCAAATGCTTCACCGACAAAAAAATATCGCATGGATGAACTTATAAAACAGCATGGACACTCGGTTCTACGATTGCCCCCTTATCATTGTGATTTGAACCCGATCGAGTTAGCCTGGGTAGCTGTCAAGCGCTTTATAAGGAATAGAAACGTTGAAGCTGAGTTAAGTCTCAAAACTCTAGAAGAACTTACAACGCACGCAATTCAAAGTGTTTCCAGTGACGACTGGGAAAAATACTGCAGCCACATTGAAAAATTGGAGACGAAATATTGGGACACTGACGGAATCGTAGAAAATGTAGTTGAAACTCTAAATTTCACCGCTGAATCAGAGTCAGAAACAGATACAGCTTCCGAAACAGGTTCAATGGATTGGGAATGAGACATTTTCAGCAATTTATCCTGTTAAATATTTCATGTTTTCGCAATTCCATCCACATCTTTTAAATTTTTTCGCAATAGCTTTATTGTTTTCACATCTTAGTTTGATGACCCATTCTGTTTCGGAAATTTACAATTTTTTTTTCATTTCGAAAAAAGGCTTCAAAGATCCCCCCCCCCCTTTTTTCGCATTCTTGTCATCAATTCTCAATAACAGATTTCAAGATTTAAAAAAAAACACTTATACAAGTTCACGATTGAAGACCTGTGCTTATTTTCTGCTTTATTTTAAGGAGGGATTGGAAGAATTGCAATCCTCCAGAACCCTTGTTTTTTTGTTTTTTTTTCCTTGACATATTATCCATTCCAGTATAAACGAGGAATTTTCTATCAATGTATCGGAAATCAACCGTTTATAAGTTGCACATGTGCTTTCTTACTAATATATCAATATTTTGTAATCTAAGTAGAAAATTTTTAAGATCGGAACAATTTTCATGAATGTTTAAAAAAACGAGCTGATGTGTGAATCACATGACTTCCTTTTACTCCAATTTAATGTCATTTCCCCATTACTGGCAATTTCAATGTGATTCAATATCTTACGCTCTAAATATCACCAACAGTGACCAAATTAATACAGATTTTTAAAAAACTCGCCAAATTTATCGCCAAGTTGGCGACAAAACTTGGCGACCAAAAGTCTGGCGATATATCGCCGTGTCCGCCAAATTATAACACCACTTGATTTCACATCAAAATTAACAATGATTACCCCCCCCCCCAAAAGGGGCGGAAGATCCCTTTAGAAACACCCGAATGCAACAAAAGGGAGAGGTGCACAACTAGACCCCACTAGGAGTGTACGTACTTTCTAGGACATACCGTTCTTCAGTTATGCGACATACATACGCACATCCGCACATATATACGTACATACAGACGTCACGAGGAAACTCGTTGTAACTAACTCGGGAATCGTCAAAATGGTTATTTCTCGTGTTTATACATTCTTAGGCACTTATCTACGTGTGGTCGAGTCGAAAAAAAAAACTCAATATTCAATCGGGGGTAAGTAAAATGGAAGTTAAGGTCGATTTTTGAGTGAAAATTTTTTCGTAATACAATTTGCGCCACAAAAGAGGAATTGAAAAAAAAAAAAAAAAAAAATCGTCGCCAAGTTGGCGAAAAAACTTGGCGACCAAAAGCTTGGCGGTACGTCACCAAGTGTTTACCAAATTATAACACCACTTAAGTTTGCATTGATATTAACAATGATTTCCCCCCAAAAAGGTGCAAAAGACCCCCTTAGGAACATCCGAAAGCAACCAAAAGGGGAGGTGCACAACTAGACCCCACTACGAGTCTATGTACCAAATTTCAACTTTCTAGGACATACCATTTTTGAGTTATGCGAGATACATACGCACATACGCACATACACACATACGCACATACATACAGACGTCACGAGAAAAGTCGTTGTAATTACCTCGGTGATGGTCAAAATGGATGTTTCGCGTGTCTATACATTCTTAGGCACTTTTCCGCATGTGGTCGAATCGAAAAAAAAAATCAACATTCATTTGGGGGTGAGCAAAATGGAAATTAAGGGCGATTTTTGAGTGAAAATTTTTTCGCGAATACAATACTTCCTTTTTTGTAAAAGGAAGTAAAAATGACTACATAAGTTTAATTGCACATTCATAAGATTGGAAGGAGGGGAACAATTGTTTTTGTAAATCACTGGAAGGGATTTAGTGAAGCACAATCTGTAGAACGAAACAGTTTATCATTGTAATTCAATGTCACAAGCTTCATGCAGCAGTATCCTCTAAAATTTTTAGGAATTTACCAACAGGTGTTCTTAAAATGCATTCTTCCTATCATTTATTTTTTTTTCTTTGATATTCATAATGTTTGAATGTTGCTGATCTTGTTTAATTAATTAATGCTACCCCCATGATTCTCGCTACCATATATTTCGTACTTCCAGTAATACTTTTTCTCTCGCCCTTTTTATTTATTCATTTGTTTTGTTCTTAAGAATTATTATTTAGTTGATTAAACATCATTATTATAACCCTTGTTTTGATTTCTTATTCAACAAAATGCAAAATAATATACGTATTAACCTTCTATTTTTTATTTATAAGTATTTAATTCACATTATTTTTAAATGTGGGCGTGGAAAGGAGGGTGGGGCTCACCTTGAGACACTTTTCCTCCTTTTTTTTCTAATTTTGTTATGCAATAGTCCGTCATTGTGAAACCCACTATGCAACTTATAAAAATTTCAGGAGAAGGTTATAAGACATGTTTGTACAAAAAAAAAAAAACTCTTACCTGCTTAATCAGTGGAATCAAAGTACTAGTGTATTTGAAAATTAGAACGTTTTAAAATCTATGTGGGAAAATAGAGCTGTCCCAAGGTGTACCTTTTCCCAAAGGAAGCCTCTTTTTCCTACCATCCTTTTTTTATATTTTAAATATGCTGACCTTCTTGGGAGGCCACTGTGTAAACTACGAACACGAACGTCTTAATCATCATGGCATACGATTCGATTAGGCTAAAATGATAGTATTTATGTAAAATGTATTGCGACCCTTTTTTCTTCTTCTTTTTTTTTTTAAATTAGAATTAGTTTTGTTAAATGTATGGTTATTTTACTGTTTGGTGAAATAAAATTAAACTACGGACGTATTTTTGAATACGAAAAGCAGTATAAAGATTAAATAAAGTACAGGTCACACGCTGGGGCACCCCGAACCAAAATGTTCGGAAGGAGGAAATGAAAATTCAAATTTTACTGCATGTTAAAATACAACATGCACACATCCTACATCTGAGAAGATATAAGTATGAGAGGAAAAAACGCAATTCTCTGTACTGGTATCTTCTACTTTGCTAAATCTTTTGACAAAATGTGTCAAATAAGGACTTTTTGTGAGGCCTCAGTGAACTCCCATCGGTACCTCTCTGTTCACAGGCTTATAATTTCCTGTTTAATTCATGCAAACATAAACTGTTTTCTGTTAAATTATATATTTACTCAGAATCATTAAAATATAATGCCACAAAATTCCTCTTAATTTTAGTTTTTAAGGTATTATGATGCCAAACAAAATTTACTATAAAAAGTACTGAAATACACCAGATACAATTTACCTCATGGTAATTTAAAAATAACGAGAATATTTAAAGTTTGATTATTTGTTATCAGAAAAAAAAGTTCGAAATGCTGTGTTAAGATTGCTTTTTCAAAAGTTTAATCTGCATGCTAAGGATCAAAAAGGGGAAATCATTATTACAATGCTCAAATATAAATTTTCCTACATTTAGTACTTGGTAACACTAAATTTAATTACTAAGCACACAGTAAAAACACATAATCAATGGATCGATTACAAGTTAATTTACAAACTGCATAAAAATTCACAATCTACAAACTCCGTTTTTTTTCGGAAAAAATGAGCGAGAGAAGAAAGGCGATAAGAAGCCAAAGTAAGTAATTCTGATTTTCAGTCATTTGCTATCTACGCCAAATCGCCGTAATCGACTCGTCCAGCCACTACGTCACGCGCGCCTTCTCTTCGTGGTCTAGCTATACCCTCCCCACATACTAATACCTAAAAGACCCCACGAAAACAAAAGCCTCCCCCCCAGACGAGAAAAAAATACCCCTGAAAATAACCCCCTAAAAACTTTAATGGCGAGCGTCTCCCCTTAATAGTCACTTATGACAAAAGAATTAACTTAAAACATCTTTCACGCATTTTGGTGAAGGCCAAAAATGGCAATCAGATGTCTTGTAAAACGCAGATCTTGAATTCGTGCCGTACCTACCATTTTTGAACCGTACCTCAGCAAAATTCTACTTAGGCATTACAAGGAATTTTACTGAAATTAGTTTCTAAAACAATATTTCTTTATTGGGTACTTTATTTTTCACATATTTTTTTTTTCTTCAGCTCCTATGGGACCTCCTGATTGTCCATGGCGAGAAATGAGTCCAGATAGTCCTATTCCTGAAGATGTTGTTTATCAGAATGGAAAATTAAGTGGTGAGGATGCATACATCGGTAGAGTGTTTGATGGACAATGCTTGTATGTCGGTACTGCTTTGCCAAGTAAAAATATTTGCTTCTACTTGGATAAAAATTTAGAACTGAAGTCTTCATCGTCTTATGAGGTTTGTGTATTATTCATTTAAAATATTTTCAAATATTTGTTTGAACCTTTGAAATGGTATGCATTTAATACAAACGTAAACACGTGTTACTTATTTATATAGTATGTGTATTATTTTTCAGCATTTGCATTTTACTTTAGTAGGTGTATATAATAAATCTATGTAGTTTGCTGAAACATATTCAATTTCAGAATTTTATATCTAATAAAAATATTTTGTAAATTATGTATCATGTATTTTCCGTACTACACGAAAACCGCTCTTCCTAGCCTCCCAAAGTGGCCACGAAATCAAAATGATCGTATATTTTCCCCATAGCAATAATTTTAAGTGACGCTAGCCTTTTACTCTGATTATCAGTTTTTGGAGCAAAATACACGCTATGATCGCACTTCCAAGCTATCTCCTCAAAGCGGACACACGAAATCGAAGGAAACGTATATTTTCCCCTAAGCAATAATTTTAAATGAGACATTACGTGACGCTAGCCTTTTACTCTGATTTTATCAGCTACTAGTTCAAAAGACACGCTTTATGATCGCCCTAGCCAGCCGATTCTTTCAATTTCTAAATTCTCTTTTAAAAATTAAAATAAAATTTTCAAAGGACAAATCATCTGATAAATGGATAAAATATAAATGAAGCTTTTACTTCTTTTATATTGAAAACAAAAATTCCTTGTAACCGCGAAATACGTGTTGGCAATTCTAGTCGTTAAATGTATATTGTCCTTTGAAATTAGTTTTTTGATGTTTCGCACAAAGAGAAATTGTTTTCTCCCCCTCATATTTCGTACAAATTCATATAATTTCCCATAAGGCAACATTCAAATCATATATAAAAGCTTTCTTTTGTGTGTGCGTGTGTCTAGATTTGCATTCTGAGTGCTTTGGCGTTAGGTTTCCTTGGAACTGGGACATTGTAAAAAAGGCTTCTTAAGAGGAAAAGGGTTGAGAAACGCTAATGTTAATGACGGCGTTTTGAGGGGAAATGCAGTCGAACTTGCTTATAACGAGCCCTGATTTAACGAGAGTCCTAATTATGCGAGGAAAGCAGAAAAATTTGATTGGTACAATGTTAAGACTATGGAAACAAAATTCGCTTTTAACAAGCAAAATCCGCCTAAATTGAGCAATAATTTCGTGGTTCATAGAATTTCTGTTGACTTCCAGCTGAGCTTATCCTTTATCACATGAAATCTTTGAATTTTTTTTTCGAGTCAATCGAAAGTTAATAATGGCTCCAAAATCCTGAGAACAAGTGATTTGTTTTTATTTTATGGAGTAGAGAAGCACTTGAAAATTATGTAAAAGTTGATGCCAATGCTATTACTTCTAAGCAGCGCCGGCTCTAGTAGTTTTCCCGCCCTAGGCGAGGTCGACAAGTGCCCTCCCCCACTCCATCCATTGCTCTTTCTAAAGTAAGTTATTCAAATACAAATCAGTAATAAACAAAGAAATAAAATCCTGACTTATACCCCAGCCTTAACACTGTTTTCCGGGATCAAATACTTCAGATAGATTGGTGTTACAGTAATCCTGTAACTTAAAAACCTATCATTTTTTAAAACAATGGCCAGACGGGTTTTTGAAGCTATCTCTAAACAAATCGCAAGCAGTGGCTCAGGAACTTTGTAAAACAAGGGGGAGCAGGGGCTCATACTGGGAAGTGTCTGGGATCCAAGAGGCAGAAGCAATGGCGCAACCATAAAATAATTTTAGGGGAGAGGGGCACTTAAGATTTTCTCTTTTAAAATAGACGTCAATCATTCCATCTCTCTCTCTCTCTCTTTCCCAGCAAATTTTTCAATCATATCTAATGTATACATTGTATATGGAGTGAATGAGGTGATTAAAACTTCTGGTTTTGGAAAGGGGTCGGTCAGTACTCGAAGATGGAGCACATAGAAATAAAGGGGTCCGGGGGTAATCCCCGGGAAACATTTTCAAAATTCAAATCCTAAAAACTAAATCTTTAACTATTTATGGTAATATTAAAATGAGAAAAGGTTTTAATTCCCTCCCTGGAAATTTTTCGGAATTGATGTCGTTAAAACGCGATTACTTTCCATATTTGTGGCCGTTATGGAAAATGATATGACTCAAGAGATTGTACTTGATCGATTTTTCGATTTGATTCTCCTTTACATCATTTCGAAATCGAAGTTCCAAAAACGAGATTGTAGAATCTTCAGTGATGTCGGGGAAAAAGGAGATACTAGGGCTCCCCACTGGAAACCTTTCGAAATTGAAGTCCTAGATAGCGTGCTTCAATGATGGTATCGGAAGAGGTTCAGAGATTCCTTCCCCCTAAATTTTTCGAAATTGTAGTACTAAAAATTCAATTTTCATCGTCCTTTTGGATCCATATCAGAGAGATGAGTTTCGGGGGTGGTTAGAATTGGGGGTGGACTTTCTTATTTTCTGAGAACTATAGAGAAAGGGGAATAAATGAAAGAAGAGGGCGGAGAACCAGTAAGCCTGAAATATGTTTAAACGAAATGTTTGATGTTACATTTTTCAGATACATTTTAGTAAAAGTGTTTGATGAAAACTATAAAACATTGTTGATACTTTTTTCTACAATAATAAGTAAAAAGTAACACTTTTAATCGTAAAAATGTATATGAAAAAGTGTTTCCCAAAATCTCACAAACATTTTGTGGGGCAAAATGGCATTAAATGCCTCTTTCTACCCGAAATAATGATCCGATTTTCTTAACTTTGGGGTTATTCGGAATCCCGCGAAAAATATCCCTCAAGTTGATTTACTTCCTTCGAATATCCACAAAAAATAAAATAAAAAATAATTTGAATTTTGACATCTTGAATTCAAATTATGTTTTTCGCAATCACGAGTGTGTGAATGTAGGCGTGTGTGTTTGTGTGTGGGGGGGGGGGGCGTTGTGTGTAGGCATGTATTGTTGTGTCTGTGTGCTGGCATAAGTATGTGGGTAGTTGTGTGTATGAATGTGTGTGTGGGGGGTATGTGTATGTGTGTGTAGGCATTTGTGTTTGTGTGCAGGCATGAATGTGTGGGTAGTTGTGTGTATGTTTGTGTATGTGTAGGTGTCTGTATGGTATGCGTGTGTGTATGTGTTTGTGTGAGTGTATGTGTGTGTTTGTGTGTGTGTGTGTAGTTGTGTATGTATGCGCATGTGTGTAGGACATGGATGCAACCTGGAGACGGCTTTCGCTATAGGAGCAGCATCGTGAGGAGCCGGTCGACGGTGATGGTGCGGAGGGTGGCGGTGAGAAAATAAAATGATAGCACGCCAAAAACAGTCAAATAAAAGCAATAAGCAATCGTGATTGCTCAAAAAAAAAAAAAAAAAAAAAAAAAAAAAACAAGGCTGTAAATCACCATTAAAAGCATTTTTAAGCCAATGGAACATCCACATCAAGTCGGAAATTTATCGTTTGCCAACGAGCTCAGTTTAAATTATCGTGAATAAAATCATTTTGGATCTATTGCAATTTTTTCCTCGACTGTGAACAAACAAAATTCTTGCTTTTGCTTTGAGGTAAAAATTTCCCCCTTTTGCATATTTTTGGGCTTTTTTTTTTGTACTGCCAGCATAAGATAATCAAGGATTTTAGTTGCATTAATGGAGGGTTGCGTTTATTTTATTCAGGACTTAAATGATTAACCGTTAACAAAATTTAAGAATCATTTTTTTGACAGGAAATTTTACAGTATAGTTTTTGTTCTATTATTTGAGCCCAGTTGTTGAACACGCGTCACTTGACATAACTTTTATTTCGAGGTAGACCGTGCAAAGCCGCTAATAGATAAATAAATCAAGTAATTTGCCGCCCTTAAAATTAAAGTGAGTTTCTAATTAAATTCCAAATTGGTTTTTGCATATCCAAACACTGATACACACTTCAAACTATCTTTTTTAACATTAAAGTAGCGCATCTTGTGGCACTGAAACATGTATTAATATTTTCCAAAGACTTTTAAATCGCATAATTTGCCGCCTCTCAAATTAAACTTAATTTCTAGTTGAATTCCGAACTATGTTTTGCATATTCAAACACTGGTACACACTCTAAATTATTGTTTTTTTTTTTTAAACATTAAAGCTGCGTATCTTATTGCACTGAAACAGATATTAAAAACTTAAAAAAAAATAATAATAAAATAAATTTAATTTCGAAATTTGCGCCCATAAAATATGCCGCCCCCAGGCCACCTAGGCCGCCTACCCTTGGATCCGGGCCTGCTTTTATGATATAATTCCAAGGATAATTTAACTCAAGTTCAAGCTAATACAGATGCAAATGTACACAATTATTTAATCTCAGTAAAACCAACTGCAGGGGAGCCACATCACGTGTTTGCATCAAGCCCATTATTTTTTGCCCAAAAATATTTTGCCACTCCATAAGAGTGTTTCTTTATAAAGACTCATTAGACTTTTTTAAAGTCAACTTTTTAGTACCAAACGACAGTCGCTAATTGAGATGTGACTTTGTAGTACACTGCAATTGGTATACCGAATTCGAGATAATTACTAAATCATGTAACAAAAAGCAGTCCTTCTTAAAAAAACAACTTTTTTTAGTTGACATTAAAATTTAACTTTTAGAAAAATAAAGTCAATCTCGCGAGATCCCGGGATCTGTCACCATTTAAACATAAACTGGCTCATTGCTCTAAAAGTTTGGCCTAGAAGTCGGACTAGTACTGCCACTTTTTGAGAATTTTGCAAGATTTTTCACTTGACGTTAGCCTAGAATTTTTTTTTTTTTTTTTTTTTTTTTTTTTTTTTTGCGAGTTGCTATAGCACGGAAAAGTTGCGATTGGTGAAGACTTAAAAAACAAATAAAAAGTTTTTTTTTTTTTTTTAATCGGATAATATTTTCCGATCGCGCAACGAGCCTGAAAATTCGGAAAATGGAAAATTTTATGTGTTTTTACGGATTTTTAAAAAATTTTGTGTCAATGTTTTTTTTAATGCTTCTAAGACGGAAATATTGCGATTGGTGAAGCCTTGAGAAATGAAAAAGAAATTTTGAAATCGAATAATACCTTCTAATTCAGGAACAAGCCTAAAAAATCGGAAAACTTGAGAATTTCAGCTTTTTTCTGAAGTTTAAAAAAATGGTCAAGGGGTTTTTTTTTTCGTTTTTTTTTCGTTTTTTCTTTCGTTTTCTTTTCTTTTTTTTTTTTCTTTTCAGTATTATAGGGAAAACTCTTTTAAAAAGCACAATATTAAACAAAAACAAAAAATTTACTTCTTTATATTGAAGATATCTTTTAACCATGCAGAATTACCATTCTTTACAGTAATTAGCCATTTTCAAATAATAGAAAGTTATAAAATATTTAGAAAAAAAGCTGCCATTCAGTACACAAGTCTTATTTTTTTAAGTGTGACTGGCTGATTCGAATTAATCAGATTTTTTGGAAACTCGGATAGAATTTATTTGGATTTCAATGTTATTCTTATGTAGCCATCTCTTGATTTAAATCCGCAAACTTTAAGCGAAATTACGTGTTTTCCCCAAACTCTCGATGAGCCAAAGACATACATAGTCAATAGCATTGTTTCATATCTAAATGAACAACGAATTTCACTAGACGATTTATTAGAGACGATTTAGTACCATCGTAGATTAGAATGGTATTAAAATTTTTGCAAGGTGGAAAAGTGACTCGATTCGTCAATTCGAAATTTATATCGGACGAAAATTGCAATGGGCTATTTGTTTATTCGATTTCATCAAATTGTCTTTTATTCACCTTTTCAGCATTTGAATGGTGAAACAACCGGTTCAAGTTCATTTTTTAGACTAATAGGGGAACGTCTCAGAGGTTGTAAAAAACTACCGGTAATAGATTTTCAAGTAATTGGCTGTACAACTATATAGAAAAGAACAGAAAATGCTTGAGTAATTGATCAAACGTATCTTTTGGATCTCAAGCAATAAAGAATAACAATTGTCCAAATGATTGGTCAAGCCTTAATCCCTGGCCCACTCTCACATTCCAGATGGTCCACTTGTACAAATAGAGTTCTCAGATTTGAACCTAAATCTCATCAGATGCGTTAAAAGACATTGTTACTTTTATCATGAAATGTTACATGCCAGTCTGGTTTGAAATAAAGAACTGCAAAAACTTCACGAACGGGTCTATTCATGTTTACAAAACAGTTTAAACATCTGAATTTGCCTTAGAAGCTGAAACAAGTTGTTTTATCCTCTCATTGAAAGACACGTCTTCTTTGCGCATCCTGAAAACTTATTGATGGGCGTGGTTTATGGTGAAAAGAGGCACGTATGAGAACTATAGTTTTTAAAAGGTTTTAAAAGCCAGAGAGCCTGTTTCTAAGGCCAACACATCAGAGAAACTTTTTTATTCCAGTCCTAAATTTCGAAGCCACTGTGATTCTTACTTGAAATTCGAGAAAGTTATCTCTGTCACTTTTTTTTTCCGAAAAAGTTTCTAACGAAGACAGTAAATATTTTATCAAAACATGTACTACAACAGACTTGAATGTAAAATTATTCCCCTGCCATTGCGCTTGGCGTTAAAAGATGCGTGAAGCTAGTAGACTTCGCTTAGTGTTTGCGAATGAAAATCAAGATATGGCTACATAAGAGAAACATTGAAATCCAGATCAATTTATGCCCAAGTTTCCAAAAACTCTAATTATAAATTACGTTCAACAAGTAACACTTAAAAAAAATGAGGCTTGTGTGCTGGATGGTAGAAATTTTGCTAAATATTTTATGCCCTTCTATTATTTAAAGAATCAAGAAATAAGTTACTGTAAGTAATATAGTGCTTTATAAAAGTTTTCCCTATATTACTGAAAAAAACGAAAAAAAAAAAAAACTTTTTTTTTTTTTAATATCAAGTAAAAGCTGAAATTCTCAATTTTTTTCGATTTTTTAGGCTTGTTTCTGAGCTAGAAGGTACGATTCAATTTCAACTTAAAAAAAAAAATATCTGAAGGCTTCACCAATCGCAACATTTCCGTCTTAGAGCATTAAAAGAAATCATTGACACAAAATTTTTAAAAAAATCCATGGAAAACATAAATTTTTCCATTTTTTAGAATTTTCAGGCTCGTTGCGCGATCGGAAGATACAGTGAAACATGTGTAAGTTGACCACTTGCGGTGCAGTACTTTGGTGGTCAACTTAGACAGGTGGTCAACTTATAAAGGGGGTAATGATTTTTTTTTTATTATTATTATTGTCATTTCTTGCTCCATGTATTCATTTTTTGACTGACTGACACTTACTCTTTCTGTTCAACTCACTTTCATTGTTTAGTATTACTTTGAAACAATAATTTAAAATGTTATTCAAATGTTTTTAGAGATTATTTTCCCAGAATGACGTATAATGTGTCATGCAAATTTAAAACTTCAGTAAATTGATCAAAAAAAAAAAAAAAAAAAAATCGTATTGTTTATGAAAAGTTACTCATTTGATATTAATAGTTCCTAAAAACTCATAGCTTCTCAAAAATTACAAATTTTTCTCATATACATTTATAACCCCATGATGATCTACTTTTCAACAAAATAACTCCTTATTGAAGTTTGGCGCACCTATTAGACTAGTTTTGGAAATTCCATATGTTTCCCAGCTAATTTTCTCTGGCTTTCTCCCTTTTCAATTAATTTTAATATTTTATATTTTTTATCAATCTCAAGTTCAACTAACTTTCTTTTTGAAGCCATTTTAAGTAAAACTATAACATAAAGAGCAACAAGCTGGACTCTCATAGTTTAAAAAGGCAGTTGAAAATGAAAATGTCCTCTCTCTTAATCCCTTGCACCAGAAGTACTTCAATGCAAGTAACTTTACTCTTTAGCACAATTTCATTGTTGCCACAAAATATTGCAACTGGAAAAAAATACTTCGCACTTTTCTGTTGACACATGTTTTCATTGAACAGAGAGTACAAAAGGCAATCTCAAATATATCAACAAAAGAAAAACAAGTTTGGGGAATAAAAGGATTCTTTGTAGTTTTCCTATGTGGTTGAACTCAAAAGGAGGTTTAGTTATGCTGCTGTTTTATTTAGTTAGTAAAATGCTGGTCTGGTATCAAAAATATTCTTCGAAAGCTATAAAAAAAATAATATAATAAAATCATTTGCTAAAGAAAATTTAAAAAATTAAACCAAGTGGTCAACTTACAAAGGGTTTTTTTCAATACTCCAAACCAAATTTGGTGTTCATTAGTAGTCAAGATAGACAGGTGGTCAAGATAGAGCGGTGGTCAAGTTACAGAGGTTTTCCTTCATTATATAAGATAGGACTATTTCCGTTCCTGACAAAAGCGGTCAACATAGACAGGTGGTCAACTTACAAAGGTGGTCAACTTTACAGGTTTTACTGCATTATCCGATTCCATTTTTTTTTTTTTTTTTTTTTTTTTTTTTTAAGTCTTCACCAATCGCAACTTTTCCGCGCTATAGAAACTCGTAAAAACAAATTTCGTTTTTTTCGCTCCACCCTAATGTTCACATGTGCTCCGTGCTCACATGTGCCCCCCTTTTCCCTACTAAGTTTCATTTCGCCAATCGTAGTCAAATCTTTCATTTCAATAGTATTGGTTCTTTAGCAATGTCAAACAGAGTGCATCTTTTCCAGTTTATTTGGAGCACTCTTTCTTTCTTTTTTTTTCTTTTTTTGGAACGGGTGGGATCGAAACTACATCATATTGACATACATGCTTAATGACTCGCGACACTGAAATTTACTTATCAAGATTTGACCTTTCGAGTGGATATCGCGGATGCGCGTTTTTAGACCATCTAGTAGTTATTCAAGTAGATCATTTCTTACAAAACTAACAAATTGATCAAAATGGGTGTCTAGCAAGAACCTCGAATCATTTACTTTGATATGAAAGTAAATAAAAACTTAATTTCTTAATTTACTGAACAAGAGAGAGAGAGTGAGAGAGAGAAATCACAATCACATAATGTATTGAAAAGTTTTCAGAAAAAAAAAGAAAACAGCTCTTCAACACACGTGGGTCATGTAATTGCTAAGAATTGTTGTTGCCCTCCTTTCACCTACCTCTATACAGGAGAAGGAAATGTATGTTAATACATTGACTAAGGCACTAAGGCCATATATTTTGCCGAATCTATCGCTACTTTTTAGAAATTTAATTCTTTTGAAATCACAATAAATCGAAAACTTTTCTATTTCTCGCAGGGAAAGTTTTTTTTTCTTTTCTTATTTTATACTTAAGCATATTGTTTTCTTGAATGGTAAATCTATCGCTCCTCATAGTGTTATGTAGAATTAACAAGGAAAAAAAGACAAAATATTTTCTTTTTTACAAACAATTGAAGTTAAAATTAATTTTAAAATTCATCATCATATTTTGTATGAAGCTTAAACGCACTTTATAACAAGAATAAGCTTTACATAAAATATTCTTTGCATTGTTTGGTCTTGTAAGTTTTGTTCTTGTCGATTCAGTGATTAGAACATGCTTCGAAACTTTAAAATTTCGATGACACTGACGGTGAGCAGATTTGAGTAGTTTGAGAAAAATATTTTCTTAATGACAGTGACGCAGTATAGGTTAAAAACCGTTCAATATATAATTTATGTGCAAAATGGTACAGATTCACTCCATGGAAAAGCAAGAAAAAAAATAATAATAAATAAATAAAATTGCATAGTTTCAAAGTTGCGGGAAAGTTCTCTTCATATGAAAGATTAAGATATATCTGTGTCTCTGTATGAAATATATCCTCCTGGGACACAAGTGCATGTTTTGTGTGAAGGAATCATGCTTTGGATTTTTTTTTCGACGACACATTTAATATATATATTTGTTTCTACGGGGTGTTGCAAAACTAATGGTCCATACTGAAAGGGGTGATAGACCTTGTCAAACAAACAACTTTCACAATGCAATGTGGGGTCGGAAAGCAAACGGCAGGTTGGGAAAGGTGACATGGTTCGCACAAATGGGGAATGCAATATGTACTGGGATTTATGTAAGATTCGAATTAAAGAATTATTCAGATCAAAGAAACTGATTGAAATGAGATTGAACCAAGATTTGCGCTTACCTGAATTTATTCCCGTTTGAGACATCTTGTACCGGCCTGGAAAGGAAGTATTTGGCACATCGAATGGACTTCGAGAATGATTACACGAATTTAATTTCTTTCGAGTTTAATTGGAGATTTAAGACTACATGATTCGATTTATATCAAGACCAAGCGGTCTCAGCGTGCTTACACAGACATCAGAGAACAAATGACTCCAAGTTTATAGTCTCTCTTACGCGCTAGTTGACTTCCCCTCTATCAATGTTTTGTCCGAAACAGCTTCCGGGGGGGGGGGGGGCACAGTCACTAATCGGCAGCAGTCGTATACGTCCTACAGCTCTGGTGACCTCTCCTGTGGCGGTTCGGATGCTGACCACTCGGGTGATGTCATCCTTCCCTGGAAATATTCTGGCGATTCGACCTAGGATGAATCCTTGGGGTGAAGCTTTGTCTTCTACCAAGACCATTTGTCCCAGTTGCAGTTGACGCCCTGCTCTGGTCCACCGGGTCCTGGGTTGAAGTGACTGCAAATAATCCTTGGACCACCTTCTCCAGAACTGCTCTTTTAGCTGTAATAACAACCTCCATCTGGAATAAAAACTAAGATGATTATTAGCGGAGTCAGATTCTGGGATTTCCAATAGAGGTGACCCGATCAAAAAATGACCAGGGGTAAGCGCTTGGAAATCGTTAACGTTGGTAGATGGAGACGTCAGTGGGCGTGAATTTAGACATGCCTCTATCTGGCAGAGGAGAGTACTTAGCTCCTCGAAATTTAGAAGCGCTCCTAGAGTGATTTTTACCAGATGACGCTTTGTTAACTTGATGGAAGACTCCCATAGTCCCCCGAAGTTAGGCGCGTACGGTGGGATGAAGTGCCACGTCACGTTTCTCGAAGCACAATAGTCTTGCACAATTGGGTCTTTGACCATTCTTACGAGTTCTTTTAGGTACGACGCCGCACCTACGAAGTTCTTCCCGTTGTCCGAATGCACATGAGTTGGTAGACCCCGACGTGCCACAAACCTTCGAAAAGCTGCTAAAAATGCCTGAGCAGACAAGCTGGAGACTAACTCTAAATGAACGGCTTTGTGCTGAAGCACACAAAAAGGCATATATATGATTTGAATTCGCTCGCCTTGCGAATATGCTGACATTTTGTTATAATTGGCCCAGCGAAGTCAACTCCAGTGTTTTCGAACGCCCTTGAAGGTGTAATTCTAGATGCGGGTAAATCGCCCATTAGTTGAGTGGGCGGTCTAGCAGAATACCGGAAACATCTTATACACATACGAAGGAATTTTTTAACTGTTGATCTTCCATCTATTATCCAGAATTGTTGACGAATTAATGATAAAACCATTTCAGTTTTTCCATGCAAACTGACTTCATGAAAGTGCTCAACAACTAATTTTGTGAAGTGATGTTGCTTTGGAAGAATAATAGGGTACTTATGGTCATACGGCAGAGTAGGATGCTTTGACAGGCGACCACCAACTCGAATAAGCCCCTCGGCATCTAAGAAGACATTTAATCTCAAAAGTCGACTTGAAGTGGGAATATCCCGGTTTTTTCTCAGGCAGTTAATCTCCATATTGAAAGTCTCCTGTTGAATTTGTAGAAGAATGCACTTCAAAGACCGATCTAGCTCCGGAACAGTCAATGTCCCTGAAAGTCTTTCCTTGTGCTTCAGTTTGTAGAAATAACGTAAAATCCACCCAATAACCCTAATTGTTTTCTTATAAGAAGAATATCTTTTAAGAAGGCTCTGCTCTTCAGATGCGGTGGTTGCCAGGAAAAGATCCTCCTCAATATGTGAATCGTTCCGAACAACATCTGGAATTGTAGACGGACTTGCCCAATTTGAAGCATTTTGGAGCCAGGTTGGTCCCGTAAGCCAAGTCTTATGATCTTTCAATTGGTTAGGAAAGAGTCCCCTGCTTGCACAGTCGGCTGGGTTCTCCCGGGAAGGGATGAAATTCCAGGACTTAACATTTGACATGGATAAAATCTTTGTAACTCGATGACGAACAAATTGGTTTCCGCTTGAGGGTGGATTGGCTATCCAACTTAAAGTGATGGTTGAGTCACACCATAAAAAGGTTTTCTCATTACTGAGTAACAGTGTTTTTTTGATAGTGTTCACCAGTTCTGCGAGCAATAATGCTCCACATAACTCCAGACGGGGTAAAGTCAATGTCTGGACTGGTGCAACTCGAGTTTTTGCTGCCACGAAAGATATGCGCAGTCTCAGAAATAGCACGGATGTAAACCACTGCTGCGTACGCCTTTGTGGAAGTATCGGAGAAACCATGTAGCTCAATTGTTGTGGCTTTAGCGCATTGCAAATACCTAGGTGCAGAGATATCCTGTAAGACGAAACTTTGAGACTGAAAGGTTTGCCATTCTTCGAGCAGATAATGAGGTAAAGAATCATCCCAACCTATTTTAGTTTTCCAAATCCCTTGCAACATTATTTTCAGTTTAATGGTGGCAGGTGCGATAAGACCAAGTGGATCGTATGTTTTAGCAATAACGGAGAGTAATTGACGCTTAGAATTTACATGTTCTGTAAGGACTGTCCGAACCCGAAGACTGTCATTAGTTCCATTCCATTCAAGACCCAAGACTTTCTGATTTACGTCATTTTGAAAGGAATGGGTATCGGTAGAAGCTCTCATGTGATCAGGAAGATTCTCTATTACCTCCGGGTAATTGCATGACCATTTGCGCAGAGGGAAACCCCACTTTCCAGGAATTTTATCATTTCGGGTATTATGGATCTTGCTTCTCCAACAGATGCAGCACCACACAATAAGTCGTCGACATAAAAATGAGTACGCGATAATTCTGACGCAATTGGAAAATTTTCCTTTTCGTCGTCACATAGTTGATGGAGGGTACGTAGAGCTAAGAATGGCGCTGCTGACGTACCGTATGTCACTGTGTTAAGACGAAATATTTTTAGAGGTTTATCTTGATTATTCCTCCACACTATTCTTTGATAATCTTGATCTTCCTCAGCAATACGAATCTGACGATACATTTTGGCGATGTCAGCCACAAAAGCAACGGGATAGGAACGAAATGTTATCAAATTGCAAAATATGTGAGTCTGAAGTTTAGGTCCAGTAAGAAGAATGTCATTTAGGGAATTTTGATTAGAGGTTCTAGCTGAGGCATCGAACACTACGCGTAATTTCGTGGTGGTGCTATTTTCATTAACCACAGCATGTTGAGGCAAATAATAGTGAGGGACCTTATGGACATCTTCAGATTTTACGACACTCATATGATTAAGTTTCTCATACTCCTTCATGAATGTGACATATTGTTCCTTTAACGCGGGATTTCTATCGAGTTTCTTTTCTAGGAGATGAAACCTTTGATGCGCTTGGGTTTTGCTTTCTCCTAGATTCGAATTTACTTTTATTGGGAGCTTTACAATATATCTTCCATTTTCATCTCTTTTAACGGATTTTTTAAACAATGTTTCCGCGAGTTCATCATCTTCAGTTTGAATTTCTTGGATAGGCACAGACTCCACGGTCCAGAATTTTTGTAAAGTCTCATTTAATGACACAGTAAGGTGGGACACAGATTTCCGATCACTGTGGCAATGTCCGACTTTGCCTGCCAGCACATATCCTATTTCTGTTGACAAGGCATCTGGTGTTCCGTGCTGGCCTCGAAGAGGAGGGCCAATGATAAGACGTGTGGCTAGCTCAGCCCCTAGCAAAATGTCAATCTCTGATGTGTCATAGAATGTGGGATCAGCCAACTGAATCCCTTCCAGGTGAGGCCAAGAATGTTTTCTCAAACGGAAATTCGGAAGAGGTGAGGTTATTTGATTTACTACGAAAGCATTAATTTTCAGAATTTTTTTAGAAAAGTGTGCGGAGAATTCAAAGGTAGTCGAATGAAGAGAAGTTTCAGCTATAAGGCCATTAATCCCTATTAACTGATGAGATGTGTTCTGAAAATTTAATTGTAAGCGTTCCGCACATTTTCGAGTGATTAACGAATTTTGCGATGCATTATCAATCAATAATTTACACTGAATTACCTCTCCCGAACTACCCTTCACATTAACTAATGCTGTTGACAAAAGTACACACATTGAGTTTTGCCCCGCATTATTAGACACTGCTGATACCGAATGGACAGGCTCTAGAGCCACAGTATACCTATGCAACAAAGTATGATGGCGTAAAGCGCAACATTTACATGTGTATGAAAGTTTGCACTCCGATTGACTGTGATTATCCCTCAAACAATTTTCGCACAACTTGTAAGTTTGCACGACACCCCACCTATCCTCAAGGGGCATATTATTGAATTTTGGACATTTGAATAACTTATGATTTTGTTTGCACACAACACAGATATTTCCTTTCTCTACAATTGTACTATTTACAACTGGCTTACGGAATCGATTTGAATTGCCCATTTTATTTTCCCGATTATCCATGGGTTTACGGTTTGAAATGCTACTATCATTTCGACTTTCCCTTTTCTTTTCCAGACTTCGCGCTTCCTTTTCTATAAACGACTTAAAACTTTCTAGACTTGGTATACTGTGATTATCTAAAGTCAATTCCCATCTTTGTCTAACCAACTCATCCAATTTGGAAAGCATGAATCGAATTATCATTAAGTCACTTAGAGCGTTAGACTCCAAACCTAATGTTTTTAGATTTCTGACTGCTTCATTGCATCTATCTAACAACTCCAGTAGACCTTTCGAATTATCAACCTTTGTTATTTTAGACGAAAACAAGTTATTTATTTGAGCTAAGGCTAAAATGCGTTTGTTTTCAAATCTCTGACATAAAATATCCCAACAGTTTTTTAAGTTCTCTCCTTGGAGGGAAAAGCCACGAATTAATTTGGCTGCACTTCCACGAACAGCTGTTTGGAGATATTGTAATTTTTCTAAGTCTGTTAACTGACTGTTGTCAAGAATAGCCGATTTAAATATTTCTCTAAAACTAATCCAATCCTCTGTATCTCCATAAAAATTCATCAAAGTCATTTTCGGGAGTTTAAAGAGTTTTTGCTTCCGGATCATTTCTTACCTTCTGATCAGCGGATCCCGAGTTCTGTGATACAAAGATTTCAATTTTAGCTAATGCTTGAAGCACTTTATCTGACGTTTGAATGTATTTATCATAAAACTCCTCATTATCTTCAATTAAAAGGAATGCTGATTCCAAACCCCCTGCTAAATTATCCAATTTTGTTTTTATGCCCGTTAGAAATGCAATGTTTTCATTTTCCGAAATTAAAGTTCCGACTTTATCACAATATCTAATACATTCTTTCGACAGAAATGTGAATTTAGACACCGCTTCACTCTGATTTTGCTTCTTTGATTTCGGCACATTAATGCTCAGAATCTTCTTACTGTTGCAATATCTAACTTTTCAACACCAAATGAAAGAAAAAATATTCCGCAAGGAAAAGAATTTTCAGTTTCGCCACTCACTACTCATGCATGAAAAACCCCTAAACAATGCTAAGAATCCTAGACAGACTGTGAAACATAACACATGGCGCCAGGGGCCATGAGGGGGGACCAGATGAATCCGCTACGCACAACGAAATCAAAACGAAATGAGTTAGATTTTCGCAATTTTTTGATTTATTTCTACTTTTTAATTAGCTTAATTACCCTCGAAAGCTCTTCGGACTGCGACGGACCACAATCTGTGCTGGGATTTATGTAAGATTCGAATTAAAGAATTATTCAGATCAAAGAAACTGATTGAAATGAGATTGAACCAAGATTTGCGCTTACCTGAATTTATTCCCGTTTGAGACATCTTGTACCGGCCTGGAAAGGAAGTATTTGGCACATCGAATGGACTTCGAGAATGATTACACGAATTTAATTTCTTTCGAGTTTAATTGGAGATTTAAGACTACATGATTCGATTTATATCAAGACCAAGCGGTCTCAGCGTGCTTACACAGACATCAGAGAACACATGACTCCAAGTTTATAGTCTCTCTTACGCGCTAGTTGACTTCAGCGCCCTCTATCAATGTTTTGTCCGAAACACAATAAATACCAAGAACAACAATATAAAGACAAAGAATCTTTATTTATCACAAATTCTCAAATGAGCGCCCGCCAGCTGCAAAATAAGCTTCATATCAGCGATGCATTGAACAACGTACGTTACAATATTCATGTCATATCATAAAGGTCTGCAGCGATTTTTCGGGAAAGGTCCCCTGGTTACGCGATGGGCGTCCATTTGCTGGTATATGTTCATAAATCGGGCAACACCCTGCTGGAATAAGTTAAAGTACTTGTGTCCATCTAAATAACGTAGTTATAAAGTTATAAATAAAGGTTCTTTGGTCTTCATATTGTTGTTCTTAGTCTTTATTGCATTCCTCATTTTGGCAAACCAAGTACCCTCTACCGGCCCGCCGTTTGCTTTCCGACCCCAAATTGCATTGTGAAAGTTGTTTGTTTTGCAAGGTCTATCACCCCTTTTAGTATGGACCATTAGTTTTGCAACACCCATTATAATTACTTCGTAACAAAGTACGTAAGAATAATATGTGAAATTTCAATTTGTTTTTTTATCTAGGCTCCAGGCATCGTCCCAGAATTTATTTTGTATGCTGAAAAATAAAAGTTTTGTTTAGTAGTTTGCCACGTTTTTCTACTCTTTGTGAGCATGCACTGTCGATGCAGTTTTTCCATCCTTACTGTAGCAGTCGTAAACTTGGACATACGTAAAGTGTTTGAAGCTTACCTAAAGTGTTTATTTTATATGCCTAAAATTTGGTTACGTGGTTAGATACTTTTTTGAATTTTTCCCAACTGCAATATCTACTTGTAGCTTAATTTTAGGGCTACTTTTAAGGAATTGTTTCCACTTTGTTACTAACGAGAAATGTTTCAGAACTAAAAGTAGTCAACTGCCCTCAATTAGTGGTTATTACATGTATATTTTCGATTTGGTATTTACACATACGTCTGTTTTCATGGGACAAAACAAGGTTTTAAAGTAAAATTAAATGTTTTATATGCTTATGAAACAATTACAGGGCAATCTAGTCAAAACGAATGCCAATACTGCGAAATATTCTTTATACCGAAATAAATTTTTAGTCCCAAATTCATTACTTGACATTTCAACGAAATTTTCGTTTTAACAAACAAAAGCGGTCCCTTGGAGTTCGTTGTAATGGGTTTCCACTGTATACGAAAATAACATCAAATTCATTCCTTTAGCCTTGGTAAGTATTTCAGTTGATTATACCGCCAAGATTTTTCATTGAGAAATGTGTAATATTGAAACATTGTCTCAATGTGTATGTGCATAAACGTGGGGAAAATGATACACATGATTGAAATGCTACAAACGTGCATCAAATATACAATCAAACCTGCGCCTGTAGCAGCTTATTGATTTGTTTATTTATTTTGAAATCTTCTGCTAAGAAATTATAAGAACACATGTGTGTGAAAAGTAGCGTATTATTATCAAACGTTTACGTTATTACTTTGGGGGTAACATTACCTAGCAATACCTTACAGTGGCGGATACAAAGGGAGGGTCATGGGAGTCATGCCACCCCCCTCTAAACTGTCAAGAATAGTATCCATCGACACTGTGTTCAAACACCTTATGAATGAAATGTAAACGATTTCAGCAGTCTTTTTGATTCATTAATAATTTTTGAAAGTAAATATTTGAATTACTACATTTTTTCATTGCGCATGAAAATAATTTTTAATGTTTGTGCTCTATTAAGTGCCTTGTTCCCGGCTTATTTGGGATTTTTTTGTTGTCACCCAAGCAGGGGTGGGGGTCATTCTTCTGCATGACACCCCAACCCCTAAAATAGTTGTCTGTATCCGCCCCTGATACCTAAAAGGATAGGTTTAGGTTTGTGTGTGTTAATTTATTTGATGACGTCGAATACGAGAATGTAATAATAATAATTTGTAATCCTTAAAATGAATTCTTTCGTCTCTTGCTTTTCTCTATTCTGATTTTTGAATTTTGAATTTTCGTTTTATGCTTATTTATCGATTTCATTTTTCACATTGTATAACTTGCTTTATAAATAAAATTCCAATGCTCCTTATTTCTACTCTTTGAGCAATGAGTAATGAAACCTGTAATCTACAGCGAGTAATGACTTCATCATACTAAATACTATTTTATTTTTCGCTTTTAAACCAATTCGTTTCATTTTTTAGTATTCATATCTTAAAGTAGTGGATCATATGTTTTGAAGGGGAGACCCACATAGCTGTGAAATTGCTTTCTGATTTCCATTTGAGGATTTCACCATACTTTTTTTTACTCAAGGCTCTTAACGAAAACCTGTCCCGAAGGCACTGCAATTGGAGATTTTGAGGAGAAGTTATTAGGTATAGGTCACACTGAAAAGAAGGCAGATATCATTTTGAACCTAAAGAGGACACGGAGGAAAAGAAAACTCTCTAATTGTGCTGATCTGGAACAGCACGACTTCCGGTGACGCCCTCCAAAGAGTTGCTTTTTAGTGGCTCTGCTTGATTTGAACTGATCTCTGGCAAATAACCTCGTTGTTACTTACTCGAGAATCCGACTTCTTTTTATTCTTTTTTATGTGGGTGAAGGTAGATTTATTTTACAAACTTTCCCTTTCAGTTGTTGTCTTTCTTTTTTGAGTCGGCTTAGTTTAGGAGTTTCGTAAAACGTCGATTAATTTAAGTGCTATTAAGTATGCGTAGTTGATTCAGCAATCTTTTGTTTTCTCGAAGACATTTTAACATGTTCATAGTTATATTTTTATTAGAAGTATAATTTTTTTTTTTAATTTGAATACAACTGTACCCAAATGTAAATGTTAGGTGTGTTAATTAGAAAGATGAATACTGCCGTGCTAAGCACAGAAGTCGTATCTGCAGCTGAGCTCAAAATGAGTAATTGCTATTTAAAGTTTTACACTGCCATATATTTGATCCAGAATATACTTTTTCAGATTTTTTTTAAAAAATACTTCCCATTCACAAATGATCATAAAAAATTGCTTATAGGTAAAATATTTTATGAAGAACCACCTGGTGACCGTAACTCAATTTTGATAAAAAGTGCAGGTACGACTTTTGTTCTTAGCACGGCAGAATATTAATATGTTTTGAGTACTCAAGCTCTGAATTCTTAAAAAATAATCAAATAAGTAAAACATAACATTATTTGAAACCTTCATGTAACATATAAAATCCTTAATCGTATCGTATGTACCATATTTAAGCACCAACAAGTTCAGACATGTTACAAGTGATACTGAAGAGTTGTATTGCGCTCCTAAGAAATAAATGCGTACCTCCATGAAGTTTTATTACTGTGAACATTTTTATTTATTTCGCACCTCTTTTAAAACTAATCATCTTTCATTCTTATTGATCATCATAATTCTATTGTATATTTTTCCTATTTATAGTATGTTTATAATTACAGTGTAATCTTAATAACAGACCCATGTATACAAAATTAAGCTTAACGAGAAATTGAGAAGCGTTCTTTTTGCTTGTAAAGAAATATATAATGCTATTTTTCTTCTTCTCTTTCTATTTTTGCGAGGCTTTAGTTTTCGCGACCCCATTGTAATCGCGAAAATTAAAGCCTCGCGAAATATTTTTTCTATAAAAAATTGCTTTATGTTTTAAAATCGCGAAACTTTCAGCTCGCAAAATCGCCGATATCTTCATGTTTGCGAAAATAAGTGCTTTTAGAGTATGTCTTTTCCAAAATTACTGAATAATGGGATTCTGAAAGATTTTATATTTATGAATAAAAGAAACTGTTCCAAACACTACAGATTATTTTTGTGTCTCTTAATTTGATTGATAGTTTTTGGTATCTGATTATACTTTCAGATCTTACATTTTTGTATTAACCCATTTAAAATAAATTATAAGAAAAGATCCTTTTTGATTACCTGCCGAGAAAGTTAATATGTTTGAAAACTATATTTTGATGAGATAATATTTAAATGCGTTTATTATTTATTTATTTATTTATTTCCGAGCTCTTAAAATGACTAGAGATAGCTAGCTATGAAATAATTGGAGATTGGAAAATAATTACTTTACAGTATAATGAGATATGACGATAAAATTCCTTTATTTATGTTTAGTTTATTAATAAAGCAATTTTTTAAATTTATTTTTAAGATGTATAGGTACAGATGAGAGAGACGCTCGATTTTATGAACCTATATCTATTTTCAGATTTTGACCTGCGCTATGGGTATTCCTCTTTACTTTTCTGATCTCGATTTTGAAAACAGAAACAACTTTCCTGGAGGAAAAGATGAAGATGAGACTTTATTAATTGGGCGGCTGGTTGATGAATCAGCTGACAATACTTACTATGGTTGGGTCAAGAAATCCACCAAGTGTATGTATGTCCCAAGAGAATCCAAGATCGGACCGCAGAAAGTGGATAAAGATTATGAAATATTGATTCACAGGTTCGCTGACCGGTTGTGTATCTGCCCTCCGTGCCCTTTTCCCGGTGGTCCTCAATGAAAATAACTCAAATGTACAAAAGTTGCTGCTAACTTTCCCTCACTGTTACACTCATTGCATTCTTAATGTTTAAAAAATATCTGTAAGCTAGCATAGAGCCTATCCTATGATTTTATGTGACTATTTTTGGAAAACTATTGCTAAAGAAATATTAATAATGTGCTTTATTGATGCTATTTAGTGATGTACTTTCTAAAGTGTTTTCAATAGTTCTGCTATATTTTTTTTACGTTCTTGATGTTATAAAATTACTTATACTTTTTGACAAATTTCGGCACTTAGGTTTTGTTACTCCAATGAGTTTTTGTTACTACTGCATTCGCAGTAGCAAAGCTGCAATATTTTCTTTTAAAAATTTCAGTTACGTATTGAATGTGATAATCGGTCTTTAGTATTATTAAAAAAGAGCTTCTTACTATATTGAATTCCTAATTTTTTAGAGAATTTGTATTCAAGTTCATATTTTAGAGCTGTATTTTTAAAATATATTTTATTGAATAAAGTATTTTTGTTGCTTAGGTTTGTTAATTAGTATATCTTTACTATTAAAACTTGTATGTGTCTGGATTTTAATCCAAAAAAAAAAAAAAGCATTATTACAGAACAAAATTAAAACAGAAAAAAATGTTAAATCTTGTAAGGCATTACCAGTATGGCCCCATATAAATAAATTGATTTTTCGTAATTGTTTGGTGATTTCGAAGGTTTTCATTTTACATTTTCCAATAGAACTATTACAGTCCGATGATTAAAAATAGAAAAATTTAATATGTTGTTATAAAAATTCCGAATTATGACTTGATATTAACATAGCAGTTCTGTTTAAAAATAACTTTCCAATTATAGAAATGGGATAGCATAAATATTACTAAAAGTGATGTTGACTATTCATGTTCATTAAGTAACTGATACGCAACTCGATATGCTAATTATTTGTATTGGACGCGCGTAAGTTTCTTAGATAATTTTGAAAAATGATTTTTCGAATAAAGTTCAGAATTATCTATGTAGATTTCAATCTCTAACAAATACTAATAAATCATTTTTGGACTTAAGAATGTGTTTTATATTTATGGATTTTTTTTTTTAATAATCAATTTGTACCATGACGTTTTGGTTAATAAAACGCGATAATATGTTCCTTGCTGACAGAGTACTAGCCAGATGTGTCCTATGTTTTTCGGAAGCTGTTGAAGTTAATTGGTTCATGGAAATTTGTAAAACTGACATCGATTGAAACACAAGACAAAACATTTTTTAAAGCATTCATTTACAGTGGAAGTATCAAAAATATACATAATCACAATTATAGAAACAGTATGTATAAAAACAGGTTAGAAAAGATTTAAATAGTTACTTTGCATAACAAGGTAGAAAATATCTGTAGTTTATAAAATTCAACTTTGAGCAAGGATCATTCCCATTTAAAAAGTGTTTCTTAATATAGTTCCAAAGGCTATCTATTTTAATTTTAAAAGCACCATACCTTTTAGCTCTTAAATTTAATTTCAACTACTGTGTACCCTTTTTAAAAAATCCATGAGTAAATGCATTATTTCCGTGTAATATCGAGTGAAGCTCAAGCGATTTCCATAAAAATCTCATGTATCTTATGAGCAAATCAAATAGAAATAAAAGAAAAGAAGCAAATATGCCAGATAGTGAAGTTCAATATAATTTTCAGCATGGAAATTGTCATATCAACGTCATAAGCGATACTCATGACGAGATTTTGTAAATGAAGGTTCAAAAATAATGTTAAATTCGTTATCTTAGTAGCGTAAGAAAACCCAAGAGCTATCAAAAGCCCTTTGCTTCAGTTATTTTCATTACTATTATTATTATATTCATATTCTACTCATAAAATCCGATAAGTTTGGATATAAATAAATATACATTTTGGAAATAACAAAACGTTTCAGTACAGTATGGCAAATCTTTCTCTCAATACAATCTTTTCCAGTCATTATCAGTAAAAATTGCCATTTAGTTATATTTCCCGCTAGTTTTGAAGATTTTAATAAAACTCATCGGATACTCGTAAAATTTAGAAGATCACATTCTCGAAAAATTTTTTTTGCTTTTTATGACATTTACGTGAAGTTAAATATGAATGTTTCTTACCTGTTTCCACATCATCAGCGTAATTACAAATGATTAATAAGTGAAAAAAATCTTAAATAAAAATGTGAATGATTTTTTTTACAGTTTACGATCATTTTTCTTCCGTCTTTCGATGATCATTTGTCTCAACAGTCGCAACGTTGTTAAGCTTGCCCCAGTCCCAGATTTCACATGTCTACCACTTAAAACTCTTGATACTCGTCTTCTGTCATCTGTCGTGTTGTCGCTAAAAACACCCGAATCTGTGCTACCGCTCGATGTTGATTCACTGCCCGGAGATCCCGAACTTGGAGGAGCTGGTGTCGTTGGTATTTGAGCTGGTATTTTTGCGTTTGACACTAGCAATCCTTTAAGCACCACATCATTCGTCGTAGGTCTTACTGTCTGAGGGCAGTAAATTGGGGTAGGTCTGTCACTGATGTCATTTTGACACCTAGCATGTGTTGTTCTTTCTGGTGCCACTTTATAGCCATTTTGTCTACTTGTCCAATACTCTTCAAATCTAAGCCTTTCCTCTGATAACCCATTTCGGTAGTTTCTATCTACTTGCGGTCTTATTTGCAGCAACTCCTGCAAGTGTTTGCTTTTTGATTGTTTTTCGCTCATAGACGTTGCTAGTAAACATTTTAACGTCTTGTCTTTCTTATTGTCAAGAGTATGGTCGTTTATCGCTACACAGAGTTTCCTTTTGAGTGACTCAGGATTATTTTCTACGCGATTTACTTGTTTCAGAGGGAAAGGTCGGATGAGATCCGGAAAACTTACAGGAGCAACCAATGCAGCTCGTAGTGGGCTATTAGTTTCATTTCTGGAGATAGACAGTCTGTTTCTCAATATTGTGTAATTATCAGTGTTCGCTTTTTTGGTAGAATTAATCGCGTTTTCTGATGCTTTTGAAGCTTGCGACTGATCATAGCATCTGGAGTAAAATTTGCGATAGTTGGGTACAAATTCTTTGATTGGTTTGGGTTCATTCTCAACGTTACAGACATTTTTGACCCTACTAAAAGCACTAGAAGATCCATTATAACTTTCATACACAACAGTTAACTCTTCACCATTTGAACCCGAAGCATCCTCATTCTGGATAGTCTCTAAGTTCGTGTGCACTGCAGTAGATTGTTCCAAAAATTCATCAGTTATCTCTTTTTTTATAGTAAAATTATCCAGCGATGGTTTTGTTGTAACGTTGTAAGTAACGCTATTTACGCCGGTTAATCGTTTTTGTATTTCATTGTAATACGGAGTTTTTGATGTTAGTTGGCGATGTAGTATGTTCGATGTTTGAACAGCATCTCTGGAATTGGTTTGTAGCCTCGAACTATATTTCTGAACATCGGTTTCTAATCGCCTTGGAGTTTGATATGTGTTAACTCTCAGTAGAGTTGCTAAAAGAATACTATTCCCGGGCTTGACATCTGGCTTTTCATTGACATTTGATTTGTTTCTTTCAATGACACTTGTGATTCGTAAGTCCACTGGTTGATCATTGGCCGTTTTTTCACTTACTTCATAATTTTCTTCATTTTGCGGCGCTAGAGGCTGATGTTTCATTTCTTGTCTCATTACTACTGTTTTTAAACATGAAACTGAATTTTGTACTAGAGTTCAATAAAACAGCTTTAATTTCGTTATACATATACTTTTTTGTAACAGTAGTTGAGAACTTGCACTTGAATGCATTTTCAGTTCAATTCCTTTATCTGTATCAGTTCATTCTTGACCTTTTATGAAGAGGGTGTTGTCACAACTTCATCTTAATTTCATGAGTCTTTTCCTCTAGCCAAATAAGAATCATGATGGGGGGGGGGGGGGGGCGTCTCATAAGAACTCATCATCCAGGGGGTGGGATAACTGGAAAAAAGGAAAGAAAACGTAAGGCAGCATTAAACACTCGGTTATAAAATATATTTTGCATCATGAAATCCAACATTGATTTCAAAAAGTAAAATAACCTTTGGCTACTGTAAACTCTTTGATTCAATGAATGTTAGTTCATTATTGACATATAATTCAAAATAACAACCGATTTCTTTTATGAATGATAAAAAGAAATCCATTGCAAAAGGAAAGCAAGTTTAGTACCATTCATGGTCAGAGGAGATGGAAACTCATAAAATTACTAATTTATCTTTGTCCTTTACAATACCAAATGACAATGTTTTCGTTCGACGGAAAATTAAACATTAAAAAAGAAAAAAAAAAGCTGTAGTAAAAATGAAATGTTTGAAAACAAAATAAAATGTATAAAATGCATGGTGAGAGTGGACCCTCAAGATGGAAACTCGTAATCAAAATATTTTTGCTGTCTCTTTATGAGACCAAATCAAAACTATTCAGCGGTATTAAAAATTGAATTTTGGAAAAAAAAATCGCTTGTTCTTTCACTCTACTGTACGGCGCAAATGTTATCCAAATCAAATCATCCGATCTTATATTTAAAAAAAAAAAATTATGTTGTGATAGAATAAAATGGAAATCAACTACAGTGAAACCTCTCTGAGCGGCCACCCCTCCGTTCCGCAATATTTCGGTCGTTGAGAGGGGGTGGTCGCTTTAAAGGGTGTACGTTACAGTTACAATATAATTTCTGTAATAGATAATATAAGCACGTCTAACACATACAATGAAGTTTGAGACCTTTCTAAAAAGGAAATAGTATATTATTTAATTATTGTTTACATCTTTCGAAGAAAGGATACACATTTTGACTTAAGTTTTTACTCTGCTCCAGCAACTGTTTTCAAAATCATTTTTCAATTCCAAATGTTAATCTCTTAAGCCAATTTATTTGCCATTGCATCTGAATTTCTGATGACTTTATTATCCCCAAAATCACTTCAGTTGAAAATATAGTTTGCTGATGCTTGCAAAGCGTTTAGTAAATTGATCGCCAAAGGTAGAATTAGCGCTTCAAAGGCATAAAAAATGTTTTTATTCAAAAAACGTTAATAATGCACTCAGGGAACTGATAAGTTCATTTAAATCAATCCCAAATAAATATTAGATTTGATTAAAAAACGTTTATTTTCGCTGATTCGTCAACCAGACGACGTTTTTCTCAGTCGGCCCTGTAATTATCAAAACACTCCATTGCTGTTCCATGCTAAAAATAACTCCAAATCGCACTCTGTTAATTCTCTCGCCGATTTTCCGTGCTCTTGTTGCTCAGAATTTCAATATGTTGCTCGAGATTCATAAAAATGATATTCGACAGTGTTGTTTGATACCCAGATTACACATACACATTGACCAACTAATAAAATAAATATAAATGACATTTTTACTCCAAAATTATTGGAATTCTTTAAAAGCCAATACGACTTCTCCTTGAACTAAAAAGTTGCACAGCAGAACAGGAAGTGAATGGATTTTCCTGAGAAATTGGATGGACGCATCCTCTCGGCGGCCGTTTAGAAGGGTTGGGTGGCCGTGGCTAGGGGTGTTTTTAACATTAAGTCTATGGGCTAAAAAATCCATGCCCCCAAAAATTGGCCGTTAGGAGGGGTGGCCGCTCGAAGAGGTTTCACTGTATAAAATTAAAGAGAGCACACCTGAAATGAACGTAAAAGTTATTGATTTTGAAATAAAATTGTTTTGTTAAATTTTCGTCTAGATATTATTTTATGTAAAGTTTGAGAAAAAGAGTAAGTTGCATTGCACAGCTTGACAGATAAAAATGATTTTTCAATTAATTTTGCGAATTTATGAATCACATTAATTTGGAAACGTTTTGAGATGAATGCCTTTTAAGCTACTTCAAGAAAAAAAGGAGTTTCTCAATTCGCACACAAATAAACACCACATAAGGATTAGTTTCTATTGCCAATTACTTAAAATTTTATACGAGTTAAAAGGTTTTTATTATTATTGTTTTTTAATTTTTATTTTTAATATGGAGCATTTATTTGAAAAAAAGAGGTGAAGTTTTGTGATGGTGAGATAATACTATTTCTGAAGTACATTTACTCTAAAAAAGATGAAATAAAAGGTTTTGACAAAAAAAAAAAAAAAAAAAAAACGCGCTGATGTGTGCATCACATGACTTCCTTTTACTCCAATTTAATATCATTTCCTCATTACTGGCAATTTTAATTTTATTGAATAGTTTACTCTCTAAATATCACCAACAGTGGCCAAATTGAAAAAGATTTAAAAAAAAAAATCGCCAAGTTTGTCGACAAAACTTGGCGACCAAAAGACTGGCAATATATCGCCAAGTGTCCGCCAAATTATAACACCACTTGAGTGAGTTTACATCGAAATTAACAATGATTTCTCCCCAAAAAGGGGCAAAAGACCCTTTAGAAACACTCGAATGCAACCAAAAGCGGAAGTGCACAACTATACCCCACTACGAGTCTACATACCAAATTTCAACTTTCTAGGACTTACTGTTCTTGAGTTATGCGACATACATACGCACATACATACACCGTACATACAGACGTCACGAGAAAATTCGTTGTAATTAACTCGGGAATCGCTATAATGGATATTTCGCGTGTCTATACGTTCTGAGACACTTATCCACGTGTGGTCGAGTCGGAAAAAAACTCAATATTCATTCGGGGGTGAGTAAAATGGAAATTAAGGTCGATTTTTGAGTGAAAATTTTTTTGCGAATACAATACTCCCTTTTTTGTAAAAGGAGGTAAAAAGATCGGACTGTAAAACTACAATTGGAAATTGCTCTAAAAAGTCAAAAATAATTTTATTCTTGGAACACCATCAATATTACTTTCGTCATAATTGTTGAAGTCGACGAAAAAACAGTAGATGAATGATAGGTAACCATGATTCAATTACTAATATAAGTTTGAATGGATCCAAGTTCTTCATTAGAATTCGCATACATTACATTGAAAACAACATATTTGTACTACGGTATAAATATTTCACGCCACTTTTTGAAGTTTTTTTTTTTTTTTTGAAAAATGTAAACTGAATATGGTAGTAAGTCATTTGAACCTATCGTGTTTGCACCGACTTCAAAAAATATGCTTGAAAGTAGTATCAGTGGTGTTCTAAGAATAAAACTATTTTTTTATTTTTAGAAGAATTTCCGTCGGGTCTATTTTTTTTTTTCCAAAATTATTTTTATTTTTCTAAATATTTTGTAGAATATCAAACTTCAAATTTAACTCCCATGCACTGCGGAAATAAATCGGCTACTTTCAAGTATTCTTCAATCATAGTGAAATTTTCGTCCTTTACGACGAATCTTTTCTAGATGGTTTAGAAACTCATGCTCAGATTTACTAAAATTTTCGTCAGCTTGGCAAGATATTTTTCACGAAAACTTTTATCACGAAGCCTTCGGGACGGAAATTTCGTGAGATTTGAGAGTTGTTTCTGAGACTGTAAGTTACGTGTTTTTCTTTTCTTTTCTTTTCTTTTTTTTAATGTCTGCTCTCTAAAATCTGTTTATTCCATTAATCACATATATTTATAACACTATCGATAGAGCGAAACAAACAAAGAAGCTCACTTTCTCAAGATGGCTCCTCATGCGCTAGCGCAGCCACAAATACCTTTTGGAGGGGGAAGGTGATCAAAAATACCTGCTGGAGGGTTTTCTTTTTACTCAAAAAATCTTCGGAAGGACTTTTTCTTAAAATCAAAACAGCCCTTTCATATGCATAAACTAGTGTATTAGAATTTGCATTTACGTTAAAACCAATGCCTTTGGAGGGGGGGTCATCCCCAAACCCCCCATCCTCTGCGCCACTGTTCTCATGTATTTATTCCACCACTAGTCTTTGACTCCAAATTAGTTTAAATAATTATTTTCATCGTTATAAATAACTATTTTTTATCGAAACATTTTTTTTTTTTGTAAAAAGAAAAGTTAACTATTGTAAAAACAGTATCAAACGCTTTTCTTAAAATTATAGCTTTTAGGTTTCAGTAAATTCTAGACATCAAAGTTTTTTTTCGAAGAAAGTTTATAATATTTCTGAACACTATTTCAATATACAAGAATACGAACGTAGGACTAATAAAAAGTAAAACTGAATTGTATCCAAAGTGTCTGAATAAAAATTTGAAAAAAAAAAGGGGAATCACCAAAAGGGTAAATTAAAAGACGGAGCAACTGATTACAATATTTTATGAGTACTCGATATGAAAGAATATGTTGCTGAAATCGCATTATTTTACATCAAAATAAACGAATCATTTTGCTTTTAAATTATTTTCAAAATAATATTTTTTAAAAATTAAACTGAAATGATAAAAGATGTTTTAAAAAATAGCTGTATTAAAATAAATCGGTTGCAATGTATTTGATAATAGCACGTTCAGTAATTCACATCTTCTTTCATTAGATGCACTATATCGATTTACATTGATTTAGAAAGAGGATATTGACAAGAGAGGAGACGAATCAATCCTTTATTCGCTCACCTCATATGTTCATCAGTACTCCTTATGCTACTACTATATCACTTACTACTATATTATACTACTATATCACTTTCGCTAACTAACTTAACATTGCACTATGCTGCTATAATTGTATTATACCTTATACAACAGGAGGGGAGACAAATTTAATTAAAACAATTTTCCGTTTTAATTACATGATGCTTTTGACACATTTCTACGTACGACATGTAAATTTAACGCATTCTTGCATAGTCATTCAAAGTTAACCCGTCCAACAATATCATACTATAACGGACTAGAGTACAATAAAGGAAAAGTCAAAGGCAATAGAAATTCTACAACTGATATTATCAGCATAAAATACTAACCCAGTGTAATAAACACTTGCCAGTCCTGAAGACTTGAATTATGAATCCAATACTTCACTTGCTAAGAGCAGAAAATGCCACTTACCTCATTTGAATGTTGCTTTGAACACTGATATCTGGACTCTTACCTTATTGACCTTATTGTACATTTGTAAATATTAGGACAAAATAAAGAAACACATCCCTCCAAGCAGACCCAAGCACTCATTAAACTCTTATCAATCATTCTGTTCCTGGAACCTTGATACTTACTGAAATAGAACTGACATGTAGGTGGAAGATGTTGCAGGAGAGGGAATTGATGCTTTTGAAATATTTTTCAATTACTTCAGAAAAATAATTTCTAATGTATATAAAGTGCTGGACTAAAGTATTGCTACTTTGAGAAGTTTAACCTTTTTTTTAAGCACGAGAACCTCCCTCCTCCTCCAAATAATAATAATAATAATAATAATAAATAAATTCCAATTCAACTAATACTTTTTTATGTCAAAATGTTAAATTAGTTTAAAGACAAAATATAATTTACAAAACACAAATAATTATTGAATTTCAGTAAAAAGAAATGTTCCGGTCATCAGACAGTGGATGCATTTCGACTCCTTTCAAGTAAATTGAAATAAAGATACAATTTCAAGTTCCTCTGAACAGAAAAAATAGTAAGTAAGTAGAACAACTAACCGAAGAACGTGTTTTTTGGGCAGTTTCTCGTTTTTTTTACCTTAGCGCCGCTCTTTTAGTCATGGGAATCACGAGGTTTTGCAATACTCCTTTCGATCTTTTATGGCGTCTAACTTCATTCATTGCTTCCTTAAACTTGTTTTCAGCATTTTCACTTAACAAAAATCAAATTAATTTCAAAAATACTATTTTTGGTGTCTTGTTTTGAAAAAAAAAAGATAGGTTTCTCAAACTTGTAATACTTATGGTCAATAGTGTATATACATACACACACACACAAAATATAACGAAAAGTATCCGAACGCTTTCAAAAATTCGAAGTTTTAAGTATTTCTCGAGAAATAAGACAATAATTGCTCTATAAGTTTTGTCATACAAAGGGTATGATGCATCAGCTGATATTTTCCAGTAAAAATCAAATCATACTTAATCAATCACATTTAGAGCAGCGCTTCTCAATATTTTTCGACCCGCGAACCGGGGAAGCTTTAAAAAAAAATAGTGGGCCGTTAATGTTTTCCTTTCCTTCTTCTTTTATTTCTTCCTTTTTCTTTCCTTTTTTTCCGCAAAAAAACCCCTTGCATTTACGGGTCGTTTAAAACATTTGTATTTTGTTTCCGAACCGGTGAGGCTTTCTCCCTCTTTTCTTCTTCTTTTTTTTTTTTTTTTCTTTTTTGCAAAAGAAAAAAAGAACTTTCGATTCTAGACCGTTAAATATTCGAGAAAAATATTTGAGAATGATGGAGCCCCCCCCCCCCCCTCCCTCTTTTTTTTATAAAACATAATAAGAATAATAAAGGAATTAATATAACTTAACTTGGTGTTAAAGAACCGTTTCAAAAAATATTTAAATGTTAAAAATAAGATAATTAATTATTGTAAGAATTTTACAGAAGTAATAAATGTTGCTGAAAAATCATATAAAGGAACGAAAATTAATCATAAAATTCACTTTTTTTTTAAGTAAAGAGCACTTTTTACCATGGATGAGCAAAAATTTCTGGGGACCGGTCAAGTATTTCTGGGCACCCGATGCCGATTCGTCGAATCACTGGTTGAGAATCGTTGATTTAGTAAAACAATTGAAAATTAAAGAATCAAAAAGTTGTTTTTGATCATCCTTTATCGCGCCCTGTAAAAAAAGCCACAAAAACAAAAAAAAAAAAAAAAAAAAAACGCTCACAAGAAAACGTCTTGAAAACTGGGATCCTATTAAAGTTTCTTGTAACGATATACGAAGCTTCCTCTTGTAACGACACAGTTTCTTGATGAACTCGACGTTAGAAGGAGCTATACTGAAATGGGTGCTATATGTATGGGAAGAAGCAGTAAATTTCAGAATTCAGTTTACTTACTATGAACAATTATTCTGTAGAGTTTCGTAAAAAGATCAGCAATATTCACTCAGATGAAAGCATTTCTTTTAACAAAACCAATTTCATTCGCACAGTTTTGCGGCTCATAACATGCAGAGTTTTACTAGCGACTATCAAGTGATTACTATGTTTATATATAGTACGTGTTACACGCAAAACTTACTAAACTTTCAGAAAATTTGACTGCATAAAAAAAACATTATATACTGAAACTTAAAAGAAAAATATTAAAAATTAAATAAAACTGGAACATTTGAAGCAGTTATTTTTCATTGCGCGTGCTAAGTTTTTTGTTCAGATTTTTATAATTATATTATTAAAATAGATTTTATTTATTATTTTAAAGGTTATTAGGCAGTCGGAATGTCTATTAGTTAATGTATTAGTAATTGTTAACTGACATAGTCAAAAACAGCACTAAACACTGAAATTTAAGTGTAGTAAGTAGTGCACTTGCGTACAACACTTAAAGTTGGATCTTGAAATTTCTGATTTCTTTAGGCTTTGCGTTGTGAAATACCAAACATTGGATCCTCATGACACTAAAAAAGAGAGAAAATAATATTAACTCTGATATTTCCCCCTTTAAACCTAAGAAAGCTTATATCTTATAGTTCTATGGATCATAACCTCTTCTTTCTGAAAAAAAGCGGGAATTTAAATAACTAAATTTATTGTTTTAACAAGTTAATTTGTGAGTTTAACTGATTTTGGCAGAGAGTTCTGTACGTTTTGTTTTGGTAAACAAACAATACTCATGATCATTTTTTAAATTTAATTTTCCTTATATTAGAATGGGTAGTAGACGACGGCTGTCCGAAATCCTTCTTCTTTTTTTGTGTGTGAAAACTTGATGAATATGAATCAAGCGCGCTCGCATGTATGGTAGACCGGAGCACGTTTATGCAGGGTCCTTTTTTCAAAACGAATTATAACTGGAGAGCCAACTGTCATAGCAGACTGATGCTACTCCCTAGCGAATATTCTCACAAGGTTTTGAGCATTAGTCAAGCTTCGGTCCGGCATGCAGAAAGAATAATCTGTTTCCTACCAAGATGAGTAAGTTTTGTGTTGAACGTTTTGAAGCTTATTGAGAATAAATAATACTTAGTTAAGAAAAAACAAATGTATAAAAATTAGCAGAATTTTATCCGCTTTGGAGAATTGTATTTGTATGAACTGAAACGTTATTATTTATTTTTTTTCACGTTAAAAATAAATCCAAACTTGGCGACGGGGCAAGTTTACGCGTTGAACGTCGGATCACTTTTACAATCGTTCTTACTGTGTCTTACTTAAATGTGCCCCTGGCACTATTTTCGCTTCAAACTGTCTCAAACATTTTTAGCATTATCCGGCTATTTAGTTTTGAAAATCACATTTAATTTTTAGTTAAGTTACACATTCATATCTTATAGCTTACAATCATGTAGTGCTGTCTTCATGCCCTTTTAGCTTCAACTTTATGCACTATTCAGTCTGTAATAAATTTGCTTTATTTTAACGATGGTAAGACATTGTGTTGAAAACACTAACAGAACCACGTTAGGTTTGAAAATAAATATGCGTAAACGAGCCCCGTGTCGGGGGCATGTTTTCGCAATCGACTTGGACTCAAAAATATTTTTTTTAACGGTTAAAAACACAAGCTGAGCAACAACTGAATATACCAATTTTGACTCCATTAACTGCTTCATAAAACCGCAATGTCTAAAATTTCCTAAGTTAAAACATAAAAATTAGAAAATTCATTGAAAAAAATCCTCGTAAACGCGCCCCGATCTACCCTACTGCTCTTAAACCTTTGTGCGCATGTGTAAATTTTTTCCGTCTTTAAATAGCGTCAGTCGTTGGCCAGCAGATTTTGAATAGGATTATATGTATAGATCGTGTCAGATGTATTAAATTAAAAAAAAAAAAAATGACGGAACAGCTTGAGCAGCGCTACTGCATCAAATTTTGCCAGAAACTGCGCGACTGCCATTTGGAAGATGCAAGCTGTTTTCGCTGACGATTTTTCAGCACATTTGTCGCACTTGATTTCGACGTTTTTAGTTAAAAACTAGACACCTCTGGTTCAATAAGCTCCTTACTCTCCTAATAGATAAACCCTTTAGATATCTGACTGTTTCCCTAGTTCTGGAGGTAATTGAAAGGTTCGATATTTCAGTCAAGAAAGGACATTATAGCTGCAACGACAACCGAGCAGTAATTCATTCTAAAACAGGCCTTTTTGGACAGCTTTTAACAATTGCAGCACTACCAGGAGAATAATTAGAGTTTCTAAAAGACTATTTTGAGAGTGATTCGGATTCAAACGCTCCAGGAATGCCAGTTTTTTTTCTCTTCAGCGAAAGGTCGAATACTATTACAGCAGCCCTCGTATTTTACTTTATGCCTTAAACGGAGATGTAAGGTTTTTCCTTTTTTAAAACTAAATAAGTCTTAAATTATTTCGAGAAAGTGAAATTTTGAAGTTTTTGAACCCTATATGTGAGTGAGTATTGTATAAACCTTTCTATCTCATATTTTCAAGAGTTCTGTTAGGTTGTTTTCTTGTTTCTTCAGCAGTGATCGTTGAACCCTTTCATACTGAGCAACAATGTAGCCTATTGTTGGTGTTCTTAAACCACTTTTAGAAAATTTAGTATGCAGCAAAAAAATAAATAAATAATATAAAATAATAATAGTAGTATCAATAAAAATAAAAGGCACATTTAATGTGGAAATTTTGACCTTGTTCTTACCCTAGTGAAAAGCGCGTTGGTTCAAAGGTGCATTGCTAAACTGCAGGTTGTAATGTAAACGGGTGCTTCGGAATTTCTTTCTCTCTTCATTAAGCTGGCTAATTACATTTTCTTTTTAAGCGCTTCCATTACAGCACTTAATTAGATCTCTAGGGTTCTACGGCGATAGTTTTTCACGTGATACTATACCTACTTAATAACATGTGCACTGAGAACATCCGCAAGAGTGTTTTAAACACTCTTGTGAAAATGAAGTTTTAATCACCAGCTAAAATAAGGTCGCGATTTCAAAGACTTTTTTTTTTTTGCCCTCTCGTTGTTAAAAAATAGTTTGAAGAAGTTTAAAACTATTAGAATTAAACTTAGAGTTATATCGTGTATCAAAACACAGCAGCCAGTTGAGTACTTTGGTTCTTAGGCAGTACGGATTAGGTGTTCAGACATCTATTGCTCTACTGGCTGACAAGATATATGGGTTTATACGGTTATGTAATGAAACATTTGAAATGAGAGGCGTGCTTTGAAGCTATACACACGAAAACAACATGCCGCATTTTGCCTAATTCTTTGAAATAAAAATTTATATTAACAGTTTAATTACTTCATTAATGTAAGGGTAAACCAATAGATGTTAATTAGATTCATTTTTCACGCATACGGAAGAAACGGAATAGTTATAAGTACAAACTCAATAACGCACTTATACGCAAATAATTCAATCAAAGATCTACTTAGCTCAGAGATCTTCCTTAAGTATTGATAGCATTGATTAGGTTCGTTATATTAATTAATTCAATAAAATATTGCATTGTTCACAGATAATTACTTTCTGGTGCAATTTTATACATTTTTTTTTCTATGTTTAAAATACATTTTTCTCTTACTCTGGATGTTTTTCAGTTCTTTTATAGCTCGTTCCAGTAATTTTGATGTATTAGTTGATAACGAATAACGAATGAATACCTTTGTGCTGAAAATTAAATGAATCAATTAACCAACGTTTTGAAGTACAAAATTTGCAAATTACTGCAGACACGTGTTTCGGTGTTACAAGGAACGTCTTTTTCAATGCAAAGAAGTATGAGCTTCTGGATGAGAAGTCATCTGAGGCTTTCCTTGGATGATTTTTTATCCAGAAGCTCACTCTTCTTTGCATTGAAAAAAAATGTTAATCGTAACTATTAGAAATATCGTTCCAATAGTGATCTCTGAAGTGAACTGAAGAGGAACCTTGCTAAACGCAAACCAAAACTGTAAACTGAAACGCGAACTTTCAAATCCAAACCAAAACTTATTAATTCATTTTTGTTCCGCCTTCGCGTCCATTTTGTAAAACAGTCATTCTCTCTCTAACCGTCGTATTGTATAGATATGTGATGTAACGTTAGCTAATAAATTATTAATTTCTTTATTAGTTAAATTATTATTGAGCAGTGACTGCATAAAGCATGAAACAATGACACACCACACAATTAAAGAAACATAAATGATTAGAGAGAAGCCTCAACGTGAACAACAGATAAACAAATGAAGGTAAGCTTTTGGCTTATCTATTATCATCTTGTTTTATTTAAAATGATTTAATATAAATGGATAATTATGATTAGAATTGCCTATCGATTTATAACAGTAACACCGAAACACGTGTCTGCAGTATTTTGCAAGTTTTGTACTTCAAAAGCATTTGTTAATGTTTATAAAACTGCGTATGTATTGGAACATTTTTTTTTGCCATGGTTTCTGTTCAGACGTTGATTCGTATTCATTTATGTATTTTATTTTACTTGTTTATTTATTTATTTATTTTCATCCAGCAGAAAAATATCATGGGACTCTTTTTTATTTCAATATCAGTGCTCTTTGTTGTCTTTCCTAAAACGAAAGTTTCGCAGGTTTAAAAAATAAATCAAATTCTTGTTGCATTTTCTAACAATGCTAATATATTAATCACGTATACGATTGATCTCTCTAAAAAAACTCTTGCCAAACCTTCGGTGCCAAACTTAGTTTACATTTTTATTCATCGACAATTTTGCGAAGACTTTCGAAAAATGTTGATGATCTAAGAATGATTATTAAGCTTTTAAATTATTTTTCATTTTCTTACGCTTTGTAAGGTATCTAGGTTTGTTTTATTGCTTATTACAATGACTCAATTAAAGAAGCAGTAAAACAAACCAATCACGTTTCTAAATAGTTACCAGTAGGCGTATAAAACTCTATAATAGCGTGAATGTTTGCAAAGTTTTTCAGCTACCCTGCTTACAAACAAAATAGGGTAACCGTGGAAATCAAATAAACAGCAATACAAATAAATGAAACTCAAAAGTTGGGAGTGAAGATATTTTGTGAAGTTTAGTTCTGTGTAGTTGAGTTATCTTTATGAAAAGTTCATGCAGTTAATGTCAATAATTTTATTAAATTTTTAGCTCATTCCTGATTGCACTTAAAAATAGCATTCACTTTGCAATAGCGAAATATTTACTTTGTCCCATGATGGGGCATTTTAAGAATTAAATGTTTTGGGTACAAAACAGTTTTCTAATAAAATACTTTCCACTTGATTGTTAAAAATATTTTTATCAAATGAATGAATAACTGAATCAAAAAGAAACAATGAACAAATAAGTAAAATGATAAATGAGCAAAAATAAATGAGTGAATAAAGTAGTGAATGAATATGAAAATAAGTGAATGAATGAATAAATACATATATTAGTTAATTAATAAATGAAGGAATGTAAACGAATTATATAATGATCACACGAGTGACTTAATAGATGAATGAAGAAGTAAACGAAATGAATTATTTCTCTTTGCCCCACGTGCACTTGACTAATTTTATTGAACATTTAAAATCAAACCATTCCTAATACTAACTAAATAGCCACTGAACATAAGTAGATGTCGATTGATTCTTAAAATGCTAATTGCAAAAACTTTATTATTGTATGATAAAAGAAAATACTTTTGACAAACCGGAAAATATTACAATGTTGGTATTAAATTTTGAAAATGACTAGCATTATTATATATCATGATCTTTACAGCAGTTTATTTTTTGACTGGAATCAATTACGAGTATTTATAAAAGAACATAGTTAAAACAGTGTTAGGTAGGCGGCGCTGTGAACATATTTTACCATTTCACTTTCCCGCTATTTCACTTGACCCCACATTCCCCTACTCTTGTTATACAGGGTGTTTCAGTTAAACGTATCAGAACTTTTAAGAAAAGTAGGAACACGTTGACGATTTGGAATCAAACAGCATTAAAGGGTCGGAAATTGCTCCTTCGTGCGAAATTGGGCATTTTACGATAGTTCGAAAGGATAAACGTTTTCTCTTTGGGTACTAAATGCTTTGAAACGCTTTACATAAAAAGATAAAAACAAGGTTTTTTTTAAAAACAGAATTTCAGAATTTCTACATAGCTATGCATGCTTTGTTACCAATGAGGCATTTTCTTTTTTTTTCAATGTGGAAGTAGTTTTAAGCTTATGATGCTAAATCGACTACCATTTAAGTTATAAGTTTTCAACTCCACGAAACGTAAAAATCAACACAAAAATCTTCAAACAATTTCTGCAAAAATTTGCGATTTTTAGAAAATAAATTTGCGGATGCAGTCTTGATTTCAAAATTTTGAGCAACGGTAGGCATGTTTGCGAAAAAATAAATTCTTGCTTACGGATATTTATGATGTTCTTATAAACTTTCACAATGGAATTATTAATATTAGTTTTATAGTATCCTGGGCTTTACGAAGATTTTTTTTTTTCAATTCTGCCTCTAAAGAGATCGAAGGCATCACGGCTACGAAAATTAATCGTAACATCTGATTTTTTTTTTCCTGGAACATTTCTTCAAACTCAGACTTCACGACTTCTTATCAAATATACGGCCATTCATACCGTTACAGCAGCATCGCATATGCTATCTCTCTAATTCCTGATAATTTAATCTTCATAAAATTAAGTATTGCTCAGAACTGTTGATATTACAGCCACACATTTAACTTCAATGTAGATAAAATGATGCAGAATCCCTCTTTATTTTTAAAAAGCCTTCTGTATTTTTATTTATTTTCTCTATTTTGGCATTCAATTTTAATTCATTTTTTTTCCCTAAAGCTCGTGCTCATCTTTTAAAATACGTATTTAGACATTTCACTATTTCCCGAAACACTCGTATGTAATTTTGGGTGTGAATCTGTGATCAGTGTTTGGGTCTGAATCTCAAAATTATTTCATTTTGATTGAGTAGTAGTTTTAAAAGAGATTTACTTTAAATGAAAATGTTTTATTCCTTTGATTAGGTACAATAAATGTGATTCATTAATCTGTACCTCAGAGCCAGAAGGACGTAAGTCCAAAAATTGCGATTTTCTGTTTACAAGTGCATTGTATGTATAAGACTATCCCGCATCGAGCCTTGTGAACGTAATTCTTAAGAAAAAATCCTTTTCAAATTTTTACCAGGGTTAAAAGAGCGAGCGTCCCATCCTTTGCATGGGCAAGAAAAAAGATTTCCTCTCTTCTGTAAAATCTGTACCTCAGATCCAGACTGACGTAAGTCCAAAAATTACAATTTTCCATTTATTAGTGCATTTTACGTAAAAGCCTATTCCGCATCGAGCCATGTGAATGTAATTCTTAAAAAACAATCCTTTTCAATTTTTTACCGGGGTTAAAAGAGCGTTCGTCCCAACCCTTGCATACACCAGCAAAACGTTTTTCCTCTCCCCTGTAAAATTACCATAATGTGACTTACGTTCTTCTGGCTCTGAGGTACAGTAATGATTTGAAGTAATCACAAAATGAAAGCATAAATGAGGCATTGAAAAGCAAAGAGATGTAAGTGGATATTTTCAAGTTTTGAGTGAAACGCGTTTAAAGACAAGATCCTAGGTAGACTTTCATTGAAAAGTTTTTCTAAATCATGCTGTATAACAGAACCTACCAGGGCTACTAGTACTACTTCTTGCCCCAAGACAGAGGAAGGTTTCTCCTATCATTTGTACTAGTTATCTCTAAATTTTTAATGTTGCCACTTACATAACTTTGCTTCTCACTCTCAAATGTATTTTCATTTTATCAGGGAAGTTTATTTATTTATTACTAGTGGTACCAGCACAGCTTTGCCCGTAGTAAAAAATTAAAAGGTAATTTGGTTCGCCTGTATATTTACAAATAATGAATGTTGAATTTCTCGCCAATTTGCTATGTTGATTTGCTCGTCCATGTTATGATAATTTACTCGACAAAATGTTCTTAAAATTGGAACAGAAAAAGAAAAAAAATCGAATTTTTGAAAAATCGCTTCGAGGTGCACACCCCCGTGCTACAAACTAATTTTGTGCCAAATTTCATGAAAATTGGCCGAACGGTCTAGGCGCTATGCGCGTCACAGAGCTCCGGACAGAGCGAGATCCAGACAGAGAGATTTTAGCTTTATTGTTAGTAAAGATTAAACTAAGTCAATTGCGCCAATGATTAACACGGAAACAGACACTAACAAGTAAGGCTAACCAAATGACACACGCCGATTGGAATAAAATTTTTTCATATCGATAGAACTTTTTAATCTCCAAAAAACACTTTTAACGGTGAGAAATTTGCCCCTAAATATTGGATAGCTGGGATATTAGAGGGTGCAATGCATTCATTTATTTTAAATTTAAATTACAAAAAATTATATAATAATTGAAAATTTGAAAAAACTAAACAAATTAAAGCTGGCGTGTTTTAAGATATTTCTGAAAATACTATTAAGGGGGGAAAACATCATTCGTAATCTTACTCCGTCACAGTGAATGACCTTGAAACTTAAATCTATCGTTCGAAATTCATGTACTACTATACCAAAAGAAAGTTCTATTTTTTAGCTTTATAATGGTTGTCGAATTTTTATTCTGCTGTTGTTAGAAGAGAAGTTAGTCATTTTTAAGAACAAACTTTTAATTTATTTCGCACATTTTGAGTTTTTTTTTTTTTTTTTTTTTTGCAGGCCCTTATTTTGAACAATTTTCAAAATATAAGTCTAAAAATTGACAGGCTTACTTATCTTACATATGTGTCCTTCTCGCCAAGTTTTATTGAAATCGGAAATGGTGAGGTCAAAAAGGGGATTGATCTGACTTAGAATCGCCTGAAAGTGTAAAGCAGCCCTGCGTACTAGGCCGAATAAAAAAAATTTTTTTTGGAAGTTTGAAATTTCATGTTGATAAAACGTTGTTCCTATAGCCCCACATCTACCACAAAAATATTTATCGAAATCAAAAAACATTTAGGTGTACATCAGGAGTCCTAAAATTTAAATTTTTTCAAAAAAATTGCTTTTTTTATTTATGCTTTAAAAAATTACATTACCTTTTGAATAAAATAATAAGTTCAAAAATTATTAGCGAACACGTTTTCAAATGAACATTTGCAAATAAATAATATATTTAAAATGAAAAAATTTACTTAAAATTGAAAAAGCCATATATTGAGTACCATGTGGGAGACTGAAATACTGCAAGAGAGCAAAAATTACTATTTAACGCTAATTATCGACTCTACTGTTTATATTTTTCAGCTTGATAACTTGCTAAAATTTACCTTACATATTTTTAAATATCTATAGAAAAAAATTAATTTTTTGAAGAAAATTTCAAATTTTAGGCCTCCTGCTGGCCACCTAAATATTTTTTGATTTTGATAAATATTTTTGTGATACATGTGGGGCTATAGGGGCAACGTGTTATCGACATGAAGTTTCAAGCTTCCAAAAAAGAATTTTTTTTTATTCGACCTAGTACGCAGGGCTGGTTTATACTTTCAGGCGATTCTGAGTCAGATCAATCACCATTTAGACCGCTAAATCGAAATGTTTGCTCTCTTTTAATTTTTAAGTCTCCCACATAGTAGGGTCTGGTGGGGTAAAGTGGTCATAAAATCGTAGGTTTTCAACTTAGAGGTGGATAATAAGTACAATAAATTCTTTAAATACTTCAACTTTTTTTGTTATTATTTTACATTGCATTATTAAAGAACACGTACATTGAATTTCAGGGGGAAAAATATTGATTTAAGTAGTTTTATAACATTTTCATTTCCCTTTGTATTTATGACCACTTTACCCCATGGGGTGGGGGAAAGTGGTCATAGCATGGGGTAAAGTGGTCATAGTTAAAAACAGCTGCAAAACTGTTACAAATAACCCTATTATTTGTATATTTCGATTATTTTTATAGTTACAAGTATATGTACAAGTATATGCGGGTATGCACGAGTATATACGTGTCGTGTAAACAAGAGTAAACATGTTCATATATGAATAAATACATGTATACATCAGATACATGCATGCATGTGCCTACTCAAGTATATTCGTGTATACACGAGCATATAAGCATGTATACGTGATTGCCTACAGGAGTGTATACGTGTCTACACGAGTATATACGAGTCACGTGTACAGTGGCTCCCAAAAGTGTTCGTACACCTACGACTTTCAATGAAATAGGCCTCTATCCATTGGTTAGAATTAATATTTCGGAATAGGTATTTTATTATAAGATCTATGATCTATTTTCAACAAAACTACATGAAAATTTTTAATAAAACATTAAAACTTAATTTTTTAAAAATCAAAAACCAAAAAGTGCCGGAAATTTTATCTCACAAAAGTCTTCGTACACTTTGAAAAAATGTCAAAAAATTAGTAAATAATTTAACTTTTTACTAAATTATTATTTAGTAGAATACCATGCAGTAACAACAACTGCTTTTAAGCGTCTGGGAATAGATTTCATTGTTTTTTCTTTCTTTTTTTGTGCAATTTCTGAGAAAGTGTTCAGTCGCACTACTAGTCTTACTGTTTCTAGTTCGCTTTTCGTTTCAATGGTGTATTTTCAAAATCTAGCCACCAAATATCTCCAAATATGTTCCATTAAGTTTAAATCTGGCGATTGAGGACATATTTCTAAGCTAAAGGACAAATTTTAAGGCAACAAACGCGAACGTGTGCTTCTTATCATTATCTTGATAAAAAAACAAAGTTGTTTACGATTACCAAATTTTGGGCTAATAATTTAAAATTGTTTTTAAAAATATTTAAATGAACAGCATAATTCATTATTTCACCAAAAAATTCCAAATTTCTAAGTCCTGATGCTGAGATGCACCCTCACACAAGAACACCTTCACCGTCCTGATTAACTGATCCAACTAAGTTCTTCAGATTCAATTCCTCATTTTCTTCTTCCATTTACAATTATACAACAATTTAACCCAAAATGTTGAATTTATTTTCATCTATAAGTAAGACGATGTTCCAAAACGTTTTAAGCTTATTTATCATTGATTTTACGACGGAAAGCGCAAGCTTACTGTTTTTCGCACGAACAAGAAAATTTCTGCGGGAAGAGGTCCCATGTAATCCAGCTAATCAGAAACCTTGGCGAATAATTTTAGGTAAAAATTAAACGTAAAATGTCTTATTCAATTCTGCAGAAACTTTTTCAGTTCTGAAATGTGTATTTTTCATGTTTTTTTAGCTGTAAATCTCCGATCACGCATTGTTAACTTTGCCAGTTGACCTTTTCTTACCTTGTTTTCGATCCGATTCTTGTCTTTAAAGCATTTTTTCAAGCACTTCACTATAGAACGGTATAAATTAACCAATTTAGAGACATTTCAAACCAATTTACGGCTACTGTGAGGGAAAAAAAATCAAATTTCGAATCGTGTTTGTTGTTTTCTACGCATACCTGCCATTTTAAAATAATAAGCAGAATATTAGGGAATAAATACACAAAAAATGAAAGGCAAATGACTTTATAGTATCATTACAATGCAAAAATAATAAAAAAAACCACATATGATAATGTTAATTATGAATTTATTCGAAAATATTTCAGTGTACGATGACTTTTGTGGCGTATCTTTTCTCTGTCTCTTCGTTTTTTGACAAATTTCAAAAATAAAATGTGGCAATATTTTGAAAAAAAAAAAACTACTGGGTTTCATTCAGAATAACATAGGAAAGATGTGAAAAAAAAAAAAAAAAATTGGACTTCATATTCGAATTCAGTTTTGCGTTATTTTGGTTTTACTTCAAAATTTCAAGGTGTACGAAGACTTTTGGGAGCCACTGTATATGCGAGTATATACGCGCAAAACGAACATCATTTGCGTGTTTGCACATGTATCTCGAGTATATACATGCATAATTCAGTTTCTGAGTATATACGTGTATAGTCGACGTATATACGCATATATAAGTGTACATAGATACACTACTGGCTATTAAAATTGCTACACCAAGAAGAAATTGCTAGAATGAAGCTAAATTTTACACATGTGATAATAAAATTGACATTAGAAAGTGATTACAAAATTAAAGCAAATTGATCATTTATGGTTGGAAAAATCTCGAATAAATGGAGGTTTAAGTACCCTGTTAAGCCACCTCTAGCGTGAATGTACGATGTACTTGAAGCGAAACAATCGGGCATTGAGACATAACAGTCTCCTACGATATCCTGCGTCATCTCGTACCACAGTTGCTGTAAACGTGCCACTCATTTGATCAAACTCATACGTGTTAGCACTCACGACGGGGCTCCCAGGAACCATTTTTTAACATGACAATGCTCGGTCAAACACAGCAAGGGTGTAAAGGGATTTCCTCTTCAGCATTATCACTTTCTCTGGTCTGCGTGATGCTCTGGTCTGCGATTTGTGACTTGTCACAAATTGAGCATATCTGGGATCAATATTGAGACGGTAAATTGGACAGCCTGTAAGTTTGATCAAATTAGTGGCGCGTTTACAGCAACTGAGGTACGAGAAGACGTAAGACATCGTACGAAACTGCTGTACTAGTATGTAAGTGTCAGCTCGAGTACGTACGTGTATATACGTCGTGTCTACCTGAGTATATAAGTGTTCGTATATGTACGAGTATAAGCGGGTATATACGTGTATAGTCGAATGTATATCTGTATAGATAAAAAATACTACGAGATACCCAAATACGTGTTTATTGGTGCATTTATGTGAATACGTATATATATGTGCCTACACGAGTATATGCGTATGCATGCGCATATACTCATATATTTAACCTTGTTTACTGTAAAAACAATACATATTAAGTGAAATTAATATTTAATTTATATCTGCCTTATACTTAAAGATTAAGTGATTTTAAAAGAACAATATTCGTTAAGCCTAATATTATGACCACTTTACCCCATCTTACTAAAATTGTTCTAAAAAATTATTCAAAACAGATTCAGCTAACTGCTAATGAGTATGAGTTCTTGAGACATGTAGGAAGCTTCCTGCGCAGTCAATCTGTTCATAATTCTAACAAACAAAATTTCCCAAGGAAGTTTAAAAAGGTGTTTATATTTAAAAAAAAATCATAATCGCTCAAAATATTTTTTTTATCAAATAAAATTTTGCCAGTTGTAAAATTTTGTATTCAAAATGTAGTTTCTAACTGCACTACTCCAAAATAAAATTTTCACATTCATTCGAACATTTATTTCTAAGGTATAGCCATTTATTTGAATTATGACCACTTTACTCCATTGACCACTTTCCCCCACCAGACCCTACTCAACATAAGGATTTTTCAAGAATAAGTTAAATTTTTTATTTTAAATATATTATTTTTTCATTATTCATTTGCAAATGTAGATTTGCAAATGTGTTTGCTAATGATTTTTAAACTTGATAGTGTATTGAAATGTATGTGAAATTTTTTAAAAGATAAATCCAAAAAATCGCATTTTTTGAAGAAAATCATAAATTTTAGGCCTCCTGATGGGCACCTAAATATATTTTTTAATCTGGATAAATGCTTTTGTGGTACATGTGAGGCTATAGGGGCAAAGTTTTATAAAAATAAAATGTTGAACTTCCAAAAAAAAAAAAATGTTTTTTTTTTCAATTTGGTCTGGTACACAGTGCTGGTTCACACTTTCAGGAGCTAGTCGGCACGGGTTGCCGTTGTTCAAATTGCGAAACTTTTTTTACAACTGTTTTGACCTCAAAGGAAAAATATAAGAGATGGTGCGACTTGAAAAATCGACTTTCGTTTTTTTGGGACACCCTAATGTACATACTATACTTAATGTTCTCTTACGCAGTTATGCATTTTATTGCCTTAAATTCAAACTACAATTTTTACTGTGTACGGTAGATTGTTTATGTAACCCATAAAGAGGCTCGATTTATGCGTTATTTTGCTTACCAGTACTTTTATTAATTTGAATGACCTGAATCCTCTATTAGTTCGGATTAATGAGGTTCTACTGTAGTTTTATTTTGCACTAAAATCGTACTACAACTATAAAACAGGTGACAAAAACTTTCACTTGGAATAACAGGTCTGTTGGAAAAAGAAATGACGATGCATTCGCTATTTCCAAAATTTATTCAGAAACAGTTATACACAATAGTTATTCAAATATAGTTACAGGTAAAGTCATTCAAAATAGTTATTCAATTAAATTCACTTTTAAAGAAGATGATTACGTGAAACTGCTTTGTGTGCATCGTTAAAATGTGTAAGAACAAACTCAAATAACTTAATGTTCATTTTTATTCCGCGTTATTTCTTGTTGTATGTTTTATTCCGCGTTATTTTTTGTAATATTTTAGATTCCATATTAATGTTTCAAAAAACAAATTAATTAATTAAATAAAATAAAATAACTGCTTGAGAATATAACAAATCGTTAAAATTCGGCGTAGCTCATCAATAGTAGTACCGTAAAGTGGGGCTACTCGGACCCGAAAATTCATACTTTTTGCGAGTTTTACACTGAATGCTTTGTTAAACCTAAAATGTGAACTGATAACTTTGTTTTTACCACTTTTCAGACGTTCTGCTACCACCTAAAGCCTTTTTTAAACAACAGTTTTAAATTTTTATATATTTTTTTCTATTTTTAAAAAATGGGTTCAATTAGCCCCGCGCTGGGGCTACTTGATCCACTCAGTAAATCCATTAGGAAAAGCGGGAAAAGCGGTAAAACAGTTGGTGGTATCAAGAAGGACCAATGATTTTGAAAAATAAACTCAAAACGTACATTCTAGTGAGCAAACTATTTAATATAAATTGCGAATTATTTACATAAATTAATATAAAATCAACGCATACATAAAAACATATTTTTAGGCAAACATAATTTCACAAATAGAAACATAATTTAACTACAGCTAAAACAAATTCAAATGCTCATTATTTAAACATTAAAAGGAATGAAAACCCTCAATTTAATGGCTCGGGTGGATTTCTTTTCTCTGATGTTATTTAATACCTGCTCTTCTTAGCTACTAAATACTACAGGATGCCCAGGCTTGTTTTGTGAACGATCTTTTAATTTCCTTTTTAGAGTTGATATACTTAAGTCAAAATGGGCTGATGCCACTCTCTAAAACATTTCACCGGAATTAGTTGAATCTGGACACAATTGTAATTTTTCCTCTTAATAATCCGCATTATTTCCTAACTTCAAAGGGTTCTCTTTTACTTTTGGACCCTTTTTATCCCCAGATCTTCAAAAAAAAAAAAAAAAAAAGGGTTTAAATCGTAACTAATCTCTTTATTTTAAAAGATTACAAACCTTACTTAACATAATTTAGTGATGAAATGTGTTTTGGGGCTGTTTGAACGCTGGGTTCAAGTAGCCCCATTTTAAGGCGACCAGTGCACTTTTACTAACTTATATTAGTTACCGTGTTAATTATATAGCTATAACCTTAAAACACTGTTATTTTATTAAGAAATAGAATGCAAGCATAAAACTATCTTGACCTTGATGATATCAGATGTTTCCATGGACTTACATGTGAAAGTTTGCAGACACAAAAAACAACAGTTTAGACAACTTGCAATCATAACCTCTATCAGAAAAAGGCGGGAATAGCAAACTTTGTTTCATGCTCCAGCCTCTACCTAGTACTGCTACCTGTCATGGAGAAAGTTTTTTAAGCCTATACATTAAGTTATATAGGACCAGGGCGGTCATTCCAAACTCGTCAGCTTGCGAGATCGAGATTTTCGCTCACATGATTGGTTGTGATGTAGAAATGTTGCAAAGTAGTATTCTAATCTACTCGAACTTAGCTTGTGGCGAGGTTCGAGTAGAACAGAATACTACTTTGCAACATTTCTACATCACAACCAATCACGTGAGCGAAAATCTCGATCTCGCAAGCTGACGAGCTTGGAATGACCGCCCAGGACGGGTTTTAAACACTTTTTTCTTATGGGTTCTATAGCACCTGGAGGCTCAAGTAGCCCCACTTTACCGTACATTGAAGAAGTCAGTGATATTTTCTACTAAAAAAACTCTCTATAGATAAAAAAAATGCCAGTGGAAAGTATATTAGTAGCTGAAAAAGATTATTAAACAAAGCATACTAAATTAATAAATTTGCTTTTTATACGTTGTTAAACAGTCTTTTTCGTTTACTCGCAAATATTTTTTCTTTTTTTATTTATAGCTATAAAATTGGTGAAAATTATATTTTAAATCCTGTAAGCATTAGGCGTTATTCACAACAAGCAAAATGTAAGTCAGATATTTTCTCGTCCAATGTAGAATAAACTCGTTTAACTTCAGTTAAATTCTTATAAAAAACCAGTTAATGATTGAAAAGACATGTAACAAATTGGTACCGCATTTAGTTCCAGTTACTGTAAAAGATCTGACCCATTTTGAAGTCAAAAAATGTTTGTATTAATCGCGCAGCTCAATCATTTCATAAAAAATGTGAATTTTCCTAACTTTATGTTTGTACATGAAACAATAGGCAGTAGTCGTATAAATATTAAACATTTACAACTCATAAAATAACTTCTCGAAGGCAATCTGAAGTTTAACAAATAGGATCCGTTTTATTGCTGTAACCGAGAATATTATCAACTTAAAAGGATCTTAGTAGTAATGCATCGTGACTCACATAATCAGATTGTATGTTTGCTCTTTGTAGTTAAAACTTTAAAAAGTTGCTTTAGGATTAAATGCATTTTATCTAAGTGCAACTCAACTTCTTTCATAGTAATTAATTTCATTGACAATTCTAAAAAAATTCACCCCTTTTGTTTGTAGATGATGTGGGCAGAGTAGAATCTGGCCCATTTTGTGAGATCCAGTTTTTATCGAGGGCATTTCTGAAAAACATGTTTTAACCGAGAATCCTCTGCAAATCGTTGCAACCTCCATCGTCATAAGTAAAACTAAAAGTGAACTATATCAACATGTTCATAGCTAACACCCTGGATCATGACGCGAAAATTATGTCATAACTTTCGTGACGTGACCTGGAAACAAATGAATAAAAATGTGTACACTAATTAGGAATGAAAAAGTCAAGTCACGTCCTAAAAAAGAGAACAATCTGAATGATCGCACATGTGAAGAGTCTCTACTACTGGTGTAAAACACCTTGTTCTCTACTTAACGCGATTCAAGTTTAGTTGAACCTGGTAAACCGGATATTGACATATTCAAATTCCCGACTCTTGTTAGCCTATTTGAATATTCTTGGATTAGGTCAAATATTTGAAGACAGCTATTTTTACTAATGCAGGTAATACTAAGAAAACTGGTATTTAAGTTTTCTTTTGAAACAATTAATTTTATTCAGGAAACTGTTTGTCAACTAAGATAGTATTTGAGATGACAGGTAGAATATGGAGCATGCCTGTCTATCATCGATGCCTTGTCATCGATGCCTCCTGAGGAAAACGTAACTGATTCATCATTTTTTTTTTTTTAATCAGGTGTAGGGATACCGCATTGAGTCAGTAATGGAAAATGGAAACGTGAAGTGGATGGAAAGAAAATATTTGGCCATACTTGTGGCGATTTTTGATTCCTAACAATTGGTCAATGAGGACTAGGCAACGCAGGAAACAAAAATGCTGCCGTGCTAGGCACAAAAGTTGTATCTGCACTTTTTGTCAAAATTGAGTTATTGTCACTAGGTGATTCTTTGTCACATGTTTTTCCCATATATATTGTTTTTTTGGTCATTTGTCGATGGGAAATATTTTTTTAAAAAGCTCGCTCTGAAAAGCTTCATCTGACTCAAATACATGGAGGCACACAACTTCAAACGGAAATTTCTCATTTTGAACTCAGCTGCAAAAAATTTTTTGCGCTTAGAACGTCAGTATACAGGTGTCATCACTGTTTGAAGACGATGATGTGAAAACGATTATTTGACTTTAAATTGCTTCTCTTAACGCGTAGTAGCGCATGAGGCTGCTAGAGTGAGTTCTTTCCAGCCCGGTCTAAGGCCGGGCCGCCTCTCTGCTATCACCACTGCTTGGCCAACCAAACGAGCTTGGCCAACCAAAGGAACTTCTTCCCTGTATGGCCATCATTTTTTACCAACGTTTTTTGATTTTTCATTTTCCTCTCCGGCAGATCTGTAAACGCGAAGTAATTGATTTTAACTAAGCAGTTTATTTGCCATGTGAAAGTTTACAAAAAAATATTTAGTTATGAATTTATCTTGATGTTTTGATGTGCAATTTAGGTATTTCCATCTACTCCAAACATATTGTCCTCTCGAGTAAATGGAACCAGCTAAGATTTTTATTCTTCCTAGCATTTTAGGAAGATTAGATTTTGGTGTGTTAACTCACGACTGTTTTCTTACGTGTTGTGCACTTTTACACTAATGAAGAGGTTCAATATTGTAGCCTTGAAATTGCAGTATTTGTCTGGACAATTTGTGCTTTATTCACGTTGTTTTTCATTTTAATCGAAGAAAGGTGCTGAAAGAAAATGCTTCCTATTTCACGTTTCCTGTCCATATGCTTGTTTGTTTCTTTACATTGGTCCTTCTGTTTTTTTTTTTCTTAATTAATATTGTTGAGGTCTGACATTAACTGTAGCGCTGTTATTAGTGAGCAATGCTGTTTAGAACCTAATCACAGGATGAAAGAGAAAAATAGGTCATCAATCAATCAACAAATCGTGAAACTGTTCTAACCAGAGAACGACACGAATAGTCTAATAATGAGAAAACAAATTAAATAGATAACAATCGAAAGAGCATAGTGAACTATTTTTTCTAAGCATAAAATGTTTGCCCTCGTCTCCCAGTTATCAAGATAAGATCTTAAAGAGGGGTGACATTAAAGAAAAACCCTATTTAAAGAAACTTGTTTCAGAGCTGTAATGCATTCTTTCATACGAATAATAAATCTTTCCATTTTAGAAAAAATCGCCAAATTTAAAGACTTGGAAGGTACCATGCGACTTCACCGTCTGCATACAGCAGAACATTCATCTGCAAAAGTGTGTGTAAGATATCTTCCATTAATCGCTGAAACTCGCTAAATTTGGCTACTTTTCTTAAAATTTTGGCAGACTTTCAGATCTCATACAGGGTAGGGCAACATACTTTTTTTCAAAATTTAATAAAACCCATTGTATGAATCAGAAAATCTTTATTTGTTTTTTATAATGAAGGTGCTTATCTAAAGTTTTGTTTTACTTAGTTTCACAGATCAAATCAGGAAGGTAACTTTCCCCATTCTTCGTACACTGAGTAAACTGATTTCAGGCGTTTGTCATGACTTTCGCTAGCATAGCAGACGCTATGTTGGCAATTTCTTCCTGGATGTTGGTTTTCTAACCTTGTACGGTCCCGCGTTATGTGAACTTTTGGGTACAAACATCAAATGAGGCAGTGAGAAGCAAAGGGATGGGAGTGACAAAATTGAAAATTCGGCGATAATCAGTACAAATGGTAGTTGAACCTTTACTCTGTCTTGTGGCAAGAGATAGTACTAGTAACCTTGGTTGGTGCTGTTGTACGCATGGTTTAGAAAACTTTTCTTGGAGCTTATCTTTAAACGCGTTTCACTTAAAACTACAAAATTTCTGCTTACACCCCTGTGCGCTTCTCGCTACCTCATAATGTCGAAAGAGAATATAAATTATGTATAAAAAATCGTTGTGCTTCGTTTTTTTTTTTTTTTTTTTTGAACATATATCACAGAGATGCACTCTTAGTTTGAGTGATAAGAGTACAGATGAGGTAAATAAATTTAAATGTGAGTTTCAGCATTAAAATAACAAGATTTAGTATTCGAAGAAAAATGTTTCACACGTTTTTAGAGAGGAAAATATTTTACGAATGTTTTGTTTGTAGTTTAATCACCTGGTACCTCATGACACTTAAACAGGGGCATGCACAGAGATGTTGGGGCCCGTCACAAATGACTTGTACAGGCTCCCTCCATATTGTTTACCCCTATATTTCAGCCTTAATTTTAGAAATATTGGGACCCCTTCAGGCTCGGGCCTGAGCCAACACTTGTCCCTTTTCCTCCCTGTTCACGCCCCTGCACCTGACACCTCAAGAATATTGACGGCTGACGTCAAAAATTTGCTTAATTGGACACATAGGACAGAGTAGTTTAAATTGTTATTATTGCTTTATTCGCACAGACTTTATAACAGGTTTTTTAATAATTTTTAAGAGTATAATTAGAAAATATCATAAACATTTTTATAATTAAAAACTGCATGTAAAGCGGAGAAGATGTATTCACAACATCCTTTAAGTGTTACATCCCGATTATAAAAAATTATACAATACTAATGTGTCAAAGCCCAATCCAAGATGTTATCACATGCCTTCAGAAAACGCTGATCCATAATAGATTTTTGTTTACACTATACTGGTTAAATTTCAATAATAGGCAACATTTTTTCTTATACAACTTCGTCTTTTTTTGTTTAACAATGGGTTGGGTTGTGCTTTAGTATTTTTTTTTTTAATTTACTTTTTACTGACAAAATAGGACGAGTTGTTCGAGCACAACTGCGAACACAAAGATGAAATAGACAAAAGAAGAAAGTTCGGGAAGGTTAAAAAAAAGAAGAAAAATGATTGAATGAGACTACTAACCGGAAATGAGGAGCTGCAACTCAATAAGCAATAAGCAAAATAAAAGGTAAATGAAAACAGCACGTGGAAAAAAAACCTATTCCGCATCTAACATAAAATAGGTTAGAGTAAATTATAGGGGAATGGATGCTTTGACATAAGGAAGAAAAAGTTGTTTCAAATGTGTCTTCCTTTCGTGCAAAATACAGGTACTATCGCTTGTTAAATTTATCAAACGTACTTTCAAAATTTTTAAACAAGAAGTTTTAAGTTTGTAATCGGTAATTTTAATCATAAAATTAAAGCCGTTGAAGATTTTTTAAACCAAATTTAAATCTACAGTGCTTGAAACTGTTTGAATAATCCCTGTATTTTAAAACGCTTTTAACCTCCAAAATATGTAATAATAAAAAATATGAAACAAAATGGCGTTAAACAGATACGCTTTGAAGACGTGTCTTATTTTAGGTTTTGAAAGATTTAGAAGCAACACTCCTTAAATAATTCTTTTCGTAATAATTCTAATAAAAAAAATAGCTATTTATGTTAGCTAGCAATTTTAATTCAATGCTTTAAGTTAAAACGAAATTTTTACTTGTTTGCGCAAGCTAAAATATTCGTTAGTACACTTCAACTACGTTCATATTATAAAAAAATTTTCTTCTTATTTCTTCACAAACCGATCTGGTAAATTGGTTAATTTATCCATTATGTTAAAAAAAGAAAAGAAAAAACAACTACTTTATGTTAGCTGCAAACTTTGTGGGCTACAAATAAAAAGAAAAAATGACCATTCATATTTCAACATATTTATAGTTACTGTTGATGGACACGACGCAGGGATACAGTGTTTACGCTTAAAAAGAGAGAAAACTTCAAATCCATTTACTATTTAAAGAAACTTGTTTCAGAGCTGTAGTATTCTTTCATCCGAATAATAAATCATTCCAAGGTAAATCCTGAGATACAACCTAAGAAAAGAATTTTTTACCTTTCAGCAGCTGAAAATAGAACTTTTATCTATATTTTTTTTAAATAAAAAATGCGCTTATTTTAATTAATTTAGTGCTTTGGTTAAAATTTCTATGATTTTTTAAATTGTTTCTATTAGACTTCGCTGCTGGGGAAGAACGCAGTATTTTTACTCTCGAAGTACATTGTTACTAAATGAATGGGTTAAACTACTAATTGTTGTCTTGCAATATCTTTTAACACGTAATTTTCACTTAAACAAAAAATAAAGCTAAAAATATGCAAAATATACGTTTTGTGTATTATGTAACTATGATTTTTTCTTTCGTTGTCTCCTCGAAGAGGTAAACCCTATCATTTTTAATATCCAGACTTATTAGTTTTAAAAATTATTTCGAAACGCCATCGCCTTAATATAACATATACAGTAAAAAAATTTAACATCAAACCCTCCAAATATACATCTCCAAATTCAAATGTAATTTATGCAGAGAAGGTTAACAAGGCTCACTGAATTTACGTGGACACAAAAAGTGCTTATGTAACAAATACATATAATTGTATATAAAGTATTTCTTTCGCGTGAGTTTTGTATTTTTATATTATGTTTGTACATACGTTGTGCTCGGTTCCTTTTCCTTGTATGACTCCAGGTACCTTTAAGAACAATGAATAAAATGCCAGTTTAACATTCATTTAGGGAATATAAATGCAGCGTCAAAAATTGGTTCATTTATTTATCTTTCATAACCATGATCAGCACGTTTAAGTCTGGATTAATCATAAGGTAAAGCGGAGTAGAGATTGCGTGGGTGAAGAGATTGCACACAAGGGGGTTAGGGGGGGGGAGAGTTGAGTAAGCGCACAGAGATTTAATCTAGTGTATAAGAGCAGCATTCAGAAGCAGTTCGCAGATGAACGTGCATGTAGCAGCAGTAGTTCTTTCTAGCAGCGGCCTTAAAAAAAAAAAAAAAAAAAAAAAAAAATAATAATAATAATAATAATAATAATTTGACATTTTGAATTCAAATTATGTATTTTGCAATCACGAGTTGCGACAGGGCCCTACTCATTGGAGTTATTATTTCTAGAAATGGCTCTTGTCCCCCCAAGTTTGCTGCTGCTCCTGGGCGGTGCATGCATGTATAGGCTTGTGTGTGTGCATAGACCTTTGTGTATACTCGTAAGCGTGCGTGTATATGTAAGTGTGTGAGCATGTGTGTACAGGGCATGGACGGGACACCTCCGACCAGGAAAAGGGGATTCCGACACGCCTGCAGAGGCCGGTGGGCGGTGACGCTGCAGAGGCCCCTGGTCCAAGCTGAAAAAGGAACCACAACGCGAAGGACGGTCAAGTGAAAACAATAAGCAATCGTGGATGCTCAAAAAAAAAAAAAAAAAAGACCGCGCAATCTCTTTTACCGAAATAGGAGTATTCGAGTAGTACCTTCTACTTAGGAGAGATGGCAAGCAGCTTTCATTCGTTTCCATGGTAGGAGAGATTACGCGGCTTGCTGGTTACTTTGTATTGTAAAACGAAAATGGACAAATCATAAGTGAAACGAGTTATAAAGTAACTAAATGAAATTTTGTAAGTTTTCTGACGTTCGATGTTTTGTTTTCTTAATTTTTTTTCTTAAATTACAATTTTTGCGTTCTTTCTAAAAATTGCATTTTTTGATTCATGATAATTAGGTTAAAGTATTTACTTTTACTAAAGCAATGGTTTTTATACAAAAATCTTCCAATAATGCCTTTTTCGTGTAACTATTGTTGTTAACAATTTAATTGTATAGTTATTATAAAGAGCAGTCTCTCCTACCCATGTGCGCAATCTCTCCGACCCTACAAAAACAGATTGCGCAAAAACGCCCACTTGTTATTATTACAACTGTTGTATTCCATAAAAGCTTAACAGCGAAATACCCTTACGTTTTACCATAGGGTTTATTTATGTAGAGTGTGTTTTTTACTTCTTCAATTCTTAGTAAAAATCTTTAATCCTGTGCTTGTTTGAAAAGACTGGCCTCCATATTATATTTGTGCCGTCAAGAGATAGCAGCTCAACTGGAATCGGAAACAAAGATCTTCAATTTGTTGCAGGAATGAGCGAGCAGACAAATGGGGTTAAAATTTTCAGAAATAAGTTACCCTAATTCAATTACACACACATTCTACCGTCTCAAAAACTCCCAAATATACTCCCTCTATCAACTGGGGGAAACTTTTACGTCATTTACGCCAACTCGTCATTGCCAAACTTTACGAGCTTCACGACGGATTAAATAAACGAACAAACCCATTATACCATTTTTATTGCGTTATTCATGTACTGTTAAAGTAAGGGATACATATTTTACAGCTAGGAAATATTTGTAAGACGAATTTTCTTTACCAAAACCCCAAAAAGGTAATATTATTTTTATTTTATTCAAAAAAATTGACATTGAAAAGAAATCTTCTGTCTAGTTGCACTTTTTATTGTTTTTGCTGCTAACAACAATTTGTTGTGTTGCCAAATATAAACAATACTCTCACCTAATTCATAGGTGTCTCAAGAATAAGACCTTTTCTTTTCTGACTTAACGTTTTACCAGCTACGGAGCTACAATACTGTGGGTGATAAACTGTAGGTGATATTGATTTCAAAAAGCTGCAAAAGGGAATATATTTTATGTGGTGCATGAGAACACAAGAAAATCGCAGAAACATATCGTGCATAATTAGTTTGGTTTTTTTAAATTTGAGTAGTGTTTATTAAGGCCAATTTAAAATTTAAAGAAGAATTTAGCATGTAACTATTTTTAAATAAATATACAGTAGGGGAGGGAGTCCCAAAGTTGGTAGGTTTTCGAAGAACGCTCGAAAGTTGTAGTTTTTGGATTTTTATCGCAACAATTTTGGTTTTATATCCTAGCAGGGTTCTTGAACTTCAAAACAAAAAGTGATTTTTGTATTATTTCAAAGCCAATATTTATTTATTATCAAACTTTATAAACATTTGAAAAACCCACTTTGCACTACCAGGGAGCCCAAAGCGGGTAAGCTTAACTAATTGTGATGTTTGCCAATCAAATATGAAGTTTTAAATGATTAAAATAATTGACTAGCTACCTGCCATTATAAAAATCCGCTTTGAGCCACCCTCCCCTAAAATACATGCAAAATAACATACTTTTATCAAACATGAAAAGTAGAAATGAAGAAGAATTAATCTTCAAAATAATGCATTTGAAATTTATCAATTTGCTTTAAAGTACTTTCAAACTAAATAAAATCTGTTATTTTACTAATGCAATTAAAAGCATGCACTCTAATTACTTGATATTCCCGCCAATTATTAGAATACCCTGGTACTCATAGTAAGAGTTTCAAAGAAGTCCCTTGAGTTAGTGAAATAGCCCCAATAGAACCATTTTCTTTAACTGAAATGTACACATGTACACATAGTTTAAAATAAACTCTAAGCGCATTCCGTGAAGTAATAAACAAAAACAAAAACAAAAAAATTTAAAAAAAAAGCATATTAGAATAACAACAACTGTCCCTTCAAAGCCTTTCACCCGAAAAAAAATAAAAGTAATTAAAATACACATTACAAGCCAGAGAAAACTGCCCTCACCCTCCCCCACACAAGGAAAACAATTTAATTTAAATATCATTGAATTTAGACCAAAATGCTTCCAAAAGTCTACCCTCCCCCAAATAAAAAGAATTAAACTAAAATACAAAATTTATCGAAGGTACAATTCCAATAAAATTGAGAAGGAAAAAGCAGATGACATTTAATTTAAAAACGTTTCAATAGAATTAATATTTCAAGTTGGTTATTTCTTCAAGCTGATTATAGCTCAAGCAGACGATAGATAATAAAACCGTGTTGAGCCTTTAATAAAAATAGCTCTACAAACTTAAAAACACTTATAACTCCCGTTCTGGTTCATTACGAGGTTGAACTGTCGACCAAAGCAGTTTTTCCGAGATTTCTATTGGTACCGAATTTGCAACAATACGATCCTTCCCTCACATAGAAAGATGAATTCTGTGCGTTTTTTGGTTTTAAATTGAAATGAATAAAGAATAATATCAAATTTTAAAAAAGCGCTTCGATGTGCACAGAGCGCAACCCCACGCTCCAAACTGATTGTGCGCCAAATTTTATTAAAACTGAAACTATATAATTGAAGTAATTTTGCAAAAATTATCAATTTATGATATCAAGTTCTGTTAATTCTAATTTGTTTCATTATGAAGCAATAATCTTTACCCATTATTATGTTTTTAATTTGAAATTTTATTTTGTTCTTTTGAATAGTAGTACTACATACATATTAATCATTTGTCTTTTTTATTTGCATCAAATAAAAGAGACAAAGTGCATGATGTCGGTTGCAGGAAATAAAGGTTAATTAAGTACCAACACATCTGTCACTATATGAGTCGAAAACACAGAAGCACAAAAGATCCTTTGTGAACACAAATTTGTTGCCAAGGTGTTACAAATCAAAACATAACATTGGCTTTTCTCCCTTACTCCTTATGTCAAATTCTTTTCACGTTTTCGTCTGTTTCATTCTGATCATACAATAGATAAGTACAATAGAAACTTGGTCACAGCATAAAGAGAATCACATCAAAAAGGCACAAAAAATGCGGGCGAAAAACCTTACCAGAAAGAAAATATCAAGATGATTTTTTAAACAAATCATTTTTCTTCACTAAAGCTTGGTATCCCTGTCATGTTGTGTGTGTGTGTTTTACTTTTTTCATCCAAGAGCAATGGGTACAGTTTTCCATACAGTTCTTTGTATTTTTTTTTTTTAATTCTGTTTATTTAAAAACGAAGTCTTTTTATCAATCAATATTGACTGCATGTAAAGTCGTTTTTGGAGAATTCTTGAATAGACTTTATTTTTCACAAATATTTACAAATTGAAATGTCGATGTTAATTTACTGACTATATTTTTTTCTAAGAGATAACTTTTGATAATGTAATAATAATGATGATGATATAAAAAATGATTGATTGCTTTGTTTTATAAAAAATAAGCCATGTTAACAGAAATATTAAAGGTATATAAACAAAAAGAAACTGTACTCTTATTAATATTACTTCGATTTCGACAAAAAGTTTATTCGTGCAATTTTAAACAAATTTATGCATAAGTGGCTAAAAATAGAAGCCCTTTGTATTTAACTTAGAAATAACGATTGGAAATATAAAAAAAAAATGTATTTAACGCAAAAAAAAAAAAGATTATTACTTAAGGTAGCTCGTTTGATATAATTTTTGGAAACAAAAATATATCTAGGCATCAATCACATAACAAGGCCATTTTCGGCTCTTTTTGCTAAACACAATAGAAATAATTACATAAATTTTCCCTCAAATAATGAAAATATTTTGAGCAGTTCTTGTTTTCGCTTGATGATGAAAAATGTACAAGCTATTGCTACTCACCCAGCAATAAAGCATTAAGTAATACAAATCAGTTAAAAGAAGAGTGTTCAAAGTATTAAACCTAATTACACGGTTGAAAAAAGAAATATTTACTCTTTCAATTTCACGCATCATTTTAATCTGAGCTCCCTTTATCTACAACGACTGCACGCGAAATATTAAAAGTGTAATTAGTTTGGAATTTCAAAACGATTGAATTGCGTGCTCGATTTGTGTACCCAATAGAAATTTATCTTTCAAAAATCAAAAAATTAAAACTGTAAAATTCTTTCTACCAGTAGAGCACTACAAAAGTTTCGGCCTCATCAAAGAAGTAAAAATATGAATACAACACTTACTGGGAGTTTGAAGAAGGACTCAAAAACGAATAGCATGAGTAAGAAATTTAAATAGGGGATGAGTGTTGAGGGTAAAGTGAAGCTTTGAAGTAACATAAGGCCAGAATTATATCCCAAGTAAATATTAATGGCTGGACATACAAAGAATTGGACTTAGGTTTCCGTTTTTCAAACATGATTTGACGAACTGAGGAATGTCCCGGCACTGATTAACATTCCCCCCGGCACTGTTTAAATTGATTTGTTTTTTATGAAAGTTTAAATGAAATAAGCAGTACAAACTCCTCACTACCTCAATTTCTTTCTTATTTCCTAAAATAATTTTTAAAAAAAAATCAGAAATGGTAGTAGCTTTATGTGAAGAGTAGACAGTGTTGACATGCTCGTAATGTTGATCCCGATTTCAAGCTGTAAGAGAGTAATATGATCATCTGCCATGAGACAGTATTTTAATAAAAACAAATAGCTCTCGCCTCCTTTGTCGATATTTTTAGAAAATAGTGAATCACAGAAATTTTGACATTAGAATAATATTACAATGAGTTTTCATAATTGATCGACCCCAGGTGCTCCAATGACTTAATGTTTCTCTGTATTTCCGGGGAAATATTTTCATACCTAGTATTTACAATGGATAAATGGATATTGAACGGACTTAACGTTAACTAAACAGTAAACTAAGTTTCAACATAGCTTCTTAATCACACAAAGGAAAAGGATGGCGCTTTCCCAGAAGTGAAGAGTATAATTAAAAAGGTTATTCTTTGAAAGGGTACTAAGTTTTTTCGCGGTGCTGCAAGCGTGTGCGCGTTAGGACGTAAAATAGGTGGCAGAATTATTATTACTTTGCCGCTTTTAGTGGACATGACTCGAAATTCTAATTTCTATTAATGATTTGGTTTTTGTTTTTATTTTTTGCTCCTTCTTGGAAGCGAGATAGAAATATATTTGCTTCCATTCTTTTGAAACTTTTAACACAAAAGCGGTGACTGTGTATAGCTAAGTTATACTGTGCCATAAGTAAAACCGAACAGGACTAACAAACAAAACGCTCGAAGTTTGGAAATGCAATAATATTTCCAAATTTCTTAACATTTTAATAAGCAAAAAAGCACTGGATGCTATGAAATATGAATTAAATATGCATATAAATAATATAACCCAGTTAACCAGAAAAAGGGATAACCAATAATCATTTCCGGTTTGATTTAAAGGTATTAATCAAGCGGAAGGAATAAAGAAACTATGTTTCAAAAGAAGCTGATCTTAGGAGGAAGTAGAAAAAGAACAGTTCTGCTTTGCGTAATCAGGAAGTGGTTATTCAAGGTTGATATCAGATTCGGATAAAGATTTTGCTCAGGAAGCAATGGGAGACGAAAAGGGGTTTTACATCTCAGTCGACTTTATCGTGTTATTATGAATGAAAATGATTGTTGAGCAACAGTTATGTCTCAGGAAATCAAGCACGAATCAATATTTTTCGCTTATTACATCTCATTGGATTAAAAGTCTGATTACAAGCAAAAACTCACTAAGTTCAAAAAAGCGAATGTCGGTAAACAGAAACAAGTATAAAACACATAACTATCAAATTTATGACAATATCGAGAATTTATATATATATATATATATATATATATATATATATATATATATTTATTTATTTATTTATTTATTTATTTGTTTATTTTTTAAATTTATAAGCGCTCCTACGCATTTCTTCTTCTTTTTCGAAACTTTATCTGCTTATTTCAAACAATCAAAATAACGAAGTTTAGTTGAACATTTTCAGAGAACTTTTTTTTTTTTAATGAATGGCATAACATATTAAGGCTATTATTTTGTGCCTCAAGATTTGACAAAATTTTGCCCGTAGGTGAAACAAATTTTCCATTAGAATAATCTTAAAAACGAAGTTTTTTTCACGATATTTTTCAATTTTCAAAGTAGTCCCTTTCTCCAAACTTGTACAAAAATCTTTAATGATAAATTTAAAACTTCCCTAAAAATTCTTCTGTAAACAAATAAAATGTGCATTGTTTCATAAAACAAAGCGTATGTACAGAAAAAAGTAGTAAGGGATATATTGGACCCCCTAAGAACAAGAGGCCCGTGTCACTAAATGTGAAGCAAAACAAAAATAAAAAATAGGGCATCTGAAGTCAAATTCAATTAGAAACCGTCATACGTACTTACATTTTCTGTAAATATGACGATAATTTTTACAAAAATTATTAAGTTGCAAAAGTCCATTTTAAGAATATATACGCTTATATTGAACCGTGCGCTTCCTAAATTGGACCGTAAACAGTAAATGATATAAGAACGTTCCTTTGATTTTGGCTATCTTGGCGCAGTGTTAATGAACTCACTGATTGCATTTTATACTTTAAATCATTCTTTGCACTTCATCTCTATCACAAATATTGCAATACCAGTTGTTTTGTGCGGTTTTTCTTTTCCGGCTTTTTTTGTTCTGTGTTCTTTTTCTGTGGCAATGACGTTAGAACGTTTCAAGCAAAATTTCTACAAGATCGCGGCATTTTATTTGAAGCATATTGGTCGGTATTGCTGTACTTCTCTGGCAGGAACACTGACTTGAATTCTCCATAACAATACTTTATGTTCACAGGGGATTGAAAACATTTGTTTAAAATTCAAAGGTCACAATCTAGCGCTTTATTTCATTGTTGACAAATAAAAAGCGGTTTTAAAATCGTGTTTTTTTTTTTTTTTTTGTTCGCCGAGCTATTACTCCCAAGGTCGCAGGTGGTCGCAGCTAATTATTGTTGGGAATGTTTTTATACATGGTACCAAACCACCTAAGCATGTAATCAACTTGACGCATTTTGACGCAAAATGTGTAGGAAGAATTAAATTTTTATTTTCGGATAAAAGCGTTAAAAAAATATAAAAAAGAAAAAAAGAAAAAAAATGTACTCATTACATCCCAAATAGCTGAGAAAAGACCCTCAATCTTCCAATTCAAAAAGTTATAATCGAAGAAAGAAACTGTACTTCATTTTTTGCAAGCTAAGATTCGCCATACTTAATATTCTACAAAATTCTAACGAATGCTCGCAGGCAAATCAAGCCCTGAAACTCAAGAAATGACATTCTCAAGAGGCAACAAATACACATTTACGGCCAAAAAAGGCTGAATTAAATAAGTGAAAAATCCGATTTTTGAGCGCTTTTTGACGATTTTGGACCACTGTGCCCCGGTTCAATTTAAGCAGTGGTTCAATATAGGCGATCGATCTTCCCCTAGTTTTGATGCCGTGATAGTTATTTAGCTCATATTTGTTTGGTATAGTTGGAAGTACAGTAGAACCTCTCAATAAGAGACACTAACGGGACCGGATTTTTTGTCCCTTAAATAGAGATGTCTCTTCTTCGGAGGTACTTCAGTTGGTGTATGCAGTGTGTTTATTCAGTATACTTTTATAATAAGCGTAAACTATTAACATTTAAGATTAAATACTGAAAATGTTTCATATATATTAAGGCTAAATAAAATTCACACTTATTGACTTTCTAAGTTTATATTATTTTATTAATTACTATTTAGTCAAAAATTTTGTAATGTCTATGTTTTGTAGCACAAAAAATAACATGGATTTGTTTTATATCATGTAATATGCAATACAAGACAATGTGAATTACAATTAGTGTTCAAATTTCAATTTTTATACACGAAGCTTGTTAGTTGCTGTGCATCCCAGTTGATCCTGAGCCTACTTGAATAAATTTCTGAGAGGGCATATCATGCACGTAAATTTCAGCAAGACTTTTACAATACATGTTTCCTTAACATATGTTAATATTAAACTTCACTTAACTTATTTTTAGAGGTCAAGTGAAACTTGAATTCCAGTAAATTCATTATTTGTAATGCACTTATAAATAAATGTTTGTAATTTTTTTTCTCTTGGATTGTCGCTTAAATAAAGTGTCCCTTAGTTGGAGGCCAATACATGGATGTCCCTATTCAAAGGGACTGGGACCAGAAAGAGTGTCCCTTAAATATATATGTCCCTTAAGGGAGGTTCTACTGCATATTTGTTCCAGGATGATGTGCCGGGGATTGCATTGAATATTTGATTGAATACTGGAGATATCACTCACCCACTGAAAATGTTGTCCATTAGTTTAAGAAATTATGATGCATCATTTATACTAATTTATTGTTTATTAATTTATTATTTTATTATTTTTAATTTTTTTAAATTAAAAAAAATAAAATAATAAATTAATAAACTATAAATTAGTATAAAAGATGAATGCAATATTTTTTTATTTTTTTATTTTAATTTTTTATACATATTAATTTATTAAAACAATTTAATGCGTAGCTCAGTGATAATCAACAAACAAAATGGAATAACATGTCCATGCCCAACGACATAAAATGCATAAGACTTTGCACATCACAGCAAAAAAAAAAAAAGAGAAATATATCTTTGTTTTTTTCATTCACATTTTTTTGCTTTTTTTTTTTTTTTTTTTTTTGATGGAAATGTTATAGGATATGTTTTGTCAAAAGTAATTTTTTATTTCTTTCTTTCATCTTTTTTCACTAAACAAATGTTTTTAAAATACAGTATCTGTGGTCCTTTAATAAAGAGTTACAGCTAGTTTAAGGCTATATAAGTTTTGATTTAAACTTTTTGAATGAATTGTACGTTTAAGAAAACCCTAGAGTATTACTGGTGTTCCGTGATACTCAAATTTTCTTACGGTAGTATTATGTATAGATAGATGTTAGAGAGAGGTGTATTTGAGTGTTTCACACTTTATTTTTCTCAAATTATTGAAATTTTTTGATTACTAGATTTGGGTAAAAAGTAGTAACGAAAATAATTTTTTCAACTTAGTTTTCAACTATTTTCCATTTTCCTTTCATATTCTTTGCTCTTTTTGCTACAAATTTCTTTTCCACAAACATTTCAACTAATCGGTTCAAAACAGGAGCAGAAGCTAGATATATGGAACATACTTCCATTAAATTAAAATGCAGTAGTCAGCAAAATTCAAATGTAGCGACATAAAAAAAGTCCATCAAAACGCTCACAGACTGATGTTATGAAATGAAAGAAAACAGTCATCATAAAATTTAAAAAATATGATAAAAATGAAACTCAAAATTTTGTGCAATTTTAACTTCAACTGAAATTAAAATTTTCGAAAAAACGTTTAAAGATACATCACATGTTATTTACTTATAGAGAATCTTGTGGGCAATATTACTATTTTTCAAGGATTCATTTCTTTGTGGCTTTTATGATTTATTTTAAATTAGTTACTTGCCTATGAATATTTGTAATATTCACAAGTACAATAATACCTGACCTTATTTTGAAGTACAATAATACCTGACCTTATTTTGAAAACGTTTAACCCTTTTTCTGCAAAGACGGAAACGTGAATCATCATTCACACTGTTGACGAATTACAATTTATCTTCGTTAGATTTTGAGCAGCAAAGCATGACCGCTAACGCATTTTCTTCAGCTCTTCCCTGCGCAAGTTTCCCGAAGTGAAAGTGTCTTACTACTTGAGTGAATGTGGAGCAGATTGAATTATTATATTAAGATTGAAACGAAAAGAAGAGGAAAAAATCATGACACACTGCTCTAGATCTTCAAATCTTTCTAATTAGTTGTTTACACTTCCGTGTCAAAAGGTACGAGCCCGCAACAGGAATCAAAACTTCCGGTAATTTTTTCCGCTTCGTAAGATGGTCGAAAAAGGAAACAAAAAGAAATTCCGATGACTGTTAAAAGTTGCGATGAATATTACTAAATTACGATTTAAAAAAAAAAAGAAAATAACTTTTAAAAATGAAAGGAAAAGAGAAAGAGAGTTAAATATAACTTCAAGTTAAAAGTGGGGAAAATCTTCAAAAAAAAAAAAAAAAAAACATGAGTTTTCGAGGTTTTCAATGATTTTTTTAAATCTGAAAATAGATAAAGTGAATAAAACTGAAAGCGGATATGAATCCAAAAGTTTTTAAATGAAATATTTTAACACACAGAATTAAACAAAAAAATATAGGTAAAAAATACGGGTACAATCTCTATGTGCCTTTCATGATATAATTGGGCGGTGTTATAATAAGTTGGGGAATGTGGGGCAAAGTGAAATAGCGGAGCATGGTGAAATATTAACTCTGCTTTTAGCACCACCTCTCTGGTAATGTTTTAACTATGTAGTAGCATACGTATTCTATTTCAGTCAAGAAAAATATACCGTCAAATATTAAAGCATATGGAAATATAGGCAATTTTTTAAAAAAAAATGATTCTCAAATTGTAATATTTTTTTGGAACTCAAAAATTATCTTTGTTGTTATAAAATGATAAAGCTCTTGTTATTAACATTTTAAATTGATACCTTCTAATACTCTGCGCAGTGTTTATTTAGTTAATATTGAGCTTATTTGCATTTTAAATATTTTGTACAATTAGCAAGTACATACGGGGCAAAGTAGATTGGGCACAGTGAAAAATAGTTTATTTCATTTACTCACTCCATTATTTACAAAATCACTCACGTATTCATTTATTAATTAATCCTTTTACAATCCTTCATTTTTTAATCACTTATTTATTTATTCATTCATGTATCTCTTATTAATTCATTCTTTTACTCACTCATTTGTTTTTCTTCCATATATTAATTAATTTATTTATTTAATTTTTCATTTATATTTTTTCCTTATCTTTTCATTTATTCATTCAACCTTTTATTTACTGATTCATTTGTTCAAAAACATTTCTTATAATCAAATAGAAAATATTTCATTAGAAAAATGTCTTATTTTTAGCTATTCCCCATGAAAAAAAAGTGAAATTGAACTTTTTTTTTTGAAGGCACAAATTTACAGTCAAAAATAAAAAATAATGTTTCAATGCAAGTTAATTATAACATACAATGTTCTTTCTTTATGCACTGCAAATTTTTAAAACAAATTTCCAATTGGTTTATTTTAAAAAAACTCAGTAATCTAAAATATTTCACTTTGCCCCAGATCCCCCTACTTACAATTTCCCCTAAGCTTTAATCAATTATTTACTTTTTAAAAACAAAATAACAAAATACTTTAAATAATTGAAAAACTGCCTTTCAATTTTGTAGTATTTTCTGCTATTTATATTCAAAAAAAAAATAATGCTCGTTTTCACTGTAAATATCGCAGTAGGTTATTTATTCTGATGTAATTTTTAAGCATTCAAACGCAATTAAAAATTATATTTGAAAATGATGATTATTTATGCGAAATGCTTTTATTGCAAAATTAAGAACATTAAAAAAAAAAAAAAAACATATCGAGATATTTCACATTCATTTTTCAATGTTTTTATTCTTGTGTGTGTGAATTCTTTACTAAAATCTTTTGCGTTACAGTATGAAATGTACACAGACACGTGATATCTCTCACATGAATTGGGACTGCAGTGAAGGATAATCGAATGAAGGGATGAAATAGTTGATTGCAAAGAAACAAAGAGTGAACCAAAAAAAAAAAAAGATCGGCTATCGGACAGAGCCTACAACAGTAAAGACGCACAAATACATGAAATACACCGCCAGCTCAGTCATTTCCAGCCGAGGACTGCAGTTTCGTGCTTATTAGCACTCATCAGCCCGGCATAGGAAAGTGACTGAGCTGGAGATGGAAAACCGCTTAAGGAAGCCAAGAGTGCCGCACAAATACTTCATATCCTTTAGCGGATCAGAAGCGGATTTATTTTTGTTGAATAAAAAAGACCGTTTCGATTGAGTGGTTACGAAAAGGAACTGCACGCTTTTATGAGCAAGAGCATTTTCAATTTCGTAACTTCCTACCCACAACAACGTCCACCTTCAATTGTTTTCTTTACATCGATGTTTTGCTTCATTTTATCCAGTTCCTATCGGTTTTTTTTATTTTTCTGCTTTGGTTATTTTGCACTTAAACAAAATTAGGGATATGAATTCATGCGAAAGTATTGTTTTATTTTGCTTTTATTTACTTATCTTTTTATTTATTGCATAAATTATTTTATTTATTAGCAAAATAAATAATTTGTGTATGATTATTTTTTAAGGGGAAAACAAGTTATTTTGTTGAATAGAACATTAAATTTTCATTCAATTTTTAACGTACACTGACTTTTGTTTCCCCATTTCTGAAATAATAGATTTTTAAAGCAAATAACAATAACGTGCTGAAATTTTTTCAATATCTTATTGCTTGAGATTATAAAATAATCACAGTTTGATAAATATTAATATAATGCTTTAAATGCTGAATTATGCTATAGCAGAAAGTTAGAAGCTATCGGGAAGCTTTGCGAGTTGATTTCAGATGCTTATAATTTTAAAGACATTGCGTTCAGATTTCTTACATTAGATCAGATTATTATATTTATCTAATCTTAAGTTTATTTAATTTTTCTGTGAAACGAAGTGTTCTGAGAAAACTAAACTTTGAAAGTTTATAGTTAGTTAGAATAACAATAATTTCTAAAAGTTTTACTTTTTAAATTTGCATTGTAAAACATTAATAACTATGAAAAAATGAAAAACTGGGATTCAATAAATTTTCTAGTTCCAAATACAGCGCCTAAGTTTTGCGTAATAAAGCAACAAAATAAATTAAAATCGATGCCTCTATTTTGTTTAAAATTTTTTAAAGCTATCGTGCGATTTACCATGTTAAAATTAATGTCTTGTTTTCTGATTTTAACAACAACAGAACTGTAGTTCAGAATCCTGCAATGAGTTTGGATTATACATTCACGGAAATTTGGATCAGACTTCTGCTGAAGATAATAAGTCATCAAAACTTTATTTTTCGGGACATGAGGATTCGAAACCACGCCCTTTGTATTATTAGCACCACGAGCTAACCAACTGATCCAATCAGTCTCCATTTTGGAACTCTTTACTCTGAAGCAGTTTATGATAAAAAAAAAACAGAATAAAAAGGGGGGGGGGGGCGTTCGAAAAAACAAAGAATATGTGAATTTTCTCTTTGTTTTTTTCGAAAGCGGTGAAAAAAATCTTTAAAATGATGCCTTACTTATGAAGTTTGTTGAAGTATTGACGATATTCTTGCGTTCTCAAAAAAAAAAAAAAGTTGTGAGAAAAAATAAATGATAAATGTAACGCAAAATAAAGCAACTAAAAATAAATAGCATTTATTAGATATCTTTTCATTAAAAAAAAATAATATAAAGTCATACACTTTTTAAAAAAATTAAATTATCAAAAATCGAGTAATTTAAAATAAATATATATCGCTAATACAATTATTTATATAATGAAATAAAATCTTTATCCTACGCAAGACACATTAATTATGTATTTAATCGGAGTGATTCTGAACAATGTTGGAAGAAAGAAAAATCGTGTGATGTCATTTTTACCTCAGAGCGCGGAGAAAACTGCTTTCTCTTTTCGGCATTAAGATTTCGACCTTGTTCTGTACGTAAACTATCGCAAAGGGGGAAAACTTGATTTTTTTTAAAAATCATTTTTGATGAAAAGAAATAAGTATTCAGATATACTTAACGCAAAATTTTAAACTGGATTACAGCAAAATATTAAGAGATAGACTTTTATAGTTGTCATAAGATGGGTTAATAAAAATGGAATTGCATTAAACTTCCGGTTTAAAAGATCCTTTTCAAAATCCCTAATAACATAAAAAACTGCTTCGTTTCCTTTTTTTTCTCAGTAACGTTAAAACTGGGTTTCCTACGATTTGGTCACAAAATCATTTCTCCGAAGCAATTAATTTTGAGGTATATGGGGTAAACAATGCTAAACATCACATAAAACATAAAATAACTTCTTTTCGGAAACCCGGCGACAGAGACACGTGACATACACACACACACACACAGACATACAAATTTCTTATTTTGGTTTTAACATTAAAAAGCTTTCAACCAGTTTACATTGAGTAAGTTTATATTATATTATTGCATAAAAGCTTTTCCTTTATTACCCAAGCACTTTTAAGAGTAGAACACAAAAAAATAAATATGTCAAATCTTGAGATAAAGTTTTCTACAAAAAAAAAAAAAGTTTCTAAATTTTGAAGACAGTTGAAATTTGACTGCATGAAAATCAAAGAAAATTTTAAACTGCATACTAGCAGTCCCGTTCCTGGTTACATTCATTAACTTTTTATGCTTCAAAAGATCAAATTAAAATTTTTTAAGAAATTATTATAACTTGCATTTTTGAACATGTATTGAATGATACACGTTGCGATGGTCACTATTACAGAAAATAGTGTCGAATCGGATACATATTTTATTAGCAAAATGAAAGTACTATACTTAAAATCTCGAGTCGCACATTCATGATCATGCTTTGTGGCACGAAAGTTCGTAAAAACTTCAAAGAATCGCTCGTTGAAATTTTAATTTGTGTGAAAATAATTTAACTTATAAAGTTCGTTTTGCAATCCTATACATTTTCCATTGGTTTCTATAAAAATAATTTTAAAAATTACTTTTAAATAAAAAAAAAACTGCCTTCAAAAAAGGTCCTGGGAACTAAAAAGCAAAAAATAACCGATTATACTTATTACACACTATTTACTACCCAAACCTAGAAATAAAATTTATTTTACAATTCCAGTACAAGAATCAACTAAGCACTCAATTATAAAATAAACATTGATTTTAATTACTATACGATGAATTATTTTAAACACCCAACTAATTATATACGATCTCTTAATTTTTAATAATCTTTTGAAGTCGGGCCTCCTATAATTACTACCAGAATAGACTGACAACCCACCGAATCCTGATTCAAACACTAATCTATCTAAACACGAAATTAGTCTTTAAAACAAAATCTACTCAGTTTCGTTAAGTAGTAGTTTATAGGAGGCCCCGACTTCAAAAGGTTATTAAAAATTAAGAGATCGTATATAGTTAGTTAGGTATTTAAAATAATTCATCGCATAGTAATTAAAATCAGTGTTTATTTTATAATTGGGTGTTTAGTTTAGTTGATTTTTGTACTGGAATTGTAAAATAAATTTCATTTCTGGTTTGGTTAGGAAATAGTATGTAAGTGTAGTCAGTTTGTTTTTGCTTTTTAGTTCATAGGACCTTTTTTATTATTTAAAAGTAATTTATTTTTTGCTCTTTAGTGGTGTAAATATAAAATAAGGTCGTAGGATAGAGTATGTGGTACACGACGTTGAGACCTTTCTTACGCGCATCTCGAGTAAGACAACTAAGATGAGCACGATAGCGAAAGAAATAGACCACAGCGTCTCGGAGACTTCCGACGACTGTGAAGAAAGGCTTTTTCAAATGCGCAACTACGTATTTAAAAAAAATGCGGTCTTCATCATTACTTGGACTTTATCAAAGTTTGTTTTCCGAAAGCAAATGCACGAGTCGCTAAAAAAAAACAACAGAAATCGCTTTAAGTTTAAAATTGTAAAATTGTGAAAGAACGAGTATATACGTAGCTCTCAGGAGAGTCAATACTTGAAAATAGCTCGATCTGATTTAGAACCCTTTCAATTTTTAACTAAACCTCACGATGAACCAGCATTAGCAGATATGCAACAATTGATACATCTCATTTCTAATGAGAAGTAGACTGGATTCACAGTATTTAGTTAAATACATTTAAAACTTTATGGTTTCCCAAACTACAAATAAACTGAAAATTGCAAATCGTAAAATTGTAAATTATAAATTTTAACATTGTAAATTGTAAAATGTAACTTATGTTTCACAACAATACGAGTCGTGTAACTCGTGATAAAAGTCGCATGGTTCTTCAAATGCCCCCATTATGGATGAAGATAAAAAATTCCACTAGAATGAATTTTATGTTTGCTTCAGAGAATCCTTGATTCAAAATTTTAATTATGATTGCTCTTAATAATAATGTTATTTAGTACTTTCTTTCACTATGGGTAAAGAAAACACATACCTTTGTTCTACGGCATTTTTTTTAACATTGGGTTTTATATTTAATCGTTTGTGAGGGAAATTACATGAAATTCAAATTACATGAAGCCTGCTAATTAGTATAACCCTAATTCGAAATTAAACCGGCGGCATTGTGAAATAGTAAATCTAGAACACTGGTCAAACTTGAGAAATCATACACCAGTTACAACATATTATTAAAGAATATAAATTAAATCACCGGGGGAGGGGTGTTCTGTATTCAATTCCCCTTGGATTGAACACTAAATAGGTTTAAAAACTGAAATATTAAGGGGGAAAAAAACATTTTAGTGACTAAATAAAAGTTGTTTTAAATGAAAAATTATCATATAAGCTTTGTGCTACAATATGATTAAGGTGAAAAAACAACGTAAATAAAGCACAAATATTCGAGAAAATGCAGCATATAGCTATTTCAAGGCTACAATGGAGCCTCTTCATCAGTGCAAAAAGCTCACCAACACAACCAGAAGTTGCGAGAGAACTGACAAAAAACCAGGTGGACACCGGTATTTATGCCAAAGAGAGCCAACCAATAAGAATACAGGAACATGACAACAAACAACCAATCAGCGAACAGCATGTACGCTCCGGGCTCAAAGCAAGGCAAGAGACAACCAATCAGAAGCCAGGAGACAAAAAGAGTGCGAGACACCAAAGAAACAGGAAAGGCAATTATAGAAATTGCTTCCAAATATCATGAAAAAATGGAGTGCTGGAAAAATCATTGACAAGAGAATGAGAATTTTTCCAAATATGGTAAGCTTCCCAGAAATTGAGGTCATAAACCGAAAAACATTTACAAATAATCTTTGCAGATGAAAAATCAAAACAGTGACCAGAAGTCCAGCAATGCTGAGCGATGGAAGAACGAGCAAGTTCTTTATGCTTAACATAGTTTTCGTGCTCTTTCAGACGGTGCTTGAGAACATATTTAGTCTGTCCAACGTAGCCAAGTCCACACTTGCAGGAGATGCTATTTCTAAGTATAGGTCTATTCATCGTAAGAAGTTGGAATCTCTTTTCGCAAATTATGCTGATAATGCTTCTGATGTTTTCCCTCAGGTGAATCAGAATGCTGTTCTTAATCTTTCTTCCAAACACTTGACTTCAGATCAGCTTAATGCTCTCAAACTTAATAACAATTTTGCTTCTGGTTCAAAACCTTCTTTTCCTAAGTTGGTTGCTCCAATTGAGAAAGCCTTTAGATTTAGTGCTCTCACTGCTTCTCAAAAGGACTCTATTAGGCATATCATTGCCAATACTGTGGATTTCAATTCCAAATGGACTTCAAATACTTTTAGCAAGCATGCTAATTCTTCCATCAAAGTTTTGTGTTCTGATCCTGATCTAGTTGTTACTAAGGCTGATAAAGGTGTCCAAATTGTTATTCTTGACAAAAGTTCATATTTAGATAAATGTAATGAGCTCATTGCGGTTGGTCCTTATGTGACACTTCACAAAGACCCTAGTATTAGAGAGGTTAATCTTATTAAAAATGTTGTGAAATCTTCTCCTATCATCAGTGAGACTTCAAAAAGGTCTTTAACTCCTTCTGTTGCACATTGTGCCAGATTTTATGCTCTACCAAAGGTCCATAAACCCGACATTCCGCTTAGGCCTATTGTTTCAAACATTGGTACTGCTTCATATAAACTTGCTAAGTATTTAGTTTCTATCTTCTCTTCTCTTTTGGTTAGCAACTCTTTTACTGTCAGAAATTCTGTTCATTTTGTTCAGAAGTTACGTTATTTTAAGCCTCATGGTTTAACGATGGCTTCTTTTGACGTGAAATCACTTTTCACTAATGTACCGGTTATTGGGGCATTGGATTGTCTTAAATTGAGACTCCAAGAGCATCATTTTTCTAGTTTTGAGATTGAGGAACTCGTTTCACTTACTCGTGTTTGTCTTGAATAGAATACTTTTGTGTTCAATGGTACTTACTTTCGAATGTCTGAAGGTTTAGCAATGGGTAATCCTTTGAGTCCTATTTTAAGTGACATTTATTTGCACTATTTTGAGACTAAACTTTTTGAAACCATAACGTTTCCGTTCTATGTTCGGTACGTTGACGATTGCTTTGTTTTGCTTGACCAAAACCATAATAATAATGAATTTTTACTTTCTACTTTAAATTCTATCGATCCTTGCATCCAATTCACTATTGAAATGGAAACTGATAGTTCTCTTTCATTTTTGGACGTCTTTATTACTAAAAGTAATGATGAATTTATGACTTCGGTGTTTCGTAAGCCTTTTGCTGTTACACTACCTCCTCACAAATGTTCTTCTCATCCTCCAAACCAAAAGTTGGCCTCATTCAAGGCTTTTGTGTTCCGTGCTTTGAACATCTGTTCTTCCTCCAATTCTTTAAGTGCTGAGCTTTCTTATCTTAAAGCAGTGGCTTTCGATCGTGGTTATTCTCCTAGCATCATTGATTCAATTTATAATAAGTTTATTAAGCCCTCTCATTCTGAAAAGGTTTCTGCTTCTAGTGCTTCGTATACTATTGTTTTGCCTTATTATCCAAAAGTTAGTCATCAAGTTGCAAAGATTTTGAAGAAATTTGGTTTCGATACAGCTTTTTCTCCAGTTAATAAGATAAAATTTACAAACTTAAAGGACCCCATTGATTGCCATAGCAACTGGGGCATTTATAGCATCTCCTGCAAGTGTGGACTTGGCTACGTTGGACAGACTAAACGTGCTCTCAAGCACCGTCTGAAAGAGCACGAAAACTATGTTAAGCATAAAGAACTTGCTCGTTCTTCCATCGCTCAGCATTGCTGGACTTCTGGTCACTGTTTTGATTTTTCATCTGCAAAGATTATTTGTAAATGTTCTTCGGTTTATGACCTCGATTTCTGGGAAGCTTACCATATTTGGAAAAATTCTCATTCTCTTGTCAATGATTTTTCCAGCACTCCATTTTTTCATGATATTTGGAAGCAATTTCTATAATTGCCTTTCCTGTTTCTTTGGTGTCTCGCACTCCTTTTGTCTCCTGGCTTCTGATTGGTTGTCTCTTGCCTTGCTTTGAGCCCGGAGCGTACATGCTGTTCGCTGATTGGTTGTTTGTTGTCATGTTCCTGTATTCTTATTGGTTGGCTCTCTTTGGTATAAATACCGGTGTCCACCTGGTTTTTTGTCAGTTCTCTCGCAACTTCTGGTTGTGTTGGTGAGCTTCTTGCACTGATGAAGAGGCTCCATTGTAGCCTTGAAATAGCTATATGCTGCATTTTCTCGAATATTTGTGCTTTATTTACGTTGTTTTTTCACCTTAATCATAAAAGTTGTTTTAGTTTAAAATAATATTAAGGTAATTGATTCAGCTATTAAAGTAGCAAAATATATTTCATTTACTGCTTTGCTACGTAGTAAAACATTAGTAACACCTATAAGTAAAAATTAACTGACGGCGAAAATTAATCATTCATATGCCACGAGAATTATCGTATTATCTTTCAAGACGAAGGCAAAACCTTTGCTGTGAAAATACACTGGTCACGGTGACCTGTGACGTATTCCGCCCTCTGACGCAAAGATGGATTACGTACCCACAACGTGTGAAATTCAAAGTTTCTTGGATTTCTCCGAGACCCTTTATCAGACCCTTCCAAACAAAAAAAGAATTTTTCAAATCGATTCAGTAGTCTTGGAATAATACGAAAACATACATAAAAAGCCGCAAGACGAAATCATAACTTCCTTTTCTGAAGTCGGTTAAAAATAGGGAACACCAGAATATTAAAGCGGCATTACATTTGTATTTGTTTTTTCATCGGAAGTTTTTTGAAAGGATATTTCATTTATTGTAACTGAAAAATATTACAATTAGAGTAGGAGAATGTGGGGCAAAGTGAAACAGTTAAGTAGCATTTTTCAAAGTGAACAAATTTTGAATTTAACTTTCAAATTATGTGAAAATAGATTAATGTATTTTATAAGAAAAATTGTACTGAAACGTTATTTTTAATTTTTGGCAGTAAATTTGTACTTTCAAATAAAAGTAGATTATTATCCCTTTGTTACATATCATAGAGCAAAGTGATACTTAGAATATTTCGCAATGAAATATATACATATTTCTTAACTTTAAATATTTTTCTTTGAAATAAATTTAAAAGCCACATATATGAATACACAATTAAATGAAATAATTAATGAAATAAGTAATGAATAATAAATCAATAAATAAAGTGGCATATGATGAATAAATTAGTAAATGGTTCAATAAATAAATGCTTAAGAATTTGTTAATAAATGAACAAATCAATGAATACGTAATGGAGTTAGTAAATGAATAAAAAAAAAATAAATAAACTAATCCAATTTAACCCATTCTCTTTTCCCCGTATGCACTTGACAAACTGTCTAACAGTATTAAACTGAAAACATGCCTAATAATATGTATAAATAAGTAGATACAATAACAAAACTTTCTCATTTATAAGAACAAAAATTAATTTTTTAAAAAGTTACAATATCAGTATCAAATTTTAAAAATGACTAGTGTTATCATGCTCCTTGATCCTCAAAGATAACTTTTTTTATTGGAATTAAAAAAAAAAAAAAACATATTTAATAACATACTTAAAATATTGCCAAATAGGTTCACCGTAATAGAGTTACGTATTTTGCCCCTCTATTTCACTTTCCCCTACTTATTTATGAATTGAATTTTCAAGATAATATATTTTGCTACCAAAATCATATGCTCTCCTCTTGGCGATTTTTCCTTTGCTGATGACAAAAATCTTTCACAAAGAATGGGATGTACGGGAAATTAATTTCGCCAAGTCCGCATGTCGAACATCCTTCTTGGCGATTTTTTTTTTTTTTTTTTGCCCAACAGTGACATAGCATACACGTACTAACAGCGCCAAGTAAAATCTCAAACAAACATGACTAAAATACTAAAAGTTATGTGCATTATTTTGCATAAACTATAGTGAGTATTAAAATAACATACAACAACTGCACTGAGCACCACGAATAAACGCTATAATGATATCAAAAATTATATGGGCAATTCTACAAAAGTAGACATTTGTGGCCTATACTGATCTTTTTTTTTTAATTCTTTAAAAAACTATCTTCTAGATATAATTAAACATCTTTAGTGCACTTTATAATTAAAATTTTTCACTCTGCCTAAATTTAAGAGGGTGTTTTGTACTAAAAATAAATCTTTTCCCTGAAATGTCATTGGTTTCCGATACATCAGTTAATAAAAGTCTTATCACGACAATGTTTTTCTTTTTTTACACTAGTAATCTTACATAAATGGTCAAGAAATTTTCAACATCACATCAACAAAGCCAACCTTAGCAAGTTCAACACGAAGGAATTGAATGCAAAATACAAATTGATTTTTTTCCTGATTTGTACTACAGAAGGTTTCCTAATAAACGAAGCATAAATATTACTTCCTATGTTTCTATTATATGAGTAAATGTAGGACAATCCTCCATGCCCGTAACTGACTGATTTGTATTTTGTTGTTTTTCAGCTCTTCATTGACAACCACACTGCCACACAATAGAACATCCTAAACGGAATTCATTTTTTTTTTTTTTTTCACAAGAGCTAATTCCGCTCTATTCTTCTTTTGAGCTTAAATGCTGTGATTTGCGTACAATGGTAAGCATATCATTTCACGAGTAAAAGTGGAATATTATAATAAGTCTGTTTATATTTAAAACGGATGATATAAATGTAGTGTACGGTTGACTTAAGCGATGCGTCGTTCAACTACGAATCACTATAAAAATGTCGTTAGCGGCCATTTGTCCTTAAATTAATAGTTCACTTCAAAAGTAAAGATAGTTAAACATCAAAATAAAATTAATTACACTAATGCTTAAGTTTTATCAAGCAACTTGCAGTCGAAGCAAACGATAGGATCATTTCAATTTATTTTGTGCTTCTTACTTCATGGTTTTGTCCCAGGATGATGTGCTCGTCAAAAAATGGAAAACTTTAATAACTAGATTCCGCGTCCGTTCAACTTATTCACAGATCAAATATTTCAAATCTACAACTTATCTGGTGCATGCACATTTTTTAGAAAAATTGAATAGAAACTAATAAGAAACGCTTAAGATGGACAAAAAAATTGTAAAATAAAATAAATGAAACTAAATTTTTAAAAAAGTAGAAACGGGAGAACTTCAAATTTCGAAATAAATTAATTATGATTTCAAATTAGATAGTAATATCAACAGTTTAAAGAAAAATATACACACACACACAAAAAAAAAAAAAAAAAAAACTATCGATAGAGTTAGTTTGAAATCATCGATGAATCAATAGTGCTATCAATAAAAATAAGAGTACAAATAAGAAATAATAACGTATAAAGGCACAAAATGGTCGATTTCTGCAAGCACATATTTCGAGATTCCAAAGAGTACCTTTTTCAGTGCAAAATAAGTGAGCTTATGGATGGCAGATACTTGTTTCGGGCTTACAAGGAACCCTTTTTCAATGCAAAGTATGCGAGATTAGGGATGGAAAAAAATTTTCATCCATAAGCTCACTTATTTTGCATTGAAAAAATGGTTCCTTGTAACCCCGAAACACGCGTCTGCAGTAATTTACAATTTTGTGCCATTATATGTTATTTCTTATATTTACTTCTCAAGCACGAAGTTATTTATTCAACTTTAGTGCTATCAATCTTTTGACACCACCAAAACTTCGTAAAAGATTTTGTAACCTCGTAAAACATAATGCGCTTTTTTGAAAATTAGTAGAACTTTGACATTTCAATCAACCTCAAGTTGAAATAATAGTCATGCATTAACAAAATTATTTATTTCAAACAATTAATAAATGCATAAATAAATAATTTTGAAAAGTTGAAACAACGTTTCTAGTCTAACTTTGCTTCGTATGAATGTACTATAGCAATAAGGTTTCAAAAAAAATTAAGCTGGAAAGAAATTACTTCTAGTTCCACCTTGGAACATTTCACTGTAAGATTCTGTCACAATAGAAAAAAATAACAAAATCGAAATGCGACTCGAATTTATGAAGCGTTCTTTAACAGTTACGTAAAATTGGTAATTGATTTTTTAATATTGTTTCCAGATAGAGGTAAAATTTTGTTATATTTGCTCCAATTCACTGGCAACAAAAAGCTATCCTGTCACATGCTAGTGAATCACTCATTGCCAGACACGACAGAGGTGCCCCCCCCCCCCCCAAGAGCAAAGGCACACCCTCCAAATAACACAAAGCTTCTCTAAATCGGGAGTCCCTCCCTCCCGCAAAAAAAGGGAAAAAATACCCCTCAAAAGACCCCCCCCTAAAAATTTCAATAGGGCAATATGCGACATGACTCCACCCCTCTAGGTGGGCACCCCTGGACAAGGCAGAACACATTGAGTTTTTCGGCTGTAACGATGGAAACTTCGCTCATTTGTTGTAACATACGAACTGTACAGTGTACACAACTAGTGGTGAGCAGTGTTTTTGAACTAAACATATGTTATTCTAATTTAGTGCTTTCTACTTTCTTCCCGCTACAATGTAGATTGAAACTAATAACACATTAAAGACTAATGTTTACGAATAGTGCAAAAACGTAATTAAAACATATGTAAATGTAAGATACTCCTTAAAAAATTATTTCTGATGCAAGCTTCCGTCAACGCAATTTTTGTTCCATGGAATAGAGAAATATCTTATCAATCATACTGCTATCTCAAAAAGGGGAAAAAAAATATTTAACCTATTATCTGAAGTAAGATAATTTCTTATCATAATTATTTTATTAGCTTCCTTCCTCTGTAAGAAACAAATTTACTTATGATATTCTTTTTTTTTTTTTGTGTACAAAATATAGTTTTACTAACTAAAAGTTTGTCGGAAATTTTATTCGTTTGAAATGATCAAAACTAGTTTATCAGAAGAAAGCAACATTGTAGCATGTAGCAAATTTAAAGCAATAATATTTGAATACTATTAATGCTTCAAATTAAATGTATTTTTGGGAATCATTCGACGAACTTTCGAAACTTTTTACAAATTTCTTATTACCATATAAACAGGGGTGCCTACCCCCCTAAGAGCAAGACCCCCAAAATTAAGACCCCCCCCCCCCCCCAAAAATGAGAAAAATACCTCGCAAATCACCCTCAAAAAAAATCAATGGCCCAGTCTGCGCCATAACCCCCCCCCCCAGGTGGGCACCCCTGATCTAAATAAAGCAGAGAGTTTGTATGTGTGTGGGGGTGTATTTTTGTTTGTATACGTGTCAGTCACCTCCTAGCCAGATGAAAAGATCCAAAATTTGAAATTTTGTAGAAGGGGGTAGAATGATTCGGGCTCTGCCCCTAAAAGCGTTTTTCCCAAAATTCGAAGTCGCTTCTTTTTAACTGCAATGTTAAATCAAAAAATGACACAAAATTTATCTTTCGATTCTGTATGCTCAACTTATTTGCAGGATAGAGACACTTTTAAGCACATATTTTCACTTTATTCCTGGAATTTCGAACTTTGACTTTCAATTGCGATATATTTGACTATAAGAAACCATTTTGTATCATTATATAAAAAATCAACTTTTGAAGAAAAGAAAATATTGCTTGAAAAATGACGATTTGTACATGTTGTGAGTGTGATCGAATAAGAAAACATTTTTTTTTTTTTAAATTTCATGTTCTGTTTGATTTTGGCGTTGATAATGCAGTTCATTTAACACATTTTCCCCCACTTCTTCACTTATTTATTTCTAAAAATCAAACAATTAAAAATAATGATAAACAATCTTAAAGAGTATAACTCACAATAACTGCAAATGAAATGAAATTCTCCCCCCCCCCCCTCTCCATTCGAAGATGATTTCTGACTTTAAAAAATAGCTTCAACTGCTCAGTTATGTGCCTGCACTGTTTATTTCGTTATTTACTAGGGAGCTCTGTCTCTGATCGCTTCGCTCGCCAACCCCTGCTAGCCGACTGCGGAGGCTCACGTCCAACTCGTCATTGGCGGGTTGTTTTTTTTTTTTTTACAATATTTTAAAACTCTGATTGCTTTTCTGAGTAATTTCTGAGCACTTGGCGCCCCAGCGGCTTCGTTACCTACCAATTTAATAAGCTTTTCTGGTTTTAGTGCTACGGTAAGCCATGGGAAGTGGGTCACTGAGAGCTCCATAATTTTGGCATAGTAATAGGGGGGGGGGAGATTGAGTCTCCAACGTAACTGCTAGATACTGGCCTCAGAACTTCATTACATACAGGTTTACTAGTATAATACTACGCATGTGCTCAGTGGATATTTAACGGCGTCGGGCTCGAAATCCGCAGCCCTCCGATTCTGGGTTCACCCCCTTATCCACTAGGCTACCAATGCTTCTAATCTCTAAACAGAAATGTCTACTTGAAACTGAACAGAAATGAACTGCATTTTCTTTCCAAACTTCAAAGTGAATCGATGTTGGAATCTTGTTTTCAGACAGTAAGCAAAGAGGCGAGAAAGTTACTTTAATGAAATTGTTATCTTAAGTACTTTTCGTTGTTTTTATATTAATTTAAAATCTTGCACCTCAACATCAAACCAAATCAAATCCAATTTATACGAAATGTCTTTCCCAATGTCCATTTAAGGCATACACGAGTATTAACCCAGAAACTATATGGACAATATATTACTTTGAATCTTTTTCGGATCTATTAAAGGAAAATATGCAATTCAGTTCATTATGGCGCGTTTTTTTTAAAACTCTTTGAGATTATTGGTATACATATACGACAAAATTAAAGCTTTAATATGGTTTTAGCACAGCATGATATTTAGCAACGTAAAAATATTTTTATTTAAAGTTCATTATGGGTTCGTCTTGTCAACTAACTGCAATTCCGATTTTACAAGTAATAATATAAGAATAATACGGAAGTTTAACGTGGGAAGTTACGAAAACTTATATTTTCACTTCATTATTAACTTTCTTGCTTACTTAATTAAACGCCGATTTTATAAGGATAAGCAATGCGTCCCTCCGGTGAAACTCGTTATTTTTAACCGACTTCAAAAAGGAGGCGGTTATCAGTTCATACCGTATGTATGTTTTTTTTTTTTTTCTCTCTTTTGCGTCTCACCTAGTGAACCGATTTTGATGATTCTTTTTTTAATGGATAGAGGATGGCTCAACTTAGGTCCAATTACTTTGTTTGACCATATTTGTTCCTTAGATAAAAAGTTATGGGCAAAAAACAGTAAATTTCCCTATTAAATGATTAAAATCATATTGTAGCGAAGTTCGCTCTTTTTATCCGAGGATAACGGTGGCTCAGTGGTAGAATTCTGGTCTCCCACACGAGCAACCCGGGTTCAAATCCCGACTAGGACAAAGTGAATGTTACTAAAATTTCGTTTCTACTGTTTCCCGTATTTTCTCGAATGTTCTATTAATTTCTGTATCTTTTAAAGTCTGGAAAGTTCCAGCACTTTTTCAAGTTATATATAAGGAGATGTAACGTTCATTCGTGGTTCTGAATAAAGATCTCGAGTTGAGACTAACGAGTATTCGCTTCATTTGGCTTTCACATTGTCTTCGCTATTTTCATCTACGCGACAATATGAAACTCATTGTTATAAAAGTTTGGTGCCATATTACTGTAACATTAATAGTAATTGTAATGATAATTTTGAATAAAGGCTTTTCTAAAGCAATACAGTGATATAGAGCCGCACTTCTTACTAGGTAACTTCTTACTTTTACTGAAATATCTACATTTACACTAAAAAGAATGAAATAAAAAAATTTTGAAAAAAAAATAGAACCGACTTTAAAATTGCTCTAAAAAGTGAAAAATAATTTTATTCTTTAAACACCATCGATAATACTTTTAAACATAATTTTTGAAGTTGGCGCAAAAACAAAAAGTAAAATCCATTGTAACCATGCTTCGTTCATATTTTTATCAAAAAATCATCCAAACTTAGGAACGAAACATTTATGTCGTTACTCAGATATGCTGTCATCAATGCGTAATGCATGTGGTAGTGAAGAAACTGGACCTGGTTAAATTTATACTTGTAGTTGAGTTATGGCTGTGAATGATTTTATCGATCGTTTTTGCGCCAATTTCAAAAATTATGTTTAAAAGTATTATCGATGGTGTTTAAAGAATCAAATTATTTTTCACTTTTTAGAGCAATTTTGAAGTCGGTTCTATTTTTTTTTTTCAAAATTTTTTTACAATTCTTCAATATACTGACTTGAAGAAAGTAAATATTTACGAGCTCGCTCTCAAATTCATTTTAAACTTAGAGAAAATAGGTGTTTGTATAAATGATAAATGACGTTATGTTTTGAGTTCTTTTGCATTCACGATTCTCCTTTCTTAGCATAAATTCTTCTTCGTTTTTTTTACATTGCTCTTCCAACGCTTAATGATTGTTGAACCTCGAATTCTTTTCATAAACATCTCTTTATTTCTATCATTAATGATAAAGTGGAAAATAAAATTGCGCTGTTTATGTTTTCAGTAGTTAGTTTTATATGGTGTTGAAATATGAAAAGGGCATAAGAAAATTTTATCTCTGAGACATATAACAGTAAAACCTGTCTACAACGATACTGTTGGGACCTAAAAAAAATATCGTATTAGACAGGTTATCGTTATAGACAGTTTGATTATTCATGCTGACATTTTTCTGGGGCCAAAAAAAAAATGTTATAGACAGGTTATCGTTATAGACAGTATCGTTATACACAGGTTTCACTGTAATGTGCATCAATTTTTAAGCATGAACAGGGAAATAAATATGCATAATACTTTCGATTGACTTTTACTAAAAAAAAGCATGGAGCATCATAAAAGATAATAATAGTGAGCAACGCATAGCAAGCACAGTGCTTGATATACGTTGTGTGCAACTTATACTTAATTGCCCAAAGGTTTTTATTCATTTCATATCATACAAGATAGTTTAAAATCGAGTGATCCAATGTGGGGGATTCGAATTCTCGCTTTTTTAGCTAAGTAGGATAGTTTGACTTATAGCAAATTATTTGAGCACATAAATAAAATTAATGGTGTACTTTTTACTACTCCTATCATAACCTGGAGAAAAAGCCTGATTAAAAAACACGGTCACTAGGCTTAAAACGTTTTGTAAAAAAATATAAGTCAGTAACATTTGTTGGTTCTATGAGAATTCTATTTAAGTAAGATCCTTCCGTAAAAACCATTCATAATCTTTTCAATCATCGCTGCAAAATTTTCATTAAGGGCAAAGCTTTTTAATTCATATTTTTGGGGCACTTATGGTTAGTTGCAAGTGTTGTCACAAATGCGAGGTGAAGTTGTTAATACATTCTCAGAAAGGTTGGCTAAAGAGTTACTCGAAAATATTTTTCCAATTTTAAAAGAATTGTAATAAATAAACATTTCGTGCAACAATATTACCTTTGACTGCATGTGAAACCAAAATAGACATCCAGTAGCTATTTTTATGCTATAATGCACCATGCTGCACTAGATGTACGCAAAAAAGGATAACCGTTTTTTCTCGCTTTTTGCCAGATTTTTGAAACATTAAAGATAATTGTTTGTTAAAAGATAGTGATTAAAACGTACTTTTGGGGGTTATTAAAATGTAAAAGAGACAACATTGCAAGCTTTTCACTAAAATTCCAAATTTTGAAGTTAAAACACCAATTAAATTTCGTAGAAAACACGAATTTAAGAAGATTTGCAAAATTTATCATATATTTTGTAACGAATAAGTAGCCATTTGGCATTAGAATTTCCTTTTAACCGTTGTAATAACCAATTGGAAGTGGGTTGAAAATTGCAGGAAAAAAAAAAGAAACGCAAATTGCATAATATATTTTTTTTTTCTTCTTCTTTTAAATGCTGATAGAAATTTTTCTTAAAGAAAAACTTTTTTTAATTATCTGTTGTTACATTGATTTTTCTTTTGTACCCGCCAAAACACACTTAATATTATACACACATTTTGGGAAAATATTTGAAAAAGAACACTTTATGCATTAACCATTACCTAATGCACAAAACCCTTAGCTTCAATGGATTGTTATGTTTTATCTATAGTCTAACCAGAATTATCTTTAGGAAAAGGTTCTTTTTGTCATAAAAATCAAGATTTTTTTTTTTTTTTTTTTGACGGAGGGGGGGGGGGGGGATTACAGTTCTTACATGTACATAGATAATAATATTAGGATCAAAAATATATTAGAAACTAAGGTTTCTGTGGGAGTTTTTCCCACCTAACACCCCCTCGCTGCAGCCCTGTGTTCTAGTAATCATTTAATAGAAAAGACGTTTTAGTTATGCATCACTAAATGCTGTAAGTGCGGTTTACTTTCACAAATTAAAAAAATTATTTACCCAAAATGAATATTTATTTTGTAATCTCTTTCTGCTTTAAGGTCAAACATGCTATGGACGTACATAGCATGTCCTTTTTTTGGTTGGCCTTTACACAAGTTCGACTTCCTGTTTTTTATTTATTTATTTATTCTTCTTCTTCTTCTTTTTTTTTTTTTTTTGTGGTTTCTTTCAAATATGCTTAGGACGTACTCTTAACGAATGTAAATCAACTACCCTCTTAATTGCACTCCTGTTCTATTAAAGAGGAAAATTTTTAAGACAATTTAACATTTAGCTGAGGAAACTGAGGATCATTGAAGGAGCGATAATGAATCTTTACATTGCGATATTTGCAAATAAGACTACATATTTTCACAATCATTCATTTTTAAATGACTCAATAAGTCATGTTATTCATAATAGTTGTAGAATTTCTTATGACTCATTAAACTTTTCATCTCCAAATTTAGTTTGTTTTCTTCATTTTCAACCACCTATTACATATTGCACAATTAATTCGTACTGCTATTTAAATGGCATTTTTTTCCTCTTTTTTTTTTTTGAAATTTTTGGGTTTAAAAAAACATTGTCCATTTTTTAAAGAAAAATCACAAACATCTGGTATTTTAGTTTTACAAAACTGCAGAGCACTTCCTAAACCCTCAGTAAAAATGGCTCTAGTGTATAGCAGGTGACTTACTGAGGTAGAGGCTGCGAAATGAAATTTTATCTTCAAAATTCCATTTTAATTTCAAAACAAAAAAAAGGAAATACTTTTAAAAAATTTCCAATCAACATGTTAAAATTAATGAAAGTTTCAGATTAACAGGGTTCGAATTAGAAAAATTCCAGTATATTTCCATTTTATTGGCTCTTTTTCTCCTCACTGATACAATATAAAACCTGCAGAACACCGATAAGACAGAAAGAGAACTTAGGTTGCTTGATTCAAAAAGTGAAACAATTTTCGAGTGTAAACTTATTGAAGTACGTGTCCCGAATCCCATGCTACCTGTGTTCAATTTAAATGCAACTCATAAACTCGTTTACACGCCCATAGCGCTTCGGTGTTCTAAATGTTAGACAAGTTTAGGACTACTACTCAATGCCGTCAGCGATGAATTCCCATTGAATACACTAAATGAAAAATTAGTTCTTTCGCGTAGAATGAAAGAAAAGCCGTACATTCTTTGAATATTTTGCGCACCTGCATTATTAAAAGACCATTTAGTTACATTTTCAATCTGCGTCTTTTTAGTTTTTATGAGAAACAGAATGAGCATCTTAGTTTGCGGAAGATGCGATTTAGTGGCAGTTATGCTGAAGAGAAAGTATAGTTTTTAGTTATTTTTTAAGCTCCAATCCGTCGGTTATAAAAACATAGTCTCACAAGTAAAATTCGGAAAACTTATTCAAATAACGTGTAATCCTTAAGTACAGGGTGATCCAAAAGTCAGTAGACTTTTTATAACCTTATAATTACTGAACTATTTACAATGAAGTGATGAGGTTAGCGCAGGAATGCTCAGAAACACGGGAGATTTTCGTTCATACTGAAAAACCTTTTATTTTCTATCAGTTACATTTTTGATCAAAAGGTGGCCCTGTAGTGGAACTACTGGACTATTATTATAATACAGTTCATTATGATCAATAGAAGTGTTTCAATATAGTATAGCTATTTAATTTGCTTTCCAGCACTAAAAATAAAAGCCTTCGAACAATGGAAAACACACAGCAAAGCGATAAAAAGCATCTCAGATGGTATAGCTGAAACATGGTCGAGTGTAGCTTATTTTAGCTGGGTCAAAAGAGTAGACCGATCTATATACAAATGTGACTTTAAATAGCCCCGAAACCAGAAGTCAAAAGGTGTAAGATCTCGAGACTTGGAGGCGATTCTTGTGGATTCTTCATTTTTGTCGAAAGTTTCGCTAATAAAACTTTCTCATGCAAATATAGCATGTTCAATCTTATAAGTAAAAGATGAAATTTTATCGAAATTATTTTAAGTTCAGTTTTATGAAAATAGCTTGTGCAAAAGCGTTTCTTAAGTAACATCAAAAATCCTAATAATTATAAACAAAAATCTCACTATCTCTATCATGTGTTTCTGAGAATCTCCTTGCAAACCACATCGTTTTGCTGTAAAGAGTTCAGTAATTAAAAGGTACTGACTTTTGAATCACTCTGTATGTCACGTATTTTCAAATGAGTTGCGCATGTATTGCAATAATGTATAATTTCTTTTTTTTTAGAGTTGAAATGTGTATGATTGAAATATGTTTTAGGAAACCAACAGAAAGTTTAGTATAAGGACAGCTTTCATTGGTTGTAGTTGAGGAATGTGGGGCAAGTGATGTATTAATGTTTATGATAACTCATTTTTCAAAATGAACAAATTTGAAATTCGTTTTGAAAACTACAATACATTAAGTTAGGCCAATGTACGAGGCGTGTTTTTAAAGTAAGTTCCGTTTTTATATAAAAAAAGAACGAGTACAGATAGAGCTAAGTAATTTAGTGCACAAAAATCTACCACCCTTACGCTATTTTTCGACATTGCTCCCGTGATTTTCCAAGCATTTGTCATAGCGTGGTGCAGGTTTTTGTATACCTATTCGTAAAAAGTTACCGCCCGTTTAGTCAACCATGAGGACTCTTACAGGGCTTTGGCTGGGGCGGGGCTTTTTGAACATCCTCTGGTCTGCCCTCACCTCGCTCGCAACATCTTTCATTTGTTTCGGCATCTTAAGTCTTTCGTAGGTGGTCTGTGGCACAACAGCAATAATGAGCTCAGAGAACATGTTATCCCATGGCTGACTACACAGGCGGCAATTTTCTATGAATAGGTATACAAAAACCTGTACCACGCTATGACAAATGCTTGGAAAATCACGGGAGCAATGTCAAAAAATAGCGTAAGGATGGTAGATTTTTGTACAATTAATTTCTTTGCTCTATCTGTACTCGTTCTTTTTTTATATCAAAACCGTACTTACTTTAAAAACATGCCTCGTATTTCATAGGATAACCTGTACTGAAATGTTATTCTTATTTCTTTGCAGTGGATTTATACTTTCAAACAAAAGTGGAAAGTTATTTATTTGTCACGTATCATAAGATACAGTGCTATTTAAAATATTTTCCAATGATTTTTTTAATTAAAATTATTGTTGATCAAAAGAATTGGTGAATAAAAGAATAAATAAGAAAACAATAAACGAATAAATAAATACATGCGACAATTAATTTGTGAGAAAAATATAAAGAGTGAATAATATAGTAAATAAATAGGGGAAAAAAGTGAATGACTGAATACATAATGAGTCATTAGATGGAGGAACGCAAATGAATTAATTTTAAGTGGATGCTTAGGTGATTTAATTAACAATTGAATACGCAAAGGAAATGAACTATTTATTTTTGCCCCATCCACTTCACCCCGCGTGCACTTGACTAATTCCGCAAAACATTTAAAATAAGCTTAATATTAAACTAATAAATACTACACCGAATATTTATAGGTTTTAATTAATATTTAAAATGTAAATGGCGAGAACCTTATCGTTTTATAATAACAAAAATTATTTTTGACTAAGCACAAAATGTTACAATATGAGTAGCAATTTTCAAAAATTGATTGCATAATCAAATGTTTTGTTCTTCAAAGGTAAATTTTTCTTGACTGGAATAAACTATAAGTGTTACTCTCATATATAGATAGTTAAAATATTATTACCATACAGTTGGCGCTAAAAACAGAGTAAATATTTCACCCTTTCATTTTGTCCCATGTTTCCCAACTAGTGAATAACGGATGAAATACTCGCACAGCACATCAGAATCAACCCTTTTTTTTGGGGGGGGGGGGGTTCTCAGCAGTCCTTGCCGCGCATAAAAACGAATTTATTCCGATTGGCACTGCGTGTTAAAACCAAGGTTCTGGGTTGACCCCAAAAACACCCCCCGCTCAGGGCCCGATCAAGCCAAAGTGGTGCCCAGGTCCAGGTAAAATTTGGTGCCCCTCTTGCAAGATAATCGGTACACTTCCGAAGTTATATAGTTCCAAAAAAAGTGCAGAAAGAACAAAATTTACCCTATTTTTGTGCCCCTAAAATTGTGGTGCCCAGGTCCATGGACCCGCTGGACCATGCATTAATCAGGCCCTGCCCCCGCTCTGTACCACTGGAATGAACAGATATCTAAACGAGCTGTTTAAGGGGTCTAAGGACCCTTAACCTTCAAAATTTTTGACTTTCTGGAAAAAATATATGTTATGCATATTTTAATTCTGAATAATTTGATACCTTAGTTTTTACTATACACAAAAACCTTTTCAAGTTATCGTAAAAATGCGCAACCTCTACCCGTAGAGATTTATGTTAACAGCAGCTGTTTAAGCCTCGTTTTCTCAGGTGCCGGTTTCTTCGGTTTTCTCGTTTTGCGCGCATGATATCTCAGAAAGTTTCTTATATATTTCCGTAAAACTTTTAATGTATGTTTATCTGGTTTATATTTATGACCTGAACCCTTAATTTAGTTATTTTTTTAAAAATAATTTATTTATTTTTTTGAAATTTTATAAGTTAATATCAAAATTTTCCAAAATTTTGGGCAAAAAAAATTTTTTTTTAAATATTAACTTTTATTTTTAGTTTAAAATTTAGGTTCAGATCATAAAAGTAAACTAGACAAACATGCATGAAAAGTTTTACGGAAATATATAAGAAACTTTTTGAGATATCATGCGCGCAAAACGAGAAAACCGAAGAAACCGGCACCTGAGAAAAAGAGGCTTAAACAGCTGCTGTTAACATAAATTTCTATGGGGAAAGTTAACGCATTTTTTACGATAACTTGAAAAGTTTTTGCGTATGGTAATAAATAAGGTATCAAATTGTTTTGAATTAATATATGCACAACATATATTTTTTCCAGAAAATCGAAAATTTTGAAGGTTAAAGGTCCTTCCCTTAAGTATAAGAGATTTATCAGAAGCATTGCTTAAGGTCAGTTCGCATAAAAAAGAAAAAAAGCAGTAGCAATACCTTTTTTTACATCGAGGGACGTAATACCAAAAAGCGCTCCCTTAAAACGTTTTTCATTTCTTTCGAACTGTAGGTTAAAAAATATTTTCTCATTTCTATGGTGTCTTATTAAAAAATGCAGTTAATTTCTATATGCAACGTATATGCGTATATTTTAGAAATAAACCAGTAGTTTATATTGAATTAAGGCGCATTAAATGATGAGAAACATTTTTACAATGCGAGTTCTGGAACTAAAGAACTGCACATAAATCACATTCACATTTAAGGTATGGAAATAGTTTGTTTTTAAAATAAATGGTATATATATATATATATATATATATATATATATATATATATATATATATATATATATATATATATATATATATATATATATATATATATATATATATATATATATATATATATATATATATATATATATATATATATACGTGTGTCGTGTGTGTTAGTACGCGTTATTTGTAAAATAAATAACATCTTTGATACTTTTTTTGAAGTGCGTCTGTACTTTATAATATGTATTTAACAAATAATTGATTTCTAAAATGTTGAAACTTGAAAACTAAGAAGTTTTTTTAAACTAACATACCTTGTAAGATGTAAATATATTGTTAAGTACAAATTATAAAATATAAACAATGCATCTAATGCCCTTTTACTATACCCAGTTGCGTTTAATAGGCACGAAAATCGTTAGTAAGACTGTCATATGAGGCCCCTAGTTTCAAAACCGGATACTTGTAGGAGCGGACAAACGCTCAACTTGTAAAAAGTCCGGTTTTGAAACTGAGGCAGATCTTCCCGCCCCATTTCAAGGGGGAAAGAAGCGGTTTTTGAACCTAATATTGAGCAGGCAAATAGGCCTTATGATTATCTACAAGATTAACAAAAAAAAAAAGAAAATCGAATTTTTTGCAAGTATCCGGTTTTGAGACTAGGGGCCTCATATAGAGTAATTTTACTACAATTGGCCTGCTGATCAATATGCCAGTTGCATCAATCACTTTTCACTTAGGTAACAGTGAAAATTTTTAGTATATTTTTTTTTTCATGTAAAAAATAGTTAACTTTTTTTTTTCAAGGTTTCATGTAGGGGAGGGTGGCTCATAGTGGGTAGGTTTTCGGAGAGCGCTCGAAAATTGTACTTTTTGACTTTTTATCGAAACAATTTTGGCTTTATTTCACAGCAGGGCTCTCGAACTTCAAAATAAAAAGTGATTCGAGCATTATTTCAAACCCAATATTTATTTATTATCAAATATTACAGACACTTGAAAAACCCGCTTTGCCCTACCAGCGGGCCCAAAGCGGGTAAGCTTAACTAATTGTGATTGGATACATTTGTCAATCAAATATGAAGTTATAAATGATTAAAATAGTTGACTAGCTACCTGTCATTATATAAAAATATATAAAACAGTTCTGCTTAGCCAATTTAAAGTCAGTACATTGGTTTATAAAACATAAAGAAATAACTGAGTTAATTAATAGACTAATTAATTGTGCCATCCTAAAAATTAACTTTTTGAAGTTATACTTATCCTATTGAAAGAGAAAATCTAAGTTAGCACACGAGTCAAGAAATTTTAAATAAATATATGATTACATCCTATACCCGCTTTGCCCAAAGGTACGTTTTTTATTTCAATAATTATAATCTTAAATTAATAATAAAAAAAAGGAATGACCAACGTAGTTTATAAGTAGATAGTGTCAGAATAAGTTAATATTATTGACAATCAAAAAAATAAGCTGGTCTTCGACTAATCACAAGTTACAAACAAGTTCATTTTTTTTAATGTATCATTTTTTTTTTTAATTTTAAGCCTGGTTGCGCCATGTCGCTTCACTGCTGCTTCGATGGGACTGATAATAACTCAGGAGTGTTCAGGTAAACACGACATACGTATTCATCGCCGCTGACACACCACGGGGGGGGGGGGGGGGGCATACGAAGGCCTACCCGCTTTGGGCCACCCTTTCCCATATCGTGTCTAAGGTTGATGTTTCAGTTAACTTTTTCCTTCTAAATTATACAGCTTTCCTAGCGTTCAACTATCTTTGTATTTCAAAGTTTATAAAAAAATCATTACAGCAAAATTTTAACGCTTTTGACATTTTCACGAAAATATACATAACTTTGTTTAATGCCGTTTTCGAAAACAATTAATTAAACCTCGTAATGCATTCGGTTAAACCAGTTAGTTAAAATCAGCGTTTGAGAAAACATACTTTACGATACACACCCAAACCTGTTTTTGTGCGGTGCATAAGAAATATTTTTTTAAAAAATCGAAAATTCACGAGTAGCTGTAAAAATAGTTTTTGCAGCAGAAATTACTGCTAAATCGCAAAAAAAAAAAGCATCACATGACTTCCCTTTACACCAATTTAATATCATTTCCCCATTATTGGTAATTTTAATGTGATTCAATTGTTTACTCTCTAAATATCAGCAACAATGGCCAAATTGAAATCAGATTTTAAAAAAAAAATCGCCAAGCTGGCGACAAAACTTGGCGACCAAAAGACTGGCAAGTGTCTGCCATATTATAACACAACGGAAAGGAAGTAAAAAGAGACTGAAAAAGATCGCACGAAAACAAGTTTGAGTGTAATGAGTATTATAATGAATTTTTTTGTGGTTAGGTTATCATTTTATAAATTAATATTGTCACTTAATTTACATAAGTTAGAGGAATTAAAAAACCGCAAAAATGGCCATAAAAATGAAATAGCCATGTTTCGTTCTGCCCGACGACTATTGTATCCCAAAATTTGAGAAACGTATAAAAATCATTTAAGTAAAAGAGAGGAAGAATTTATTTTTAAAATTTCACACATTTTTCTAGAACATACAATGCTGAGTATCATAAAAAGATGTTTTGTTTTGTTTATCCTTGTTGTATAATTGACTATTGTCTTTGAATCACCGTATTTATTATATGCCAAGTGACCTTGTAAGTGCAACAGCCGCAATTCGTTTCGTGCGACGATTACCATAGCTCAAAATTTGTAGGACATGTTTTGCTACATCAGAAACGTTTTAAAACTATGTTCAGTTTGCGTTATATGTTTAGCATACTGTTCCCACTGACACTTTCATTTTAACACCTGTGTCTAGCTTTATACTCTGCTGCAGTTTGTACTTCTACGATTATTTTGTAGTTACCGCACGATAGACTAGTTTCGTTGAAAACTTGTGTTGCTTTTTTACAAAATAGCTTAATTTGGCTAATGTGATGCAAAATTATTTTCTAGACCATCAGTGGCCCTTCAAAGGGTGTATGTTTTCATTATCTTGTTGAATGTTACTGCCGTGCATCGATTTAAAGTTTTCTTAAGAAAGCAAGAGTAACTTTGGGCTGTGTTGAGCCATTCCACTTAAAAACGGTCATTTTGTCCCGCACGTAACGCCTCATATATGTCATTAAAAATAATATTTTAAAATATTAATGATAATTTTTTTCTGCTTAACAAATTACAAACTTATATGTGATATCTTAAGCAAAAAATTTCGTCATTACCCTTTAAAATCGGTACTTTTTGTTTAAATATATGAACTGTCACGTCGGGACAAGCGGTTGACTTTTTTGAGGAATAGCCTTGTTATACTTGTTGGGTTTTACTTCGATAACTCTCTTTTTGTGTACCATATTCAGAATTTCTCCAAACTACCGCATTATAGGCTAGCCTCGTTGAAAATTTGTGTTGCCTCTCAATAGGATAACTTGATTTGGCTACTATGATTCAAAAGAAGTTTGTAGTCCATCAATGTGTGAATGTTTTCATTATTTGATTGAATGTTACCGCGGTGCACCGAATTAAAATTTTATTGATAAAGCAAAAGTTAATAAGATTGCGAAAAATACAGCTGTAGAACTTCTACCAGCTCAAGAATTTGATATTGTATTACTATTTACAGAGGAGGCACTCATCTTATGTTAAATGCGAAGAAATCTCATTAGTAAAACCTACTCGATTACTCTACATTTTGCATCATAAACTGTTTGAAATAAAGAAAAATAAATAAATAAACAAAGATAAACTATTTTGTTTGTTTACTACAATTTAAAAAAAAAACTGAACTTGTTTTTAAATTTTGAAGAATATGAATGAAAATGTGGAAAGTGAAAAAATATTTTTAAATAATAAAATAATCCTAAAAAAAACAAAATACTTCCATTAAACGTATAAATGCATTTGAAAAATAAATAATACAAATAAATAAAAAGCAAACATGTTCAAAAAGCAAATGTCCTTGACATTGGACGGTCTTAAAAAACTTTCAAGTTAGTTTTTTTGTTTTCATAACATATTAAAACCGAAATATTTACCATGGGTTAACAGAAAATCCTTAAATATTTTATCTGACGAAAGGGGACAGTTTTTTTTTCTTCCTAATTTCAGAAATTTTGCTTAAAATTGCAACCGTTTGTCACCATTGAAGACATAAGTATGTTATTTCAATCAGTTGTAAAAACTCGACTTATTTATTAAATAATTCAATTTACAAGGTTATCTTTGAATATAAAGTAGTAAATGATATGTAAGTATTAGTTATGTACATAAAAGGAGCTATATTAAGTTTCAAATGATATTATGTTTTACAATCAGAGATATGTTTTTTCACTCACCTATCGTTAGATCCAATCTAACTAGTACCAAAGAAGCATCAGCGCAGAAAGTAAATGTAGCAAACTCATTTAGCATATCTTCTTCAATGATAAAAGACGCTTGGAAAACTTTTATGCATTTATTTCTTTCCGAATGAACATGCACTTTCAATCTTCCACATTATGTTTATCTATAGCGTAACTATATATTTCTTTTGTAGAATAAGCATGTAACTGTAACAATTTGCACGAAATAATTATTTGTGGCCACTGTTACAGCCATGTACTGTAAATGAAACTTCAGATTTTTGTCAAATGCAATGGTTAATGTCCCTTTGTTTCATATGTGCGTAACTTTTATTAAATATTTAGAACACAATGCTGCTGAAGCATTTAAATCTTGTGATGTAATTCTTTCCACAGTAAAAAAAAAAAAAAAAAAAAAAAACGAGCGAAATTAATTTCCATTGGGGTATCTGATTTTTATGAATATGTTGAATGAAAATAAAAAAGGAGCTCTCTTTTTTTCAGGTCCATCAAAATCATGCGTAGATGTTTCATAAAATTCTAAGTAACTAGAGTTTTCAGTAAACACATGAGGAATTTCTGTAAAATAATCTATTTTCTTTGACCTTCGTATATAAAAACAAGTTTGCCCTAAAATATCTCGTTTATTTTTATTAATCCACCATGATTACTTTCTTTGAACACATTTGTAGAAATAATTGCAATCTACTTCGTCGATCCCTCAATAAAACAAAAGCGGAAACCGCGCTCTGTCGGAAAACGCCGAAACCAAAACTCACAAAACGAAAGCGAAACCTAACGGCGCGACTCTTCACCACATCCTGAAGCACCGGAACTGCTGAATCACGAGACTCGTCCGCCAAAAACTCCTTTTCTCCAAGTCCGAAGGTTGAGTGAAAGTGAAAATACTTCCCACTTAAGCCACAGGACACGCTCCGTAGCGTTTTTGGGCAGAGAGGAATCAGATTTTCCTCTGTCCAACGCATCGCCCAATAGTGGGACATCGAAATCACGACGTCACACCACATTTGTGGGTCAACCAGTTCTGATAGCGAAGGTAGAAACTATCATTTTTTACGGCTATAGATTTGATGGTCTAAAAATATTTTAAAATGGATGCCGGTCCAGGCGAGTTGAAGGGGAAAGTGTACCGGAAAAAAAGAAGTGATTACGTTTTTTGTTACGAACTTTTTAGGTCAACTTCATATCAGTTTTCAGTGTTGAAGAAACGGAACAGCGGCATAAAAAACCCTGCTTGTGTGACAGGTGCTACCTCAGGTAGGATGGGAGGTAGCAGTAACTGAGTTCTTGTGACGTAATTTAAATCGCGGAAATGTGTGATTATGTCTGTCCATGCGTGTTTCCAAGCCTATCTGGAAGCTCGGCAGACTTCCTCGTCTTCATTTCATGTCCTTGATTCTACGTTTTTTTTTAAAAACATTGTAAAAGCAGATTTGGCTTTTGTGCTCAATCTAGATTTTTAATTGCTTCCTTCCGAAATGCTTCTTTTTTTTCTTTTTGAGTTTTATTTCTTGACGTGAGCTACATGTGTAAACAAGAAATAACGCTTTTTTTTACATTAAATACTTTGTGTCTCGTGGTGCATCACGTGAAGTCTATCTCTTAGTTTTCTGAATTAGAATACTTTTCACTTAAAAGGGTTTTGCTTCCAGCTGAGTATATTTAACCTAATAGTTCTTTTGCTCATCACATTAGTTATTTTTAGACGAAGTATTAAATCTTTTTGCAGGTAGTTATTTTATGAATTTATATGTCAGGGTCGACGCGAGGCCACATCAGCCTAGTCACAAACTGGGGTCCGGACCTTTGGGGGCCCCGACTCGGAATCAGAGTAGTACAAAACTTATAAGTTTTATGGGGTGAGGGGGCCTGGTGACCAAACTGACATGGGATCCACCTTTGCTCTCAGCAGTCCTGTGACTTGTTCGTTAACCACTCCAGATTGAGCATGGAATCACTTTTCCAAGGGACAATTTTTAGGTTGTTGCATTGCCGAAGAAATTCTGCTTCCTTTTCTTAAACTACAAGACGCTATAGAAGAAATTGGTAAAGTACTGCCATTTAAATCTACTTGACGGCATCAGAGAATACAGGGTAATCTTGCATCACACATTATACTTTTCAGTTAATGCAAATTTGATAATCTGAAATTTCGACGTTTTAATTTAAGGTAAATGAATTAAAAGCATAAACATCAACTTACGGGATAGATTAGTTTTTTTCCTACTGAATAATTTAAAAACACACCCAAAACTTATGAATTTCACACTTACACAATACAAAAGCAGGGATTAGGGTACCAAATTTAGTTTAAGTATATTTTTGGAAGTGTTTTTTTTTTCTCATTTATCTACATGCGTACTATTTGTAATTGAAGACAAAACTTAGAAACAAACTTGTAAACAATCTTGCCATTAATTTTTCCCGTTTTGGAAGTTATGATTTTATACATGCACCAATTTAAACCATTTTTAAGGTTTTCTCCCTTTTTATCTAACACCTTATAATATCATTCATTCTAAAATCCTAATCCCACCCAGCGGGCATGGTTTTTACTGAGTACAAAAGGTTGTTCTGATTTTCTTTAACCAATTAGAATGGGATCTCACTTTACAAAATTTAAACTTATAAACATTAAGAGTTCTTGCTCGGTAACAAAAATAAAAATAAAATGAAATGAAATAAAATCGAAACAAAACAAATTTCTGTGTTATGAAACGTAAACATCCACACAGTAATGCATTCTTGAAAGAGTAAACAAAAAGAAAACTTTGGTTTAATTTGAATTGAAAAGTAGAAAAAAAGTGGACGCACTAAACAATGTTATTTTCTTGGAAGTCTTATGTGGTTTAAAAGCACAAATTTGACTTATGCAAAAGTAAACTAAAAACTTAGGATCGGCGGATGCACCTCTCCAGATGTAAGGAAGGGGCAAGGGAGAGGAGAAATCACTGCTTCAAGGAGGAGCAGTTGACCCCTGGGAGCGTATGAGAGAAGGCGACTCTTACTTAGGCTCATATCCTAATCCAATATATATTCATCGTATCATCATCATCCGTTTCGCTTTCGAATTTAGACGATAGTTCTATAACTCCCCATTAAAAAAAGGGAAACATCTCTCAAAATTATCATTAAAAGAAAAATGTCCAGTCTCTATAAGAATCTGTGGTAGAATAAAGATAACAGTTTTCAAATAAAGTCAACGGTCCCTCTAAAACTTCCTTGCGGATAAAGAAAATAGTTTCAAAAACCCTCCTTCAGAATACGGGAAACTTTCAAACTACAGTATCTCTTAAAATCCCACTAAAATAAGTAAAACATTCCCAAATAATCCCCTTTTTAATGAGAAAAATATTTCTCAAAAGCTCCCATTAAAATGAAAACATCAGTCCTTCTCTAAAAATCTCCATTTGGGTAAGAAAAAAAAATCCGAAAACCCCTTTTAAAAGTAAGGAAAACTTGTATAACTAGGTCGCTACCGACCCCTGCTCGCTTACGCTCGTCAACCCCCGGAACTTCGTATATAGTCCAGGATCTGAAGGGGGTTGAGCATACATGGAAAGGCTGACGCAATATTATTTCTGATTATTGTTACAGGCACGATGGTGACTATGAAACCATATGTCGTCGCCCCCCTGGGTGGTCGACAACCCCGGGGGAGGGGGGAAAGCAGTGGGGGGAGCCGTTTGCTAAAACACTCATAACTCGCGAACTATTTGAGATAAAACACTGAAAAAGTGGCAATCGACGCAACAAAACAAGGGTTTCATAAAAGCTAAATAAGATTATGGACCTATCTTTATTGGTTTCTGAGTAAAATTCCATTTTTCGCAAACAAGCAAAATTTTTGAATAAAATGCGCAAAACAAACTTTTTTTGGCCAAAATAAATTCCAAATCAAAATTGTTTGATTTTTTTTTCAAATAAAGTCCTAAATATCATTATTCAGTTTGTTAAAACTATTTAAGTACTGTTAACGCGTTGAAAAACAAAATGACGGTAGCAAGCTCGAACACTATTCGTAGTATAGTTCAGAATCGGAAGGGAGGTTTTCAGCATGAATGGAAGACCTGACGCAAAATTATTTTTGATTATTGTTACAGGCACTATAGTGATTATGAAAACACATGTCGTCGTCCCCCTCGGCGGTCGACATCCCCGGGGGAGGGGAAAGCAGTAGGGGGACGCCGTTTGCTAAAACACTCATAACTCGCGAACTGTAGAAGGTAAAGCACTAAAAATGTGGCAAAATATGCAACAGAACAAGGGCTTGCAAAACCTAAATATGTTTATAGTTCTATCTTTGTTGGTTTACTAAGTAAAATTCCTTTTTAGCAGCCATGCAAAAATTTTGAATAAAATACGAAAAGCTTTTTTTCCAAAAATAAGTTCTTTTTTAAAATCATTTAACCGTTTAGGGAATCAATAAAATCTGAAACTTCATTATTCAGTTTGTTTAAAACTACTTAATTATTACCAACGTGAGCGTTAAAAAGCGAAACAGAAAATGCAAGCACTGCCTAAGTTAGCGCATTGAATAAAACGGCAGTATTGTAAGGAGAAAAAAATAGCCTTATTATCCTTATGACGAACTATTCATTCTTCAGTTTACAAACTTATTCTAACTGCAAAGTATTCAATTATGGCTTTAATTTTGTTATATACTGCTTTAAATTTGAGAGGAACTAGGGAACCAGGCCCGCAGTAGTTTCAATTCAAATATAATTTTTATTATTTCTATTAATTTATATTTTCAATTTGCACAAAAGAATATTGCGGGTATGGTTTTGCGAATACTGTTTTTTATAATATACCCAACAAAGAACAATGATACAAGAAATAATATGTTCTAAATAAATATAAAAAATGAGAAACATCTTTGAGCTTTTATGAAAACGAATATAAATATAAAATTATACACCAGCATGGGCGCCCATATGCAAAGTTGCAAGGGGGGCTCAAATATTTCCCCCGTGGTTTAGCTGGATATTTTCTCCGTGGAAACTGATTTCAGGACAGATTAGAGTCATTAAAATTTGACATTTTTAATAACTTATTCATTAATGGCTGGAGAAGAAATGTTTTTACATTTTTTCAAATAAAACAGTACTAAAAGCAAGGAAGTTCTAATATCAAACGGGGGGCTCGAGCCCCCTCTTGCCCCCCTATATGGGCGCCCTTGTACACTAGAGTTCTAAAAGAACTAATTAAATAAAATTAGTAAAATAATACGTATTAAAAAATAATTGCAGAATATCAATATGCATACATAAAGCATTAATATATCAGAACTTCTGAAAGCTGGATCATACTCTTTTTGTTGACTTGTAATTGTTCTGTTGAATCGTTCTCTTCCGAGTATTTTGTAGTTTATAGGTTTTTGCTTTAGCCTTAATAGCACAGTATTTACAGAAAGATGAATTATTAATAAAACATTTACAAGATTATTTACAGTTCTTGCCTTCGCAGGGTGGAATTAAACTCTCTGGTAACACTGGCTGCATCATAAGGTGTGGGGCTTTATTGTTTTATTTTCATTCAAGTGAAACCCAAACATGGTTACATCTAAAGGCACTGCTAAGCAGGGGCGTAGCTAAGGGGGGGGGGGGTTGGGGACAAAACTCCCCCCCCCCCGAAACGTTAGTCTCAAAAAAAAGAGAAAAAGAAGAGCGAAGAGAAAGAAAGAAAGAAAAAGAAAAAAATCAAAACGACTTTTTTCTGAGTAACAAAAGTCAAAAATTCACTTCGCTTCCCCCCCCCCCCCCAATGCCATTGAAAATCTGCTCCATGTGTGACCCTCAAGCATAAAGACGCCTTCCTCTGCTGCGACAATTTTTTGATAATCGAGTGAAATTTGGCACTTCGCTTTATAAATGAGATTGATTTGTTAAATCCACGTACATGCAGCCTTTCTTTGTCATAGATTCTGCAAATTGTCAAATATGTTTAATGTTATGAGCCGCGCAATGGGAATATTGCATACAGTCGAATCTGTATATTTCGAATTTCACATTAAAGAAAAAATATCGAGATAAAGAGTTTTGAAATACGGGGGCTTAAGAAACTTTTTATAGAAATTTGAAATATGAAAAATGATGGTGAAAATTTGAAATCGATACTAAAGACAATATGGGCTCTTGATTAAAATTCCTCTTTATTAGTTTTGTTAGGTATTTATTCTATTATTACATTATTGAGTGCTTTATTGCGAGTTTAAGGAATCATTTTGACAGTAAAAGAAACTTTAAGCATATATTTTTCAAGAAAAAGTCTTTTATTGCTTTTTGGTCCCTGATTTTTTTTTTTTGGATTCATTATTTATCCTCTTGAGGTTAGCAATTCAGCAAATCTAACTTGGCCAGTATTCTACAATTTTTCTTTTTTCATCACTTGCAAAAAACTTATACTTTCTTTTCATTCCTATCATTTCGGTTTTCTAAGGAATCACAATTTTAAGAAAGAGAGCAACCAAAGAACAGTACTAATCCAGATAACAGCGAAATGGCTTTTAACTTGAAGGACCTTTAACCATGAACTTGAAATGTTCATCTTACATATGTCAAACCTGTGAATTTCCCCCCTTTACTCTTCTTTCAAGAAAATGCGCGAAACGACTGTCCTTTGGTTAATCTTCCTGGAAAGCCTATTCGTGGAACGCACTTCTATCTTTTTTCCACTGCCTCTTCAGCTCTTGAAGACAATTCCTCTGTTTCTGAGTTGAAGAAAATGTTTTTGTTTGCTGCTTTAAAGATCATTGGGCTTCGAATCCAAAAATGATAGCATAACCGGAATTCGAGACGATAGAGGTTTTTGTTGGTCTGGTCTCGTGTGTGTCATAGGTCATAGTCAAAACGACCTTTGCTAACCAGAGTATCCATTGCAATCACATTGATTTTTCAGCCAGTACTTATTGCGTTTTCTTTTGGAAACGAACAGTCTGTTTAAAATAGTACATTCTAATTGAAAGTTGTTGTATAATGAAGCGAGAAAAACCGATAACAAGCTTTTTTTAATCCAAAGAAAAAAATTAAAATGACGAAAAGGATTGCTCTAAAAAGAGAAAGTTAACGTCATATGAAGAAAACGAAGTACAGTCTGCAAAGCAGCATTAGTCCCATCGGACCCTTCTGAAGGTAATTTTATTTTAATTCAAAAGAAAAACTGCATAGCATTACATGAATAAAATGTTTAAAAACGAAATGAATCTAGATTATTTCTATTAGCTTGGTTCGGATTAAAAAGTAGAAAATAAAAAAGACTTCTGTTTATAATGCCCGAAATTGCTGTTGCTCTCTCAAAAAGATATTTATGTAAATTCTAAAGCAGCTAATAAAATTAAAAATAAAGACTTGAAAGGAGAACTGATGGTATGATGTTGAGCGAATAACTTTCTACCGCCAATATTTCTTCCCCAACTTTTTTATTCAAAATTTATTAACTGCTTTAGAATTAGCATAAATGTAAGTACATAAAAAGCAACATATAAATATAACGATATGAAAAGCAATTTCATTTTTTGCGGGAAAATTCAAGAAGTCTTTTTTTATTTTGTTTCATACTTTTAGTGCAAACCAAGTTAGTAAAAATAGTCTTTATGGTCTGACCATCGATGATATTGAAAGTCAAACATCCAGTTTACAGGCGGAAATGGAAGTATCTATTAGCTTTCAGGGATGCCAGCTTTTGTAGATGTGTGTTAGCCTCTAAATTAAGCAGTCACACTGAAATGAAGGAAACACGCTCATCAGATATTTGATTTCCCCCTGATATGGATCGACTGGTTTTGACAAGACGTTGCTAGAAAATTTCACTTTAAATTAAATGGAGGGAAAAGAAAAAAAAAGTTGAATTTTCCACAACATTAAAAAAATAAAAAATTCTTTGCTTTTGTTTTGTTTGACACAAGTATCGGAATTGGGGCACCCCATTCCAAAGTATGTAAGATTCACCTCCTTCTTATTTTTTTTAATACTAAAAAATTTTGAAAAAAAAATAGAACCGAATTCAAAATTGCTCTAAAATGTGAAAAATAATTTTATTCTTTAAACACCATCGATAATACTTTGAAACATAATTTTTGAAGTTGGCGCAAAAGCGATCGATAAAATCATTCACAGCCATAACTCAACTACAAGTATAAATTTAACCACGTCCAGTTTCTTCACTACCACATGCATTACGCATTGATGACAGCATATTTGAGTAACGATATAAATGTTTCGTTCCTAAGTTTGGATGATTTTTTGATAAAAATATGAACGAAGCATGGTTACAATGAATTTTACTTTTTGTTTTTGCGCCAACTTCAAAAATTATGTTTAAAAGTATTATCGATGGTGTTTAAAGAATAAAATTATTTTTCACTTTTTAGAGCAATTTTGAAGTCGGTTCTATTTTTTTTTTTCAAATTTTTTTTATTTCATTCTTTTTAGTGTAAATGTAGATATTTCAGTAAAAGTAAAAAGTTACCTAGTAAGAAGTGCGGCTCTATATCACTATATTGCTTTAGAAAAGCCTTTACTCAAAATTATCATTACAATTACTATTAATGTTACAGTTATATGGCACCAAACTTTTATAACAATGAGTTTCATATTGTCGCGTAGATGAAGATAGCGAAGACAATGTGAAAGCCAAATGAAGCGACTACTCGTTAGTCTCAACTCGAGATCTTTATTCAGAACCACGAATGAACGTTACATCTCCTTATATACAACTTGAAAAACTGCTGGAACTTTCCAGACTTGAAAAGATACAGAAATTAATAGAACATTCGAGAAAATACAGGAAACAGTACAAACGAAATTTTAGTAAAATTCACTTTGTCCTAGGCGGGATTTGAACCCGGGTCGTTCGTGCGGGAGACGAGAATTCTACCACTGAGCCGCCGTTATCCACGGATGAAAAGTGCGAACTTCGCTACAATATCATTTTAATCATTTAATAGGGAAATTTACTGTTTTTTGCCCATAACTTTTTTTCTAAAGAACAAATATGGTCAAACAAAGTAATGGGACCTAAGTTGAGCCATCCTCTATCCATTAAAAAAAGAATCATCAAAATCGGTTCACTAGGTGAGACGCTATGAGTGGACAAACAAAAAAAAAAACATACATACGGTATGAACTGATAACCGCCTCCTTTTTGAAGTCGGTTAAAAAAATGTATATATATATACATACATATATATATATATATATATATATATATATATATGTATATATATATATATATATATATATATATATATATATATATATATATATATATATATATATATATATATATATATATATATATATATATATATATATATACACACACACACACACACATATATATATATATAGAAAAGAAGAACCCCCCCCCCCGAAAGTCGGGTCTAGCTACGCCTCTGCTGCTAAGGTACAGGGGAATTGATTCAATAGTACAGTTGAGCAATACTTCTTAGCACATGCTTTAAATAATTGCAGGGGCATGGTAGAGAGCTGATATTATATTTATTTCTGATTTAAATGACAAGAAATTATTGTGTAATGGTTGCATTCGCAAGAAATACCTATTTTCTTGACAATTTTTTTGTAATACAGCTTCTAACAGTTGAAATTCTGAAGCACTCAGATATTGTTTTAATGATAACTCTAGTGTATAAAAAAGTTTTCGACTTTTTTGGTAAACAGAAAGCATACTTTTTGTTCCTATTTTACTTGTTGAATCGCAGTCGGAAAATGCATCAAAAGCTTGTAAAATTTTAGATGTTTTTTTCCGTAAGTGCTCCTGAAGATAGATGCCATCCTAAAGCTCTTTTCCTTTCCACAACACCAGCACATGAAATGGCAACCTCTGTCCTTTAACAAAGATTGCCAATAAGAATTCATTAGTTTCTGATCTATAAACTATTAGTTACTTTTTTCCCTATTTTGCACTGACTCATATGCAGGAAGATAGATTCTGTGTCGTGCTTCGTCTTGGTTGGACTCGGGCATTTCAGACAAATTTATTACTTGACTCTCAGATTTTAAATAATATTCATTTTCGTTTTCAGAGTTACCAGACACCAGAAACTGTTTGGTTGCAGGAACGGATATGTTATATATTACAAACTCTGAAATGTACTTTTAAAGGTTCCTTTTATTTTCAGAAATGGCTATGACATGAAACCACTGGTGATTTTTTTTATAAGCGAAGGAGACTTTCCTGAACTTCTGGTTTTCAAGTTATGAAAACGACAGTGAGATGTACCGATCCTGTTTAAGGTCCACTCGTGTAGTTTAACTATTGGAGAGAAAATTTTATTATTTTTTATTTGGAGACCCGCAAAATCTTTGCTGCATTTGAATGTAGTGTTTGGGACATTACGGATCAGAGTCATTCCATCGATAACTTGAACTTTGTTCTTAAAATAGGGTGCTTCTTCTAGAGTTTTGCTGCAAAAAGTATCATTTTCAATTACATTCACGAAATCGGACTTCTCGCTTTGCTTCAGTGAACCATTCTGATGAACCTAACCTAGCATTAGGCTTATTGTATGGGAATTATTTTTAGATGTACTAACATCACTTTTGAGCTAACGTTTCCCAGGTTAAATGTTTTTTTTTTTTTTTTTTTTTTTAGTTTTCTTTTGCTATTTTGCAGTCGCTATTGAAGACATTGCCATTGCAGGACTTCTCTGGATAAGAGACTATTCACATTTTTTTTTAACGTTCCACTGAAATTTTGATGCTGCTTATGTGGCAATAGCCTCGCTCACTATGTTTCATAACTCAGGTGTAAAATCTGCAAAAGGGTTATCCTGATAGTTTATCCTTTCCGTAATTGCTTCGTACTTGCAAACTTGCATGTTTTAATTTTTTAAAAAGTGCCATTGTGACCCATACTAAGCAGCTATAATGCGTTAAAGGTTAAATAATTAAGTAATTACTTAACTGGGACATTGTTTTGATAATATTACAAAATAAAACCGCCAAAACAGGAGAGCCACAAAATTTTCTTTTGTTTATGTCGAGTCTTCAAGGTACATTGCGCTTTTTTTTTTTTTTTTTTTTGTGAATTACCTCAAATGCTTTTTGAGCTTGCTTATATTTCACATTTCAACGCTTTGATAATAATTAAGTAACTATAAACAAACTTGATTATGATATTTCAGATTTTATTGGTTCCCTAAACAGTTAAATAATTTTGATAATTTGAAGAAAAAAAAATGCGTATTTTATTCAAGATTTTTGCTTGTTTGTGAAAAATAGAATTTTAGTCAGAAACTAACAAAGATATGATCATAGTCATATTTAGCTTTTATGAAGCCCTTGCTTTGTTGCGTCGATTGCCACTATTTTCAGTGTTTTGTTTCAAATAGTTCGCGACTTATGAGTGTTTTAGCAAACGGCTCCCCCCACTGCTTTCCCCTCTCCCTGGGGTTGTCGACCACCCAGGGGGGGGGGGCGACGACATGTGGTTTCATAATTACTATAGTGCCTGTGACATTAATCAGAAATCATTTTGCGTCAGGTCTCCATACTCAAAACCCCCCTTCAGATCCTGAACTATACTGCAAATCGTGTTCGAGCTTGCTACTGTCATTTTGTTTTCCAACGCGGTAACAGTACTTAAATAGTTTTAACAAACTGAATAATGATATTTAGGACTTTATTTGAAAAAAAATCAAACAATTTTGACTTGGAGTTTATTTTGGTCAAAAAAAGTTTGTTTTGCTCATTTTATTCAAAAATTTTGCTTGTTTGCGAAAAATGGAATTTTACTCAGAAACTAACAAAGATAGGTTCATAATCACATTTAGCTTTTATAAAGCCCTTGTTTTGTTGCGTCGATTGCCACTTTTTCAGTGTTTTATCTCAAATAGTTCGCGAGTTATGAGTGTTTTAGTAAACGGCTCCACCACTGCTTTCCCCCTCCCCCGGGGTTGTCGACCACACAGGGGGGGGGGGACGACGACATGTGATTTCATAATCACCATCGTGCCTGTAACAATAATCAGAAATAATATTGCGTCAGCCTTTCCATGCATGCTCAACCCCCTTCAGATCCCGGTCTAATACAGTTCCTTGGGATGGCTTCGCGATCGGAGCTCGTTGTGCTCGCTCACCGGTCAATGAAGTATTAGTTTAGCTTTATTTGTATTAAAAAACGTGTAGGGGTCATTTCACGTCAAATCGTCTGATGCCATGTGCCGTCATGTCTCCGATTTTGTCCATTATTTTTTTTAGAAATAGATAGCTAGTAGAAAAGCCCAAATTAAGTTTTTTAGATTTTTTTTTAAATGAAAATTGCGTTTTGGAAAATGTTTTCAAAAATTCGATTTTGATCATTTTTCGGAGTCACCGTTTTGGCATGAATTTAGAAAATCTCTCTAATTTATTTATCAACTAATTAAGCTAAATTTGATAACAATTTCAAGGTAATACTTTTCTCTTTCAGTGTGAATGACAGAAAGTATTCTGCGAATAATTGGGTAGTACCGCTCTTTATCTAAAGTCAGTTTTTATATTTTTTCAATTGGGAGATTAAATAAGTCATATCTCCGGAGTACCAACTATGATCTGCATAAAATTTTTTTTTTGTAGCATATTTAAATCATTCTCTTGCTCTGTAGAAAAAAAAGAAGGATTTTTTTGTTGTTTTGAAATAAAAATCAAAGTTTGTTTTGCACAATTAAAAAAATACAAGTAAACAAAACAAGTAAAGTAATAGATAATACTCGTGTTATATTACTTTAAATCCCTTTTAAGCTTAAAAAATATCAAAAACTCTTCAGCACAATTAATACTAGACTGTCAATGGATAAAAATTGATTTGTATCAATAGTTAATCGTTAAAAAGTTGTTCACTTTTTAGTTATTTGGAAAAGAATTGTGCAAAAACCTCCATTTCATCAGACTTCAAAAAAAAAAAAAAAACGAGCTGATGGCATCACATGACTTCTTTTTACACCAATTTCATGTTAATTCCCCATTATTGGCAAATTTTAACGTGATTCAATAGTTAACTTTCTAAATACCACCAGCAGTGGCCAAATTAAAATCAGATTAAAAAAAAAAAAAATCCGCCAAATTTGTCGCCAAGCTGTCGAAAAAACTTGGCGACCAAAAGCCTGGCGATATATCGCCATGTGTCCACCAAATCATAATATCACTTAAGCTTGCAGCGAAATTAACAATGATTTCTCCGCAAAAAGGTGTAAAAGACCCCTTTTGAAACATCCGAATGCAACTAAAAGGGGAGGTGCTCAACTAAACCCCACTAGGAGTCTACGTACCAAATTTCAACTTTCTAGGACATACTGTTCTAGAGTTATGCGAGATACATACGCACATACACACATCCGCACATACATACATACATACAGACGTCACGAGAAAACTCGTTGTAATTAACTCGGAATCGTCAAAATGGATATTTGGGGCTTCTATATGTTCTTAGGTTATATATTGTAAGAAATTATATGCTCCACGTGGTTACATTCGTAACACTTGACAGGGATCCCAAGATTAATAACTTGGGATCTCCATAATTGCGTAATGGGGCTTTCCGCGATTGCCTTCTGCGCAGATGCATGAGAGCGCCTGAGTTCATATGGCTATAGGCAGTTGAAGGCATGACTGCAAAAAAAAAAAAAAAAAAAAATCTCCTGACCGAATAGCGGGATAAATTTATGGATATCTCTTGACCGCTATTCGGGAAAAAGGGCAAATTGGCTGCCCATCATGTATACTGTTTCCGTATGTAGAAAATAAATTAGTTTGTGTGTGTTGTGAATGAACATAGTCTCTTCAATTCTCTCCCTCTCCAAAAGTTGATACATGGAAAATGTGACCAGAAGAAGGGGCGAAAATCCTCTTCATATTTTTGGTGCCGAAACCCGGGAGGGAGCCTTGGAATAGAAGGAGAGATTTCGGATTAAATTTCAACTCATGGAAACAAAAGTAAAGATTTGAACACTTTTTTGCATGAATTTATTCAATCGATTTCGGAATCAAAATGGATGCTACGGAAAAAGCTAAAATTAAAAGAACCTCGTTGAGAGGAAGTATTACAAAGTTAATTAAAAAATCTGAATCCATATTAGAATCTAAAGTTGAAGATACTAACTCTGATGAACTAACCGAACTACTAGAACAAATAAATAAAAAAGAGTCAGAACTAAACATCCTGAATTCCGAAATCGAAGATGCCATAACCGATCCAAAACTCTTTGAAAATGAAATAAATGTAAGCGAAGAATATTCTGATAAAATAACAAGCATTAAAGTGAAATTAAAACGTCGGTTTGAAAAAGTAAATAATGATGAATGTGCATCAACTATTTCCGGCAATTCTCAACATAATGTAAATCAAGAAATCAAAACCTATACCAACGTTCAGTTTGAAACTGCCCAAACTGTCAATTAAACCTTTTTATGGTGATTCTAGTCTCTTTTATGAGTTTTTTAACAGTTTCAATAGCGCAATTCACGAAAATGAAGCTTTGTCAAAAATTGAGAAATTTGTATATTTGAAATCTTTGTTGTCAGGGAAAGCATATAATATTGTATCCGGTTTTTCTTTATCTGAGAAGAATTATGATGAATGTTTGAATTTATTAAAGGATCGTTATGGCAAAGAAGAAACTGTAATTGCATGTCATATGAATAAACTGTTAAATATTGAAGCTGTAAAATATTCTACAAATGTGAAAGCTCTAAGAAAATTGTATGATTCTTGTGAAATTAGTATAAGAAATTTAAATTCATTAGGAGTAACTTCGGGTTCTTATGGTCACCTTTTAATTCTGATCTTACTTAAACTATTACCGTCAGATTTAGTTCTTGAATTTCACAGAAAGAAAGATCCTTCTAAAAGTGATGTATCTGAGTTAATAGCATTTATAAAGAGAGAAGTTGAGTGCAGAGAAAGCGCATTGAATGTGTTTGGAAGAGGCCCGAGCGAGGTGTCCGTTGACAGGAAACAGAGCAGCTCAAACGATAAATTCAATCCTAAGAGGTCTCCGTCCGCTGCTGCTTTTAAACAGAAGTTCCGCGTCAAATAAATTCTGTATATTCTGCCGCAGTAACCAACATTACGGATCGCAATGTAAGAATTTATCGGATGATAATAAACGCGCTAAGTTGAAGAAAGAAGGCAGATGCTATAAATGTTTCAGGCGTCATTTATCAAAAGACTGTAAGATTAAACTTAAATGCGATATTTGTAATAGTCAGTCACATATCCGATTATTTTGCAAGAAAGAAAAAGAAACCGAATTAAGGGCGGATCCACCTGAAATCGAAACTGTTGTAAGTACGTCTCACTCAGAACATACATCAGTTTTATTACAAACTTGTAGCGCTCAAGCTTCGTCTGAAGATAAAATAGTAGACATAAATATTCTTTTTGACACAGCATCACAAAGAAGTTTTTTGCTACGAGAAGTAGCTGAAGCACTTGATTTGAAGCCATTAAGAAGAGAAAAATTACTAATTTATTCATTTGGAAAAAGAATTCCCGAACATTCAAAGTTTGATCTCGTTAAATTGAATGTTAAAAGCTTACGAAACCCAGATATGACCTTCCAGATAGAAGCTTTAGTTACTAATCACATTTCAGGGGCAAGTTTAGAAAATAAAAATATTCCATCCCTTAAAATAAAAGAAATTGTGAAATTACATAACCTTGACCTCGCGGAATGCTCACGAGGGAAAATCCAGCTACTCATAGGAATGGATTACATTTTCGACATTGTAAAGGGAGCCCCCATAAAATTATCTAAACATCTATTCGCTCAGAAGAGTGTATTTGGGGATATTATTTCGGGTAAGATACCAACAACCTTCAATAACTCATCGGCTTGCTTTAGCGTTTCCGTTGAAGATGATTTGAATCAGCAATTAAAAGCATTATGGGAAATAGAAGCGATCGGATGTGATACAGAAAAAGAATCCGTACATGATTTTGAGTATCTTAAAGAATTTGAAAATAACTTAACGTTTGATAATGGCAGATATGAAACAAAATTATTGTGGAAGTTACCGAAAACTCAACTGAGTAACAATTATGAAGTCGCTAAGAAAAGTTTCAATCGTCTGTGAAAACAATTAATGAACGATAAATTTTTACTTGAAAGTTATAATCAAATTTTGCGGGAACAATTGCGTGATAAGGTTATAGAAGAGTGCCAGGATCAGTCCATTTTAGAAAATTCATATTACATACCGCACAGACCAGTAATAAAAGAGGACAATGTAAAGACTAAAGTTCGGATTGTTTACAATGCTTCTTCGAAGGGAAAAAACTGTCTTTCGCTCAATGAGTGCTTATGTCAAGGACCGTCACTATTACCTTCCATCACAGATTTAATCCTTAAGTTTCGTAGACATAAAATTGCGTTCTCCGCGGACTGTGAAAAAGCATTTTTACAGATAAAAATTCACGAATGTGACAGAGATTATCTGAGGTTCTTGTATTATAAAGATTGTGATTTTGAAAAGAATGTGATTTCCTACCAAATAAATCGTCTGGCCTTCGGTCTAACATGTTCGCCATTTATTTTAAATTTTGTAATAAAACATCATGTAGCCAAATATAGCGAGACAAATCCCTCGACATTCGAGATGTTGAATACGTCATTCTATGTTGATGACTTATTTTATGGATCTGACTCGGTCTCTGAAGCATATGAACTAACAGCAGAAGCTGTAACAATTATGAAGGAAAGCGGGTTAAATTTAAGGAAATTTGAAACGGATTCCCTCGAACTTAAAGAAAATTGGGAAACCAATAAAGACATTTTCGGGGAGAATGCATACCCCACTTCTGCGTTAAAGGTTCTTGGACTAAAATGGTTCAATGTTGAGGACAATTTCGGAATTGAATTAAAATCATTACTTTCCTACATAGACGGGAATCTTCCCTGTACTAAACGATCAGTTCTTAAGACAGCAGCTCAAGTTTTTGATCCCATTGGATTTATTTCACCCTTTGTTATACGCATTAAGTGCCTTTTGCAACAACTATGGATTAAAGGGGTTGGATGGGATGAAGAACTACCAAATGAAGTGCAGCAAAAATGGTTGCAGTAGTGCAAAGAAATTCCAATATTATCTGATTTTAAGATCCCTAGGCATTACTTTTCAAACAAGGAACTAGATTTTGAATCTGTTCAACTTCATGTGTTTGGAGATGCAAATCAGGCTTGCTATGGAGCTGTAGCCTATTTTAGGTTCCAGAGTAACGCACAAGAACCCAACACCTCATTTATTATGTCCAAATCTAGAGTCGCACCTTTGAAACCATTGACTCTCCCTCGGTTAGAACTAATGGCAGCTCTTATTGCATCAAGACTAGCGAATTACATTAAACAACTTTTCCCGAAGATCAAAACAGTTTTCCTTTGGTCTGACTCTACCATTGTTCTGCATTGGATTAAAGGATCAGCTCGAAACTGGAAGCCTTTTGTAGCGAATCGAGTAACAGAAATTCAGAGCCATACTGATCTGCTCGACTGGAAACATTGTGAGAGCAAATTAAATCCTTCAGATATAATTAGAAAAGGAAGCCATGCTGAAGATCTACTGCATTCAGAAAAATGGGTTCATGGTCCTGCGTTCCTTAAGTTACCTGAAGAAAATTGGCCAGTAGGGAAAATGCCATCTTCGAAGTTTGAAGAAATTAAAAATGAAAGAAGAACGAAAATTGAATTTTCCTTACATTGTGCAATCAGAAAGGATGAGAGCCAAAAGGAACCTTTGTTAAAATTTGAAAATTATAACTCTTGGAAGAAATTAAAGCGATTAACGGCATGGATCCAGAGATTTTGCAGAAATATCAGAAAAGGGAAGGAAGATCGCGATTTAGGAGAACTGAAAGCAGAAGAGATGGAAGAAGCAGAAATTTATTGGATTAAGTACGTTCAAGAAGAATGTTATCCGGAAGAAATCCACGTTCTCAGAGCAAATAACAAGCTTTCTACTCAGTCAAAATTACTGAAGTTGAATCCGTTTCTTTCGGAAAGTGGACTGCTTCTACTAGGTGGAAGACTGCAAAACGCAAATTTCTCTTCAACTCTCAAGCATCCAATTGTGTTACCATCCAATCATAGCCTTGTGCAGATGATCATTTATGATGCTCATCAAAACGTGTTCCATTCGGGAGTGTCGAACACTCTAGTACAAGTCCGAGAAAAGTTTTGGATAATCAAGGGTCGCCAGGCCATCAAGTCCGCTTTGAGCAGGTGTATTGTCTGCAAAAGATTTAATGCTCTACCAGGAAAACAGGAAGTCGCGCCACTTCCATTGTCGAGGATTGAACAGTCATGTCCTTTTCATGTTATAGGCATTGATTACGCTGGTCCTCTTTACGTCAAGGATAAGGAGGAAAAACATTACATTTTGCTTATAACCTGTGCCACCACACGTGCAGTGCACTTGGAACTTGTGAATGATTTAACTGCAGAGAATTTTTTGTTGGCATTTAGGAAGTTTGTGTCTCGAAGAGGAATACCTTCTGTAGTTTATTTAGACAATGCCAAAACTTTCAAACGATCAAATTTGGACTTGAAGACAATTTTTCACTAATAAAACACCCAGAAGTTGAACGTTACTTTGCTGGGAAGAACATTAAATGGGTATTTAATGTGGAGAAGGCCCCTTGGTGGGGAGGTTTTTATGAGAGACTAGTGAGAAACGTAAAAACTTCTCTACGGAAAATTTTAGGTAAATCCTCCCTCACTACGGATCAACTTGAAACGACAATTATAGAAATAGAAAGTGTTATCAACTCTAGACCGTTGACTTACTTGTACAACGAACAGAATGAACCATACCCGTTAACACCAGCTCATTTATTAGTAGGGAAGAGACTTCTAAGTTTACCATCAGTAAAATTACTTTGCAAGTCCCAACTCTCTACTAGGAGGTTGCTAATTAAACAATTTAACTATCGAGAAAAACTTATGGACTCATTTTAGAAAAGATGGTTAAGGGAATATTTGTTAGATTTAAATTCAGCACATTTTTCTCTAAACAAGGGAAAAGTAAAGAAATTTAAGGTAGATGATATAGTTTTGATTCGAGATGAATTTTTACCAAGAAATTTTTGGAAGCTAGGAAGAATTATTGCAACCTTCCCTGGTAGGGACGGGAAAATAAGAAGTTGTGAAGTAAAAACAGGCACGACAATTCTTAAAAGACCGGTGCAATTACTGTATAATATGGAACTGCAAGATTGTTACTAGATATTTTTCAACGTATTTTAAAAAAGTATTTGTTGTATAGTTAAAATTTATTATATTTGCGTAAAAGTGTTCTAAATTATTGGTTTAAATATTAACTGTTTTTTATTTTGGTTCAAATTTCAATCATGTATATATTGTAAATAAGAAGTATTTGTTAAAGTTATGTTTTCATTATTGTATTTGCAAATATTGTATATTTATCTTATTCTTTAAACTGTTAGATTTTTGAATGGATTATTGATACATATTTTTTCTTTTCTAGTTCAAATTTAATGTTAATTAAAATTTGCCCAATTTATGAATAAGGAAAATGAGTAACTTATGAATGTGAAAATCTATGATTATGAAAATTTATGAATATGGTAAGTAATTAGCTACATAAAATATGGTTTAAGTAAATTCATGGCTGAATTGTATTCAGAAAAATTAAAGAATGGAAAAAAAAAACTTGGAGTTCAGGTAGGAGAAATTCTGTATCTGACAATTCTTATGGCACTTTGATAATTATCTTTATGGTCCATTCTTTAGCTATTGAAAAAATATTTACTGGTTTTGAAATGTGATGAATGAATACTTAATTCTGTATTTCATACAAATTATAATGTTTGGAACTTGGATAGAATTTATGAATATGATTTATGAAAATTTATGGTATTTTAATATATCTCTGAATTTGATTTTTTAAAAAAATAAGATTCTTGACTATGAACTCATGTGCTCTCAAGAAAATAATGATGAACCATTGTTCATCCGGGGGAAGTGTGTAAGAAATTATATGCTCCACGTGGTTACATTCGTAACACTTGACAGGGATCCCAAGATTAATAACTTGGGATCTCCATAATTGCGTAATGGGGCTTTCCGCGATTGCCTTCTGCGCAGATGCATGAGAGCGCCTGAGTTCATATGGCTATAGGCAGTTGAAGGCATGACTGCAAAAAAAAAAAAAAAAAAATCTCCTGACCGAATAGCGGGATAAATTTATGGATATCTCTTGACGGGAAAAAGGGCAAATTGGCTGCCCATCATGTATACTGTTTCCGTATGTAGAAAATAAATTAGTTTGTGTGTGCTGTGAATGAACATAGTCTCTTCAATTCTCTCCCTCTCCAAAAGTTGATACATGGAAAATGTGACAAAGAAGAAGGGGCGAAAATCCTCTTCATATATGCACGTGTGGTCGGGTCGAAAAAAAACTCAACATTCATTCGGGGGTGAGAAAAATGGAAACTAAGGCCGATTTTTGAGTGAAATTTTTTTCGCGAATACAATACTTCCTTTTTTGTAAAAGGAAGTAAAAAGGAAGTATTGTATTCGCGACAAAATTTTCACTCAAAAATCGGCCTTAAATTCTATTTTGCTCACCCCCGAATGAATGTTGTTTTTTTTTTTTTTTCGACTCAACCACACGTGGATATATGCCTAGGAACGTACAGACACCCGAAATATCCATTTTGACGATCCCCGAGTTAATTACAACGATTTTTCTCGTGACGTCTGTATGTGCGTATGTGTGTATGTATCTCGCATAACTTAAAAACGGTATGTGAAAGTTTAAATTTGGTACGTGTACTCCTATTGTGGTCTAGTTGTGCACCTTCCCTTTTGGTTGCATTCGGATGTTCCTAAGGCGGTCTTTTGACCCTTTTGGGGGGGGGGGGAATCATTGTTAATTTCGATGTAAACTCAAGTGGTGTTATAATTTGGCGGACACTTGGCGATACATCGCCAGTCATTTGGTCGCCAAGTTTTGTCGCCAACTTGGCGACAAGTTTGGCGACTTTTTTTTATAATTTGGTTTCGATTTGACCACTGTTCATGACATTTAGAAAGTAAACTATTGAATCACATTAAAACTACCAATAATGGGAAAATGACATTAAATTGGAGTAAAAGGAAGTCATGTCATGCACACATCAGCTCCTTTGTAAAAGGAAGTAAAACACTTTTGATTGAAAGTGTTCTAAATATCAAGTAGAATAATTTGAAGAATAGTGTAAAAAATACTTCTAATGGCATTATTTTGCATTTTTTTTCGACAGTAAAAGATTTTTAAAAAAATTATTGCTATTGAAAAGTTTTCATAGCCTAAACTTGTTTGGATTACGTAACATCTGACAATACTCATGCAATACGTATCATTCTTCTTCCGCTTTGCATGTGAATTGACACATAGCTTTCGTCGATTATAAAATGTGAATTGAAAGTCATGCTTATACGGACTGCATTTATTTTAAGACTTTATTTATTTTGTATCAAAAGATGAGAAAATCAGAAGTTTCATCAATAAGTTTCAAAGAGAGTTTAAAATATACTTCAATCAGCAAAAATAATCTTCTTCAGAGAAATCTAGAATTGTGCTGCATAAGTACTGTAAATGTGGAAGATCATTGTCAGGTGTAACGTAATCCAAACAAGTTTATGCTATGAAAACTTTTTAATGGTATTTTTTTTTTCATCTTTTAATGTCGGAAAAAAATGCAAAATAAAGCCATTAGAAATATTTTTATTAACAATTCTTCAAATTATTATCAGTAGTTTTTTATATGAATCTTATAAGAAATACTTTTGATTTTCATATATATAAAGGGGACAGTTACTGTTACATGCAACTCGTGCATTACAGATTATTATGAAGAATAAGCGAGTAACTCCATCATTTTTAAAGAGAACCCTAAGACCCTTCTCAGGTGCCAAAGTTTGAGCAAGTCTGACGTAAACTAGATTTGTATAAAGGAACATACAAACATATATACACACACTGATGCATTCTCAGTTTTATTTATGCAGATTAAACATTTAATAATCTGTGAGTAATGTTTATAAATGGTTAAAAGGTGTCCTATTTTTAATGAGCATGTTGGCGAATTACTAGAACTTAAATTGATTTTTAGTTTGACGTTTTAAAATTTAGTTTCGTATTGTTCACACTTTCTTCACTTTCTTCTTCTTCAGAAGTTCAACAGCCCTTTTCAGGCATTGGCTGCTTCAACAACGTGCTTTCTACATGTATTAATTTGAATTTTTTCTGATAATCAGAGCCAGAAATGAGCTAAACGGCACATTACTGAAGCACCCTATTTTTGGTTCACTTGTGGCTTATACCTTATAAAACAAAGTGGTTCACTTCATTATAGTGCCTAATTACTCTTGTGATGGTTGTACGTTTTGATTAATTAAATGCTTTGAAAAAAAAAACGAGCTGGTGTGTGCTTCACATGACTTCCTTTTACTCCAATTTAATGTTATTTCCCCATCATTGCAATTTTAATGTGATTCAATAGTTAGCTCTCTAAATAGCACTAACAGTGGCCAAATTAAAAATAGATTAAATAAAAAAAATCGCCAAATTTTTCGCCAAGATGGCGACAAAACTTGGCGACCAAAAGACTGGCGATATATCGCCGTGTCCGCCAAATTATAACACCACTTGAGTTTACATCGAAATTAACAATGATTTCCCCCCCCCCCCCAAAAAAGGTGCAAAAGACAACTTTAGAAACACCCGAATGCAACTAAAAGCGGAGGTGAACAACTAGACCCCACTAGGAGTCTACGTACCAAATTTCAACTTTCTAGGTCTTACCGTTCTTGAGTTATGCGACATATATATGCACATCCGCACATACATACATACGTACATACAGACGTCATGAGAAAATTCGTTATAATTAACTAGGTAATCGTCATTATGGATATTTCCCGTGTCTATACGAACTTAGGCACTTATCCACGTGTGATCGAGTCGGAAAAAAAAAAAAAACTCAATATTCATTCGGGGGTGAGTAAAATGGAAATTAAGATCGATTTTTGAATGAAAATTTTTTTGCGAATACAATACTTCCTCTTTTGTAAAAGGAAGTAAAAAAAACAGCTATTTTTTGGAATAAATATGCGTATTTAAATGGTTCAATTTAAGGGGCCCGTTACTGGTACCAGTTTGCCTATTATTGAAGCATGGAAAAGGTTAAGACTTTTTTTTAAATTACGACATACATTTGCTGATTTTATGCATCAATAATGATACATAAAGGTTCGAACAATAATGGATAAATAATATGACAAAATTCTTGAAAACTTCTATTGCAACTGATATATAGTAATAATATTTTAATTTATTATATTCAGAAAAAATCAATTGCTTTAAAAATAATTGTTTTAACAGTTATTTGCTAAGAAAAAAAAAACGCTTATGGCTGGCTTGTACACTGTTTCATAATTTAACTACTTACAAAGTTCGAAATTCAGTTTCAGAAAGCATGCCCCCTTTTTGTTAGTAAACAAAGTGACAAAAATAGAGAAAAGAGGTATTACCTGAAGTTTTCAAACGACTGCAAAAAGTTAACTTGAAAAGTCTTGCACATAATTCTTTGTTGAAAGCAATTTGCTTTGTTAACTGCATGCTCTTTCTGTGTTTTGGGATTCAAGATAATATATTTATTTAGTTTAATATAGCTTTAGGTTAATCGATCAGACGTACAATTACATTCCTCGATCACTTTCAATAAAACACAGCTTAACAGTTCTCTTAAATGTATCATGTGATTGTACGTTACGAAGGTCGTCTGTTTGCTCCCTGTCTGGTTCTTTTCTAAAGTTGAGGCGGTCAACGGTCACTTTTTCAATCTCTGTTTATACGTATGTGCTTAATGATTTCGTCACTTCGCCTTCTAATGAGCATAGTTTGAATAGTCAGTTGGGCAAAAATTTTGAATGTTTCACATTTGCTATGAAAACAAAAATAAAATAAAAGGCGTATAAATTAGAAAACCGTGACAAAACGAGTTTAAACAAGTAGAAAAAAAAAGAAATTTTTGTAAGAAAAAAACCGGAAGTTTTCAAAAGCAATAATGATGTCTCGAACGCATTATACATATGAGTAATTAATATTTGAATCTCCTTAAAAAAGCACTTTTTTTACTTGCAGCACTACTTGTATGCAGTATGATTTTATGTGTTAGTTTACAGCTTTTCGTTACAAAAAAAAAACTTTAAAATTTAGAAATGCAGAAACTTTTAAGGTATTCTTTTTATTAGCTCAGAAAAGAAAAGACGGGATGCCACTGAGTTATGCTACAGTTTATAGTTGCTTTAGAAATCTGTATTATAAAAATAGTCTCAAAAATAGCCACCAGGCACAGAAAATAGTTTCCAAAATGTTCTCCCTTTTTACTTCCTTTTACAGAAAAGGAAATATTGCATTCGCGAAAAAAATTTCACTCAAAAATCGACCTTAATTTCCATTTTGCTCACCCCCAAATGAATGTTGAGTTTTTTTTCGACCCGACCACATGTGCATATATACCTAAGAACGTATAGATGCCCGAAATATCTATTTTGACGTTTCCCGAGATAATTACAACGAGTTTTCTCGTGACCTCTGTATGTACGTATGTATGTGCGTATGTACGTATCTATGTGTGTATGTACGTATGTATGTGCGTATGTATGTCGCATAACGCAAGAACGGTATGTCCTAGAAAGTTGAAATTTGGTACGTAGACTCCTAGAGGGGTCTAGTTGTGCACCTCCGCTTTTGGTTGCATTCGGATGTTTCTAAAGGGGTCTTTTGCACTTTTTGGAGGGGGGGGAATCATTGTTAATTTCGATGCAAACTCAAGTGGTGTTATAATTTGGCGGACACTTGGCGATATATCGCCAGTCTTTTGGTCGTCTTGTCGCCAACTTCGCGACAAATTTGGCGACTTTTTTTTAAATTTGGTTTCGATTTGACCACTGTTCATGACATTTAGAAAGTAAACTATTGAATCACATTAAAACTACCAATAATGGGGAAATAACATTAAATTGGTGTAAAAGGAAGTCATGTGATGTACACATCAGCGCGTTTTTTATTTTATTTCAATTTGTAGAAACAATAGAAACTTCTGCAATTAACTCTAGTTATTAGATAACTGTAAATTTCACCAATAAGAAACTAAACATACAGAAAATTAAGTAAAGATGTTTCAAACGCGGGCATATGCTCCTTATAATGTATCCATCAAGTTCAATCGAATTTTCCAATCGAATGGAGAAAACTGAAGCATTCATGTGTTTTCATCCAAGTACGAGGGCAAATCAAAAAGTCTTTGCGCCATTTGTATCCGTCAAAAACAGGTACATACAGGTATTTACAGATATACGTAGTGTAATACGTACCTTACATTATTTTTCCACATAGTCACCACACCGGTTCACCCATTTTCCCCATCGCAGCACTAAATTGGAGATCCCCCTGTGGTAGCATTCTTCCGGCTGCCTTTGGAACCACCGTCGGACCACGTTCTTGGCTTCTTCGTCACATGTGAATCTCTGTCCTGTCAGAAACTTCTTCTTGGGACCGAAAACGTGAAAATCACTAAGGGCAAGAGGGCCGTGGTAGCCTGATCGGTAGGGCATTGGACTCGGGGCCGGAGGGGCTCGGGTTCGATCCCCGCTGGTCGAAGACCCACCGTCGTCATTAAAGGGGACTGGGCGACGTTAAATATGCTCGTGGTCTCAATGTCCTCCAAGTGAAACGATACCTCTGGGGGTGCTAGTACCAGGTAGCTATTAGCTCTTGGACTAGTTCTAAATTCTCATTAACTGTTCGATCCGGTGATGGTGCTGCCATCTATCGGTATATAAAATAATGGAGGCAAGGCACTAGTATGCAGACCTCGACATAAAAATACAGTTGAAGTCAGTTGTGACTCTTGAATAGGAATAGGAATAGGAATCACTAAGGGCAAGATCTGAACTGTAAGGTGGGTATTCCAGATTCTCCCAGTAAAATTACTGAAGCTTAGCGACGGTCTAGACTGCTACATGTAGCCTTGCATTGTCGTGGAGGATAACTACGTTGTCCACCTCAAAGAGACACTTTTCCCCGCACGTGGGGTGCATTTCCCAGTGAATTGCTATGGGCGTTTGCTCCTTGCTCCATAAAAAACGAATAACACTTTGTTACTCATAAGCTGTGGACGTCTGAAGAACAACCGCCATCTTAAATGACAGAGAGCTGCGCCGCTAATTGGAGCAAAAGGCAGATACGGCTGGTACGGTTCAAGGAACGTTCATTGCTGGGAATGTACACGTTCGCTTTGTATTCACAGCCGTATTTTAGCTGGAAAAATAGGCGCCAAGACTTTTTGATTTGGCCTCGTACGTTACGTTCAAAAGTTGTACTTTTTGGCCCGGGCTCAATTCTATCATGCTCAACGGAAACGGTAAAACTTAGTTCTCTACAAATACAAAATAGTATGTCAGTATGTGTGCTGATATTTGTTCCAAAAAGTATCCAGTGTGCAAGAGACAAATGAATAAATGATGAAAAAAAGATGTTCGAACTTTTTACACTCCATCTCACCCAAACATGTTAAATTTCCGCCATTACAATATTATTTTCGCGAACCCCTTTTGTACCTCTCGAGAACCCCCAGGGTTCGAGAATCACCGGTTGGAAATAGATGCTCTAAACCAAGGTATTAAAAAAGTTCAAAGATCAAACTTATCTACAAACTATTTCTGAGCATGGCTGTATGCATTTCAGATTTAAGATCTTACACTGTTATAATTAGAGGTGCCAGATAAGTGCGATTTTCCGCCTTAGGGTGCAACGACGGAGCCACAGGGAGCCATGGAGGCTAGGAAATATTGTCCCGATATCTTTTAGCACCTCAGCGGATGAAAGAAGGTTATGAAGGGCCATCAGCCCACGCAGTAGCCAATAGCTGAATCCAAAACCTTTTCCTCGGTAACGGTGCCTCGCTCGCACATGCGCTGTGCACTCCGGCATAAGTTATGTTCAGTCACTTTAATGGCGGACGACGATGCTGCAACGTAGTTGTTGGTACATTAAATTTTCACATTGAATAGACAACGAAACTGGATTAAAATTCAATATTTCTGGGACAAACCTTCTAAACGTTGCGTAAGTACAGGCATTTAATCATGGTATAAAATTTAAGGCTTTCCAGCAGGCTTTTAGTGTTTTCATAGTTGTGTTTCAACAAAGTAAACTGAGTACTACTTATTGTTTATAGTTAACCGTTTAACATAGTGATGCATGGCTTTTTCTATCCTGTGTAATACTATATGGTGTTACAGTCGATTCCCGCTACAACGCGATCCGATTTACGCGAAATGGCTATAACGCGAATTTTTCACGATTAACGAATTTTAGAGCTAACGCGATTTATTCGCCCGCAACATGAAGTTTTTTAGAAGGAAGTATCAGCTTCGTTATTGGCTCCTAAATATTGATTTCGTGAATGTTATTACGTCCCTTTGAGCATCACTGACAGCCAAAGTTCCCACGCCAAACTAGTCTAGTGCATCAAATAACCACAGTGGCACCTTAATGTCCCCTTCATCTGAAGTTTGAAAATGTGAAGAAAAAGAAAGTTTCTGATAAAAAAAATTTAAAAAGGCTAAGATTCTCGATATGCTTGAACAATTACAAAACGTCGGAGGTAGCGCGACAATAAGTATGAGTGAATCTTCCATATGTACAATTAAAAGTCAAAACAAAAAGATGTCCGTAAAAGTTTAGAACTTAGTTTCAATATTGAAGCTTGCAAAGTAAAAATTATGAAAAGGAAGCTACGCGCGCTCTTGCATTGTGGATTAATAAAAAGATCAGGTAGAGAAGAGATGTAGTCACAAATTGAAACGTTTAAAATAAAAGGTGAAGCGTATTTTAAAATGTATTAGATAAGAATAACGATCTGATCTTGGAGCATAAATCATCACTAGCATCCTCATTTTTTAACTCGTAAATATTGCTACTGTATCTACTGTACAGTACTATTTTGTGCATCATTTTAATTTTACTGCATGCAGTGCGTACCGTGTTGTTTTATTTTATATCTTTTATTACCATTTGTCATTCATTTTGTGCATCTGAAGTATTTCATGTTGAATAACAGTTTTTTATTTTTTAGATACAGTAAAAGTTCAGTTCTTTATGGAAGAGACTGTAATGGTTAAGGAATGCTTTAGAGCAGTTTGAGGGGTGTTTATAAGTGCCTAAAAGTATTTGGTATGCTTTAAAAAATTTGTATGCATATATTTTTCCACAACGCGAAATTTCAACTTACGCGAGGAGTCTTGGAACGCATCCCTCGCTTAAGTTGGGACTCGACTGTACTTGCTTGTCACGTCAGCGGTCTCGGGGATTTTCCCCAAAAATGTTTATTGTTAGCAATACGAAATATTTAATAAGTAACAGAGATGAAAATTCAATGATGTAACAAACTGCTGCAGCAGATACACTAAATGTCTTTATCTTCTCAATAAAATAGCTGCGTTGAAAGTAGCAAAGGAAGAAAACGCTTTGAAAAGAGATCTCTCTGTGTGTTTCATGCCGTGACTCATTAGTCTTTACGTGAAAATATTTCGTTGGTGTTATTTCAAAAAAAAAAAAAAAACGATTGCAGTATCTAGACGCGTTTATTTATTTATTTATTTCTAATTTCTGTTTCCAATGCTTTTCATTATGTAGGATGCTAAAAATTTGTTTTGATTTTTAATGTCAAAAAAGTTTCTACTTAAAAAAGAAAAAAAAAGTGCTTTTTTAGATTACTTATGTTTAAATAGGATATTCAAGTGTCGAACCATATATACGTATCAATACGTTACTCTTGGTTTAAATATTTTGAATGTTTATGAAACGCCTGCAATTTATGAAACGGTTTGATTTTTCCGTGATTGTAATACAACTGAATATTTTTGGCTGTGCCTGTAAATTATCCATAAATGCATACACTCTTAATTTTTGGTATCATGCTGTAGTAAATGTCAATATCATATAAAACTACTGAGCAATCCAAGGGTTTTTATGAGAGTTAGAACTCGGATAGAGGAATTGAAGTTATGAACACTTCTAAATTATGTTGGAAAGTCTGAAATGTGATCAAATGCCTTAAATGAATAAGTTTTAATCCAAAATCAGTTCAATGTGAAAAACGTACCAAGACTTTGTATATCATCAGGGCCGATCCTAGCAGGTGTGCAGAGTGTGCGCCGCACAAGGGCGGCCAATGCAAGGGGCGGCCGCAGGCCGCATCATATAGTCCTTATAATCAAGCAAAATTCCTCAAGAATTTTTCACAATATAACTTTTAATAAGTAGATTAAATATGCTGATTTTTAAATGTTCAACTGTTAAAGTATGTGTCGATTTCCCGACAGCATAGCATAGTTTAAGAAAAATTGAATGTTAGGGAACATTGTGTTGGTTCACTGTCCATTAATATCTACTCTTAACACACATGCTTCATTTGGTTGCAAAGTTTGTGACAGAACCGGTAATTAGGCATGGATACAGGGGAGGGGAAAGGCCTCCTTCTGAAGAATGAAATGTTGCCGTCTAAAAGGAGCACCTAGGGCGGTCACTAATGTTTACCCCCCAAGCTTTTATAGACCTGAACAATGAAGACATATTTTATTTATTAAAAAAAAAAGCTATACTGTTTAGATACTCTCGCAAGCATTTCAAGCAACAAACTATGTAACAAACTCTGTTTTAATAATCGTGGATGCGTGGAGAGAAAGTGGAAAATTACGACTCCCTTGAGAGTAACATATATGAATGACGAACTAAAATGTTGTACTTTTCCCCCTTTACGACAATTTTTCTGATTAAAATCTTGAATGAACTGCCCGGTTTCAGATCAGGTAGGAGGACAGGGCCCTTTCCCCGGGAAGCAAATTTAAATGTAGCTCCAAAACGAAGATCCTAAAGGATGTCATGACCTCCTTGACGAAACTAATGAAGGCTTAAAATTGCGTTTCTAGGACTTTACTTTCGGAAAATTTCGCTGGTTGAACCATCGATCTTAAGGACCCAATTAAGTCTCTGATTCACCTCTTCCACCTTAACTTAATCAAACGTAGCCTGAAAATGTTGGCTCCAAAATCCAAAACGTGTTTTCAGACGACAGCCCTTCCCATCATCAAACGTCATATAAAATTGCTTTGGCATTTTTCGAAATTTTTGTAGTGGAGGATCCCGAAATCCATTCGCAAATATTACTACCAAAGACAGTCTCAATTAGCGTCTTAGAGAAGCCCTTAATACCACCCCCTCTCACTTAACGTATTGAAAAACAAACTAAAATTGCGTTTTTCAAACATCAGTTTCAAGAACTTTTGGAGAAAGACCCCGGATCCCCCTTTTCTCCAACGCAATCACTATACCTGAAAATTTCGTTTTTAGACGGTTTCGTGGAGCCACAGCTTCCTGCCTAAACTAGCCTGAAATTGACTTCAGGTTCAAAAACACAGTTCGTGAAGGCACACTGAACCCCTGACCGTTGTTAGTTAGTCCCATTGTTATCAAACAATGCTTAAAGTACGATTTTGGGACTTATATTTTTAAAGAATTCCGGAGGAGAACTGCCAGGCTTATGTAACTTTTTACGGCGCTGGGGCATATCCATCAATCGTCGAGGTGAGGTGGACAAAAGTCTATAGTTATATTTTTCAGAGATTAATACTGAAAAATATCCGAAAGATCCGTAGAAGCTTCCAAGTTTTGTTAACGTCACCAAAGATAATATAAAATTGCGATTTTAGAAATATCCGCTTAAGAGCTTCAAAATCCTTCCTTCCCAAAAATAGCCTATAATGGATTTCAGTTCCGAAAAATAATTTGGTTCGGAATATTTTCATGTTTCCCCTATTCTTTTCAAATCTAGCCAAAAACGGGTTTTTGAAAAAATAGTGCCGAGAAATTACCGGATGATAGCCGCCAGATCCCCTATACCGTCACCAAAGACGACCTAAATTTACGTTTTAAACTTATATTTCGAAATCTTTCGATGGGAGACGATTGAATCTCCCCCCCTCTTGCAATGTCAACAAAGGTAACCCAAAATTGCGGGTTTAAAATTTCAGTTTCGGAGACTTTTCGGGAAGAACGCCGATCCTTTCTAAGCTACGGTCTTAAAACATAGCTTCAATTTGATTTCAATTTTGAAAGAATTTTAGGAAAGAACTGCAACATTACTTTTACCTAAAGTCTCGAAAAAGTTCCTAAAATTGCGATATTTGACGTCAATTTCGAAAATATCTCCATGCACCTTGAATATACTTGACTCTTTTGTCTTTGAAACCAAACACAACTAAAGATTAACTAAAAATATTTTTCATACACCAATTTCCATAATTTTCTTGGAGCAATCCTCTTTCCCTGAACCCTTGACACCTCCCCCCACGCTTCCCCTTCCTCCGACCCTTCTCTGATGTCACCGAAGAAAGACTATAAAATGCATTTTTACGGCTAGTAAATTTTGGTATTTATTACTTTCTTCAAAGATATAAATAGTACCTAAGGAGTTTCTTACTATAAAAAAAATTCTTCCTTTTTATAAGATCATTCTTCTGTCCCCCCCCCCTTTTTTTAAATTCGAACTTGGCTTAGAAAAAATTTAAAGAAAGATTTATATAGACGTTAAAGATTAGTCAAAATATGCAAATTACTCTTGAGGGGCGGCACACTAGGTCTTTGCACTCGGGCGGCCGACACCCTAGGATCGGCCCTGTATATCATAAACCCATACAATAAACACAATGATATTCAAAAACGCACACAATACGGGGAAGGGGGGAAGAGGATCTACTCTAGAAATCAGTAAGGGTGCCACAAATCTCTCCGATGGTTCCTTCTTTTCACCCCCGCTGTCTGTCTTTTAAAAGGTGCCCATTTTTCACCCTAGTAAGAGGTGCGATTTCGGCTCCGTATTAGGTGCCGCTGGTGAACAAGCGTTTCACCCCTGAAAGGTGCCAAACGCAACCTGTAGTTTTAACAGTGTAGGAGCACAAAATTAAAGACCTTTTATACGGTACATTTATAGTAAATAAGCTCTTTTAATGTCCTATAATCTTCATTTGGTTAATTAAGATACCAGAATCCCTTTGAGTTTCATAATACTTGTCCTTAACCCTCTCATTGCGCATCCCGCATTTTCGACGGGAAACTTAGAGGTAACAAAATTTGCTCTTCCCGGCGAGTTACACCTGCATGACGTATCTAAAGTAATAGATCAAGCATATCTAAAGTAATAGCAAAACAGACTGATTCTGAGCATGGCTGTATGCAATTCAGATTTAAGACCTTTAGGAGCAGAAAATTAAAGACCTTTTTAACGGTATATTTATAGTCAATAAGCTCTTTAAATGTCCTACAATCTTCATTTGGTTAATTAAGATACCAGAATCCCTTTAAGTTTCAAAATACTTGTCCTTAACCCTCTCATTTCCTATCCCGCATTTTCCACGGGAAACTTAGAAGTAACAAAATTTGCTTTTCCCGGCGAATTACGCCTGCATAACGTATTTTCAAAACCTTATCACGCTATTTCTTCATCTTGCTGACTTCAATGCATTTTCCAAAGCATTTAAATTGACCACTCGCCCACTTTGTAAGCCACACACCTCTTAATTCAATCAAGAAAGTTTTACCGAAAGCTTTTCGTTTGTTGCTCAATGAAATTGGAAAAAAAAAACAAATCGTAAAGAAATTCGAGTTTGGTACCGAGAATGCGAAGTCGAACTTTTCCTTCAAGCTTGTTTTGATATTTATCATACTAAGCATACTCTTCAACGTAATTACGTAAACTGAGAACTAATATTATTATTTTTGTTGTTTTACATATGAAAATCAAACATTTTGAAGCGGCTTCGTTAAAAAAAGTGAAAAGATTAACTATATAAAAATTGTTAAACTGTGTCATGTATTTCATCAAATTTTTGTGATGAATTTATCAAAACACATTAAAGACATATATTATCTTTAAAAAAAATGTAAGAAATTTGTTCTGTGAATTTTCCAAAAGTTTTCGCAAAAAATGCAGAAACGTATCCTACATTATTTGTGCAACTGCTTGATCCTTTCATGGTCTACTCATAAAAATTTTGACTATGCTCATTAAAATGCATTAAAAATGTGTTTTTTTTCCCGAAGTTATTAAAAACAACATTTCAAAAATTTTCGATTTTTTGAACTTTTAAGTTTTGTGGAATTCCGTTTTTACGAGAACCATTCAAATAACAAATTAAATTAAACTGAATACAATGCTCTATATTATAAGGTCTTACACAGCTCTGTAGCTAACATAGAACTTTGCTGGTAAGTAAGAAAAATGCTTTTTCACGAAATTCAATAATTGCTGCTCACTTATGAATGAAAGATTTTTTTTTTTTAAATTTTATAATATAAATTTAAGGTGCCAAAGAGCAAGATTTCTGAAAGTTTCGCGGAAATCTAATATCGTATAGTTGACAAAAATATTTTTTTGGTTAATTTGACATGGATTGACCAAAAACCTCCAGCATTAAGGAGGTGCAAGATATTTTTTACTTTTTCCGAAACTTTGCGCACATAACATACCCAACTGCATCCAACTTCTCCGCACTAAGACAAAATCAAAATAGAAAAAAAAAACGTTTTTATGTTTCGCCGTAAAGCACATGTAATGCACAATTTAAAGTAATAATTAAAAACTACTAAAAATCCTTTCGAACCTTTAATCTTTTTTATAGTATTCAACCAGGGTTCGAGATTCTTTTAAACTAACTTTGAGGATTTTATAGGAGTTAATTGTGTTGCATATATAGAAATACAAGGTATATTAAACAGATTGAAAAACACATATTTTAAGTTAATTTCACGGCAGTTGCTACTTTTTTAATAATAGGTATAGAAAGACAAAACCAACTTTTTCGCAAATTTGGTTTCCTTACTTTAGTTTCTTTCTCCCCCTCCCCCCTTCTTTGAACTCCTTTGGTTTAAGTCATACAGGTGTTGTTCTTCTGTCTTTCTTACTTATTTTATTGGTCTTCACATTTCCATTTCTTTTCCTTTTTATTTTACACTTTGCAATTTTGTTTTGCTGTTTTTCCAACATTTTTCATGTTTTTCCTGTATTATGTTTTTTCTGCCTTTCGGCTAAAAGTCTTAATTAAATCGTTCCTTTTTTTCATAACATGAAATTTATTGCTAATATTTTCATTAGTGGTTTCATTTTGTCAGCAAAATTTATTATTATGGGATTTTTGGAGAAATTTATTGCTTAACGGCTTTTTTTTTTTTTTTTTTTTTTAAAGGAATCATGTAATAAATTTTGGCTCCGAGTTCCATTTTGTCTTGTTTGTTTTGTTAATTTGCTATTTTTACTATTTAAACTGTCTGTTGTTCTTCATTCTCGTTGCTTTTAACGGATGTCTTTACATCCAAACGCTCATTACTTGCATTGAAAAAGGGGATCCCTGTAACTCCGAAACACGTGTATGCAGTAAGCTGATAACTTTGTGCGTTTAAACGTTGCCGATTAATTTACATCTCTGCCCAAAGATATTTATTTATTTATTAACATAATTGTGGTTGATTGAATTATGCTTTGCTTCTATATTTGAAAAGAAACACAAGTTTTTAATGTTACCATTTCCTAAAGGAATACAGAGGTGAAAGAGAATAAAACCAAATGTTTTAATTTATTTTTAAACATAGTGCTAAAGAAGCTTGTGAAAAGGGGGAGGAGGGTGATTATCAAAAATGCTGTAAAGGATTTAAAGCTAAGATGATAAGGAATAGGGTAAATATTGAAAAATCAATCTGAAGTTATCCAAATAGTAGTTCATATTGCGATAATTTCTGTAATTCACAAATGCTAGTTCAGAAATATGTTACAATCTGTGTAAGAGATGGGGTTTTTTTTGGAATAAAATGCAACTTCAGTTTTTTCATGACCATTTTGTGTATATTTTTAGCAATGAGTCTTATATTGAGCAACTATACTTTTTACAGTCACATTAGTGTATTAAGAGCTAAACATTTTCTTTTAGTCTTTATTTTATTTTTGAAAAATACAACAAAAAATACAACAGCAACACAGCAAAATTCAAAAAAAAAAAACAATAGCTCTACATTGTTGAAACACACACAAGATATACAGAAAAGGACCGGCAAAGCTGTGAAAGCTGAGCTTGCAAATGCATCATATTGTATATTTAGCAGAACTTATTCAAATCAAAATATATTTTGTCAAATCTTATATAATTTAAATCAAAAAACCCTGCATTCAGCAAGTAAATGATCAAAAGCAAAAAAAAAAAAAAAAATGTTAAGTGAAATTTTAAGTATTAACATTATTTTACAGCTTTTTGTTTCATTAGTGGGTTATTTTTAGGAACTTTAAATTTTTACGTTATTTTCTTCTATTTTCTCTTTGACTCCACATTCCCCCCCCCCCTTTTTTTGTCTTGAACTTTTTCCCGTTATTTTCTATTTTTTTTTTCTCCCCTCAATTGATATAGTCAATTGCAAGGCAAACAACAAATTTCAGCTCATGTTTTTCATTTTGCACACCAATTACAAACTAATTATTTTTAAGTGTGCCTCCCAACCTAGAAGTGTGTCTAGAAATTTTATTCGGCCACCAAGCATCGTAAGTACTGAAATGAATTTTAAAATATGGAAGAACAGAAGTAAAGTATTTATCCAGCCAACACACATCATGCGTTTATTCAATGCAAAACACTAGAAAAATGCACTTATTTACTTACATTACTTATTTATTTATTTTTTGTGTGTGGGATGCACTGCATGAACAATCCAAGCCAAAACATGAGGCAAGACAAAGTTTTCATTCAATAACAATGAAGTCAATCACTATTCAGAGTCAAATTCATCGAGTCATATTACTAATTAAAATGCTCATATGAGAAGTTAAGACACACAATGAAAGTATATGATTAAAGGATCATTCATTTAAGATTTAATATTTCTTCAAAAAATTAGCAATAACTCATAATTTGGCTATCCACAAATGATGTTCATGAGGGGGGGGGGGGGCGGTTCATGAAACGCACCTTTTTATTAGAAAATGTTTACGAAAACTAGCGATACATGTGACAATGGGGGGAGGTAAAATGTGACTTTGAGGGAGGGGGATCAAAATGTTTTAAAAAACCGGTGTCGTGCTAGTTGCGCACGTGCAAGTTCCGCACAGTGCGTATTCCGCACAGTGCGTATTCCGCACACCACTTAATTTTATCCCCCAACCTCCCCTTCACTATCTTCCCACCTGTCATTCACTCAAGCCGCGCCTCTCGTCCAATGTGCGATTTCCGCACATGGGGAAATTTGCAACCCTGTTTCTCCCCCACCGTAGTTCCCTAACATGTTTCATACCAGATCACGGCTACCAGTTTTGGGTAATGATTGCCAATTTGGCTTTTGCTCACATGTGATTGGAAAAATCTGAAAAACTATAAACCAATGCGTTTCTCGCTGTGCAATACTGGAACATGTACGATTTACAGAAAGGTGGAGCTATCTCAGCGTTTTGCTGTTTCTAGCGAGTGACAAAATTAGATTTGGCTATATTCATAGTTGCCCAACAACTTTGACTTAAAACATCTAATTAAACTTCAGAAGAGAAAATATTCTACTTCAGTATTCTTTGGTTGATCAAACGCTGAGAGGTGAAATGGAATTTCTGCTCACCAGTAAAGGTAAACCTTGCCTAATTCTTGATGGCTTCCAATACAGGATCTTCAGAAAATCACAAGAAATTACGTCTTGGTTGTGTTTGAAAAGTGAAAAAAAACAAATGCAGAGGCATGATAAAAATTAACGAGCAAAATGTAGTTCTAAGTGCATCAGAACATTCTTGTGCTCCAAATGTTGCGGAGATTGAGGTGATGAAAGCAAAACAAAAATGTAAGAAGAGAGTAAGGGAAGAGACATCTGTTCCTGTATGCAAAATATTTCATGAAGAATTAACTCCTGTTTATGAAAAAGGTTATGAATTTGTAACCAAAACTCCACATTACAGAAACGTAAAATTATCTTTGTATGCAGAGAGACGAAGAGCTTTAGGGTCGCAAGAGAATCCGGTGCACAGCAAGGACATTCATTTTGATGAAAACCTTTTACATTTTTCAGCAAGTAATGAGAGATTTCTTCGTTTGGACTATTTCAACGCCGAAGAAAAGAGGGTATTAGTTTTTGCTGGTGAAGATGTTGAAATTCTAACGGAGAAGGAGATATTTTTTTTTTTGACGGAACTTTCAAAAGCTGTCCTAAGCTATTTGCACAGCTATATTCGATACATGCAGATGCAGGAAGCACGTTGGAAAAAACAAATGCTTATCCGGCAATTTTCATACTATTGCCAGACAAGAAAGAGTCTACTTGCATGGAAGTCTTCCTGAAATTGAAAGCAAAATACCCGAAATGGCATTGTCGTCTCCGCTTGAACGAATACTGGTTGTTTCAACATGTAATATTTGATTAGGTGGGGAATATTATTATGCGGGAACTAAATTGGTAACAATGGTCTATTAACGAATTATTTGATTTTTATCAATTTGTAGAAACTGTTAAAGAAACTTTCAAATGAATATTGTACCTTAAAATTTGTGGAAACTTTTAATTGCTTTATATAGTGTTCATTTTTCGTACTGATTATGTACTGATTGTCTTTGCTGAAAATATTTAATGTACTGGGATTGGCGACTCTTCTCGTCTCAAATTTTTGACGGTAAATACTTGTCGCCAAGAGTTTGGAAGGAATAGACAATTTTCCCTTTCTCCATTTTGCTGTAGGGGAAATCCGATTCTCCCCCCAAAAGAGTTCAGCTCTGTGCGGATGTTGCACGAGTTGCGCATAGGGGGAGATGTGAGCAACCAGGGTTTATAACAATAGGATTATCTCTTTCACTTAGCTGTGCGGAAATTGCACGTATTTTGAGCTGTGCGGAAAAACTACGTGCGGAAGTAGCACGGAACCTAAAAAACAGTGTGACATCATTTATGGACTGTCCCCAAGACGAAAATCAAACTTGCGGAATTTAATAGATAAACATATGAACAAAAAAACAATATTTATTAATTATTAGGATAAAAAATATGCTTATCTAAGGTAGTACACGTTGAAATTAATCCCAAAGCTGAAAAATATTAAAATGATTACATAATGCAAAAAGATTTAAATCTCAAATTGGGAAATAAATTTGTGCAAAATAAGTATTCAATCTTGATCTTGGAATGTTTCCAAAAGTTTAATTAATTCATTAGTTGTTAAAATTCAAAATAATATAAGCTAATCTTCGGAAATATACATTAAAATAATTTCCTACTGCCCAAAATATTAAAATATTGTCAAGATGCAAAAGGATTGAAATCTCAAAAAAGGCAAATTACTTCCCACGACGAACGTACAAGATGTTGGAATGTTTGCAAAAGTAAATTAACTTCGTGTGTTAAAATAAAAAAATAAAATGAACTAATTATCGCGAACATACGTTAAAAGAACGTCCAACTGCCCAAAATATTAAAATATTTACAAATCTCATAAACGGGAAGCAATTTTTCGTGATTTACCTGTTCAATGTTGCCATGTTTACAATAAAAAAAGTAAGTTACTAATTGTTACAATAAAGAATAAAATAGGCGAATCTTAGGCAAAATGCATTAAATTAACCTCCAACTCTCAAAAATTATTAAAATATTTACAAGAAAGCAAAGGGATTGAAAACTTAAACACCCGGATAGCAATTTCCGCCGACGTAAGAGTTCACTGTTGGCATGCTCACAAAAAATAATAAATAAATACGTAATTTAATAAATATTGAAGTTTTTAAAAAAAGTTAATCTTTGGTAACATGCGCGCAAAAATAGTATGCAACTGTCCAAACCATTATCGTATTTAATATTTTGGATGCAAGAGGATTAGATCCTTTTAAGATGCAAAAGGATTGAAATCTAACAACGGGAAGTAATTTACGACGATATACGGGATGTTCAATCTCAGCATGTTAACAAAAAATGAAATAGTTTATTACTTTTCCAAATGAAAAATAAATCAAGTTTAGTAACATACGTTAAAATAAGTTCGAACCGTCCAAAATACTTTAATAATTTGCAAGAGGCAAGAGGATTGAAAATTTAAACACCGGAAGCATTTTATCGCGACATACATGTTCATTATTAGCAGGTTTACAAAATAATAATAATAATAATAACAAATAAATAAATAAATAAATAAATCGAGTAATTTATCAATTCTTTAAAAAGAAACCGGATGATACCAGGTATACGATGCGAATTGAAGTTGCTGAAAACAGAAAATTCAGGGTAATGAAAAAAAAAAAAAAACAAGCAATATAAAGAAAGAAAAGGAAATAGAACGAGAAAAGGGAAGAAAAAAGAAGAAGAAAAGGCCCTTCTTGAAAAATTGAGAGGAAAAAAAAAGGGAAAAAGGAGCGCTGTGACTTTTGCTCATGATCTACATTCCAAATGTTCGACAAAGATAATTTATACCAAACTATCACATAAGAAAAGAAATCAATGATATTCGTTTTATTAAGAGACGTAGCTCCTGCTGAGGCTAGTAGCCTATGGGGTTCTTATAGATAAAGACCATTCTGTTTTGAAATGCTGTCAGCCAATCAATTTCGACTTCCTTGTTTTACAGAAATGACTACAGCATCGCAATAGTATTGTATTTAGATGCACATGCAAATGACAGAGAGAGTTGTCTGAGTTCTTTTGGCATTAAGCAGTAGTAAATTTGACTGCATTTAATTAAATAACTCCCCAAAGCAGCTACTTGCTCATGGTTGAAAAATTGTTTACCTTTTTGGTAACCGGTTAAAAGAGATTTTGTTCATGTTAACTTCTTTTTTTGTGTGTGTGTGCTTCTTATCGTTTTTTTTTTTTTTTTTTTTTTTTTTTTTCAAATATTTTCAAAGCGATATGCAACAAAATCTGAAGTCACTTGCGACACCACAAACTTTTTGTTTTTTAAATTATTGTCTAAAACTACTTGGTTGATTTCACATAAATCTCTTTAGTTATCTTTCGACGCTCAAATTTCCTTTTGTACGTCGTTATACTGCACATTGTATAGACAGAATTATAACTATCAGTAAGAAACACTAAGGGTAAGCTAGCGACACCAAAGACCTTTCTTTGGTGACACGTCACAACTTACCCCGAGAAAATGTCACTTTCAGCTTCAACGCCGAAATTAAGCTTTCAATGTGCAATAGAAGAATACTTTTAAAAATTATTTAAAAAAAAAACTTGATGAACACAGATATATCTCAAAAACAAAAAAAAATTTGGCATAAATATCACACCAATACACAGCTATGCTTTTACTTAAACACGTTTTAGACCGATGTTACTTAATAATGAAAATGTTACTAGCTTGCAATTTTGAGAGCAGTATGCACGGACTCCTCTCACATAAGTATACTCTAGCTTCACTAGCGCACGCTGTGTCCTGTCCATAGGAGTTATGATCGTTTGTCTACTTCTAACGTAACTACAGCGTTCTCTGTTCAGCGACCAGTGAGGATACAAAAACCTACCCCTCTCACAACCAGCCTTACTGACCCCTGCATAAAGTAGAAAGAAGTGAATCATACGATGAAAACAAGATTGAACTCAGCTTCAATTTTTCAAAAAAATATTTTTATAAAAAAATTGTATCGAGAAACTTCTCAATAAATGGCATTTAAAAACGAGATGTTTAGAAAAGTTTTTGTTTTTCTTAGAACTTCGTTGATATTTTTGCATGTGCGGATTTGTGTTTGCTTCAAAGCTAAGACCAAGAATGCTAAAACAATAATATTTTGTTAGTATTACCGACCATTGACTTTCACAAAAACGCATTCCTTTCGACTCATCAGGGGAAAATATAAAAAAGCGGCTACATTTAAGATTTTCAAATAGCCGGTTGAAAATAAACATCTGCTAGCAAAATAGTTGTTGTTTATTCTTAGCTGAATGCAATGAATCTGAAGTTAATTGCTGGGGGGGGGGGAGAGAAAGAACAGCTTCTAAGTAATTATTTCAACAATAGTTGTGACTCGCAATTTACGGGTGGCGTGGTTTTTAAGAAACTAGTCAAAACAAAGCAATATTTTCTAAACTTGAAGTTCTATAACTTTTTTTCTTCTTTTTGGCTCTCCGAAAAGTAGTAGCTGCAATGCAGCAAAAATATAAAAACTGCAGTTTCTTATTTTCACTGAAGCAACTGTTTGGGTAGAGTGACTCACCTTGGAACGCTTTCTTTCTTTCAATAAATTATTAATAAAACTTTACTTGGTATTCTTTAAACCTTTGCCTACATTATTAAATAGATTTTTATCTTATAGATATCATAAAAAATAAAAGTTCAAAAAAAAAAGAAAAAGAAAGGTGACCTTTTACTTTGTCCCAAGGTATACATCACCTTTGTGGCTCCTTTGGACACGAAAAATCAATGTGAAGAGTTTATAAGTTGAACGACAATAAAGATGTAATTGTTAAAGCGTTTGAGATAAAGTGTAAATATTTACTGCAGTAATGACCAGTAGCGTACACAGACTTCGGTGCGCCAAACCCTTCCTATAAGAATTATTCTTTTTACTTCCTTTTACAAAAAAGGAAGTATTGGATTCGCGAACAAAATTTTACTCAAAAATCGGCTTTAATTTCCATTTTTCTCACCCCCAAATGAATATTGAGTTCTTTTTTTCGACCCGACCACACGTGGATATATACCTACGAACCTACAGACAACCGAAATATCCATTTTGACGACCCCCGAGTTAATTAAAACGAATTTTCTCGTGACGTCCGTATGTTTGTATGTGCGTATGTATCTCGCGTAACTCAAAAACGGTATGTCCTAGAAAGTTGAAATTTAGTAAGTAGGCTCCTAGTGGGCGGGCCTAGTTGTGCACCTTCCCTTTTGGTTGCATTCGGATGTTCTTAAAGGGGATTTTACCCCTTTTGGGGGGGGGGGGAATCATTATTAATTTCGATGTAAACTCAAATGGTGTTATAATTTGTCGGGCACTGGGCGATATGTCGCCAGTCTTTTAGTCGCCAACTTGGCGACAAATTTGGCGATTTTTTTTTTAAATTTTAAATTTGGTTTCAATTTGGTCACTGTTGGTGATATTTAAAGAGTAAACAATTGAATCACATTAAAATTGACAATAATGGGGAAATGACATTAAATTGGAGTAAAAGGAAGTCATGTGATGCACATATCAGCTCGTTTAATTTTAATATAGTGGTATTTTTTCAGAGCGTGCACCCTCATACCTCTTGCCCCTCCCCCCCTTCGCACTGCGGGGGTGCTAAATACGGCACTGGTAATAACTTACCACTTCGATTTTCAGCAAAAGTAATTTTTACTAAGTACTGGTTATAAGGATTAAATAAAAAAGAATTTAAACACCATAAAATTCTGTTAAATTATTCTAGACATAGTCCATGTCAATGCAGACAGGTGAGGGAATAAACTTACCTATAGCCTCGAAAGTTTTTGAATTTTAACACATATTAAAGTTCTTATAAAAGTAAGTCATCGGCATATTTTGTTTTTACCAAAACCATATCTGACCAGGGATACAGCTCGCCAAAGATGGCAACCTGGGCACCATTTCTCATTAGCGATTTTCGACAAAATTTTAAAGTTGTTTTATCCCCAGGAGGGTGCACGATATTTTTTGTGTTTTTCTCACATTAAAGATAATAAAAATTTTTTTAAAAGTATATACACCATATGTGTAAATATCTTTACTTTATTCATTTTTTTATTAAATTATTTATTTATTTGTTTTAGCGTTTTGAAAGTAAAAAATAACTTTTAAACTGTTTTCAAAAACAATAACTTCAAAAATTTTGACTTTTTTCAAAAATCTGTTAATTAGAGTCGTTAAGTACTACATAGACAGAAAAGGAGAGCTTCCACTTTTGCGTTGATTGGTTTCAGAGACATTTGAAAAAAATAAGTTTTTCAGGAACTGTATGTATTTAGGGTGACTTGAAAATTCAAAATTTTATTAAGTAGCAACGTGACTAGTAGGGTGGTTCAAAAATACATGTAAAACAAAAGTTTCTCCTAGATAACAGGACACCCCTCAATATTTCTAGATTTGTGCATAGTAATGTACTGGAAGAATTTTAGCTTCCTATTTCAACTGAAAGAGGGTGCTCAACCCCTTCCCCCAAACTTCATAAGCATGGGGTGGGGGGTTAAAAAATACATCAAGCTGAAAAAACATAGCTACATATTATAATATACACTAGTAATATGCATATGTATTGCATTAAAATAATTATTTCCAAAAAAAAAAAAAAAAAAACAGCTGGGGAAATTAAATGTTTCTAAACTTGTAGCATTTTCTATACTACGGGTAATGTTAAATTAAGGGGTCATTGAGCGTCCTCTTAAAATTTTAGTAAGAAGCTAAAATCTTTACAGCATAATTCTATTAGTAAATCTAAAAAAATAGGGGGTGTCCTGGACTTTAGCTTAAAATTTTTTTTCTGAACCACCTTAGTGACTAGAAGACACTTTTCTAGTTGCCAGATCCAGAAATTTTAATTTTTGCGAAAACAAGCAGGCAATTAGTGGCCGATTCGCCGGCCGAAACTTTAGCGCCCATCTTTTCTCTGCATAGGTCCAAAAGCTAGCCTTCTTGTTTCGCAAAAATAAAAATCCTGGATAAAGTGGCAACTAAAAAACGAAAATGTAGGTTTTTTACAAAATTACAGAATGACAAGAAATAATTTGGACACACACAGTACATTATAATTTTAATGCTAACTTCAAAATATCTATTTTGAAACTCAAAAGTGGAAACTCTCCTATTCAAAAAAATGATACTAATCAACAATAATAAAGAAGGGTCATTTCATAGTGACTAACGTAACATTCGCAGCTGATTTTCTTACTCTTTTTACTTACACCGGGAGTAAAAATAAAATATTTTTGGTTTAATATGCAGATTTAAAGTGTACAAGGTGACTATTTTTCATTTCTAATTTGAAGCAAAATAAGCGCTGGCAGGTATTTTTTTCATCAAAAAAGGCATCGTGACTAACGTAACATTTTTGCAACCCTGAGAAACAATGCTTATTTTACGAGGCAATTTTTTCTTAAAGTTACGAAGGCATTTAAAATTGATCGATATATTTGTAAGAGGTAAACAGTCTATTTTAAAAAATATACTTCAGATTTATTACAGATGAATCTTTTTTGGCCCTTAATTGTACTTTTACGAAAAACTGTGTGTGACTAACGTAACCATCGAATAAAGCAATGAATGCAGATAAAAAACTTTTTGTAATTAATCTCTAGCTCTTATATTACTTTTAAACTTTTTAGGAACCTTTTTTATGTTGCATAATGGTTCTTTCTTTACTTTTTTTTCTATATTAGTGTAAAAAATTGAATGGAAGGATTCAGTTCAATTAACTTAATTTGAATGTGCGAAAAAAAAAATAAATAAACTGCTTTTACTAACTGAATAACATAATTTTTGGGCTAATTAAATCCTAAATATCTCTCTTTTAAAAAGTTAACTTGATACAAGTTGATAGTTTCACCAAATTCTAGTATTTTGCCGATATACTATGTATCGTCACTCCCAAAGGCATATTATTTTTTAAGGTTTACTGATTCACCGAATGAATAGTGTTGTGCATCCTAAATTAAAATGTAATATTGAAAAAAAAAAAAAAAAAATTCGAACATTTTTGCAGAATGCATTTTGATTCCAGATACCACGGCAAATGTTTAAATTTCTAAATGATCATTCATGCATTTACTGAAATATGCTGCAGCAGCGCTTACTATCACTGTATCATGTACAGTGGCTCCCAAAAGTGTTCGTACACCTTGAAATTTTGTAGTAAAACCAAAATAACGCAAACCTGAATTCGAATATGAAGTTCAACTTTTTTTCACACTATTTCTATGCCATTCTGAATAAAACCCAGTAGTTTTTTTTTCCCCTCAAAATATTGCCAGATTTTATTTTTGAAATTTATCAAAAAGGAAGAGAAAGAGAAAAAATGAGCCACAAAAGTCATCGTACACTGAAATATTTTCGAATAAATTCATGATTAAAATTATCATATGTGTTTTTTTTATTATTTTTGCATTGTAATGACACTGTAAAGTCATTTGCCGTTACTTTTTTTCTATTTATTCCCTAATATTCTGCTTAATTTAAAATGGCAAGTATGCGTAGATTCGAAATTTGATTTTTTTTCCCTCACAGTAGCCATAGATTGATTTGAAATGTCTCTAAATTACGTAATTTATACCATTCTATAGTGAAGTGCTTGATAAAATGCTTTAAAGACAAGAATCGGATCGAAAACAAGGTAAGAAAAGGTCAAATGGCAAAGTTAACAATGCGTAATCGGAGGTTTACAGTTAAAAAAATAATGAAAAATACACATTTGAGTGCTGAAAAAGTTTCTGCAGAACTGAATGAAACATTTTACGTTTAATTTGCACCTAAAATTGTTCGCCAAGTTCTCTGATTAGCTGGATTAAATACAAATACAAATACAAAAGTGACGACCAGCAACAGGCTCTGGGACCAGCTAGACTGGTCCTAGTCAATTTACAATCCCCAGTGAAGATCAATGGCCCTCTTAAAACTGTCTACTCCTTTGCTCATTACCACCTCTTCCGGTAAGCTGTTCCAAGGTTCCACTACCCTGCTAAAATAATAAATTTTCCTAATATCCATGTTAGCCTGAGATTTAAATAGCTTAAAACAATGACCCCTTGTCCTGTTTTCAGTGCTAAACTTTAGCCCCGTAACATCTTTTGTTTTAATAAATTTAAACAGCTGAATCATGTCCCCTCGGTCTCTTCTTTGCTCAAGACTGTAAATTTTAACCTTCTAAGCCTGGAATCATAATCTAAGTGGGAAAGTCCACTTATTAGCCTTGTAGCCCGCATTTGAACCCTTTCCAATACATTAATGTCTTTCTTAAGATAAGGAGACCAAAACTAAACAGCATACTCCAAATGGGGTCTTACCAAACTTCTATATAAGGGCAGAAGAACTTCTTTAGATTTATTTGAAATAGATCTATTGATAAACCCAAGCATCTTATTGGCTTTGTTGCTAGCAATGCTGCACTGTTGGCTAAACTTTAAATCCTGACTTATTAGGACCCCCAGATCAGTAACTTTGTCTGCCTGACTAATGACTGAACCTTACAAATAATAACTTGTACACTTATTTCCATGCCCTAAATGTAGCACTTGACATTTCCCAACATTAACAGCCATACCCCATTTATCAGTCCACTCCGTAATATGATCTAGATCCTCTTGCAGCTGATTTGCTTGTTCTTCATTTTCTACAGTCCCCATAACTTTGACATCATCAGCAAAACAATTCATGTTCCCAGAAATATTTTTGTGAATATCGTTCATAAAGACAATGAACAAAACAGGCCCTAACACTGATCCTTGAGGAACCCCGCTTAAGACCTCACTCCAATTAGAATAATTTCCCCTTACAACTACTCTTTGTTTCCTTCCGGTCAGCCAATTTTTTACCCAAAAGAAAGTTTTGTAAGAAAAACAGTAAGCTTACGCTTTCCGTCGTAATATCAATGATAAATAAGCTCAAAACGTTTTGGAACAACTTCTTACTTATAGATGAAAATAAATTCAACATTTTGGGCTAAATTGTTGTATAATTGTAAATAGAAGAAAAAATGAGGAATTTAACCTTAAGAACTTAGTTGGATCAGTTAATCAGGACGGCCTAGTTGTCGTCCTAGCGAAGGTGTTTTAGTGTGAGGGTGCATTACAGCATCAGGACTTGGAAATTTAGAATTTTAAGAAGAAATAGTGAATCATGCTGTTCATTTAAATATTTTAAAAAACAATTTTAAACTATTAGCCCAAAATTTGGAAATCAGAAACAACTTTGTTTTTTTATCAATTTAACGATAAGAAGTACACGTTTGCGTTTGGTGCCTCAAAAATTGTCCTTAAACTTAGAAATATCTCTTCCATCGCCAGATTTAAACTTAATGGAACATATTTGGAGATATCTGGCAGCTAGATTACGAAAATACACCATGGAAACTAAAAACGAAACAGAAACAGTAAGACTCGAAGAGCGGCTGAACACTTACTCAGAAATTGCATAAAAAAAGAAAGAAAAAACAATTAGATCTATTCCCAGACGTTTAAAAGCTGTTGTTGATACTGTATGATATTCTACTAAATAATAATTTTTTAAAAACTTAGATTATTAACTAATTTTTTGACATTTTTTCAAAGTGTACGAAGACTTTTGTGAGATAAAATTTCCATCACTTTTTGGTTTTTGATTTTTTAAAAATTAAGTTTTAATGTTTTATTACAAATTTTTATGTAGTTTTGTTAAAAATAGATTTTTACGCCACGGAACCCTTAGTGCTTTGCGTTTACTTCGTGGAACCCCATCATTGTTTGTTATATGACTAAAAGACAAAACTTTAACGATCTGGGAGTAAAATGATAATGATGAAAATATCATTCCAATTGTTTTCTTTAACATTCATAGATGAAACTATTAATTGCGTGAAAAGTTTTGCATTTCGTCAGATTAACGCGTTTTAAGGTGTACTAAAAAGCTGAACCTATTTTGGCCATTTTTGGAAACTCTCTGTCAATCTATTTGTGATTGCATGTGTTTGATAGATTTATTGCGGGCGTTGTAACTCAAAACGTAATACATGGAACTGACCGGAACTCAGTTTACTTGTACACCCCCGTGTAAACTGGTAACCATTACTGGTATTTCAGAAGATAGCCCATCCGAACGATTTCCGCTATAAGCCTGAACTGCTGTATTTCAAACAGTAATACAAGGACTATAATAAAAATTTGGTATTGATACTCATATGTACCTCAATGGGAGAGGTACTCATAGAGTTTTGCCTCCATTTATTTCCAAGAAGTGTCACAACAAAGTGATTGCTTTGATCTCTATCTCTGTATATTTTTTTAAAAAAAAGGAACGTCAAAGAAATTTGTGAAAGTTGGGGCGGCCCTGCGTCCAGGAGACCCCATAGCACCGGGAAAAAACTAAAAGCAATTTGTACAAAATTTTTTCCCACCCCGGGCGTTTGCACCTGGGTTTTTTTATTTCAAATTAGTTTTTGTGTAATAAATTTTTTAAGCTAAAATTCCACATTAATTGCCTATTATAGAGATGAAAGATTTTCAACACACCTTAACACTCTGTCGTTCGAAAGAGATTTTTTTTTTTTTTTTTGCATCATTAAGCTTATTACAATTTTCTCAATTAATTTGAACAGCAGACATATGGATTTTTATTTGGCGAAAAGTCCAAGGCTCAACTCAATTCAAGTCCGGAGCTAAAGAGCAAAATATATTACTAGAGACCACGAATTTGAAAGCGATTTTTCAAACATACGAAACTGCCATTTTGCAATGCTCAGGAGCCCTTTAGCACCTATATTTGTTCAAGTGTATCCCTGAAAAGGGGTGCCGTTTAGAGAGTTTTTTTTTTTTTTTTCAAATCTCGGTTATGCATATTTCTGTCAAGTTCTTTTTTCTTCGGGTGGGAGCAGGATTGTGTTCTAATTATGAGCTCTTTACTTCAATTCTATTTTAGTAGGGAGAGGAGGGGGATTTTCTTTTTATTCCAAACGGAACACGCAACACTTTTTTAATCTGATTCTTGCTAATAGACAGTTTAAATATTTGCGAATCAAATAAGATTACGAAGCAACCTTCGGAGGTTGGTGAGCATCAACGAGCAGGGGGCAGAGCCCCTAGTCTCGAAACATAATATAAGAATTCAAACAAAAACTGAAGTACGAGGGAACCTTAACTGAAACATTTGTGGATTAGTCTTTGGCACCAATTGTTTAAGGAAGGGAAGAGCACCGCGTGCTTTTGTCGTCCAGTGTGACTCATATTTTGTTTCGTGGTTCAGCTCCTTTGCATTATCAGATCTAGAGCTGTGGCCAAGACACTAAATTGATCCTAGTTGGTTGCGCAATAGGGAAATGGCCGGCGTGTTTCAAACGGAAAAGTAGTGATTTGTGATGTCTATCCATGTCTTCATAAATTTTGTTCAATAGTCTTGACTGAAAAGAAACGAGACTTAAAAAAATTAACTACTTCTCTGACGCTTCATGAAGTTCTTTCTTCAAGTCAGATATTCTTCTTTTCTCTCCCCCCCCCCCCCTTTTTTTGAAAAATAAAATGAATTTTCAATTTGGAGCAGAATTTTAAATCCTTGAAAGTTTTCATTTTTTTCTGAAACTATTGTGTAAAACAATAAATTTATGCAACGGATGAAACGTGGCGGAACCCTTCTTATCCTTCCACGGAACCCTAGGGTTCCGCGGAACACACTTTGGGAATCGATGATCTAGGACAACATTTTTGTTTTAAAAACTTGAAAAAATTTACTTCTACTCAGTGTGTAATTGAATTAAGAGGTAACAGGTTAGAACAGAAAAATAACATTCTTTACCTTAATTATAATCCTGATAATGCGTAACAGTCAAGTTGTAAGGGATCTGTCATTCTCCGGGGCAAAATATCATCTCCTGGCGCAAAAAAAAAAAAAAAAAAGAAAAAGAAAAAAAAAAAAAAAAAAAAACTCACCCACCTCGCACTATTTATGAAGCACTGGAAAAACATCCAGTAGAATAGGATTTATTTCCAGAATACATTAGTTAGAAAATAAGATTATGATTTAAAAAAATCCGTAGCCATTTTGTTCTAAAAGCACAATTAATAAGAAATTAAGTTTACGCTTCTTTTCTAAGTCAAATATAAATTTTTTAAAGTATTCATTATTTTTCAATTATTATAAGTGTTATATTTAATTTGATTATTCCTTCACTCACTTTAGGATGCATTTTTATTTTGTTTTGCCTTATGATTTTGAAAAATATATCTATGTTTTTAAAGTATTTTTGAGGATGAATGGAGCACAAGAAGCAGTAATGAATGCCACACTCTTTTATTTCGTCTATACAAAGAAAGCTTAGCAGGTCTTTGTAAGTGCTTTGGTCATTATTCAAGTCATTAGATTGTCACTAATTAGACAATATTTTGCTTCTAAAGTATTAACTGATATTTATAGTAATTCTCTTTACATTTTCGAAGTTCGTGTATGAGTAGGTACTCAGATATAATTTAGGTATCTAATCACTTCATCTCGTGTGTTTAATTTAAAAAGAAACTGTATTGATTTTAAATAACTTGGTGTGGTTTATCATTATAAAATTTATTCAAAAACTTCGGTTCCGGGAAAGTTTTGGTATGGGTGAATTTTAAGTCATTTAATTTTTTTAGTACTAATGTCCAAGTTATTTTAGTTCTTAATTGCAAATATTCAATACCAACTGGAGAAAGTTTTGTCTGAACCTAAAATGCTTTTTAAAGGTGGTCGTTACAAATTTTATCTTTCAAAAGCAATGAGTGAACCAAGCCAATTCTTTTAAATGTGGATACTACTTGATACTAGGTACATGCCAGCATAAATATTTTGGTGGCTCACTCATGGCTTTGAGAGCAAAGGTCAATTGAAACTGCTACTTTTTTTGTCTTGTTTAGGCCCGGATATCTGCTAAAGCCGTGAGTAACTCTCGGAAATAAGTATATGACTAACTACACATCACAGTATAATACTAAGAAAACTATAAACTAGCTTTCGTTTCTCTTGGCTTTAATAGTTGAACGGTCTCAAAGTCGATGATTTTTTTTTAAATGCCCAAGTTTAGAGGTCAATAACTTCAATTGTGATGGGTCAACAACTTTGGGACACAGCTGTATAGTTATAGTCCGAGTGGTGTAGTTTAAGGTCCAGGTTAGAAACCCATATCAACTAACCAACTTTTTTAATTACGCGGTCTCAAAGTTGATAATTTGAAACAAAAAGAATCAGTTTTAGGGTCAATTACTCTAAAACGCTTGAGTCAAAAACTTTGAGCAAGAGCTAATTCTGCTCTACGTGATGCAGTTTTAGACTCATGTCAGGAAACCATGAGATCTAATCATGTTACTTTATTGAACGGTCTCAAAAATGATTTCAGTATAAAAGAGCGTTTTTTCACGAGTTTATATACTTGCCACTCCAAATCTTATGATCTTAAACTCGCATAAATACTACAACGAATGAACAGCCTAATGTACTTTAAGCTCCCAAAATTTCATGCTTCCAGTGTCATAAAATTTTCTGTTACCTTGACCACAACATTGCAATTCCTCTCACAAGTCTGATCCGCCATTTTGGAGCACTCTATTTTGGAGATCCTAGATCCTCAGGATTCGGCTTTCGGAAGCTGAAAATTAGCATCAGGTTAGTTTCAAAGACATCTCTACGCCTCTATAAAATTCTATCCCATTCGGGGGTGATCAAGCGGGGACAGTTTGAAAAATCATGTCAGTTGACGTAAAATCACTCTGACATAATCATTATGCACATTTCACCTGCATCTTTTGTTATTGTCTAGCAAACCTGTTTTTTTTTTTTTTTTTTTTTTTTTTTTTTGACGTTATCTTTATATTTTTACTTTTGAGCCATATTTAATAAATTTGTTTATTTATAAAAGTTTATTACTAAGTACTGTATATGCAAATTCTACTGTAATTATGAACTCAAAATCTTACCCAATTGCAATCCTCTTCTTAAAATATAGCATTGATTTATGATCATTATAAAGTCAAAAATAACAAAAGATTCATGTGAATTGTCACAATGTTATATCAGAGTGGGATGAAATTTTATAGAGGTGTAGAGCTGTCTTTGAAACTAATCTATGCAACTTTTCAGCTTTCGAGATCCGAATCCTGAGTATCTAGGATCTCCAAAATATAGTGCTCCAAAATGGGGGATCAGCTTTGAGAGGAGAATTGCCAAGTTGTGGTCAAGGTTACAGAAAATTTTATAACACTGGAAGCATAAAATTTTGGGAGCTAAAAGTGCATTTGGCTGTCGATTCGTTCTAGTATTTAAGTGAGTTTGAGCCCATAAGATTTTGAGTGGCACGTATATAAACTCGTGAAAAAACACTCTTTTATACTGAAATCATCATTTTTGAGACCGTTCAATAAAGTAAGATGATTAGATCTCATGGTTTTCTGACATGAGTTTAAAACTGCATCAGGTAGAGCATAATTAGCTCTTGCTCAAAGTTTTTGACTCAAGCGTTTTCGAGTAATTGACCTAAAACTGATTCTTTTTGTTTCAAATTATCAAATTTGACACCGCGTAATTAAAAAAGTTGGTTAGTTGCCATAGGTTTCTAACCTGGACCTTAAACTACACCACTTGGACTATAACTACAGCTGTGCCCCAAAGTTGTTGACCCGTCGCGATTAAAGTTATTGACCTTTAAACTTGGACATTTTAAAAAAATCATTGACTTTGACACCTTTTAACTACTAAAGCCAAGAGAAACGAAAGCTATTTTATATTTTTCTTAGTACTATACTGTGGTGAGTAGTTAGTCATATACTTATTTCCGAGGGTTACTCACGGCTTTAGCAGATATCCGAGTCTAAACAAGGCAAAAAATGTAAAAAAAGTACCAGTTTCAATTGACCTTTGCCCTCAAAGCCATGAGTGAGCCACCAAAATATTTATGCTAGCATGTACCTAGTATCAAGTAGTGCCCACATTTAAAAGAATTGGTTTGGTTCATTCATTGCTTTTGAAGCAAAGCAATCATATATATAGCTCTTTTTTTTTCTCACGACCCTAAACTTTGACCTCCACTCTAGGGCCAACAAGTCAAATTAGAGAGGAAAGAAGCTTCACTTTTTTTTAATCACCATACTAGTAAAATATCCTGAAAGTTTCAGGAAGATTGAAGGTGTCAACTCTCAGGCCCCCATTCACTTTGCCCAGCTCAGAGGCGTAGCTAGACCCGACTTTCGGGGGGGGGGGGGGTTACTTCTTTATATATATATATATATATATATGTGTGTGTAAATTTTTTTAGTATTAAAAAAAAAAAGAGGGAGGCGAATCTTACATACTTTGGAATGGGGTGCCCCAATTCCGATACTTGTGTCAAACAAAACAAAAGCAAAGAATTTTTTTTTTTTTTATGTTATGGAAAATTCAACTTTTTTTTTCTTTTCCCTCCATTTAATTTAAAGTGAAATTTTCTAACAACGGTCTTGTCAAAACCAGTCTATCCAAATCAGGGGGAAATCGAATATCTGATGAGCGTGTTCCGTTCATTTCAGTGTGACTGCTTAATTTAGAGGCTAATACACATCTATAAAAGCTGGCATCCCTGAAAGCTAATAGATACTTCCATTTCCGCCTGTAAACTGGATGTTTGACTTTCAATCTCATCGGTGGTCAGACTATAAAGACTATTTTTATTAACTTGGTTTGCACTAAAAGTATGAAATAAAATAAAAAAAGACTTCTTGAATTATAACCCGCAAAAATGAAATTGCTTTTCATATCGTTATATTTATATGTTGCATTTCATGTATTTACATTTATGCTAATTCTAAAGCAGTTAATAAAATTTGAATTAAAAAAGTTAGGAAAGAAATATAGGCGGTAGAAAGTTATTCGCTCAAATGCATACCATCTGTTCTCAAGTCTTTATTTTTAATTTTATTAGCTGCTTTAGAATTTACATACATATCTATTTAGGATAGCAACAGCAATTTTCGATTATTATAAACTGAATTCTTTTTTATTTTCTACTTTTTAATGAAAACCAAACTAATAAAAATAATCTAGATTCATTTCCTTTTTAAACATTTTATTCATGTAATGCTATGCAGTTTTTCTTTTGAATTAAAATAAAATTACCTTCAGAAGGGTCCGATGGGACTAATGCTGCTTTGCAGACTGTACTTAGTTTTCTTCAGACGACGTTAACTTTCTCTTTTTAGAGCAATCCTTTTCGTCATTTTAATTTTTTTCTTTGGGTTTAAAAAAGCTTGTAATCGGTTTTGCTCGCTTCATTATGCAACAACTTTCACTTAGAATGTACTATTTTAAACAGACTGTACGTTTCCAAAAGAATACGCAGTAAATACTGGCTGAAAAATCAATGTGATTGAAATGGATACTCTGGTTAGCAAAGGTCGTTTTGACTATAACACACACGAGACCAGACCAACGAAAACCTCTATCGTCTCGAATTTCTGTTATGCTATCATTTTTGGATTCGAAGCCTAATGATCTTTAAAGCAGCAAACAAAAACATTTTCTTCGACTCAGAAAGAGAGGAATTGTCTTCAAGAGCTAAGGAGGCAGTGGAAAAAAGGGAGAAATGCATTCCACGAGTAGGCTTTCCAGAAAGATTAACCAAAGGACAGTCGTTTCGCGCACTTTCTTGGAAGAAGAGAAGAAGGGGTGAAATTCACAGGTTTGACATGTAAAATGAACATTTCAAGTTCATGGTTAAAGGTCATTCAAGTTAAAAGCCATTTCGCTCTGTTATCTGGATTAGTACTGTTCTTTGGTTACTCTCTTTCTTAAAATTGAGATTCCTTAGAAAACCGAAATGATTGGAGTGAGAAGAAAGTATAAGTTTAAGTGATGAAAAAAGGAAAATCGTAGAATACTGGCCAAGTTAGATTTGCAGCAATTGCTAGCCTCAAAAGGATAAATAATGAATCCAAAAAAAAATCAGGGACCAAAAAGCAATAAAAGACTTTTTCTTGAAAAAGATATGCTTAAAGTTTCTTTTACTGTCAAAATGATTCCTTAAACTCACAATAAAGCACATAATAATGTAATTAATAGAATAAATACCAAACAAAACTAATAAAGAGGAATTTTAATCAAGAGCCCATATTGTTTTAGTTTCGATTTCAAATTTCCACCATCATATTTCAAATTTCTATAAAAATTTTCTTAAAGCCCCTGTATCTCAAAACCTCTTTATCTCGATTTTTTTTCTTTAATGTGAAATTTGAAAAATACAGATTCGACTGTATGCAATATTCCCACTGCGCGGCTCATAAAATTAAACATATTTAACAATTTGCAGAATCTATGACAAAGAAAGGCTGCATATACGCGGATTTAACAAATCAATCTCATTTCTAAAGCGAAGTGTCAAATTTCACTCGATTATCAAAAAATTGTCTCAGCAGAGGGAGGCGTCTTTATGCTTGAGGGTCACACATGGAGCAGATTTTCATTGGCATTGGGGGGGGGGGAGTAAAGTGAATTTTTGACCTTTGTTACTCAGAAAAAAGTCGTTTCGATTTTTTGTCTTTTTCTTCTTTTTTTTCTTTCTCTTCTTTTTCTTTTTTTTGTGAGACTGACGTTTTTCAAACACACGTGAAAAATATTTGAAAAATGTGAAAAAAGAAAACAAAAAAGGAATGAATAAGATTTTCAAGACTGACTAAGAATATGGAAAAAATGCCTGAATCTGAGAAACTTAAAATGTGCGCATATTTATTAATAGAGCATTAGAATTCCCAGATTTTTGCCATCTTAAGTATCTATAACCAAACCTAAAAATCAATTTTCTGTTCAAAAATCTTAAGAAACCTAAGATTAAAAATTGGTGAACAATATTATTTTTTACAGATGGCATTCTCTTAAATCAATTTGGATACAACTGGATTGACATTTTCGAGTGGGCGTAGCAATAAGACAAATTTACAAGTCGTCATATACTGAAAACGAAAGGTAACAAAAGTTGAAAATAATGACCAGTGCCAAATTTTTCTAGTCAAAGAAACAAAATCACATAAAAAATTAAAACGATCGAGTTTTTCAAAAGCGGATGCAATGGGATTTCGAAATGCGCAAAAAATTGGGACTAAGCTAAAGAATCGTAAAAAGAAGCTCTAAATGCATAAACGTGATGATATTCTGTTAAAACTGTCAAATATGCTAAAGGAACTGCAAAATTTTATGCAAAATTGCAGTTTTAGCGCAAGTTTGTCCGATTTTGGCGCAGAAAAGTCCATTTGGCGCTTTTGGAGCAGTTTGGTGCAGGATCGGCGATTAACGCAGCTTGCCCATCCCTACGATACATAAATGAGCCTTCATACTGCCATGGGCAGGTAAAGGGCAGTAACTGCAAATTTTTCTTTTTTTTTTTTTTGGATTTTTGTCTTCTATTCTACGTTAACTTTATTGTACATGCTTGGTTGCTTGGTTTTCACTAGAAAAAAAGAGGCACGAAAAAAACATCTAATTCCAACATTTCCCTATTGTTAGTATTGAATCCAACACACATTTCTTCAAATATTCCGAAAACTCATTTCTGCAGATACTGCCGTTTACCCTGCCCACGGCAGTATATACAAATGAGATAGTGTCCCTTCATTACCATAAGACCCTGATGACTTCTCTCTGTCAAGGAAAGCGTTCCTCCTTCTTCCTTCAAAGTCAATTTGTTTAACAATTGATCAAAAGCGAACCCTCCATGGCAAAATCTGTTAGTGCATTCGGTTGCTAACTGGAAGGTGGTTCAAACCCACTCGGGACACGGATAGTGATATGATTTTTTATTTAAAAAAAAAGCAGTCGAGGAACACAAGCTGACCGAAGCCATGGTTTTATTGAATATCACAAGCTTATAATGTTTAACTTGATGATGATAAACTCATAAATTTAACTGAAACAAAATTGAAACTATAAAACAAAGTAGCCGAACAGAAACACTTGATGTGAAAAAATAAAAAAATCTATTGAGATGCCACCTTTTAAAAACTGATGATACTTCAAAAAATCTCCTGCTTCTGATGACAATAAAAATAATCTGGAAAAAACAATGTTTTTCAAGCATTAGAAATTGCATCCATTTTATATATGATAGTCAAATGATGTTGGCATAAAATATTATTTTTTTTTCTCGGTCCACAGCCGATAATTTAAAGAAAATAATTTAAAGTTAAATGTACCTACTTTAAGCCCAGTCTGGTAAAAGTAGAACTTGTCAACTAGTTGGTGCTAACACTTCAATCGACAATTCCCCCACGCCATAATTAATGGCGACTGTTTACTGAAACCATTGAAGATTGCATGTCTCGATGTGTCGATTCAGAAAAAGTTGAGTTGTCACCTAATTGATTCGAATTAAATCCACTTGTTGACCGCACGTGCTATGGAGAGGAGTACGAATATTCGCGGCAGTGGAATAAAAAAATGAGTGATGGTTGAAGTAGAAGTTAGTGTGGTGACGTCATCGAGGCATGGAATCTTATTGGCTGATAAAACATATATATTGTGGCGAGTGGCAGCACTCGGGGCAGTCTCTCTTCTCTCAACGATCCCCAGTTGTTTTTGATCGTGAAGCCTAGTCCGGCTCACGTGTGGGGGGGGGGGGGGTTTCCCCGTGATGCTAGCGGGGTTTTTTTTTGTGGTGTGTGAATCTAAATCTTCCAAGTCCTGGAATTAGTATGAGTCCAGGTGAAGAAACACTTGTGTTGTGTCCGGCCAATTAATATTGCCGGGGAAGTGAGTTCCTATGTGTCTACCTGAGATGTTCACCGATCTACGAACTGTCTAATGTTGCCTTTCCATTACGGACGTTCCTGAAGTGTGATCCGGGGGACCTTTTGTGTTTCTTCAAGTTGATCCTTCGGACTGGCCAGCGACTACATCGACAGATTGGTGACATTTTTCCTTTATTTACTGGAACCACTTTTGTTATGATATTTTGGGGGTGTTATTTTATGGGGATGTTATAAAAATTCTAGTCATATTTAATAAATGTATTTTTCTGAAACATGTTTTTTTGCTTGTCTCCAACTTGACATTACACGGCCAGTTAATGTTGGCTTAGTTTAAATATCTTAACCTTTGGATTTTAAACTTAACTTTAATTATGCCAACAAAGTGGTAGCAGAGCGTGGTTGAATGTCTTTTTAGTTGGAGACAAATTTGCAAAAGTTTTCAGAATAATGGAACGGGACTATCGAAACATTAAGAAACTTAACTCCTGCAATTGGGCAACATGGTCGAAAAATATGAAAATGGTACTGATAGAAAGAGATTTATGGGAATTAACCCAAACAAAATTAGAAGCAGGTATTTCGGCAGAAATAAAGAAACGGAGGGGCCAAGCAGTGGCGATTATTTACCTCAACATAGAGGATGAGTTAAAACAACTGATTGATGATTTAGACGATCCATATGCTGTATGGACGTCATTGAAATTGAATTTTGAACCTCCGTCTTTAGCCCGTGTTGCCGGATTGTGGGAGGAGTTTTTTTCTAGTAGAATTAATGAAAAAGAAACTATTGGAATGTTCGCGGCTCGATTGAAGTGTTTGCTCCGACAGTTGGAGGAGAATGGCTATAAAATGGATGAGAAATTAAAAGGATTTCAACTAATACGTAGTTTAGATCAAAATTTCAGGGGAATAGTACAAAATATTTATAGATGGGATGAAAATAAATTTAATTTTTCAAATGTTTTGAATGAACTTTTGGCAGAAGAGGGGAGATTAAAATTTTTAGGAAATGAAAAATTTGGAAATAGTAGTTCAGGCGTTAATGCTTTTTCTGTTCAAAATAAACCCCAGACTGGGCGGAAAGTTGAAAATGTAAATAAATTTGAAACGAGAGTTTGCTTCACATGTGGCAAAAAGGGGCATATTTCGGCTCGGTGTTGGAGCAGAAAACCAAATAATCAAAATAAAGGTAATCGTAATTTTTTCAAACAAGGTAATACCCCTAAGGCTGGAATGTTTTGCACCATCAGTAAAGTATCAGGAGTACAGGCCAACAACACAAATTTGAAGGAGGAAATACCAGTATTTTTACTGGATACAGGTGCCACGGCACATTTCTGTAAAGATAGGGACCTATTTTGTGGATTGAGGCCTGTTAAAAATACAAAAATGGAGGTAGCTGTGGGCAATGTAAATAGTCAAGTCGAGGGAGTAGGGAAAATTGTTTTCGAAATTAAAACAGATGGTAAGCTAGTAACCATCACATTGAATGAGGTCTATTATGCTCCAACACTTAGAAGAAATTTGCTTTCCGGATCCAGGGTAGACAGTCTTGGTTTTTCTTTAAGATGGTATCCTGGTAAAATATGTATTTTTAACAATGATGGTATCAAACTTTTTTCTGCATTTTTAATTGATAAATTGTATTTTGTAAAACCCACCTCATTTTTAAGTAATCAAAGTAGTGACTCACCACCAAATGTAAATGTAACCGAGGTCAAAGGATTAGACCTGGAGTTGTGGCATGAACGGTTTTGCCATATTAATTATGACAGTATCTTGGAAACTGAAAAGAAGAACTGTGTCAAAGGACTTAAATATAAAAGGTAGAAACCGGCCAGATTGTGAGCCTTGTATTATTGCAAAGAAAAGAAGGTGTTCATTTAAGCCCACTCCAGGGATAAGGTCTAGAAGACAACTTGAGCTTCTTTTCATGGATCTAGCAGGGCCATTTCCGGTGGAGTCACTAGGGGGGAAAAGATATATTTTTTCCATAATTGATGATTTCTCAAGGAAGTCCACTATTTACTTTCTAAAGTCAAAAGATGAAGCTTTTGCATATTTTCTTAGATACCAGAGGCATGTAGAGAGAGCCCTCAACAAGAAAATTTTGGCCATAAGGTCTGATAATGGGGGGGAATTTACAAATTCTAATTTTGAGACCCACTTAATTAAAGAAGGCATCAGCATAGAGAGAACCAACCCTTACACTCCCGAACAGAACGGAGTAGTAGAAAGGTACAATTTGACCTTGATGAATGGGGTTAGGGCGATGCTGAAAGACTCTGGACTAAAGGAAGAATTTTGGGCGGAAGCCGCCTTATGCTTTAATTATGTCAGGAATAGAACAGTTCTAAAAGAAAGGGGGGGAAACCCCATTTGAGCTGTTCTGGGGAAACAAGCCTTCAGTAAGGCATTTCAGGAGGTTTGGATGTATTGCCTACAGAGGCATGCCAAAACAAAATCTAAAGAAATTTGACTCAAGAAGTAAGAAGGGCATAATGGTGGGCTACGCAACCCAAGCAAAAGGGTACAGAATTTGGGACCCAGAGCTAAAGAAAATTTTTGAAACTATCAATGTGGACTTTAGGGAAAATTTAATTTGGGGGAAATCAAACTTGAATGGGAATGTAGACAATGATGATGATTATTATTTTATTAAATCTATGAGTGAAGTTCTCTTAGATAAAGAGATAGATGAAATAAAGGCTCCCACCCCTTGTGAGGAAATTGAATGGGTAAGGGATGCAGTAAAAAGAAAGACAGGGGACCGTACTGATATCTACTACTATGAAAAGGGAAATAAAACAAGGTTGAGGTCACCCAATGATGTAGAAAAATATTGTAAGAAGAATAACATTGTTTACAATCCTGAACTATTTGATTTCAAAAGTAAAAATGTACCTTATAATCCTTTGTTTGATATTTTTAATTCCCCTAATGAACAAATGGAACCCGAGCCAGAGGCAAATTTATCAGAAGTGCTAATTCCCCAAAATTATAATCAATGCTTGAAAACCCCAGAAGTAAAACATTGGCAAGAAGCCATGTCAGAAGAAATGAAAGTGATTCAAGAAAGGGGGGTGTGGCAGTTAGTTCCCCAGCCAGTTGGTAAACCAGTACTTGGTAATAAGTGGGTCTATGACTTGAAGAGGAATGCTAAAGGGGAAATTGCCAGGTTTAAAAGCAGATTGGTTGCGATGGGAAATAGACAGGTGGCAGGAGAATCGTATACTCAGGTTTTCTCCCCAGTTATCAATTTCTCCCTGATCAGAATGTTTTTCTCAATTCTGGTGATATTCCTGGGTTGGAGCCATTTCCAATTAGACGTAAAAAACGCATATCTTTATGCTGATTTGCATGAAGAAATCTATATGCGAGAACCACAGGGTTTTGTAATCCCGGGAAAAGAAGACTGGGTATGCCGTCTAAAGAAATCGCTATATGGTCTCCATCAATCGGGGAGAAATTGGTACCTGGAAATTGATAGGGTTCTCCAAGGTCTAAATTTTATGAAATTTAAATGTAGTAACTGTGTTTATACAAGGAATAGAAATGTGTTTTTATTGATGTATGTAGATGATATAATAATTTTTGGAAAAAATGAAATCATAATTCAGGAAACAATTCATGATTTATCAATACATTACGATATTAAAGAATTAGGGAGAACTAAAAAATTATTGGGGGTAGAATTTGAAGAAATAAATGGGGGAATTTTTATACACCAAAATTCTTATATTAAGACAGTTTGTGAAAATTTTGAAAAGTATCAATACCAATACTCGACCCTCCCAATAGCGAAAGGTACAATTTTGTCTTTAGGTGATTGTCCAAAAACGGACCAAGAAATAAAAGAAATGGAGAAAGTACCTTATCGCAATTTATTGGGATGTTTGTCCTATATAGCAGGGAAAACTAAACCGGATATTGCCTATACAGTTAATCTATTATCTCAATTTCAAGCCAATCCGGGTAAAAAACATTGGCAGTGTTTATTAAGACTTTTAGGTTATTTAAAATATACAAATTATTATAAATTAAGTCTATCTGCAATAAATGAAATTAAAATCAATGGTTTTTCTGACTCAGACTATGCTGCTAATAGGGACGATAGGATTTCGATGGGGGGAATTATTATTTACATTGACAAAGTACCTATTATCTGGCAAACATTTAAACAAAAGTGTGTTTCATTGTACACCATGGAAGCTGAGTATATCTCTTTGACAGAAGCAGCAAAAGAGGTGGTGTGGTTAAAAAGAATTTTAGAAGAAACATCACATTTTGAAATAGCTGGATATAAATTTAACGGGTCTGTAATTAATTGTGACAATATAGCTACAATTGAATTTTCAAATTCCCCTATAGAAAATTCCAGAACAAAGCATATTGATGTCAGGTATCATTTTTTGAGAAACTTAGTAGAGGAGAATACATTTGAATTAAAATATGTGAAAAGCGCAGAAAATCCTGCGGATACGTTTACCAAGCCTCTGACTCGGGGTACATTGAAAAAAATGTGCAAACTCATTTTTGGTAATTATGAAAATGTAAAAGTTTAATATTCAAATGTGTAAAATGTTCAATGTTTTTCAAAAGTGTTTAAAAAAAAAAATTTAAAATTGTTGTTTGAAATATGTCAGTTTTCATGTCGTTTTGAAGTGTATCGTGCTGTGTGACCGAGAAGGGGGGAATTTGTTGGCATAAAATATTATTTTATTTTTTTTTCTCGGTCCACAGCCGATAATTTAAAGAAAATAATTTAAAGTTAAATGTACCTACTTTAAGCCCAGTCTGGTAAAAGTAGAACTTGTCAACTAGTTGGTGCTAACACTTCAATCGACAATTCCCCCACGCCATAATTAATGGCGACTGTTTACTGAAACCATTGAAGATTGCATGTCTCGATGTGTCGATTCAGAAAAAGTTGAGTTGTCACCTAATTGATTCGAATTAATTCCACTTGTTGACCGCACGTGCTATGGAGAGGAGTACGAATATTCGCGGCAGTGGAATAAACAAATGAGTGATGGTTGAAGTAGAAGTTAGTGTGGTGACGTCATCGAGGCATGGAATCTTATTGGCTGATAAAACATATATATTGTGGCGAGTGGCAGCACTCGGGGCAGTCTCTCTTCTCTTATATATACTAGAGGGCTAGTTTTATACTAGAGGGCTCCTCACCCAGCTCACTATGTTTGCCAACCCCCGTTTAACACCTGCAGTGCTTAACCCGTTCGCACCCAGCGTCACGCGGACGCTACACAACAATTCCTCTCCTATCAGCCCAGCGGCACATATCCGCTACGCGCTCTGATCGACGCTGACGTCCCAGCGTCACATATACGCTTTCTCGAAATGGAACGATTGAATTGAATATTTAAACGATAATAGATGGCGCTAAATGGCTATAACTTTGATCATATTCGAGTCACATGGTATTTGACCTTCATGTACACGCTTTAGTTTCTTATTTGGACCTCTCAATGGGATAGATTTTTTTTTTATGTAAACAACAGTGAATCACTGCTCTGCGCATACGATTTATGAGGTCTCAATTGCTCTTGTTTATATCTTTGCTTCTCTTTTTTTGTTACGAGTAATTGAAAGAGATATACATCTAGCTGAATAAATTATGGGGGAGGGGAGGAAGGTTAAAATATTTTTGCGTATGTGTTCCAGACTTTTGGGATTCCCAGTTCGATGAGAGTACAGGAAGGATTTCAAGCGGCACTGAAGTTTATGATTATTTTTGAATCCTTTCTGATATTGTTCTTCTTTATTTATTCTTTTTTATTTGGAGACTGGAACATTGCAATAAAAATGGTTAGCGAAGTGAATGAAAGGGAATGTTTTCGAGAGAATTATGAAGCAATTTTGAGACTTGTTGCGTGGGAATGTAACTAGTTTAAATTCGTTGACCTAAGTTGTTTTAATTAAAATTACATAAGGAACATATTTTTTTGCTACATTTCTTTTTCTTTGATTGCACACTCACGATGTCTAACTCTAACTTTGTTTTTGTGCACATATTATTTAACTTCGTGCACATAGTTAAAGTTTTAGTATTCTACTTATTACACTCCCTTCTAATAATGCAATAGTCTTTATATTAATAATTAGTAATCAGTAGTACATTGTGTAAGCAAATTTAAAATTTCAAGTCATTATTTTGAAATGCTGATTTTTATGAATATTTTTGTTCAGTTAGGCTTAACTGCGGTAAATGCTCGGGCCGATGGCGGCGTTCCATTTCGGAACGTTCGGTCCCGTAGCTGCGCTTCGTTTTCCATGCGCTGGTGCTCAAGGGGTTAATGCTGCCTGCGGCGAATGACAATTGACGATTTTAATGCCTTTTACTCCTGGTTGTCTCCAGAACAATAAAGGATGAGGCTCTCTTTAGAACTGGGTGTCAGGCAGCGATTAGAGGGGTGAAACAAGGCAGAATGGCTTCCTCTGGATGTTCTGTATCCAACTCCAACAGTATCAGGATTTACCAGGTAGATATTGATAAGTAGACATAGCTAGGGTTACAGATACACACAAAGATGCGCAGTGGTTTCAATAAAATAGATAATTCATTCTCAAAGCAACTTTGGACTAGAGCACATTACAATATTTCAGATTATATATTTTTTTTTCTTGGTTTCTCAACAATTTTTAAAACTTTGTTTCTGTGACTTTTGCAACCATTGCATCTAGCATAACTTTTCTCAGTAACAAATCATAACTCATACATAAATCACACATAATCATAAACAAAACATGTTCATATACTCAGCATCAGCAGCAAAGGGTGTGGAAGAGATAAATAATTATATTCATTGTTTGAGGTAAATTCTATGAATGCTGTCAGTAATATGTATCAATGATTAAATATATGAAAAAGTTAGGAATTGAAAAATTTCAGCTTTGCTTGAAGAAAATCAGACTGTGATAGCAAGTGGGTAAAGACTGTGAAGCTATTTACAAGTTTTAAAAAAATGGATGGCATTAATATCAGACATAACTTTTCAGCCACATACTTCAACTGCAGCTAAATTTTAAATTGAACACATTAATGTAAGGCACCATTAGAAAAGAATCTGAAAACAAACAAAAATTTTCATCTAATAAAGTCTCTCTTTTTTATTTTGAAAAATCCCATAAGCTCATCCCACTTTATAAGATAATTAATAATAAAAAAGAAATTATATTGATATCTAAATGCTAGAACTTTTTAAGAAATCTTTTCAATATATTTCTTGCTAAATTTTTTCAAGCTATACAAAATAGATGAATTAAATAAAATTAAATTTTAAAAAATAACAAGAGTAATAAAGAAAGAAGGAAACTACTAGCTCCTATTGCAATTCAGCAAAAAAATGAATGCATCATGTTTTATCATGCAGTTATGGTTCAAAAATTTAATGCAGATTTATTGCCACAAAAAGAAATCAGATTTTGAAAGTAGGTGAATTTACAGCACTTAAAGGGTATTTTTCTAATTAGGGTAATTGTCTAAGAGATGATTTTATTTTAATATGAATTTTATAAATGCACAAAAACATATACCAATGATTTTATACATACAGTAGATCCTTGATTTTTCCCACGGTAACGTGGAGTACTACTTTCAAAAGTATTTTTCTCCTAATAAATGGATATTTTGGTAAGTCATAGCTATTTATTTGGCTTAAACCCAAAAGGCATAGGCGGCGGGTGAACCAAAAAAGTGGGGGTTCAAATTAGATGTGCGGGGGGAGGGGGAGATACCTGTTTGGTAGGCGACACACCCTTAAAGCTATTTTGTTTCTTCAAAAACTGGACAACTGAATTTTTACATCATAATTAATGAATTGACCTTCTTCCAAAAATTCGAGAAATGGATTTAAAAAGCGGAACCAAATGGTCACTGAAAAAAGATTCCTTCCTACAAAATCAAAGTTCCATTTTAATTTTTACGATATAATACCATAAAGAAAAAACATAAAACAAGCACTTATTAAGTTGGTTCTTTTTTCAAACACGTGAATAGATCATCACTATGATTTGACTCTTAATTTTGAACTTAGAAAAGTGGAGGGGCAAAATCCCTATACTGTTGAAAGTGAGAGAGCAATTGCCCCCTCGTACGATCCGCCTATGCCAAAAGATCTTCAAGAAATTTAAATTCCAGGGAGAGAAATGCCTAAATGAATTTTTAGTAGATCCAAATAGCTTTCTGCTTAAACTCAGTTCATTCTACTGGGAACAATGATGAACTTTGTGAAAGCTATGAACAAAGATGGTTTTCCAACTGCACTTTTGTGTATCTTGAAAACAAGAGCTAATAAAACAATTCACTTACAAATTTTTTTCTTTAGAAACCCAAAATTAGCAAGGACTGACTGATAAAAACCTGGATACAGACAAGATTTTGTCTTTTGTTGCCTAGTGTGATTTGCTAGAAGCTGAATATGAAACTTCTGTATTTATTACACCAAATGACTCAATTATTATGGCATCAATTGAATGACTTCAAAGAATATGAATGATGAAAATAACCAATATAATGAACATTGGTAAAATTATGCAGCACTCAAATAGCGTTATTTGTAAGAAAAACTCAGCTAACCACTAATTCAATCACTATAAACTAACTTTATGATCCACATTATTTTACAAATGTTAAATGCTGATGAACCATTAATTTTGTGATATAGTTATCAAAGAAAAATCTCAACTAATTCCCAATTGTATCTTAACCTTTAATTAACTGCATTGGTAATTTATTATAGATATGTTTTCATTTATGCTCACAATAAAAAGAGCTATAGTAAGTTATACATAAATTAATTGAAATATATGTAATAACAAGTACAAATCACTTGCTTTGAATAAAACTATGGTGATAAAGAACAATTTCACAAAATGTTAAAGAATACTTTTCAGTCCACACAGGTTGATATGCTAGTTATAAATACAAAACCATAGTTCTGAGTTGCAAATTTTTTACAATCCAAACCTTTGAAATAACAAATTCAAAAAAAAAAAAAAAGGTTACTTAAACGTACACATATTCATGATCAAGTGGCTAGAAATAAATGAGTCCTCTATAATTTTTTCATTTGCAAATAAGTTTCAATATGTATGGAAGGTTAAGTTTCAAATCATCAGCTAAAACTACCAGTAGTTGACACTGCACTAGTAGTTGACTATAATGAAAAAAATAATAATAAGAGCAACACAGGGGCAAAAAGACCCAAATTTGTCTGTTTATAAAGCACAACACTTCAGTGACTGTAATGCAAACTATCATAAAAACAATGTAACTGCAATGGTTTCATGACAACAGTGTATGTTTGCCAATCATTTAGAGTAATTCCCTTGAAGAGTTGGCTAAGAATAAACTAAAAGGTAAGCATTGCAAACTAAAACATTTTTTAATAATTTTGATTAAAAAAAAAGGCATTTAGTTCTTTTCTTTGGGCTCCAAAGTGCATAAAATTTATTGAAAATAAGGGGAAAATGGGGGGGGGGGGGTGAACTATTTAAGCTTTAAATGACATGATATTAGGTATTTGTCATGAGGTGTCAATTTGAGGGAAGTAATGTAATTTGACAATACTATTTTTTTTTTTTTTTTTTGAGTGTTATTAATCTGTTTCAAGAGTAAAACCTTCTATGAGGGCAAATTAAAAAGTCTTTACGCCTAGTTTTTATTTGCTAAAAACAGGTACATACAGATATTTAAAAATATGCTTAGTGTACTACATACCGTACATTATTTCTCCACATAGTCACCGCCTCAGTTCAGACATTTGTCCTATCGCAGCATTAAATTAGAGATCCCCCTGTGGTAAATTCTTCCGGCTGCCTGTGGAACTACCGTCAGACCGTGTTTTTGGCTTCTTCGTCACATGTGAATCTCTGTCCAGCCAGAAACTTCTTCAGTGGAGGGAAAACATGAAAATCACTAGGGCAAGGTCTGAACTGTAGGTGCCCCTGTGAATTGCAAATGCATTTTTTCCGTTGCTCTATACAAAACGAATAACACTTTGCTGCTCATAAGTTGTGGACGTTTGAAGAACAACCGTCATCTTAAATGATTGATAACGCTCTGCTCCTCCGAGCAAAAAAACAGATACGGCTGGTACGATTCAAGGAGCTGTCACTGCTGGGAATGCATATGTTTGCTTTGTATTCACAGCCATATTTTGGCTGAAAAAAAAATAAATAAGTGCAAAGACTTTTTGATTTGCCCTCGTATTATAACCCCAAAAACATTCTAGACCCATCACATACAATAGTTGATGGGTATGTCAACTATTGGATTTACAATGTGTTAATTACCGAAATACTTCCTATTTCATTTTGTAGATGCTTTAACCCCTTAAGAGGCTGTAACGTAAAATTCTGCTCTTAGATGCATCACTTAATGAAATAATTTTAAATTGCAGCCGTGCAAATGGTTAAACAAAGAAAAATTTCAGAGAACATGCACAAGAGGCAATGGAAGCGGCTGTGAAGACGTATGGTTGCATAAAACACCATATTAAACTGCAGCAAAAATCTTTAATCTTCCAAGGATCCGTATGAAGTACATGGTTGAAGGAAAACAAACAAGTGACTGATCTCAAACAGAGTATTCCCAGTTTTACAACAAGAATATAAATAAAAATTTCGAATGAAAAAGATATGTCACTCTTTACGTTGTAGCAGGACACAAAACTACAACTCGGTATTTTATTCTATGCAAATGCTCCTACTGATGAGCTCACCAATGAAAGTAGTGAGGATGTGGAAATGTTAAAGCGCTCACGCTCACTTCTGATCATAACAATAAGTCCACATCACATACCATTGATGATTACAATCTGGCACCTGAAGTGAACACTCCTACTTGTATCGATGAGCTTGCTACATACTGTGATAATTGTACTGTTCTTCGTCTAGATCAGTGGTTCCCAGCCTTTCCCCCCTTGCGAACCCCTTCCAAACTCCGAAAGAAGTTGGCGAACTTCTTGGGTACTAGGTAATAAGTAACAAGCAAAAAAAAAAAAAAAAAACTTGCGCACACAACTACACATAAACAATAAATTTTGTGAGATATTTTTTAGTTTGATGCTGTTGCATAGTTTATAATAAGAACGAAAACATAACTCCAAAATATAGATTACAAATATTGCTATGAACTAAAATGATCGCTAAAAAATGAATGCAAAACAAATTCACCATAAATTAACAGTGATTATTCTGTGTTGAGCTTTAATCAACTTTGAAAAAATTATGAAAATGGGATACTTGGAACAAAGAGGCTCAAAAGTGGGCTGAAATTTTTCTGACCCTAGGGTGCATTTATCTCTATTATCACTAAATCAGAAGTCAATTAAAGAATGTTTTTTAAAATACTTCCGATCAAAAGCTTCTGAAGAAATGAATGCCTTCAATTCTTTCATCTGAGGACATTGTATTCATAAGTAGAGCTTTTTCAGTATGGCTTCAGGACTATCACCAAGGGCGCCCATATGCAAAATTTTAAGGGGGGAGGCTTAAAAAATTTTCCCATGGTTTAGCAGTATAAATTCCCCATGGAAACCGATTTCAGTACAGATTAGATATTTGACATTTTTAATAATTTATTCATTAATGGTTGGAAGAGAAAATTTTATACATTTTTGCAAAGAAAAAAGCACTAAAAGCAAGGAAATTCTCGTTTCTAAGAGGGGCTTGAGCCCCCACTTGCCCCCCTCCTATATGGGTGCCCTTGGCTATCCCCTATCATTGTCAATGGAAGTGCTAAAACCAGCACTTTGCAATGACAGACTAAATTATTTAAATGTAAAATATGTCAGGAAGTATGCAAATATTTTCAAGTGAAGAGTATCAAATGTGCAAGAGACAAATGAATAAAAAACTACATCTGAAACAGGCATGTTAAAACTCTGCCATTACAATTTTTTTTTTTTGCAAACCCCCTGAAAATCTCTTGCGAACCCCCAGGGGTTCGCAAACTACTGGTTGGGAACCGCTGGTCTAGATGAACCTTCTTCAGTATCCTCAGAAATCCCACGCTCCTTCAAAAGAAGCTCTATTAATACGAAAGACAAGAATGAAGTGAAAAAAAAAGATTTATGAAAGAAAAATATCCTCTATCGTCTCAGTTAATGAGTGAAAATAATATTTTAGAAAGACATTTACAAAAAAAAAAAAAAAAAAAAAATAGGGAAGGGAGAAGTAAAATAAGCTCCTAAAAGACAAAAAAAAAAAAAAAAAAAAAAAAGGAAACGAAAACACGTAAAAGTTTAGCAACATGTAAAAAAGACTGAAAAGTGAATGCTTTGTTCTAAAGACAAAGCAAGTCTGACTCAAACATGGATTACACTCCATCTAATAGCAAAAGTTAAATCTAAAGATGAGAGCGAAGAACAAAACATACAGAGCAACCTTCAAAAAGCAATAAACAGTGTGCAGGTATTCTTTTCCTATAAAGAAGAGTTATTTCTAATGGCTATGACTGTTGTTTCTGAAATGGCGGCAACTATTTCAGAATAGCAAAAATTTAGGTGACTCTAGAAATGTGGGGAAAAGGGGACAACATATTGGAAGCTTTATCGTGCCATATTGATGAGCCTTTAAAAATGAGCATAAGGAGAAATGTTTCTTCAGCCCCAATTATCGAAATTTTATGGAATTAGAGATGCTTCGTACAGTCTCAAAACCTAGCATAACTCATTACCTTTTATTTTAACATTTATTTTCTCTACTTCAACAAAACTCGTTACATTCCTCTAGTCATACTAAGTAAGCCCAAATTCATTTATTAAGTCTTTTCTACTTTCAAGGCATATATTTGCCTCAGAGCAACAGTAAGACATCTAATCCCAGGAATAACAGTAATACATCTCACTGAGGTATTAGTTATTTCTGATAGGTACTGAGGTGTTACCGAGTACATTTTAGGTGACAATACATCAATTACTGAAGATAAAAGCGTGTCAACTATGAGACATTCTAGTTTTTACTAGGTGACAACTACTGATCCAGTGTCTTTTATTTAAAAAATGAATAATTCGTAATAGTCAATAATTCTTGACGGATTTGAATAAGGGGATAGTCTAGGCAACTATTACTTATTGAAATTTTCCCCTATGGTGAATTCACTCCAAGCTATGTTAAAGGAAAGAAGAATAAATTCTTAAAGTGTCAACTATGAGTGGTTTTACCTTAATTGATTGCATAAATTACAGCATGATAAAGCTAACGTTTGCAACAAAAATCATGGTATCATTCAGGGTTATACTGAACTGCTTTTCCAGCATGCATATATAGGAATTCATCTTTTACTTGAGCCTTCTTTTTTTTTCTTATTTACACATAATAACTTCTTTTATACAAATATGCACTCGGCAAAAAACTAATCTTTTAAATAACAGTAATATGAAAGGTGAAATTCAAGGAAACTTTAAAAGAATAATTACAATGTTCACTATCTTTCGAGCCATAGATTGTTACAGCATGTTTTTTAATATAATAAGTGTAATTGTTATGTCATGTTTATTCATCAGCTTATTTCGTAAAGAAAAAACAAATTGATGAATGAAACTTTCATAAGGTTAGTCTTAGTTACTTACAACCAAAACTGTGAGAACAAGTTGCTAACATAAGCACTAATAAGAATTTTTATTCCTTTAAATTATAATATATTAAACTAAGAAGTTTTTATCCCTTCAAATTATGCCCATTTTAACATTGTATGCTCATGTTATTTAGAAAAGAAAACAATACATAATAGTTTTCATTTGGAACTAAAAAATCACAAAGAAATGCATACACAAATTAATTTGCATTATAAAATAATGAACACTTTGAATAAATCATTTATAAACAATATATCACATAAAAAAGTTTCAACATTAATTTTACAACATATATTATCTAGGAAGTTTGTCATCACAATAGGGATTATTAGCATAAGAAATAAAACTATCTTATAGCCTGAGCCATGTGAAGAGGAGTTAGCATAAGTTCAAAAGCAGCATCTTTCAAATTTGCACCTCTTAGATTGGCTTCATGCAAATCACTGCCAGATAAATCACAGTTCTGAAAAAATGTGAAAAAATATCAGACAGAAACTGAATTTTTCAAACATCTCATTTTGAAGAAAAAATCACCAAAATGAAGACTTATAGAGGGACTTAGTGATATTATAATTATTATTACTGTTCATTTACTTATTATTTCTTTATTTATTATTATATACTATTATTTTGCATTATATGTTTAAAAAATCAAAAGCTAAAAGATGGACTTGCAAAATAACATTGTTTAAATAACAATAAAAAGTGTATCAGCTTAAAATTTTTGACACAAACCTCTAAGTCAGCTCCAGCTAAAACAGCACCACGAAGATCACAATTCTGCAAGTTTGCATTTTTAAGTGTTGCAACTCTAAGATTAACACCAGCCATTTGACTTCCTTCTAAATTAGCACCTTTGAGGTTAACTCCTAATAAAAAAAACAATTAAACCTTTTATGAAAGTTTGAGAAAATACAGCAAAAAAAAGTAACAAAAAACTTTAATTATACCTAATGTATGACTACTTTACATATACAGTGCAGAACCTTTTATCCGGGAACCAAAAAACCGGGGAGAACCAGAAAACCGGCAACTTTTACCCGATTTTCCCGCCATCTTTTAAAAATACGCCATTTTGACAATTTTTGAAAAATGAAGCATTTTTTCTGCAATACCAAAAGAATATGAACGATTTCTTAATAAACACCATATAACTGACGAGAAACTGTTGCAAACACTAACTTCAAATGATTATCCTTTATGCGGGGCAAAATTTCCGAAAGATTTTCTTGAATTAAAAAGTACATTCGTAAGTTTGAAATTTTCGTGTTTTATTCCAACTGAAAGCTAAGGAAATGAATATTGTCGCATTCTAATGCAGTATTTGATTGAATGGCCTCTAATTAAAGGCATTTGGCGTAAGTGACGTCTCAAAAGTGTGGGAAACGCCGAAAACCAGATTCGCGATTTTTTTGGATAGTTAGTTGATCGTGAAATCTAGAACTCCATTAAACGCAAGACTAATAAGGCTGCAAGAACTCATAAATCAAATTTCTTTTGATATTAACGAAATGCAAAAGCATTAGTTATCAATAGCTACCGTAATCGCAAACACGAAACCTTTACAAAAAATTTAAAAAAAAAAAAAGTGCGATCATGAAAGTGAATTATTTTATACACTATAGTAGAAAATTTGCACATTTAGGTTCAAAAACTTATTTTTTGCCCTTCCCTTCATTTTCTTTCGTTTAAAAGCATCGAAAAGTGGAAGATTTTCCCTTTCTTTTCCAAACAGAATGTGAGGGTCCCCGGTATTATGAGTTAGGCATTATGAGAGATTAGTAGTGTTTTGGTGTTTAAATTATTCATTCACTAGTAGTTTTTAATATTTCGATGTTTATAAGCATTTCTGAACTGTTTTCTTCTTATTTTAATATGCATAACTATTTATTATAGTAATTTAAGTTTTACAAACAATCGTCCAATAGCGTTTTTTAGCGATTCAGAAAACCGGGAAATTCAGATATCCGGGATAGCGATGGTCACGAACTTCCCGGATAATTGGTTCGCTACTGTAATAAAACTAACTATAAAATTTGAAAAAGAAAAGAAAAACATATATCATTTAGTAAATACCCAATAAACTCATTGAACCTCATTAACATTGCATATTAGAAATTGCAAAAATAAAAAAAATAACAAACCATAGTAAAATTTTGCACTAAATTAGTACAATTTTAGAATCTATACATGTAACAAAATAAAATTTTTGTCTTTATTTGCGGTATAGGTCCCAGGAAAGTGTGAAAGCATGAAAAAATAAAATTTGATCTACAGATGCAGTTTAGGATCTAGTACTTGTGCAACTAATAGCTCAATTTTTGAGAAATTTACTGGCAAAAAGTTATTTAATGTTGCTGAATTTTTAACTAAAAATATGTCATACTAATTATTATTTTGACCTTTTGAGTATAGTTGAAAATAGTACTACAAAAAACGACATAGAGAACATAATTATGTAGGGAAGAGCAGGACCAGAAGTTCCATTTTTCAAACAAGTTCAAAATTTGTTATGAAAACGTAGTTCTAGAATTATTATTTTGAGATTAAAATTAGGAATCAACCGATGCATCGGCCTGGTCGATGCATCGGCGCCGATGGTTCAATAATTTAGCCATCGGCATCGGCGGGCCGATGCTAACTTGCAGGAAACATCGGCCCATCGGCCTTAAAAAACATCGAAAAGCCGATGGAATTGGGCGAAGTTTATGAAAAAAAAAGGACCTTAGTTGTTTTACTTTTTAATACAAAGTAAAGGGAGTTATTGTTTTTATATAAATTGTTTACTTAAATTTCAGTATGAATTTCTATTTTAGTCACAACTGGAAGAGTTTTTAATACAGTTTTTAATACTACATTCAGGTACCAAACAAGTTAATTGTTGCGTTGTTTCTTGCGGATGAATGTACGTATGTATCTCTCATAAGTCATAACTCAAAAATGATAAGCTGTAGAAGGCTAAATTTTCGCATGTGGGATGTGCGTACGTTCCAGTTGTGCACTTCCCTTTTTGATTTCGATCGGATGTTCTAAAAATCCTATTTACTCATTTTTTGTGGCTATTAATTACTTATTTCAATGCAAAACTCATATAGCGTCTCAGACTGACGATCACTTTGTGATATATTGCCGAATTGGAGACTATGGAAACAAATATGAGATGGCGAAACCGGTTTTGTTTCACTTTGTTAGATTCCCGGTGAACGGAAGGTAATTTTTAATTTTTCTATATTTGTATTATGAATCAGTAATGCAGTCTTTTCTGTATCGCTTCGGCGGAGCTACAAGTTTGGGGCCCGTCGAAATACATTTTGGGGCCCTATTTCTCTATCACAGAAGTTGTAAAACATTTATCATAAGCATTGTTGTAACTCCTACGGTTCCAGTATGGTTATGGGGCCTCACGCGCAATAGCAACATTTGCTATATTTTAAATCCGCCACTGCACGTCAAAACAAACTCGGGTGCAAGTTTTAAAAGGGTATTTCTACTCAATGTTTATGATTATTTTAAACTCTATTTTTTACGACTATTTTTTGTATTTCCGAGAAAACTTGCGAGCCCCTCCTCCAAATCCCAGTTTCTGAAATTAAATTCTAGTTGTTCTTCTGAGTTGCTTAAAACTAACACCATCCATAAAATTAGAGTTTCTTTTCAAGCTTTATCTATTGTTTAGGAAGAATTCAGAGCATTAATGTAAGAAATTGATTAAAGACGTTTTCAATGGTAGCATAACTCGGAAATCAAAGGGACTTTTGAATTTTTTTCTTCGGAAGTGCTGGAGTAGCTTCAGAAACTCTTCTAGGCGTTGGTAGTAGCGGTTCTGTACTAAAAAAAACGAGGCCGAAGTTGGGGCCGAAGTTTAATGTTGTGAGTTACTCCAAAATCAGAGGGTGGCCCCCCAAACCCACACTTGTCGTTTCAAGCATTTCTTGAATATTTAGCAATTATTTATTTTGATCAAGAAATATCATTTTGCGTATTTCTTATACTTGTTTCACCTATATTTCGTAATGCGCTATCTTTTTGGCATCATTAATAGCGATAGATTTTTTTTTTCTGTTGTAACTATTTTTATGTATTTATATAAAATCAATGAATAAGTTATTTTTGTTTTCATCATATTTCTAATAATATGTTATAGAAAAGTTTGAAGGATTTTCTATTATGCAAATTTTTGAATTTCAGAAAATTATTGTTAAATTGAAAAATTTAATTTGAACTTGTTTGTAGTGCTTCATAAGAGATTGAACAATCAAATTGTTCAATATTACGTGTGCAAACATCAGATCAAGTAGTATATGTATTCAGTTATTAACTTGGTCTAAATATTGAGTTTGTTTATTGTGGCTGCGTTTTAAGAACCTCGCTCTTTTCATGGCTATTTCTTTTTTTCGCAAAATTTATGTCACTGTTTATAGCTTTTATGAAAAATTCAAACTTTTCAGTTCATAAATTTTAAATAAGTATAAAAATATAACTATTATGATTTAATATTGTAATTTATCTGTTACCTTTTTTGTTTAATTTGATGACTAAAAAATGTCTACGTGCAATCTTTCCACTTTAATTGCGTAATTTGTTGACGGTTTCATAGTTTTATTCTTATTTATTTATTCACTTTTCGAATAATTAAACAATATAATTTAATGTTTTTTAACTATGTTCAGTGTACCTAAATCCATACATTATTATAATATTACTGAAATCTTAGTTATATGTTCAATTTAAAAAAAAAAAAAACAAATCAGTTGGTTATTAAACAGCCTCTTTGTTTTTCTTCTTCTTTTTCTTTTTATTTTCTTTTTATTTTTTTAAATTTTATAGCTGTTGTTCTTTGTCTTCCATCATACAGCAGTCAAAAAAGGAGAAGTATAACTACACCCTATACAGATTGTACGTAGTACGATCCAAAAATTTGGGGACAAGCTGTATAAAACCCAGAATAGTTCACATTACCGAAGCACATCCACCTTCAAAAGGTTACCCTTGAACTACTATGTACTTCTGCCGGTGTTCATATAACTTTTGGAAACACTCCTGGAAGCCATTTTTCGCTACGTTCTGTGATGCTGCTTCACCTTCTCCTGACGGAAGAAAGCAGCGTCCATGCAAATGTTTTTTTTTTTGCTGGGAACAGGTACAAGTCGCACGGAGCTAAGTCCGATAAAACGTTATGTTATTTGTTTGTCATATCAGAGTATTGACCAATCGAACCGTGCATCCTCAACATGAAAGTCGCCTTCTTCCCCACGATGAAGTTAAAGCAGCAGCGCAAGAGGTTGCAATAAATGTATTCCAGGAGTCCTTCTAAAAGCTATTAGTACAGTAAAATTAGGCCAAAAAATGGCCAAACCCAAACATCCAAAAAAAAAAAGGTGAAACCTGTTGCAAATTACTTCTTACCCTTCCAGCAAGAAGGGGTAAAAAGTCCCAGCACTTTGCGCGTCGGGTTTTGGGGGGAAGGGGGGGGGGGGACGAAATAATCCTCTATTTAAATAAAAATAATTTCTATTACTTAAAAAAAAATCTCAAACCTCGCAGAAACCACTCTATAATAGTAAAATAATAAACTCTCTCTAATTAACAGGGATGCACAGGCGGAGGGGGTATGGGAGGGGGTGGACCATGGAGCAGCTTTGCGTCATTGAAATTTTTAAGGCAGTTTTTTCAAGGGGTATTTCTTTCTTTTTTGAGGGCTTTTATTCTGGATGGGTACTTTGTCACACTTAAGGGGTGCGCCATCGCTTTGGGGGGGGGGGGGTACCCTGAATTTACATTTTAAAATCAACTATTGCAGCGAAGTTCACGAAAAAATTTCCCCGATTTAAACTTTTTCGAAGTACAAAATGCCACACAATGATATGGTAATGTCATAATGATAATTCTAAAAGATCTAAGCGAGCTCAGTAACCAAATTATTTGCGACTGGAGTTATTAAACTGTTTAGAGCGCTGGAAAACAAAATTCCTGTGCAGCCTAATAAAAGTCCAAATTGACCAAAGTTTCCCTGGTTCTTCTTGATTAACTTACTTCAACTTTTCCAGAACCTTTTGCCATCACTGTAAGGTGGGACAAACCAAAATTGCCAATAGTGAGACGGGCAATGCTACAATTCTGCACCCTCTATGTCGGTGGGGGTTCTCATTTGCAAACATCAAGCTACCTCTCTTTTACGCAGCTGGTTATGTGAATTATGCTAAATATGCGGACATATACTTGCAACACATCTGAAACTTTTCAGTACATTATGCGATAAAAAAAAATTCTCACATCAAACATCAGCTAAGACATCAGCTATCCAATGATCTAACGCAGTGACAAATTCAGGTGGTCTAGAACCTGTAGTGATTCAACGATAGAACAAGTCTTGATGAGAGCAATGAGCAATACAACAATAGAATGCTAAGTATTTACACCTTTTTGCCTCCCAGTTTGGAAATCACAATCCATTTCTAAAGACACCAGAAGTTTCTTCTCTCTCAAGTTGGTAGGGGTATTGCTCGCTGATGATAAGGTGAGTTGCGATGAGATCTTTAACGTTCGGGTAGTAACATCAAAGGATATTGAAGGCAAACAATTTTGTGGCATTTTTTTGTGAAGGAGGTAAGCAGTTACGTCTTTAGCTTCTGTTACAATTACTATCTGTAAAGATGTGTAAGGTCAAACCATCTTTTACACCGAATGGTATGAAAAGTAAAGATGAAATAACAAATTGCTAAAAACTTCTGGTACGAGTTATGCGCTGATCCTCCATCAGTATTCGATGAATCTGGTTTCAGAAGGAAAAAAATCCTGTATCGTTAAAGTGCTATTATCTGAAGCAAAAGGTTCATCCACCATCACAGAACGAACAGTTGGTGTCATATATGAGGCAGTGAGAAGCAAAGGGATGTAAGTGGACATTTTCGAGTTTTGAATAAAACGCGTTTAAAGATAAGATCATAGGTAGTCTTTCATTGATTTTCTTTTTAAAATCATGCTGTATAGAAGCAACTACCAGGTGTACTAGTACCATCTCTTGCCCCAAGATAGAGGAAAGGTTCACCAACCATTTGTACTGGTTATCTCAATTTTTAATTTTGCCACTTACATTCCTTTGCTTCTCACTGCCTCATATGTAATAGATGGAAGATACCTGCTTGACCATATTTTTGGTAATGATCTGTAAGCTTCAAGGAAATATGCCAGCAATGCAGTGTATAGGTCAGTTGTAAGTATGGGAAAGCTAGTGTCATTTTTGATGGGTGCAAAGAAAGCACCACAGAAATATAACCTGCATCCTATTACAACAGTCAAGCCTTCTGCTCTAGAAGACTTTCTGCATCTCAAATCTTGTGCTTGCTCTGAGGGGTTCATTGGATATAGTGAATGTTTGAAAAGTCTGAAAGTGGACTGAAGTGCTCAATTATATGCACAAACTGTGTTAGACATAGCTGCAACAATAACGATTTTGCTGAGGATCTAGACTCCAAAAAACACCTTGATAACGAAGACTTTTTGTTACAAGCTTAGGAAAAATCATTTAAAAGCAAAAAACAGTTCAGCGTAATTTTTCTGGCCATTTAATCAAATATGCACCATCAGAGGGGGTGGGGGGGGAAGCATAATATTTTAGTATATAATTTCGTTTTGGGAGGTGAGCTACTGTTCTTATGGGGTGGACAGTCCTGATTTAATGCATTTTAGATTTGCATGAAATAATACTTCTACTTGAAATAAAGGGGGGGGGGATGAGGATTTATTTTATTTGGCGGAGGGGTGGGTTCTGTAGCTTTGAGAGGAGGTGCACCATCGCTCTTGGAGGATGGACACACTTGATTTCTAACTTTAACTTAGCATAAAATGTTTAAATATGAAATGTATGGAGGGGGTTGGGGGGGGGGTACTGCTTCGTTTTACGGGGATAGGGGGGCTCTGTAACATTGGTGAGTTATGTCATCACTCTTGGGGGTCAAACACCTTTAATTTCATGCTTTTAAATTTAGTATAACATAATATTCTCACTTTAAATTTACTCTAAAAATTCTGGAAAAATACCCAAAACAGCAATTTTTAGATGCCCCCCATTCCAAAACCCGACGCACAATGGGGTGGGACTTTTTACCTGTTCTTATTGGGAGGGTAATAAACAATTTGCACCAGGTTTAGCTTTTTTTTTTTTTATGTTTGGGTCCAACCCCTATTTTTACTGTACTATATACGAACGTTGGCAGAAGTGCATAGTCGTTCAAGGTGACTATTTTGTAGATAGATGTACTCCGGTAATGTGAACTATTCAGGGTAAGGTTTTATGCAACTTGCCCTCGTATGAGTTTTCAACTTACGATTTCATAACGCTTTTGAGTGACACAAGTTTACGCGCATGAAGACGTCACAAGAGAATTTACGATAATTAACTAAGGAGGCGTTCAAAATGGATATTTCGATCATCTATATGTTCTTAGGTACATATGCATGTACAAATGTGCCGAAAAAACTTGTGAAGTTTCAATTGGGTGGTCGTAAAATAGAAACTTAGATCGAAATCTGATTTTTTTTTTTGTGATTACAATTCCTTATTCGTAGAAAGGAAGTAAAGTGAAATAAATCAATGATTCTTTAAATCCCTGACATTGTTATCAATTTATTTCTATGGTTTTTTTTTTTTTGCCATCGGCCAACGGCATCGGCCATCGGCAATCGGCCATCGGCCATTTGGAGGAAAACAATCGGCCATCTTTGAACAATCGGCCAACAATTGGCATCGGTCCATCGGCCAAAAAATGCCATCGGTCGAGCCCTAATTAAAATATAGTTATAAATGTGTTCCCCCTTGAAATATGCAAGGGGTTTGTTTGTTTTAAGAATTTTTACTTGTTTTTTGGCCTAAAAGCAGAGTATTGGGCTCACTCCTATCAGCCTCATGCCCAAAAAAATTTTCACATTGCAAAATTTATTTTTATAAATGTATTGGAAGCATGGCACTTAGCATAGTTATAGTAGAACCACAGATCTACAGTCAAGAAACTTATTGTATTTTTCAACTAGCATTCACAGATATAATTGAGATAAAAGATGAATTTAAGTAGGCTTATAATATAGCTTTAATGTATATTTCTGGAAATGCTCTGCTCCCATTGTTTTTGACTATACCAAGAAGTAATAAACAATGGTGGTGGTGCCTTAACGCTACATAATAAACATACCTAATTTCTAAACTCTGATATAATGCAAAAAAAAAGTGAAAAATTTGTTTAAAAAAAAAACCTAGGAAAAAAGATTGGTTTTGATTTTAAAAATATTTAAGGGGAATATCCCACTGAGTCTCCCAATTTGCTCCAAATATTCATGCTTTTGAACTTAAGGCTGCTCTTCAGTGGGGAAGAAAAACGATCTCGCTTGAAAATGGGCTTTTTCTTTAAACGAAAGCAGTGCTCATCAGTGAAATGATTGACACTTCAACAACCAATAGAACGAAAGGTGACCGATGGAAGTGTGGATCATGTGACCTGTCACATTTTGCAGGGGGACAGACCGGACGCTACCCCTGCTGTGCAGAGTAGTCGAAGGAGGTAATAGCTGACGGCGAAATGAAACCGCAGCTTTTTACAGATCCTTCCAAGGAAATTCTACTTCTTTCCCTCTTGAGTCTTGACTACATAGGTAAAAGAAAAATAACTCAATGTAAAAGGTGCAGCATTTTACATTGCCGCGCATTTTGCAATCCTGCTTGTGATATTAATTTATTTGTATTTGCACTAAAATTAATTTTTGAAACAAAGATTTTTTTCCTCATTAATACGGTTCCAGATCTCATCTAGGAAAAATTAACGAATGAATATTTGCAATAAATAAATTTATAAATTCGTTTTATTTTTAGAAAAATGTTCGTTATTGAAAATTGATGATTTCAAAAAAGGAAGGGAAAAAAAAGATAGCCTGCACGACCACACTGAATTTTAACGAAATGAACTCCAAATTCTAACTAAAAAAATTCTTTAAAATGGATGATCCTACTTGATATACTTGAAAAATCAAGTGCCAAATAAAAGTGGGGACTAAAAATACTAGTTATCGGTTGGCGAAATTGTTTCGCTTCCGCTGCCTGTTTGCCACTCTCCCCAACCTCATCTGAGTTGCCAGAAAACATTCTTCATAAAAATAAAACTAGATCCTCTTTGCAAAGTAAATACTTGATTGTACAATAAACATTAATGCCTTTAATTAGTTACATTTACCTTTATTTGAACTGATAATA